>NC_091849.1:17067500-17692500 GCF_037783145.1 Equus przewalskii | reverse complement strand
AACAAGATAGCAATAGTAAGTCCTTCCCTATCAATAATTACTTTAAATGTAAATGGATTAAACACTCTGATCAAAAAGCATAGAGTGGCTGAATGAACAAAAAAAAAAACAAGACCCAGCTATACATTACCTACAAGAAAGTCACTACAGCAGCAAGGATACATGTAGGCTCAAAGTGAAGGCATGGAATAAGATATTCCATACAAATGAAAGCCAAAAGAGAACAGGAGTAGCTATACTTATATCAGACAAATAGACTTAAAGTCAAAAACTGTAACAAGAGAAAAAGAAGGTCATTATATAGTGATAAAGGGTTCAATTCATGAAGAGGATATAGCAGTTATAAATATACATGTCCAACATCAGAGCACGGAAACATATTAAGTAAATACTAACAGATCTGAAAGAAGCAATGGAAAAGAATACAATAATAGTAAGGGACTTCAATATCCCACTTTCAAGAATAGATATATTATACAGACAGAAAATCAATAAAGAAACATTGGACTTGAACTACATTTTAGATGAAATAGACCTAACAGACATAAACAGAACGTTCTATCCATCAGTAGCAGAATGCACGTTCTTCTCAAGTGCACATGGAGCATTCTCCAGGATAGATCATATTTTAGGTCACAAGACAAGTCTCAGCAAATTTTAAAAGACTTAAATTATACCAAATGTCTTTTCCAACCACAGTAGTATAAAACTAAAACTCAATAACAAGAGGAAAACTGGAAAATTCACAAATGTGAGGAAAATAAACACACACTCCTGAAAAACCAATGGATCAAGACCAAATAAAAAATGAAATAAAAAAAATCTCGAAACAAACAAAAATGGAAGCACAACATACCAAAACTTATGAGGCACAGCAAAAGTAGCATGAAGAAGAAAGTTTGTAGTGATAAATGCCTATATTGAAAATAAAGATCGCAAATAAACAACCTAAATTCACCTCAAGGAACTAGAGGGGAAAAAACAGCAAACTAAGCCGAAAGTTAGCAGAAGGAAGGAAATAACAAAGATCAGAGCAGAAACAAATGAAATAGAGAATAGAAAAACAATAAAAACGATCAATGAAACTAAGAGTTGGTTTTTTGAAAAGATTAAAAACATGACAAATCCTTAGCTAGAGTTACCAAGAAACAAAGAGAGAAGACTGAAATAAATAAAATAATAAATGAAAAAGGAGACATTACAACTGATACCACAGAACTACAAAGGATCATAGGGGATTCCCATGAACAATTAAATATCAACAAATTGAACAACCTAGAAGAAACGGATAAATTACTATAAACACACAACCTGCCAAAACTGAATCATGAATAAATAGAAAATCTGCACAGACCAATAACAATTAAGGAGATTGAATCAATAATCAAAAACTTCCAGGATCAGAAAAGAAAAGCCCAGGATCAAAATTCTTTACAAGTGAATTCTACAAAACATTTAAAGAATTATTGCCAGTTCTTCTCAAACTCTTCCAAAAAATTGAAGAGAAGGGAAATTTTCCAAACTCATTTTATGAGGATAACATTACTCTGATACCAAAACCAGATAAAGATACTACAAGAAAAGAAAACTACAGGCCAATATTCCTGATGAATATAGATGCAAAACATCTCAACAGAATACTAGCAAACCAAATTCAACAGCACAGTAAAAGAATTATACAATATGATCAAGTTGGATTTATCCCTGGGATGCAAGGATGGTTCAACATATACAAATCAACAAATGTAATATACCACATTAATAAAGTGAAAAACAAAATTATATGATCATCCCAATAGACACAGGAAAAGAAAAAGTAGTTAACAAATTCAACATCCTTTCATGGTAAAAAACTCTCAACGAATTGGGTATAGAAGGAAAGTACCTCAACATAATAAAATCCGTATATGACAAACCCATAGCTAACATCATACTCAATGATGAAAGATTGAAATCTTTTCCTCTCAGATCAGGAACAAGACAAGGGTGATTCACTGCTCCTATTCAACATAGTACTGGAAGCCCTAGCCAGGTTAAAAAAACAAGAAAAAAAATAAAGGCATCCAAACTGAAAGGAAGAATTAAAATTATCTGTTTGCTGATGACATGATCTTGTATACAGAAACTCCTGAAGACCAAAAACTGTTAGATCCCATAAATGAATTCTGTAAAGTTTCAAGATATAAAAATCAGTTGCATTTCTATACACTAACAATGAACTATTTGAAAAAGAAATAAAACAGTCCCATTTACAATACTATCAAAAACAATAAAACACTTAGGAATCAACTTGACCAAGAAGGTGAAAGATATATATGCCCAAAACTATCAACATTGAGGAAAGAAATTGAAGGATACACAAGTAAATGAAAAATATATCCTGTGTTCATGAGTCAGAAGTTAATATCAAAATTCCAAAGGCATTTTTCACAGAAATAGAAAAACCAATGGATTAAGGACTTAAAACATAAGAGCTAAAACCATAAAACTCATAGAAAAAAACAGGATAAAACCTGCTTGACATTGCTCTTAGCAATTTTTTTTTTTTGGATGTGACTCCAAAAGCACAAACAACAAAAGCAAAAATCAATATCTATATCAAACCCAAAAGCTTCTGTACAGCAAAAGAAACAATCAACAAAATGAAAAGGCAACCTATGAAATGGGAGATAACATTTGTGAACTATATATCTGATAAGGGATTAACATTCAAAATATAAGAAACTCATACAACTCAATAGTAAAAATCAAACAATCCAATTAAAAAATAAGCAAAGGACTTAAATAGACATTTTCCAAAGAAGACACACAAATGGTCAACAAGTACAAGAAAAGGTACACAACAACATTAATCATCTGGGAAATAATAATCGAAACCACAGTGAGATATCACCTCACACCTGTTAGGATGGTTATTATCAAAAAGACAAGATAATAAGTGCTTGCAAAGATTTGGGGAAAAGGGAACCCTGGTACACTGTTAGTGGGAATGCAAATTGGCACAGCCACTATGGAAAACAGTATGAGGGTTCCTCAAAAAATTAAAAATAGAACTGCTATATAATTCCAGCAATCCCATTTCTGGGTATATATCCAAAGAAAATGAAAACAGGATATCCTAGAGAGATCTGCACTCCCATATTCATTGTAGCATTATTCACAATAGCCAAGACATGGAAACAACCTATGTATCCTTCAACAAATAAATGGATGAAGAAAACGTGATAGACAGATAGATAGATGATCGATAGACTGATGATAGATAGATAGATAGATAGATAGATGGATGGATGATAGATAAATCTATAGATAGATAGATAGATATACATACACACAACGGAATATTATTCAGCTACAAAAAAGAAAGATATCCCGCCATTTGGGACAGCACAGATGGACCTTGAGGGTATTATACTATATGAAATAAGCCAGACAGAGAAGGACAAATACTGTATGATCTCATGCATATGTGGAACCTAAAAACATCGAAGTCATAGAAACAGAGAGTAGAATGGTGTTGTCAGGGGCTGAGGGGTGGGGGAAATGGGGAGATGTTGGTCAAAGGGTATAAGCTTTCAGTTATAAGATGAATGAGTCTGGAGATCTAATAAACAGCATAGTGAGTTTAAAAGTCTGTACTCTATACCTATAAGTTGCTGTGAGAGTAGAACTTTAATTTTCTCACCATAACAAGTACAACAACAAAATGGTAATTATGTGAGGTAAAGGGTGTGTTAAGTAACTCTATTGTGATAAACATTTTATAATATATATGTGTAACAAATCATCACATTGTACATTTTAATCTTATACAATGTTACATGTCAACTGGTATCTCAATAAAGCTGGGGGAAAAAATAAGCCTCAAGTAGTTGAAGCAAGAACAAAGAGCCTTTCTTTTTCCCTTCCTTTTAAACTATTTAAAAAATTGAGAATATAATTGTCCCAACTCTTCTTTCCAGAAATTCAAAGCATCCCATACAATAAATATTAAATGCAACTTATTCCGTAACTACAATATAAGAAAATCTGACTTTGTATGCATTTGGCCTTGGTTGTTTTTCAGTCAAATTCTCTTACCAACTGCAGCATATACAAGACCTTGCAGAGGCCTATTGAGCAGAGTATAGAGCAAGAACATTTAAATTAGACAGTATACACTGCCCTTAACCCTTGAGGTACATGTACTCTAATTATCAAGCTGAGCAGATTCAAAGTGAAAATATGTAAGTACACAAATATTTCAAAAGAAAGTGTATCCATTCACAATTTTCTAGAAATAGCAAAGGTATAATCTGGGAAGGCCTTAAAGAGAAGATGGATTTTGACTACAATTTTGAAAATAGAAAGGATATGGCTGAGCAGAGAAAACATCTAACTTTGGAGATAATTGGCCCAATGTCCCAGCAGGTTTCAAGAAAATGATAAAAGCCTGATGATAGCACATCAGAAGAGATTTTAATGAAGGGATTATTTTCAATGTTATAGACAGGATTAAGGGAACGAGTGAGAAGTCATTTTCACACCTAGCCTGAATGGGCAAAAGGAAGAAATAGCGTCACAGGGCTCCAGTGAGAACTGCAGCCGTGACAGCAGCAATGGACATGAGGATGTATCTGCTGTCAGAACCATGCCACCAAAGTAGAGAGTGAGACCTCTCTCTCCTCCTGCCCTTTAATCTCCCGCCAGTGCCTCCCACTGGCCAATCCCAGACAGAACAGCATCCTGGGGAATGCAGCTGGGAGAAAATGGCAGAGAAGAATTTGTCTGAAGGGTGCAAATTGAGAAAACGAGCCCAGGACGTGGGTTTATCCTTTCTTCTCCATATGCTGAAGAAGGTTAGGAGACCTAAAAAAACAAAGTAAATATCAAAACGGAAGACAACTTCCCCCAATCAGGCAATTCCAGGAGTGTCTAAGGAGAGGCTGAATCATGATGGGTAAATAACAGCAACACTACTTGGGACTACAACTAGTGACAATTAACAGTCATTTTCAAGTCAAGGCAGATTTCCTTTAAAGGTGCTGCTTGCCTCTTTCAAATTCCTAATAGGTCGATATCAAGATAACTAGCCCATTACTATTATTATTCACATTCCTTGCCTTGGATATGAGTGGGATGATAAAGACTCTCTCCTTGACATAACTTTAGTCAGGATCCTCTAAGCTCTCTTCTCCACGAGGCCTCGACCTTGGCCTGCAAAGAGCAGTTTTAGCAAAGAGTCCTCTTGTCGGTTTAGTGAGTATCCCTCCGCCCTTGATATCTGATCAAGTTCCTCTTAGAATTTTCCATCCCTCTACCTCCTCACTCTGCTTATTGGCTGCAAATCTCCAGCTGTCTTTGCTGTATTCACAGCTGAGCTCAGTTCTATGGTGAGGTCTCTCTCCCCTACTACACTAGTTCTAATAAACTCTACCGTGCCATTTCTGATAAGTGTCTGATATAAAATGTTTCTTTGACACAGATGCTAAGAAAAGTTCAAACAGAAGTCACCAGAAAGCACTGCTTCCCACTCCTGGAGCTGCAGGAGGTGGGGTCTCTCCCTGCTCCCTCACAGCCAAAGCATGAGTCTATGGCTCAGGTTCAGTTTGGAACACTCTCACTGGTGGGCAAATCCCTGAAGGATTAATTCAGGGTCAGGCAGCAAAATTCAAAATCAGAGGGAATTCCCTGCGAAGACAAAGGAGTCAGCCACAGTGGTAGGACGTGTCCAGTAGCTGTGATGTCCCAAAACTGATTCAGAGGCATGACCACAGCTGTTGTCCCTGTGCCGGAGTCCCCAGCCCAGTTGTCCAGCTTTCCTATTTATTCATTAGCTGCTTCTATCATTCTAATAAAATTTACCTTATTGGCTAGTTAAAATAGCCGATATCAGTTTCTATTATTTGCAACCCAGAAGCCTGATAAATAGGTTCACCATTATACAGTTTCAATTTTATTTGTGTTAAAACTAAAAGATTTTTTGAATATATAAAAGAAAGGTATATTAGCTTCCTAGGACTGCAGTAACAAATTACCATACATTGCGTCACTTAAAACAACAGAAATATATTCTCTCACCATTCTGGAGGCTGGAAGTCCAAAACCAAGATGTTGGCCAGGTTGGTTCCTTCTGGAAGATCTAAGGGAGAACATGCTCTGTGCTTCTGTTCTAGCTTCTAGTGGTTACTGGCAATCCTTGGTGTTCCTTGGCTTGTAGATGCATCACTCCAATCTCTGCCTTCATCTTCATATAGGAGTCTCCCTGTGTGTCTATGTCCAAATTTCCCTCTTCTTGTGAGAGCATCAGTCCTTGGACTAGAGCCCACCATAATCCAGGAAGATCTCATCTTAACTTGCTGACATCCACAAAGACCCTATTTCCAAATAACATCAGATTCACAGGTACTAGGGATTACGAATTGAATATCTATTGACGGGACATAATTTAACCCACAACAAAGAGAAACTACTTAGCATGTACTCCCAGAACCTAAAGTCAGAGTAAAGTGAATCAGAGTCAGAGGTGGAAGGTTAACGTAGGAAGATGTTAGAGAAGAGGGTGGTCCTCGGAGAGAATGATGAGTCAGCACAGGGAATCATGTGTGCGTGGTCGCAGAGCATGCTTTGCAAAGCAAGAATCTTTAATTTTAATTAAATTTACCCTCCTAAACTTAGGTAAATATTTTCCTCCTAAGAGGAGGGTAGAGAATTAGAACTAATAGAAGGGGAGAGAGGGAGAGGAAGGCAGTTATATTAGGGTAACAAAGGTTAAAATTAGACTTAGAATTCAAAGGAAATAGAGACCACAGCTTTGTAAGAATTCAATATAAATATTCCACAGCAAATACAACAATATATAATGCTATGCCAAACAGTTCACATAGAAAATTAAAACTGTATAGCTTAGGGGCTGGCCCCATGGCCTGGTGGTTGAGTTTGGAGTGCTGTGCTTCAGCGGCCAGGGTTCGGTTCCCAGGAACAGACCTACATTACTCATTGGCGGACACAGAAAATACAGGGAGGTTGGCACAGAGGCAAGCTCAGGGCAAATCTTCCTCAAGCAAAAAGAGAAAGATTGGCAACAGATGTTAGCTCAGGGCAAATGTTCCTCAGCAAAAAAAAAAAAAAAAAAAAAAAAAACCCAAAAAACTGTATGGCTTAAAGTTATAGAGTTTGTATATAGTAATGCAGTTTCAATGAGTCTCTGAATAAATACATTCTCATGAATTAGTCTCATTTTTGAGCATACTATTTGCTAGAAAATCAGTCTCAAGATAATTGTACACAAATAGAAGGGGCTAAGGAAAAACCCCAGGCATTAACTTTGTAAAATAGTGGAAACTATAAATGAGCAAAACTTTGTTCTCGGGATTACTTTATTTGAAATGACTGCTTTATTCAGCCTTTGGTCTCCCCTCATTTCTGTTTGATGTCTCCATAAATCAGCAACAGCTACAACATTTTTGCTGAGGCAGCACATTTCCTTCAAGTGATCCGTAAAGTCTGAGAGAATGTTTGGAACTTTATACACTCTTTGCTATGCAAAGAGGAGCTTATTTTCGAGTGCCTTAAGCCAAGACAATGATCGGATAAATCATGTGGTACAGAATAGATGAGAAATAAAATACTCTAAAGGGTTAAAGTAAAAAAAAAAAATAGTGTGAGAAAGTATTGCCACTTATCTTTGGAGTTTTGAGAACAAAGAGCTAACCATAGATTTATTTGAATCTTTCACACTGTATTTTCTACACTAAGCAAAAGCAATATTAAAGAAAAATATCATCAATAACAGGATGAAATGAAAGACAAAGGGGAAAATGAATGTTTGCTCCTTTCATGACAAAAATAAGAAGTAGAGATTTGTTAAAACGAATTTGGAAAGTGCAATTGTTCTATTTCATTACATTCTTTTATTTATTACCTTTTCTTTGTTACCTCTTTTCTTCCCATTCCTCTGACCAAAATATTACTCTTACGCAGTCTTTACCACTGATTCTTGTGAGAGAATGGATCTGAGGGGTGCAAAGTAGATTGAGGCACAGAGCCTCATTGGATGGAAGAGAACTCATGAAAAAGACTCCGAGGAGAGTGGGGGGAGGTTTGAAATGTGCTCCTTAGCTAACTGGCTCATTATCTATATGTGGCAGCTAAATGCATTCCTACCTCTCTACAGCTAATAGATGTATGACTTGCTATATTCCAGAATCATGATCCCCAACTTTACCAATCATAGCAGCAACTTTTTATTCCACAGAAACATGACAGGAAGGCAACATGTCCATGTAAAAATGAACTCCTTTTATAGAAGGGAGATGTTCATGGTTAGTATATGAGAGGAGAGGTTCCCACTGAGAAATGACCTTCCTACCCCAGAGAATCCTAGCAAACAATGGGGAATTGATGGTGGCATGAGGCTCCTGTTCAAAGGATCAGGGGATTTCAGCGAAAATAAGCTGGAAAAATGTCTTAGGGAAGGCTCAAAGATCTACATCCAATCTTTTCGATAGATTGATGTCAACATTCTTTGTTCACCTTGAAAGAGCAACACCCTGAACCCAGTTCTCGTTCAATCCTAAGCACTTATGGTCTGTTTTCTGTCTCCATCACTGCACTGAAGTAGCCAATGATCTTCTGAAGACCAAATTCAATGGTCTTGCCTCTGTCCTCCTCCTACTCAGCCACCGGGCTGTATTTAACTCTGTTGGTCTTGTCCTTCTTGAAACTCTCTCCTTACACTTCAATTAATTACATCATCCTCAGGGGCCCCTGTACCTCTTATTACTTCTCCCTACCCTTCAGTTTCTTCTCCTTTCCCTGAGTGAAGAATTCTTTCCCCAAAGTCATCACATTTTGCTTTTCTCTCACATTACTTATTCTCCCTGAGCAATATCACCCATTCCGATGGCTTCAAATATTATCATTACGTGTTTGGCCTTATAATTGTCTTTCTAGGCTCAACTTCCCAAAGTAGCTTTAACCTGAATTTCCAACCAACTGCTATACATCTTTTACTAAATGTTCTGGAAGCACCTAAAAACACATAAGTGTAAAACCGAATTTACCTTCCCACCACAATCTGCAACTCCTTTGTATTTCTGTTAAAAGGTACCAGCATTTATCTCTTTCTCCTCCTATCCTCTCCCCAACATCCAACCAGTTGGGCCTGCAAATTCCCCTGGTATAGTCTCCTTATCGTCATTCCCACTGACATCTTCCTAGTTTAACCACTAATTGTCACTTACCTGGGTAGTTGCCATAATCTCCTAATGACCTCCCAGACTCCAAAGTGTCCCTGTTCTCATTTAGTCCTTATTTCACTGACAGTACCCAGCTGCTCACAAACTTTCAATGACCCTTCCTTGCCTCCAAGTGAAACAAAAATGCCTCAACCCAACCTCAATCTCCACAATGTAATCCCAATCTACCTTTCTAGAATTGTCTCTCATGAATTAATTACCCCACAGAACCCTACACTCCAGGCCTTTGTCCAGCTCCTGACTTTACCTCTGTACCCCTCCTCCATCCACCCCAAATTTCTATGTCCTCTCTGACTATCAGAGCCTGCATCTTCCTCCAAGGTCAGTATCAAAGGTCTTTGCTCCATGAAGACTGTCTTTGCCCCACTCCCGTTTAGATTTGAAGTATTTATCTTTGAATCTCCATTGGAGTTTGAACCATCTCTTGTCTTGGGGTAGAATTTGTTAGCTATTTTGTACCTGTCCTTTTTTTGTTCAATCTATTAAATTCCAGCAGTCAGAAGGATAGAAGTCCTGTCCTATTTATCTTTGAATCTCCAAAATTGAGGCCAGTGAAAAGTTTTCCCATTGAATTGAATCTACTTTTCTCTCACAGAAATGCAAGTTTAAGTTAATGAAGGACAGAGGTTTTTGTGGATGCTTTCAAATGGCATTTAGATTCAAAATCAGTCTCTTTTCTATTTATAGAAATATAATCATTCCTCCATCTTGTAAGATGAACTATTATCCCACTGAAAACAAAATTGAAACTAGTTACCACTTTCAAACACCTTAAAATGGGCTGAAATAAGAGAGAAAGCAACAGGGTAGCTTTTTTAAGATATATGCATACATTGCTGCACTACTAGAAAATCATGGGAACACATTTTTTCCTCCTCAATTTAAAAAACAAGAAAAAGCTTATTTCTTTCTCTGCTTGAAACAGTATACAATGTGCGCTTTACTTGTAAGATCTTCAAGTCCATAAAAATACCAGGCACTATAGCACAGCATTTTCTCATTCTGTCAGGAGCTCAGACTGACATCAATAGAAAAACTGTGTGTCTTTTCACCTGGATATTTGAATAGTTTCAAGTAAAAGCATCTATCGTATCGGTGCATTATTCTTGCCTCCAAAAACTTAGCCGTGAAGAAGATCCTTCAGAATGTCCATCAAGACATTCCAAGATACAGTCTTAAAATGGACAAATTTTTGAAACAACACGAATAATCTTTGCAGACAAGGGGGGCCAAGAAGCCTGGGGAGATGAGTGAACCTCTTCCTCTGGACCTAATTGCCCAGCTGCAATC
The DNA here is from genome assembly GCF_037783145.1 of Equus przewalskii. Taxonomy (NCBI): domain Eukaryota; kingdom Metazoa; phylum Chordata; class Mammalia; order Perissodactyla; family Equidae; genus Equus; species Equus przewalskii. The sequence goes on along the minus strand of NC_091849.1, from coordinate 17,681,971 downwards.
TCATTTTCCATCACACTTTATTTAACTTTTCTTTACTTATATCACATAAATTAACTCAGCAGTCATGCAGAATAATTTTGCTTCATTTGGATCTAAATTAATGAGCGTGATCACAAAGCCATGTGTACAATTTCAATGAAGATACACTATAATTATTCTATTGTACGGGTTAGCATTTCAGCTGTGTATTAATGTATTTTGAATGCGCAATATATGATGCTTTTGTGGTCTTCTGCCATAACACCCTACTGAAAAATGTCCTCCACTTAAGAAATGATAAAATAAATTATTAAGCACAAAGGAAGGGAAAATAAAGGGGAAAAAATCAAGAAGAAAAAAGAAATGACAAAGGGAGCAGTATGCTCCCAGGAACTCATTTCCTCATATAAATTTTATTTCCAAATCGCTTCATTAAGTAATGCATTAAGTTGTGCAACAATAGATCATATTTTTCTCTCAAAATTTAAGTGGAAGCTTTTGCATATAGAAAACTCTGGGCATTTGAGCATATGTAAGAAATGGAGAAAAGAAATCACAAAAGAACACAGGCAGTTAGTCATGAGTTCTGCCAGTAAGTATCAGCTTGAGGCCATGAATTATTTCTGCCCAGGCCGTAGAGTGCATGGAGCCCTGCTCAGGGAACATTACACCCTTAGGGCAGGCAATTATATGTCTTTAGGAATAATCCCAAACAAGATAATGATTCAGAAATAGACACATTCTCTTTTGAAGAGCTTTTAGTCGTAAAAAGTCATTTTTTTCCTTCCCTACCATAAGGCCTTCTAACCCCCCTCATTCCCCCTCCTCTATTAAAGGTAGAAAACAGTACTTCCACCTGCTAGCACTCACAGACCAATGACTTTAATTTTTGGCACTTATTTACAGGCTGAATAGACCCATCCACACCTGCCTTCCCCTTAATTAGCTGGCTATCTAAAGGCTGCAGATTGGAGGCTGCCAGCTTCCTGAACTAAGAGGAAGATCATTTCGTTGCTGATGTAAGAGGACTGGAGGTGGAAAAAAGGAAAAAGAATCTTTCTTTTAGAGAAACCAGAGAGGAAAACATTAGCACGAAAGGAGGAATCATTCATGAAGAACAAGGGAGCAAAATATATATATATGATTACATGTATTATATATATATATATATATAACTTTTTTAGACAACTTGAAGCTAGAAAACAGCAGCTCTAATTGGCAGTGATGCAGTCACTTCTACTTAAGGACATCTGAAATCTCCCATAGTACCCAACTTTTTTCCCAATTTCTCACCTAAGATATCACCTTATAGCACACTGGCAGAGGTGAGGAAAGTGACCCCCAATAGAGTAGAAAGAGAACTGGGGTTGGGGTCAGAAGGCCCCTGGGGCTCTGGACTTCACTCTGCTGCTGACCCACTGCTGGAATTTGGATAAGTCACATAATTAGGCACCTCAGTGTCTTCATCTGTCACATGTGGGAATGGATAAGGTGGTCTCCAATTTCTTCTTGAATACCTTACATCATTGCATTCTTCTTGAATACCTTACATCATTGCAGCCCTCTTCTTCAATAAAAACTATCACTAAAATCACCCAGAAGGGCGAGGGAGAAACAGCACAAAAAGAATAGTGTATAAAAATTAGTCATTTTTCACACAACGAGAATGTTCGAAAAGTTTCAAACCACAACAGGTGAATTTTAGAGCTTACCGAAAACTTTAATGATCATCTACTTCAACTTTCTCATGTTGCAGATAAGAAAACCAAGGCCTAAGATGGTTTACGGATTTGTCCCAGCATCACAGAGCACAGTTAAGACTAGAAATCAAGTTTGATTGCCTCCCTGGACAAATAACTGGTGATTTTGTAGGGGAAAAATCTGACTGTACACATTTGTCCTCAAGTTTCTACCAAAGTAAAACTGACTTTTTAGCAAAAAAGAACATGCTGCATGCTAAAATTTAGGTGCAAATTTATCTTTCCCTCGTGTAGTTTATAAGCTCTTTATATATGCAACAGGTGTTCCACATAAATTTGGAATAAATAAAAATGTACTCCTCAAAGGCCCTCAAGATTAGTATTAGACCAGCATCTCTGTATTCTCCAGATATATTGCAAGCATGCTACTGGACCATAGCACTTCTCTGCTTTAGTCACACCAATACCTTCCATTACCCTCAAGATAATTATCAAACTCCTCACCGTGACCTGGAAGGCCTTTGTGAGCTGACTGCTGGCTCACTTCTCCAGATTTATCTCCACCTGATCACCCCCAGCAAGTTGTATCTTCCAGCCATATTGAACTATTTGTAGTTTCATAAGCACAGCCTGCTCTCTCTCACTTCTCCACTTCCCTCTCCTTTTCACTTGCACTAATCTCCTATTCATCCTTCAAGTTCCATGTTTTACATCACTTCTCCCAAAAAGCATTATATTTGACCCTTCTATGATCAAGTTAGTTGACACTGCTAATATACTCGTGGTACTTACCTCCACCTAGTAATGAATTCACTATATTGTATTTGCATTTCATTCGTCTCTCTCGCTACACAGTAAGTTTGTTAAGAGAAGGAATTGTTTTCTTCTTCATCATGCCCCATAACACTGTGACAGGTACTCAAAAAACATTTGTCAAATAATTTAACATCAAGAGAGCTGAAGTTATGGTTATATTACTGTATTCCTTTGTTCGTGAATATTTTAAAGAATTGAACATGTGTGTTTATAATTTACATAACAAAGTGTTAAAGTCTTTTCCTTTATGCTCATGGACCCATTGATTTTCCCAGGATCTTTTGAGTATCCTCAAATTCATGAGATTTAGTAACTGAGGTATGGATGCAGGATTATTGGCTAGGATCACTCAGTAACTGAAAATTCACTATGGTACTCCAGTCTTGTAGAATTATCTGTTCAAACTCTTCGCAGGAGTCTACGGAAGAGAGTGATTATGAGCTGAATTCTGGAGCCTGACTACCTGAATTGAGTCTGAGCTCTGCCACTTAATGTAATCTCAAACAAGCTGCTTTGCCTCTCACTATGCCTCAACTTTCACATCTGCAGAATGAGGTAATATCAGTACCTACCACACAGAGCCAGTGGAGAATTAAATTAGTTAATATACATAAAAATCTTACAAGAATATCTGGCTGATAGGACTTGTTCAATACTTGCTTAACATTTTTGTTATGATGAAGATAATTACAATCATTATCCCTAAGAAATTTATCTATGTTGTCTCATTTAATCTTCACAACTCACTGAGGGAGTTATCATCTTCATTACAAATTAATACATCAAGAAACTTTGTAATATCATTATGGAATACTGGATGTTGCAAAAGTTGGATCTACAAATGTCATGATTCTACTATATATCCTTTCCCCACCTCATCTCCACCCTCTAAAGATAAGTTGCCCTTCAAGCATCCTTATTCTACTAATGTTAACATGATTCTCTCAGGTCCCCACAAATATAAAGCCCTGGAATTATCCTTGATTTGCCTCTCAGCCAGAACATGCAGCCAATTCTCTTCTATAACTCTTGCATGCCTTTCACCTTTTTATCGCTACTCCTGCCCTTTTCATTCCTATTCCAGGTCCTCACTGCCTCAAAATCAAATGGATTCACACTTAATAACTCTTGTTTTTAGTTTTAAAAACACATCAATTTCATAGATGGAGATCTGCCTTCAGGTATGAAATTCAAAAAAAATTAATCTAATAAAACTCACTCACCAAGTTCTCCCAATTTCTGCATCTCCTCTCCAAACTCAATCAAAACAGTACAACGAACCAGACAGAACTCTGTTCCATTGAAGCCTCCATCAACCACATCACATAGAAAGAGGTTTTTGAAATAATCCAACTTGTCTGATTAAGAATGTAAATTCTACACCAATTTGATTTCACACTTTCTTAGTGTCTTATTTATGCTTGTTTTTTTTAGGATAGTTAAGCAAGAGGAGATGTTTACTTAGTGGAATGAATTAACTTCTCTTCTACAATTTGGTTTTCACTGTACTGACAGCTTTTGTAAGACTAATTATGCTCTGAGATATCAAAAATCTTTTTTCTTTGCAGCTCTTAGAAATAAACAGATGAAGAGAAAGATTTATTTCAACTCTCCTTAAGGGTTGTCAATCTCCATTTGGCTAAGAGTAACTTCCAATTTTTTCTGATTCTTGTGACCTCTTGGTTATGACAAAATAACAAAGGAAACAGCTCCATGAGTCATAGACTGGACAGTGGTCTGGAGAGCATTCCAGGGACTAACCTCTAAACTCACGGCTCTAGGGCAGCCGCAAAGTTTAAATCGCCATGCTAGCGTGACTGAATGTCCAATGAATTGGACCAAATCCTGTTTCATCTTCCTGGGAAGCTTCTCAGAGCCACAGGTATACTTCCATACTGTTTCCTTGTACCAAACAGTGCATGATGCACACACACAAATGACCCTAAAGTCTGCAGGCACCCAGTCTAAATTTAAACAGTGTCCATTTACTTTGTTAGTTGTAAAATAAACTTCATGTTTTGAAAGATGACCATCTCACTGAGGGGCTTTTCTGTGCCCCACTTATAGCTGTGTTTAAGAGAATAATGGCTCCTTTGGTTAATAATGACACCTGGAATCCACATCACTCCTCTCCACTCAAGACTCAGAATACTTTTACAGCTACAATTTTATTTATTCTCAAAATATATCTGTGATCCAAGAGTACATTGTAAAAACTTTAGAACCATGGAGTTAACAAAACCTTTTTCCTTAGATTTGAGATTTACGGTGAATGAAAGGAAATGGGGGAGGAAATAAAAATAGACACAGCTTTGTGTTTAAGGAGACCCTTTAAAATACACAAAGATACTTTATTTGAAGATATACGTTTTTTATAAAATTATCATATTTGATATATTGAGATATTAAATTTTGATAGTATAATCAGATAATAATTATAAAATTATTGAAATTACTTAGCCTTTCTAAGCCCAGCCAATATTTAAGGAGTAGAGAAAACCCTCCTAAGAGAAGAAACTAATTGTCTAGTTTTAAAGAGAGAAACAATGAAAAGAATGTGATATTTGGTTTTCTAGACTTAGTGTTAACCACTTAAAAATGTTTAATTTTCATTGAATTTGCTGAGGAAAAAAAAAAGACAGAGGAAAACCTCCTTGTATATTCCTTTTTGCCATAGGAGATCTTTAAAATTATCCCTTATTCTAGGTTGTCATTCTCAGTGGCTTCTGCGTCTTCTAATGTTCCATTCTTATCATCTCCACAGTCTTGTCAGATGATTCCAAGACAAGTGTCTTTCAAAGCTTCCCAATATGCAATATTTCTAAATCCAGACAAATTTCTTTCATGTTTCAGGAGATGAATAAGAACCAGATGCAAGCAAGTGGGAGGCTCAAGATTGGGTCATGCAGAGGGCTTGTTGAAGCAAGCTGTGGCCTGATAAACTCTCAGACTACGTCCCTTGACCAAAGGCCTGAACGTGTGCTTTATAATGCAATGGGGCAACGAAACCTTCTCACATCTGCTTCTGAGGTTTTCAAATCTAGACAAACACAGTAGCAGCCTATCATCTCATTTCTGCTTTTGAAAATGGATGTTACCACAGACTGTGCTGGCTCTCTTCCATTAGCCCCATCCAAATCTACTGTGCACTCTTCTCTACTGTGTGTGCTTGGAGGCTCACCCGTGTGGACCACTCCATCAGCAGGCTTCTCACACTCTGCTGCCAGTTGGGTTCTCAGGGAAGAACCCATTAGAGTAGACAGGAAATGGGTAAGAGGAAAAAACGGAGGTCAGGTATTCATTCTCCCAGCTCCCTCTCTGCTGTGTCACCACAAGATGGCTCTGTCCCTAAACTGAAGGTCACAGCTCCTGTCAAGCAGCCCTCTTCACATAATTCTCTCTCTTTCTGGGCTCTGGGAACTCCACCTCTCCTCAGTCATTTTGGATTGTAACTTGTGGTTTCTATACAATCTGAATACACCATCGTAAGTAATCCCTTTATTAAACTCTATTCAAATTACCCGATTTCCTGACAGGAACTTGACTGACACAGATTGTATTTAACTACCACTCTGAGAACAAATCATACAGTAGGGAGATTCATCAAAAAATTAAGAATAGAACTACCATATGATCCAGCTATTCCACTGCTGGATATTTATCCAAAGAACATGAAAACACAAATGTGCAAAGATATATTCACCCCTATGTTCATTGCAGCATTATTCACGATAGCCAAGATACGGAAACAACCTAAGTGCCCATCAAGGGATGAATGGATAAAAAAGACATGATAAGGGCGCCCGATGGCACAGCAGTTAAGTTCACACATTTCCGCTTCAGAGGCCCAGGGTTCACCGGTTCAGATCCCAGGTGCGGACATGGAACCTCTTGCAAGCCATGCTGTGGTAGGCATCCCACATATAAAGTAGAGGAGGATGGGCACAGATGTTAGCTCAGGGCCAGTCTTCCTCAGAAAAAAGAGGAGGATTGGCAGCAGTTAGTTCAGTGCTAATCTTCCTCAAAAAAAAAGAAAGAAAAGAAGATGTGGTGTATATACACAATGGAATACTACTCAGCCATAAAAAAGATGAAATCTTCCCATTTGCAACAACATGGATGGACCTTGAGGGTATTATGCTAAGTGAAACAAGTCAGACGGAGAAGTCAAATACCACATGATCTCATGCATAAATAGAAGATAAAACAACAACAACAACAACAACAAACAGACATGTAGTTACAGAGATTAGTTTGGTGGTTACCAGAGGGGAAAAGAGGAGGGCAGAAGGCAAAAGGGGTGACTGGGCACAAGTGTATGGTCTGGGATGATAATTAGTCTTTGGGTGTTGAACAAGATATAGTCTACACAGAAACCAAAATATAATGATGTACACCTGAAATGTATATAATGTTATAAACCAATGTTACCTCCAAAAAATGAAAAAAAAAGAGAGGATGAAGCTGTAGATATGAATCTAGAGTCAACAAAAGGAAATCTACATAGAAGGCACCGTGTCCTAGCTTGAGGAAATAGCAGCAATCTCCAGAAGCCAGAAAGTATCCAACTAAGTTTTAAAATTTTTTACTGCACTGCTTGCCTTTGAAATAAATAGAATGATACAATATTCCCTAACAAATCATCCACAAAGTAACTCTAAATAAATATCTTCAGAAATAATTTAGTTGGAATAAATTCTAGGTAGCAAAATACAGAACACTAATAGTACTAGCAATGACTTTTACAGTTCTAGATTATTTTCCCCATCAAGTACTATAACACTTCAAAATATTTCAAGGGGAAACATAAGGGAAATCTTGAAGTTTTTCCTCAACAACTTTCCCAGTAGTTTTTTTTTTAAAGCTTTCCTATTTCTAAAGATGCAGTGTCATTTTTAACCCCGTTTGAGAACTGGGAATGCTGAGGCGTAGAGAGACAGCATAGCTAAACATCATTGGAAATAAACTTCCATCAAAGGTCATCCGACTCCTCCTAGTACTCATAACTTTCAAGTTACCTGCCGAAAAGCAAATATATGAATATCATAACTCAAAGGTAACATTAAGTAATTCCTGATAGAAGTATTCCTCTGACTCATGATGCTGAAACACTTATTTCACACTAACATTTTAATAGTCCTTTTGGTCCTAATCCAAGACACAGCCCTGAGCTACAGCCCTAAATGAATTCCCCTACGCTTTTCACTTCTTCTGGGGAATTGGACTAATTATAGTGACTACTTTGGAGAGAGCAATAGTTTGAAAACATTGCCCACGGGATACAAAAGTTGTTTTATTTCATAATTAGGCACTTCTGTCCCAGGGGCATTTTATAGTCATGGTTTGAAATAACAGCCATTATTTTATTACAATTTTCTATTTTTTGCACATAAAAATATTTAGAGCATGTTTTTAGCTGAGTTTTATTAGTCATAATGCCAGGAAGCGCCTGGTGTTATGGATGATGGAATTATCTTTGAGGGCTTCCCTTTAGTGTTATTTCTTCCTTATAGTCTACGTTCTTTCAGTGTTTGTTACTAGAACCGAAATATAAAGTGAAAATTGAACATCCTATCTGTTTGTGGAAGTGACCTGTACACAAGGATCAAGTGAACCCCGCCCATGTGTCTTTCCACTCCCTTGCCCCTAAGTAGCATCATATCTTCCATGCCAACATGTGTAGCTACTTACGTCTTGGGTGATGCTATATTAACAAGAAATGGAAATGTGGAATCGATTCATCAGGCATAGAAGTAACAACTCAAAAACAATTGACATTAAACAATGCCCTCAACAGGTGATTACATTAAAATTTCCCTTTTGGGGGATCTAACAACTGCAAGGTTGTGTGCATGCACTGGCACATACGTATGTAGAGAACAATGAAATCCTAGAAACAGAAGGGATTTTCTAATGTATCTAGGCAATTCTTTAACACAAAACAGGAATCATCTCTATAATATCCATCAAGTTTCTGTGTAAATTCTTCTAGGGTCAGGGCACAGGTTACCTTATAACACACACCATACTGGTACTCTATGAGAATATTATTCCTTATGTAGAGACAAAATCTGTTTCCTCTTAACTTCTGCCCACTGACACCAGTTTTTCCCTTTTGGGAGTGCCTAGAAAAATCTTAATCCTTCTCACACATTCAGCCCTACAAATGTTTGAAAAATAGTCATGAAGTCCTTTATAGTAAAGAATGTCATTTTTTCCTAGTTCCCATTCAGTCCCCTTCTTCTGGTACCAGTATCTGATTTTTGTTTAGTACCACACCTTCCTTGCTCTTAATCCACGTGGTCATTTGCAGGGATTTGACTTACACATGCTGCTGGAGCGGGTGGGTGACCCAGGCCTCCCAATAAATGCTTACAAATTTCCTGCCCCAATCCTTAGTTTATAACTGGGCATTTGACAAAAGCTAAATCAATGACATATGATTCCAGTTATTTTTATAGAACTTTTGAGGAAGAGAGGCTCTCTTCCTGCTCTGGGTTGATAGCTTTAGAACGATGCAAGCTCAAAGTTCCAGGCACCACCTCATGGAGATGTTTTTGCCTGAGAATGAAGCCAAATAAATCAGAGCCAAAAGATAGAGGAAAGAGACCAGATGATGTGGTTTGAAATCTAGATAACATTTAACCTTATGCCAGGTCTACTCCTGGCCTTTTCAGTTACATAAGTCAATCCATCTTACTTTTTATGTAAGTCAATATGAGTCATTGTCAAGCAAAAGAGTTCTGACTAAGAGAGCTTTTCTGGGTCCTATCCTTTTTAGAGAACATCGCAGTTGCTCCAACTATTCTTTAAATGGCATCTCTTCCTAGCTTTTCACCATCCCAATCAACTCACTGCTTGATGTGCTCCAGTGGAACTGAGCTTCATAAACAGTCACCCAAAACTGAACCCAAAATGCGAGATGTGCTCTGAGCAGTTCAGAGAACAGTAAATGTTGACCATTATTGATCTGGATATGATAATTCTATCTGCGCAGCTCAATATTCCATGAATAACATTGTGATTGTTGATATCGTGTGTCAATTTGACTAGGCTGTGGTACCCAGTTGTTTGGTGAAACACCAATCTAGATGTTGCTGTGAAGGGTAGACTTTGAGTAAAGCAGATTACGCTCTATAGGATGAGTGAACCTCATCCAATCAGTTGAAGGTCTTAAAAGAAAAGACTGAGATCCTCATAAGAGAAAGGAATTCTGACTACAGCCTACCTTTGGACTCAAGACTGCAAAGCTGACTTCAGCTAGAATTTCCAGCCTGCCTGATTTCAGACTTGCCAGTGCCCCCTCATCAATGGGGTGTGTGTGTGTGTGTGTGTGTGTGTGTGTGTGTGTGAATGTATCCTATTGGTTCCATTTTCTCTAGAAATCCTGGCTGATACAACTAAAGCTATGCCATACTCTTTCCTTGTTTGGATCTTTTAGACAATGGAAACACTCAATTCTTTTACTTGCGTAAAGACTCCCCATCTCATATTTGCTCAATTTATTGTTTTAAACTAAGCTCATTATCCTTTACGTCTATACCTACTCCCATGATTTCCATCGACTGAAACATTTTTTTAAAAGATTCCTTCATCGGGGCTGGCCCCGTGGCCGAGTGGTTAAGTTCGCGCGCTCCGCTGCAGGCGGCCCAGTGTTTCGTTGGTTCGAATCCTGGGCGCGGACATGGCACTGCTCGTCAGACCACGCTGAGGCAGCGTCCCACATGCCACAACTAGAAGAATCCACAACGAAGAATACACAACTATGTACCGGGGGGCTTTGGGGAGAAAAAGGAAAAAATAAAATCTTTAAAAAAAAAAAAAAAAAGATTCCTTCATCTAGCATATTCATTAAGGTTCCCAGTTTGGGACCTACACACATTTGATAAGAAGGCTTTGATCTCTTCAACCTAATAATTAGAAAAATGTTCATTAAACTATAGCTTATGTTGGAGCCCTGTTGAACACAATGTGAGGCTCCCATCAATCGGCATCCTATTGTGTGAGCTCTTTAACCAGTTGTTAATCCACCTAACAGGATTATCATCCAGCCCATACTTCTCATCTTGCCTGCAAGAATATTATAAAGTTTCCAACGAATGCCTTGCAGAAATAAATTAGCCTGTGTTCACAGAATTGTTTCCATCTGTAAATCTAATAACCCATGAAAAATAGTTACTTTGGCATAAATTATTGTTTATGGACTCATTTGGTCCTAACTGGTCACTGTTTTCTTTTGTAAAGAGTTCTCATAAACAATTCATCTAGAATTTTGTCAGAGTGCCATCAAAATGCTAGCATAGTAAACTAAGATCCTACAATTTGCTCATTTTAAAAAATACCATCTCCCTCAAAGATTAGCAATATTGTTTCCATGATTGCATTTCCAACTTCTGTTATTACCTCAAAAAGTACTTCATCAAAGAATGAATAGTTCCACTCATTTGACGAAGCAAAGTGCTTCTCTCCTTCTTGAGCTTCACTTCCATTTTACTCATATTAGTTTCACTCTTTTCAGTTTAAATGTTTTTCTCCTTGATAGAGAAGACATAATTAAAAATGGGGTAAGTAAATGGCAAAAAAACAGGGAAAAAAAACTGTAACACATAAAAAAGTCAAATGACTTTTATCTTTGTTCTATTACAAAGTACATAAAATCTCATATTTAAACAATCAAAATTCTAAAAGATAAATGAGCAAAGGACATGAATAGATAATTGATGAAAGAGAAAATATATCTGGATCACAAAACATGGGAAGAGTTATACCTTCCCAGTAGTCCAATAAATACAAGTTAGGATAAATGCTTTTAAGCTTGACCTATAAAAAGAGAAAACTCCCTTTTAAAAATATAATACACAATGTTGATAATGAAGTTATCACCTATGTTTTCATATACATATATATTGTGTAATCACATATATTGATAACAGAGGTATAACTCAGGACTACTCTTTTTCAAAGCTATGTATCCATATTCAAAACATCTCAAAGAAGTATTTTGAAATGCAGGAAAGTCTTTAGTTACAAAGATTTTTATCATGCATTTATTCGTGATTAAGAATAGACACTATCTATATAAACAACAAGGAATATGAAATAAATTATAGCTCATCATTATAATAGCGTACTGTGCAGCCATTAAAATAATGATTACTAAGAATTTGCTGTAAGATAAATTCTTATGTTATAATATTTGGTGTAAAAAAGAGAAAATGCATACTTTCTATATAATAACAAGTATTTAATACAAACCAGCAAAACTCATTGAAAAAAAAGCCAAAGAAAACACATCAGAACTAACATGGTTGTGACACACTAGATGACAAATTTCTTATAAAGAACATGAATGACTTCTGCAAGTGAAAGGATAGTAATAAGTTTTCTTTTCAAAACGGGATTGAGAAGTTCCGTTCTCTTCAAAACCAACAGAATCTAGGCATATTTCTTATAACAGCCATTTAAATAATCCAAAAAGAATCATGAAAGGGATCACATTTGCAGATAAATATGAGAGGGAGAAAAATAGCAAGCCAATCAAATCATGGCATAATCTCTACAATCTAAGAAAAGCCTTCTTTCTGTCCACCATCACCAACATCCCCAAAAAACACCTTCCCAATTATGTTCTGCCTTAGGTTTTTTACAGCTATACTTATAGGCGTTGTAACTATGTTTTTAAATGTTAGCACTCAAGATTTTCAATAACAAATTAATGGTTAAATCATAATTAGCTGATAGCAGAGCCTTCAGTATGCAAGATTGATAAATTTTGTTGAGGATGGGAGACAGAAGGAGAAGAGAAGCGCCATATGTAAAGCAGCCAACCTCTTCACCTCTGAAATGTACCCCTGTGAGTCCTGAACACAGAATTCGCATGAATGCAGTACCTGTCAACACACACTTAACACTTTGAATTCCTTTTGTGAAACATACTCTCAGAAATAACACCATTCTACACTTAGCAGGAATGAGCAAAGCCATTCTGATTTGGATCTTACAATATATCAGAGATATCCTTGAGTATTCTTCCAGTTATAAAATGACATGAGATGTTCATTATTTCAAAATGCAGAAATACATAGTTTGAGCTAAGAAAAAAATGATTCCTGTATAGAAGGAAGAGAGAAACTAACATTGTACTGTGATCCAATATCTGATATTTATTAGTAAAACTACATTGGCAGTGAGAAAACTAGAGCCCAGAAAACACACCTTTAGGAACAAAAGGCAATTTTTCAGATCCTATACGTAGAGGTTGGAAAAGGGGTACAAAAGCCTTCTGAATACGAGAAGAGAAGGCCAAGTTAATGCAGAGGATATTTCCCTGAAAGTTGTCTAAAAGACAATAAACCAAGGAAGTGAAACGAGATTCAAGGACAGGAGAGACTAGATTTACATTGAACAGACTAGTGAGCCAGAGACAAAATGACCAATGGGCAATGAGGTCAGGAGAAGAAAGCAAGAAGCAAAACACAGAAGAGATAAGGTGAAAGTGTCCAGGAAAGAAAGTTTGTTAGTTTAAGGATATGGAGGAAATTCCTTTATTCCTTCAAGGCCCAATACTGGGCTTAGGAGAAATATCTAAAATGCATCATTCACATGTTAAAGAAAAGCATTTCATTGCATCTCCCAATATTTCAGTGATAAGTGACTGCAGACTTGTTTTTTAATAAGAGGAATAAAAGGTGGAGTTTAAACCTGTGAATTGTCTGAGCCACTGTCAATATTTCTATTACCTTCTCTTCTCCAATGCTGCCTAATCCTTCATGATCCTTCTCTAATGGAACCCGGCCCCCAAGCTCTTCTGTGCTTCCCACTATAGATGACAACCTCTAATCAAGGATTTTGCTACACCGGAGTTAATCAGCCAAAATACACTTTCAATATGGTTATAAAACTGGTCCTAATTCAGAGAAAGTTGGGGAAATCAGTACCTATGAACACAACTACCAGATCAAATGCCCCAGTTGCAAGACATACTGCTTTGAGTGATTCAAAATTGGCTTTAAAGTGTATTTTGACTGTGCAGCTTTTTCTATCGCAAATATATAGGACTGTCAGGTGAGATGATTTTCTTCTCATATGTTTTTTATGGCCTGTAGATGTATTTGTCCACATAGATTTATTAAAAAGAAATGTAAATGTTAGCCTCAACAATAATAGAGTAATACATGCCTGTTGATGCAGTGCAATGGGAAGACATAACATCACCCATGGAGGGTTCTTGCCTTAACAACGCTTATCCTGAAGCTAATCATGGGGAACAATCAGACGAGTCCAAATTAAACCACAAAATTGGACTTTTTGAAACTGCCAGTGTTATAAAAAACCCTAAAAAACCTGATGAGAGAATCATTCCAGATTAGAAGAAACTAAATAGATATGACAACTAAATGCAAAGTATGATTCTTACTCAGATCATTAGATTGAAAAAGAAAAACCATACGTGACAAGCAGAGTTGGGGAGTCTGAATATAGACTGAATATCTTATAATAGTAGTACTGTATCAATGTTAAATCTGGATAATTTCTTGTGCTTATGTAGAAGGATGCCTTTGTTCTTAGAAGACACATCTTGAACTGTTTGAGTGATGTTTGCAACCTCCTTTCAAATGGCTTAGAAAAAAGTAAAAAGGAAGTATAAAAGAGAAAGACATACATAAACATATACATACATACATATATACAGAGAGAGAGACAAAGAGGCAGACAGACAGAGACACAGAGAGACAGGGAGAGAAACAAATGTGGCAAAATGTTAGCAATTGATTAAGAGTATATTGGTGATTCATAGTATTTATTATTCTTTCAATTTTTCTAGGGTTTTTTTTTTTTTTCCAAAAAAGGTTGGGAAAAAGACATGCAAAACAAATACATAACCCTGTGATATAATAGTGGAAGCTTAGCAATCCAAAGACTGAGGTTTGCACATGGCTCTGACAAATGAATCTTGGTGACCCTGGGCATGTGGCCTAACTTCTTGGGGCTTCAGTTTCCTCTTCTGTAAAGTGAGGTGGATGAGCTGCATAATCTCCAAGGTCTTTTCCTGCAACATGAGTAAGCATTTGGGAATAAAAATAGTCACACAACTATGCATGTGAATGTATGTTGACATATGCAGATAGCATAATAAAATTTCTTTTATTTTCATAAAATTACTCCCTGGTAATCATAATTTATAAATTATTCCTCCTCAGCACCTTGGCTAATTGTGTGTGTTTAATGATATTAGACTTGGCACTAAAATTGTGTTTCTTGTTCCAAGAATCAGGCCTCTTATCTACCTTTGAAAAGAAATTTCTACACGAAATAGCAAGAAAGAAAGAAAAGAGGAAGGGAGAGAATAAGAGAGGAGGAGAGGAGGAAAGAAGGAGGTGAGGGAAGAGGGAAAAGGGAAGAGAAGGGGGAAGAAGGAGGAGCGTTGAGAAGGAAGAGAGGGGAAGGTGGAAGGAGGAAGGAAAAATTGCAAGCTGAAGGCCGCTTCAAAGAAGTATATATTTTATGGCCAGAGCTGGATTGTAAAATGGGAGTTGAGGCTTCTAAATAGCAGAAAAATCTCCCAGGTGACTATCTCTATTTGGGAGTTGGAAATGGGATCAATAGACACTCTATTAACCCATGAATATACAAATCTAGCACATGGGTATAAAGTTCTCTGGTGTCTACTAGGAACCAGTGCAGTGTATGGAAGTGAGAATGGATAGTCCTGAGAAAGAGAGTAGATCAGTTTTTAAAAATTGTATGTCTAATTCTCCCAAAACTTCACCTGATGGACTATTTTCCAAAGGAAGAAGCTTCCAAATTAAAAACATATATTTGATATTTCTGTTTATTTAAAAAATGCAAGAGAGCTACACAAAAACTCTATGCTCAAAAAGCTAAAATTTTCGGAGCCAGCCCAGTGGCTCTAGCGGTTAAGTTCGCAGGTTCCCCTTCAGCAACCCGGGGTTCGCCGCGGATCCCGGGTGCAGGCCTATGCACTGCTTGTCAAGCCGTGCTCTGGAAGGCATCCCACATATAAAGTAGAGGAAGTTGGGTGCAGATGTTAGCTCAGGGCCACTCTTCCTCAGTGAAAAGAGGAAGATTGGTGGCAGAAGTTAGCTCCTGGCTAATCTTCCTCAAAAAAAAAAAGTTAAAATTTTAAAAAATCACTGTAACTTAATTTTTACTATATACTCCTTCATATATTCTGATTATTTTTAGACCAAATGCTTTTTTATTGCTGCAGATTCTGATTTTTTTATTAAGGCCATGGATTGTCTTTAAAAACAAATTTAAAATCTTAAAAGGAAAAAAAAGAAAAAATCTCCACGTAAAATGGCATTATTACTTACCTCTGTTTGATATGAAGAAATTTCTGGGACTATCATAAACTGAGTTGATAAATATATTGACATGCATGAAGTGATTCTGTAACTGGACATTTTTTGAAGCACGAGAAACTATAATAAATAATGTGAGAGTGTAGCCATTCTTCCCATAACTGGGTAGATTCTCTATTTACTTTTCACTTTTCTTGGTGACTTACACTCAGATCCACTGAGAAACTGAAAAAAATTTATTTGAATTCCAACATATGGATACTTGACCTCACCATTGGCGAGAAGAGAAATGATTGCGGCAAAATGAAGTCTTCCTCTACCCTGCTCTCCATCAAGAGAAATCAAGCCCATCCTCTCTCCCACAATCTCTTCCTCTTTATTCTGCTCCCATCTTCTTCACCTATACAACGGCCCAAAAAATGCCCATAAAATGATTCTTACCTACCCACATTCACCGTGTGACCTTGGCAATATTTCAAATGCAATATTTCAAAAGCATTTCATTGCATCTCCCAATATTTCAGTGATAAGTGACTGCAGACTTGTTTTTTAATAAGAGGAATAAAAGGTGGAGTTTAAACCTGTGAACTGTCGGATTTACTTGACCACAGTGACTGTCCTCTTGTGATGGGAATTGAGCAAACGTACTCAGAAGTTACACTTGGCTAAGGTAGCTTTCCGTTTGAGCTTCTACTTCTCTGTTGGGCCAGTGTGGGACCCAGAATCTTGCCTGGAATCGTCAAAAAGAGTCCACCCGGACGAGGTACTCAAAAGCACTAAGAGTTTTAGTGAGACAACAAGAGGATATGTTAAAATCCACACTCTGAAATAAGACCCACATGCACACACTAATATAAACCAATAATAGGGATTACACAGTGCTTCCTAACTTCAACATCTAGTTCCTCTGCATCCATCAAATAGTTTCTCATCTTCTCCAACCTGAATTCTTCCAGAGTGTGCATGTCCCTATCTTGTTCTGGAATAGTTTCAGTACGCTTGTCCTTAAGAGTTATCCCAAAAGCTCAGGCTTTTCACCACAAAGACTAAACATTCGTTTTAAGTCATGAGTCTTTATTAATTGATTTTTCCAGGATGTTTTTCTCCCATCAATAGGCTGTGAAAAAATGTGCTAAATATGCAAAATATTGACTGCTGTCTTTGTTCATTAATAGGAATAACTGCTTGATGCTGCAGCTCTCTCACTCACTTTTACATGTGATATCCTGATTCATCCCTCCTCCACCGTGACCAGTATTCTGCATGGACTAACAATGCAAAGAGCATTTTAAATCCCTTTGGCTGGGAAACACAACGTCTTATTTGACCTTCACTGAATAATACCATGACCATCCTTGGGTAATATTCTCCAACAGTAGCAGCCATCTGGGAATGTTATGTGCAAGCATCACCTAATATATGGGGGCGACACTGGCATGCACCCCAGCCCAAGCTGCTGCATGAACCATTTTTTGGCATGCAGGCTGATTGATATTCACATGCATCCTGATCAGCATCTTACTTTCACGAGCACTTCTCTGTTGTCTGCTCGCCTTCCTCCTGTCAGCTCAAGTGCTGGAAGTTTGGCATCTAGAGAGAGAATGATGTAACTATATAACTGCTTTAGATATAGATAAAGCACTGAAGTGGCTTTAAGATCACCAGAACACCCAGTCTAAGTCCTTCCTCCCTCCTTACAAGTCTCCATAAAAGACATTGCTCTGCCCTACACAGGAGAATCCTGGCTACATCTTGCTTAAGTCATTCTTGTACCACTTCTGTATAAAAGAAAAACAAATTACAGAATGTCTCCCCACCACCCACGAACATCCTCTGGTGGATCTCGAACGTAAGTACAATTTAATGCCAAAATACAGGCATGATTCAAGAAAGAACAAACCCAGTGACCCTTCCTATGGTAAGCCACCAATCATAACAGCAAAGCCAGCACAAAGACTGGAGCCCTACAGAGAGGGAAGAAGTTACAATTCAAGGGAGAAATCACTTCTACCAGAGAACTGACACTAGCAGTTGAGAATTACAAGAGCTCATGTAAACAAAATAGTTGGAGCAGTTTAGGGAAAACAAGTGTTAACCACAATCAATTGCCAAACCAATAGACATATAGTTCTGAATAACTGCTTCATTTAGACAGCCAGAGCTGAAACCCTCATCACAGCTAAGAGGAAGGTTAAGCAAAGCCAGAGAAGAGGCCATTGACTGGATTGCAACACAATCATTATACCTGCAGGATTTTCACATGGTACAGTATGTTCTGAACTTTTGTTTTTCACATATATGTATATGTAGAAACTATACAGAAACAAGCTATCTATTTGTAATCAATATTTTGATAGGCTATATTAAACAATCAATTTTGCTTAAAGGTTGTAGCCAAGTCTCATTAGCTGCTGTGTTTTCCCTTCGAGTTTTGTGAACTTGCTGGATTGTTTGGCTATTCTCATTAAACTTCAATTAAGGAAAGAAAAAGAGGCAGAACTTCTGGAATTAGATGAAAACCTTTTGCCCTTATTCCTGCAGGTCTTTCTTTCTGTGAAATTGTATTTTCCGGCTTAAAATAAGGTCTCCAATGAATGTGCCTGTCATTATTTTTAAAATAACAATAATTGGTTGTTAAGGCATAGAAAGCCACAAAGCACGTATATTTATTTCTCTGCCTTTCTCCTCAACTCAGTGGCTATTAAAGGGCAGTGATAGTCCCACAGAAACATGGGTTCTTTTAACTGCACCAGAAAATGCATTTAAAAACCTGAACAAGCTCACTGCAGCCATATCTTTGTTTGGCAACCTGAGTATTCTCTTCACTTAGTCCTGCTCATAGCAACACACAAAGGATTACTTTGCAGCCAGGGATAATAGCTGATCCCATAATCTGGCACTAACACTTAGAAAGATTAATTACCCTATTAAAAACTTAGACATTACTAAGAAAATCTTTGTATAAACCTTTTAACTCACAATAAACGCAGCCTCCTTGGTGCCTTTGGTTTGTTACACAATAAAGGTCCTCACCCTCCCACACTTGTCCACTATTGTTTCTGGCATCATCAGGAATATCCAGATGCACACATACAGAAGTGCACACACATTGGCAAACCCACACCGAGCAAGAGAAAGTCAAAGCTGCTTCCTGATACCAAGGCATAAAGCGGGAGTGTGGTTGGAACAGATAAAGCAAAAACTCCTCCTGTCTATAAATCGGCTGCTCCGGAGATTAAGCAGCAGGGAAAAAACACTCAGTGATTCAAAGGCTGCTGCTGTGTCAGAAACCAGAGGTACGTAAGAAGATTCAGGTTGTAATCCCCGCACAAATTATATGCGCAATATGTGAAATGAGGAAGAGGGTTGAACGCTTGATGCTGAGTATCAAAGTTTCTCTCTGGAGGATAACACTAGCGACGAGACTTTAGGGACACCTCTGTGTTTTCATTTCCATCCTAGCTGTCAATCTGTAATGGTTCCCTTTCTTCTCCCAGGTTGCTTCCTTCTCAGATTTCTTATCATACTTGAGAGGAGAACCCATTGCTTTCAAGATATAATCAAATAGAAGAGGAAGCAAAAGCCCAAGCAAATGGGATCCAAGACGTTATAGGCCAAACCAAAGAAACATTAAGCCATCTCCGTATCTCTTATCAATTATGATATTCCACTGACTGTGTCATCAAACAACCCTCGTCAAATGCTGTCATCAGAAAAATGCTAGAAAACTATTGATAGCAAGTTGGCTAAGGGCATGGCCTGTAGATTCCAAATTCCAGCTCCTGCACGTGTTGGCCGCATGAGCCCAGGTAACTTGAATCATCTGACTAGCCTAAGCCTCAGATGCCCTGTCTATAAGATGGGAATGACAGTCACACCAAATGCATAAGGATGTTGCGGGACTAAATGAGGAAGTACACAGTATGCCTGCACAGCACCTAACCCGTACTCAGTGCTCAGGTAATGTTAGCTGCCCCTGTGATTATCATGGCAGGTAATCAGCTGCTCATAGAGTGGTTTCAGAAGGATAGAGTAGACAGTCGTCCAAACAAGGAGGCACGTTAAGACAAACCAGTGACTTCCCACTGAGAGCAGGTGAGAAGATCAGGTTCCTAAGTGGTTCCTTTGCTTTTCCTAGGCAAAGTTCTAACGAATTTAATGACAGCGACATATAAGAATGCTAACAGATGAGAGGGAGGGGAAATTGTTTACAATCCTGGTGGAACTACAAGACACAAAGACACTCTTCACTTACCCTAATCTAACATCCTCACCACACAATAGCTGGTTTACTTTATCCTTTTCTCCTGCTACCATTTTTTTGGCTCTAGTTTCACCTACTGCGTCAAAGAAACACAAAGGGAAAGGAGTTTCCGATTTTTCTTTAAATCAAAATTGAGAGGCATAAAAAATATGTAACTTTCAAGAAAGCTCAAAACCGTTCCAGAAGTACCAGCACTTCCCAGCAAAAGAATTCTTTGCATTTTCCAGGTTCGTATAGAGAAAGCTGGTTTTTACAGATTTGCCAAAGAAAAGGCGGAGCCACAAATGTTATAAATAATACAAGCATGAGGACTTTCTTTGCAGTCCATGAAGTTATGATCGAAACTTCAAAACAAAAAAAGAATACCATTGATCTCAGTAACAAAGGCCTTCCACTCGCTGCCCTCACAGGGCAGAGTCAAGGGCTTTGTAATGGGGCAGTTCGTTCTTCACGCACATCGAACTGTAGACCCAGAGCTCTCACAAAACATTTCTCTCTGGGTCAGTAGAGAGCTGAAATTAGTGCTTTATCCTGTTACGAGTAAGCAAATTTAGTCAATTTTCATGTATGTAGCAATCTTACTCTCTAGACACCAGAAGAAAGCTTTCAACTGATTAAAATAAGATCTGGTAAGGAGGTAGTCTAGATGTTCAAAAATCTTCCTACCTGACATTGTCAAAACAATGAATTCTCTGGTACTACGATGCTTAATTTCTGAGAGATTCTGTCTACCAGTCTCAGATAAAAAGAAACTGTCAGCTCAAACATTATAGGAATGGAAACGGATGCTCCAGAGTTGTCCAATACCAGAGTAAATATAAAATCCCAGTGCCACGAGGGGGAGAGCGGAACTCGGCACCAAAGCCCTCAAAATGAGCGCCACTCTCTGAAGGACGTCCACATCACCATGTTTCTGAAATTGGTTTATACAAATAGGCTTGAATTCTAAACTCTGAATAAAGGAGACCTTGTCACAAAGCCTGGCTTAGCAAGGTACTCAATTTCTGGTCACATATGTCTGATCAAAACATCTGTAGACAGCACATACAGAAACCAGAAAAGGTGGTTGGCCTCTGATTACGCCCCTGTGTAAATTTGCTTTCAACTCATAAATCAGAAACCATCCCTGTTCTTGGGAAGCTCTCCAGTTTAAATGCCTCAAAATCTACAATTAGTACACTCCAACATCTTCAGGGTTACAAGGACAAAACACCTGCACCCTTCCTATGAGTCATAGGAAAGCCTTCCAAAAGGCAGGTTTGGGCAATATCAGGAAGAAAGAATTTTCATCACCCAGACTTCCTTCTTCCTGGGTCTTCCTTTACCTCTCAACATTTCCCTTTGAAACATAAGGATCATGGTAAGCAGTCAGGGAATATTTTCTTGTCCAGACTGTGAAGAAAGCTCTCCAATTTCCCTGAATCCTTTGGCCTCTTGGAAAGTTCCCAATGCCAGCTATATTAAATCTACAAAACTCAACTTCTAACACATTCATTCACTTCTGAGTCATTAAATCAAATCACAGAAGTATAGCGCTGGAAGGGACCTTCAAGAGCATACGATGCTACGATTGGGAAATCGTTTTTTTGTTATTGGCCAGCACGAATCAACTGGCAACGGCTTCCTGGCCAGCAGTGTTGAGCCAAATTATGAGCAGCAGGAAAGTGTGCTGATAACCATTAGCCATGCTTTTCATGGTCACAAGAGGTTGGATTAGCAGCTTGCTTGCACTTACTTGCCATCCCAGATCTAATTCAACTTTTTCATTTTAAAGAAAAGAAAAGAAAATTGAGACCGGGGGCTGAAGGGATTTTCCAAGATTGCACTGCAATGATGTTAAGATGTTCAACTCCAAATCTAGTGGAGTCTAGTGATTGTTTCACCACACTAAGTTATTTATTAGTCATTTGCTTTTTCCATTCTTTAGTACTGGAAACCGAAGTGTACAATGGGCTTCAATATATCTAGTTTGGCAGACATATCCTCAAAGCTCTAAAATCCACATTACAACATTGCTGCAAAGGTTTGAAGATCCCATTATAATAATAATAACACACTCAATAATGCTCCCTAAGTCCCGGGCATGTTTCTAGGTGTATCATATGTATTAACTCATTTAGTCCTCCGAGCATTGCCATTTTACAGATGAGGAAACCGAGGTACAGAATTTAGGTAAATTTATCAAAGTCAAGCAGAGTCAGAAAGTGATGGAACCATGTTGAAACGCAGACTGGATCCAGAGTCGATGTTCATAACTACTCCGCTAAACTGCCTCCCTAATCTAAACTTCAGAGCTTCTAAGCTTATGTTTATATTATACACATAAAAATTGGTAACAGTCAATTAAAACATGATGCTTAACCAAAGAGAATGCTATAAGAGCCAACCTCAAGGCAGAAGTCTATTTTCTTCCCATGCTTGCTGGGTGTGCTCTCTTATATACCCTGCATCTCCCAAGTCAGCAACTTCATGATATTTTCCAACTCTGGCAAACCATTTGTATTCTACACATACCTCTTGGCCTTGTCCAAAATAGTCTAACTGTGATACAAAACAGCCCTGGGTCTACTACCTCCACTGCTTTCTTCGTATACTCTCAAGCAGGGAAAACAGTGACCTTGCTTCTGGAACCATTGTTGCCAATTTTATTCTTGTCTACAGGCAAGAAGGGTAGGGGGCAGGAGGAGAGAAGGTCATGGAACAAAAGCTGTTAAAACAGAGTCATTATAGAAGAAGTAGGGCATGAGCTGCTGCTATTCTCAAGCCCAATTCCAACTATTATTCCCATCTATAGCCCTTAGTCAACTCTGCAGCAGCCATAAGCACCAGCTATGTGACAGGCAGTGTAGTGGGTATTAAGGACAAAATGATGACTGAGCTACTCTCCCGGCACTTGAGGAGAACACATACTGGAGCAGAAGGCAGACACATAAGAGGAGAGGTGGAAAACAACGTGTCAGGAACAGAGCAAGGTACACTCACAAACGATGTGTGGAAGAACACATAAATCAGCATAGTCTGGGGGAGTCAGGGGCCTGCAGGGGTCAGGGAAGGCTTCCCTGGTTCCCAAAAGTCTGCTTCTCCATCACCCTATACGTTTCTACCTTAGGCTCTGTCCAGTTTAGATGTTGAGCTGGACTGAAACATGTAAGAGCCACCTGAGGAGGCAGCTGACTCAGCGCCCCCTTTTGCTGCTAGTGCTCCACATGTGTTTCTTAGATCCAACTGCAGAGCTCATCCAAGCCCTGACTCTTTCTCTGAAGGTCAGATTTCCAACCTGAAGTCTTTGGAGTCAGCGAGATCTAAACTTGAATTTGTGGACCATCCTTTACTTGCTATTGACCTTGAATGAGTTATTTAAACTTCCTCAGCTTCAGGTCTTTAACTACTAAATAAATAAAACACTCATTTCAAGGGTTATTATAAAGACTAAACGAGACAACAACTTTTTAAATGATTAACAGTGCCTGGCAAGTAGAGGATGCTAAGTAAATGTTAGCTTCCTTCCTTTCTTACTCCTCATCCCTAATCTCCTTCAGCTGTCAGGGTTTCTGTGGATCTAAGGCAGCAGTGGAACAGGTTCGGGTCTGAGCAGAGGTACAATCTGATCCTGCTAAGTCCTAGGGCCACTTTGCTTTGTCCTCTTCCCCTATTAGCCTGTGGCCCCAGCAACAACAACACCTTCATTGCTGCCTGGATAGTGATCCCATTTGGGCTCCTCATAGCCCTTGGGCTCCAGAGTAATTCATCAACCACTGCAGCTTGGCTCATCACTGTCCTAATTGTCATGTTAACCATGCACAACTATTGTCACTTTAATCAAGACAATAAGGTAGTAACAAGAAGTCACTCTGTCAAAGACTCTCTGCTCAGCCTGCACTCCTCCCCTCTCAAAAGTATAAACGCGGCAAACATAACTGCACCTCAAAACCTGGATTACCAGGAGATAGCATTTGTTATGAGACAACAACAAATCTTTGTCATGGTAAGTCTTTACTGTGACATCATCTAATTTTTTTCACTCTAGCTAGGAAAAGCTGAGTCCATGCTTTATGAATCCAGAAACTCACAGCAACAACTGATCATAAACTCAGACCCTGTGCTCATGAATTATCTTATCTATTTTCATAACAACTCAGAGTTAGGTACTGTTACCAGGCCCATTTCACCCATGACAAAAGATAAAACTGAAGCCCTAAGCAGCTGATTGACTTGTCTCAGCTCACAAAGCCAGAAAGTGGTGGGGCTGAGATTTGAACCACGGCATCTTGACAACAGAGCTTAACCACCGTGCTGCCTCACATTCTGTTTTATCATCTCAGGTCTTCCAGCTGGAATTCATCTTTTCAGCAAATATTTATTGATCAAACACTATGTGCCAGTCACTGCCCTAGCACTGGCAATAACACAGAGAGAATCCTGTTTTCATGAAGCTTACTTTCTTTTTGGATAAATAGAAAATAAAAAGATAAGCATAAATATAGTAAAAGATCAGATAGTGATAAATGCTATGAAGAAAAATAGAGTAAGGGGCTATAGCAGAAAAGTGCTATACAGCTTGGGCAGGCAGGTGATCATTTAGTTCAACCCTGTGTCTTCAGGTAGGCCATGTATTATTATCCCCATCCAGTAGATTAGATAATGAGGAGTTGAAAAACTAAGTGACTTGCCTAACATCCCTGAGTTTGCAAGACATAAAGCATAAACTAAAAGCCAAATCTCCTACTTTCTATTGCTTTTTTAGTATGCCATATTTAATACTTCAACCTGAAATTGCACTTCCATAAATGTGCATTTTTAAGCACCGATAATCCCTGTATACTCATTTTTCCTTGTTGGTCCCAATAAAATGAGATCATCCAATAAAAAACAGAGTGGAAAATGAAAAAGGCATCTAAAAAAAGAAAGCCCTCTGAACTCATGAATAAAAAAATCGAACTATACAAACTTAGGTCTCTCACCCTCACTTTTGAATACCTTGATTAATAACTGATAGTCAGGATGTGCTCCATTGTAATGCTCAGGGATTTGGCCCTCCCAAGTAGAACAATCCTGGATCCAACACTTCAATTACTAAGGAAAAATAAAAGCCACCAAAAAATCACTACTAACAGCATTGCTGTAATTTCCAATCCTGCTCTTTTGTTTGGGTAATAAACAAATGAAATTTCAGTGATAAATTGATTGCTCTGCCCTGTGCCATAAGACTATGGGCATACTAATGGGCTGAATTGCAGTTATGTGCTTTTGACATGACAAATATTAATCAGCTTAAAGTCTCTGAAGACTTTTTGGAAAACATGACCCAGTAGGGAGAAATAAACCCCGTTCTAGTAACTGATTAAACGTCTTTATGGTTATTTTCTTCCCATGCCTATTTTTTTTTAATATTGGCAGGAGAACAGATAATTGACAATTGCAAATCTCAACCACAAATTGTATTGCTTAAAATAAACAGGGAAAGACTAAACCTGTGAACTGATAAAAATCCAAACGTTGGACTGAGCATTTCCTGGGCTAGGCATTTAGTTAACCAAAAATCAACAAATCAATCTGAAAGTGTTAACTATTAAATATCTGCCTCTGTAAAGTGCAAATGTAACACATATGCCAGCTGGGGTGACCCTGCCTTTGAGATTCTGATCTCAAATTTCATTGTAACCACAATGGGTAGCCCAGCATGCCTCTCAATATTCCTGAGGATTCTTGGGAGACTTATGTGTTACCTTGACATGTTTAGTTCCAATTCTCTGCTGAAATTCTAATGATGTCTCTCTCTTCTCTTCCTGTGGTCATTCTCTTCTGTCCTCTTTGTGTCAACCCATTCATGGAATATAGCTCCTTCTTCTTTTTTTCTTTTTGTTTGAGGAAGATTAGCCATGAGCTAACATCTGCTGCAAATTCTCCTCTTTTTGCTGAGGAAGACTGGCCCTAAGCTAACATCCATGCCCATCTTCTGCTACTTTATATGTGGGACACCTACCATAGCATGGCTTGCCAAGCAGTGCCATGTCCGAACCCAGGATCTGAACTGGGGAACCCCGGGCCGCCAAAGCGGAACATGGGCACTTAACCGCTACACCACCAGGCCAGCCCCTATAGCTCCTTCTTGATTTTCCAAAAAGACTACTCATACACGGCCATGGGATGCAGTACACTCTTCACTAAAAATCCAAGGTAATGTTGGCTGAGGAGACGGGATGCGTAGTTACAATGTAACACAGATCAACAGAGGAAAGACTTCTGTACCGCTTCTTAAAAGCTCTGCAGCTATCATCCACGGCCATCACTCCACTGTCACTGCAGAATTTTTCCTGCCTTTTATTAAGACTCTCTCCACTGCTAAACCACCCCTGCCAAAAGACACACGCACACATTTAACCTCCCCCTCCTCCTTTTCTCTCCTCTCTACCTCACTTGCCCCTATACTGCAAATGTCCTATTCAATTCTCATTCAGAGTCATTCAGCCAAGAGTTCTCTCACTCATACTATCTGGGCCATAAGGGCTTTCTTTCCCCAACCAAAATGGTCAATGCGGATATCAAGCCAAACAGTGGAAGCTTCCATAAAAGTAATTCTGTGCTCAGCTCTTAAAGCCAGATTTTTTTCTCCTTTACAAATATGACCCAGCTAATACTAGCTTCTCAAAGAATGGAGGAAACAGCATTACTTACCTTTATACTTGCTTTTTACCTGAAGTTATAGCTCATGACAGTTCCAGGGATTCTTCTTTCTTATCCAACACACTTCACAATGCTAATTAATGTTGCCACTTCACCAGCTGTGGTATTTACATCTCAGTAAGAAAATGCTACCGATATGAACTGAAGAAAGGCTTATAAACCTCATTTGTTAAGCTGTATTGCCCCAGCTGGCAGGCCTCCAATTCACGGCAGATTATGTGTCTGCAAAAGGCACTGGAAGTCAAAATATTGTAAGACAGATTTTATTTTTCTTTAGAAACTATTTCATAATAGTGTTGTGTTCCTGATCAGGAGCCAGATTCCCAGATTTTATTCAGGTATATTCAAGCAATTCTTCACTCAAGTCTAAGGGAGACACATATCCAGTGCTATCTAAATATAAAATATCCACTTTACGACTATATTTTATTATAAAAATATTTTTCTGATTATATAAATGGCATATGTTTATTGTAGAAAGTGTTTTACAGAAAAGAAAAATTACCTGCAAACTGACTACCAACAGATACCCACTGTTTACATTGTGTCATATTTCCTTTCGAATTTATTTTCTCTGCATATTTTTACAGATATGACGTCACCACAGTACATAGTTTTGTGTTCTGATCCTGGTACTTAACATTATATAATGAGTGGTTTCCCATTCATAAACATAATTAGTAATGTCAATATATTAATCCACTTATATACACACTAATTTACATAACCTCACCTATTACTTAGCACTTAGATTTTATAAATGCCAAGTTAACCCCAAGTTAAATCAACTATTTGATCAAGTGATAAAAACGTGTGTACAAAGACAATTAGAGTACCAACAGACAACATAGTAAATAATCACGTTTTTTTCCAATTTTTTTATTGCGGTAAAATATGCATAACATACAATTTACCATATTAACCATTTTTAAGCATACATTCCAGCGGTATTAAATACATTCATGATGTTGTGCAGCCATCACCACCATCTGTCTCCATAATTCTCTTCACCTTATGAAACTGAAACTGAAACCCTCTATCTATTAAACAATAACTTCTCATTTCTCCCTACCCCCAGCCCCTGGCAGCCACCATTCTACTTTCTATCGCTATGATTTTGAATACTCTAAATACCTCATATAAGTGGAATCATTCAGTATTTGTCTTCTAGTGACTGGCTTATTTCACTTAGCATAATGTCCTCAAGTTTCATCCAGGTTGTAGCACATGTCAGAATTTCCTTCTTTTTGAAGGCTGAATAATATTTTATTGTATATACCACATTTTGCTTCTTGATTCATCTGTCAATGGACATTGGGTTGCTTCCACATTTTAGCTATTGTGAATAACGCTACTCTGAACATGGGTATACAAATACCTATTCAAGATCCTGCTTTCAATTTCAGGGGTACATACCCAGAAGCGGAATTGCTGGATCATATGGTAAGCCTATTTTTAATTTTTTGAGGAAATGCTGTACTGTTTTCTACAGTGGCTGTACCACTTTACATTCCCACCAACAGTGCACAACGGTTCCAATTTCTCTATATCTTCCCCAACACTTTTCATTTTCGGAGTTTTTATTAGTAGCCATTCTAATGGGTGTGAAGTGGTATCTCATAGTGGTTTTGACTTGCATTTCTCTAACGATTAGTGAGGTTGAGTGTCATTTTATGTGTTTATTGACCATTTGTATGTCTTCTTGGAGAAATGTCTGTTAAACTTCTTTGCCCATCTTTAAAATTGGGTTGTTTGTTCTTTTGTTGTTGAGTTTTAGGAGTTCTGGATATTAATCCGTTATCAGACATATCGCTTGCAAATATTTTCTCCCATTCTGGGGGTTGTCTTTTTACTCCATTGACATTGTCTTTTGATGGAAAAATCTTTCTAATTTCCATAATGTCTAATTTGTCTATTTGGTTTTTTGTCACCTATGCCTTTGGCATCAACCTAAGAAATCATTGTCAAATCCAACGTCATAAAGATTTTGTTCTATGTTTTCATCTAAGAGTTTTATAGTTTAAGGTCTTAACATTTAGGTCTTTGATCCATTTTGAGTTAATTTTTGGATATGATGTTAGGTAAAGGTTCGATTTAATTCTTTTGCATGCATCATATAACTTTGTATTTAATTTATTTAGCCTAGATGGAAGACAGTTTTGAAGTTACAGGGAAATGAGCCAGCCTAAAAGTACCCAAATGTGAAGCTGGGAAACCAAGAGACCTCTTCCTCTACCCTCAACCCCAACCTTACTGCCCAATGCTGAAACCACACAGAGCAGGGGTGGAAGTGGGGAGATTCTAGGACCCAGAGGGAGAAAGACTGTATACTTTCCAATGGTGTATGTTAACAGCAGACTGTCCAGGCTGCATGGTTTCCCTTCTGCCTACTCAAAGTGCCATAAGTGATTCCATATGTGAACATTTAGTAACTGATTTATGATGCATTGGAACCAGCCATAATCTATATATTGATATATTGTGTCATTTACTCCACTAATTAATCTTTGACTCCCAAATACATGATTCTAATTATATTTCCAAATGTATATTCATTAAAATGCCAACACTCATCGTATTCTTGTCTTCCTGAGATTTTATGCTTGGGTTATCATCTAAGAGAAAAACCACTGCCTCACAGCTAAACATGTTCCAGTTAAACCATGCCCAATTTGTCTAGCATATCACCACTCTAATGACTCTGTGACTTTTAGAGCTGGAACACAGAGGAAATGTTACAGTGGTGATAGTATCTTAAAATAGTAGCTCTACCCTTTTCCAAATCCCAAGTCCACCTCCCTGTCAAAATCCCAAATTCTCTCTTACGGTTACTGAGAATGTCAAAGACCAGGGGCTACTACCACACTCCCAGAACTGGAGCAAAGAGATTCAAGTCGCAGTTTCTTCCAAAGGCTCTCAGCAAAACGATCAACTGAAAGTTCATGGTGAGATTGCAATCTCTCATGATAACATGTGAGAGATGCTTTTCAGGGGAATGGTTATTAGAATCACATTCAGAGTCATAAGCCAAGCTAAAAGGATTTGGAGGGACTTTAACAGAAGAGCCTAGGGAACAAAAGTTTGTGCCCCAAAAGCCAGGTTTATTTCATTGTGGCTTTTTATACAAAAAACTAGGGTGTGAACATCTTCGCCTCCCAATTTTACCACTCTCAATACTGTCCTACTATCTTGTGAAGTAACTGAAAAGGAGCCATAATCTAGAGATAAATCCTCAAAAGACTATATGAGGGTGACTGGCTTCACATGGGAACCCAAAGGTACAACGTAATAGAGACTGCTGTGATTGTGTAATGCATTGGAGCAGAGGCCAGTAAAACTAACGCTATCCTGAATAAAGGGGAATGAAAAAAATAGAATAAAAAATCATTAAATTCTGGGACTCCACAAGATTTCTCTCCCAATGATCCCAGTCTAAGTATCAACATGGCAAGTGGGATTTCCAGAAGTCAAGCACTATGTTGTAGCCAGTCACCCATCTCCTGAGGGGTACAAAATCAGGCAACAAATCCAGGATGCCTTTTCTTCTTTCAGAAGTTTCTGTGGTGTCAGAAGTCAGACAGCCCTATAAAAGACTTGCAGAGGATACCAGAGCCTCATCAGAAGTTCCTGTAAATAGCCAGTCTTGGTGTTTTCCTGAGAGCCAGGCAACCAATATGCAAATCAAAGCATCCTTCTCCATACATATCTTCTCCAAATACATCCTTCCGCATAGCTGCAGCCCTCCTCATCCAATCTCATGCCCCTTTCACCCTGGCTCTAGCGCCCCTGGTTTATTTCTGAATTTCCCTTCAAACAGACGGAAGCTCTCAGCTAATTCTCACATTTTATTGGAAAATTGGCCTCAGTCTACTATTTGTCTTATCATCCGAGAGACTGTCCACCCATGGATTCCCAGGATAAATCTGGGGATTTATCCAAAGGGGGGTAAAAACTGTCTCACATGAAGCATAAGTCATGAGGAAGGGTAAAATAGTTTTATTTTTCCTTGATTACTTGAATTGAGGAGATGACCTAACCAATATCCCCAAATGATAAATTTCATAGTTCTTTTCTTTGATTTGAGGATAATTCCACAGAAGTCTCTTGTGTCATTGTTTTTTAACCTAGCTTCATTTCCCCGCCTGGCTCTCTCTGAACCCCTCACTATACTTTTGAATTCCCCCTCTGGTCTCCCATAACGAGAACTATCCTAAAGGCCTACTGGGCAACCTGCCCACTCCTTCTGGCCAGAGGGCACAGAGAAAGACCTGCAGGCTGGGGCTGGTGCATCCCCTGGAGATGAGGCAGGAAGGGGCTGGCCCTTTTCTTGGTGGCAGCTGGTTCAGCGTTAGCAGGCAGCTGGCAACGGCCTCCTGTTTGAAGCTGGGGCAAGAAACAGTGATTCCAATATCCTCTTCAGCATCCACCAGCTCCATCTCACATCTTCTTCCGGCCCACACTGCTCCTGTCACAGTGATTATGGAGGCAGCAGTTGTACAGTAATTAGGATCCTCCTGGGCCAGCCAATCTCAATGAGAGCAGGATGCCAGCTGCTCCATCGCCAGAAACATCTCCTTGGCACCCCTTCCTCTTCAGCACTCTTCCTCTCTCCCAGACTCTATCCCGTCTCCCTAGCCACTGAATCACTAACTCAGCATGAGACAAGTAGACAACTTCTCTTCCACCCCAAAGTCCAGGTTATTTATTTTCCTGGCTCAATGGGAGCAGCCCCGTCTCACGACCAGGTGCAAAAGTGCTGGGTAGTCAGTCATTCTCAGTAATGTTTTTGTTGAGGGTGGATTTCAGGAATTATCTGAGCAGTTCTGGCTTCAATTCTCTACCTCTTGACTTTATTTCTCACATAGTGTCATAGGTTTCTCCTGCCCACTGCACACTTTCGATGACCACATTTCTCCTAAGAATCATGATTCCGGGCTCTTTTCAACCTCAGGACCTGTAGAATTCAGGACCTGGAGAAGATTACCTCTTTGATAGCACTGTCCGTGGGACCACCTTCTGTGGGAGAGCACCCCCTGGGGATGCCCAGAGTCACTTCCGCTTCTGATTTTTTATTTCTCCCCTCTTCTCTTTTTAAGATCTTGAAAGAACGATAGGCAGGAGATGCTGAAAATGCTCTTATATTCATCTCATGATGAAAACAGGGAACTCACCCGGCAATGAAAGAAATCATCCCTCTCGGTGCTGATTCTGAGAACCAGAAAAGAATTGTAGTGATAAAATCTGATTATGCTAAGGGAAGTCAGCAGAAACCCCACTGCCTGGAAGACCAAGCTGATCTAACTGCTAGGCTCAAGACCCAAGAAGTTCGTTTTCCTATGACCTCCACGTTTATTTTCTCCTCTCACTGCTACAAACTTACCAGAATGTAATATTTCTCTGTTACTAGGGATAATGGGTATTTTTAAACCCCATTCCCCTTCCTATGACTCAAAATAAGGACGAAGTAAAAAAACTGCTTTCCTACTCCCTTGAGCCAACCCACCCAGCCCCGTGACTATTTCACTCCAGGAAGAAAGCCAGACTTGATGGAAGCGAAACAGGACATCAGTGAGTCTGTGTCACCCACAGTACTGGGCAGAGTGGAGGGTGGAGCAACAGGATTTTCAAAGGCCCCCTGCTTTTCCTTCAGAGGATCTTTGAAGTGCCCAAGGCACCACTTTCATCCCGGATAGATATGCAAAGGAGTCTTGGGGAAGCAGGGAAAAAAAAAGAAAGAAAGGGCTTGATTGTACTTAAGAAATGGTCATTCTAATAACTCTCTGCCTGCGGGCTCTGCCTGTCCTGTCCCTAACTTGGGGAGGAAATGACCAGCCCTTTCAGTGTGATGATCAATCAGCCCACAGGCATCTACAAATCAGAACAAACTAGTCATGGGACCAGCAGAGCAGACAAGGGCTCGCCTGGTAGAAAGATGTCATAGGCAGCACCTGACTCTGAGCTTAGGCTAATAGGCATGAGGCAAATTGGCAGTGTTGGTGGTGAAAGCTGGGGAGTTATCACGTCCAGAAAAGAGAGACTTGGGCAGTTACTATGTCACTATGTGAGCTCAATCAGCCATGGTGAAGGCATGCATGAGACCTGTGTTGGGACGAGATAGTTCAAGAGATAGCTCAGGGGGCCGGCCCCGTGGCCCAGTGGTTAAGTTCGTGCATTCCGCTTCTGTGGCCCAGGGTCTCACCAGTTCGGATCCTGGGCGCGGACATGGCACCGCTCATCAAGCCATGCTGAGGCAGCGTCCCACATGCCACAACTAGAAGGACTCACAACTAAAAATATACAGCTATGTACTGGGGGGCTTTGGGGAGAAAAAGGAAAAGTAAAATCTGTAAAAAAAAAAAAAAAAAAAAAAGAAGAAGAAAGAAATAGCTCAGACTCGTACTAGAGAGAACCTATTCCAACCTAGGGTAACGTGATCTGTACACCCACAAAGGCCAAGAGAAGGAAACGTGACAATATGAGTTGAAGAAGGCATTTTATAGCAAGGAATAGCACAACCCTTACACCACATAATATGACAACGGCCCCTATAGCTTCTTGTGAAATAGGAGAAGCAGATCATTCAATTTAGGTATGAAAACCTAGAATATCGTAAATATATATATAAAGACTCAAGCTAAGGATGAGATTTGCCTCTAGCCATCCATGCATGAATACGGTATTGATTCCTGACTAAATGGGAGTATTCTGTCCATGATACCTGTAATATTTAGACTTAAACTAATCATTTAATAAACCAATGGAGACTTTACTACTACTTTTTTTGGAGGGTCTTCTCCAGTAATATTTTCACTATTTTCTTGAATCCCAGATTATGAAATGACCCCTTATTGCTGCCACCAGCACCACAACCAACACCATGTGTGCATATTCGACACGTTTGTCTAATCTCCATGCCCAGGTGTGCAGACTGATTGAGTCAGCGTACCTACAGTTGCACACATGGTGTACAACTTATTCAGTCCTGTCAAATAACCTGGTCTTACAAAACGGATCCTGAATAGAACTTGTCCTTTTGGGATCAGCCGGAAAAAAACCCTGACGTTGTCATTGACTTTCACTTGGCAGATATAAATAAGAATGAAGCTGTCAATCCTCTCCCTACCTTTTATACCTCATCCCTTTGCTCCTGCTCTTCCCAGCTTGCTCCTTCTCCTGCGTTAGGTTAATAAATGATTATTTTCATGAAAGCAAACCTGCTCGAAGCTTCAAAAATCTTGCAAGAGATTGTTATTGTGATTCAATCTTTCAAACTTTGCTGTGTTAATAATCCCCTTAGACTCACAAAGAGCTTACTGGAAGCAGCACTGGAATTAATTGAATTTGTGGTCTCACCAAACAGAGACAGCAACTCTATTATTAGTATTAAGATAATTACGGTAGGTTTTGATATTTTCTCATTCTTTATATTAAAGAGACAGTGTCCAATTAAACACAAAGCAGGCTCAACTCCATCCTTATGTCCTCATTCATAGCTCTTTCTGTGGCTCAATCAAGAGCAGCACATGAACAATATATTTATTTAATGTCTATGTCTTTGTTATTAATGGCTCTAAATTAGAACAGCAAAGTCTTCTCATTCCCTAGTTTATTTTTAGGCAATTTTACTTCCAATTAGAATTCCGCTCTGTCTGGAAGGCTTACTTTGTGTGTCCTAGTTCATTTTTTATTTAGCAATATTTTCCAACTCAGTTTCCTTTCCAGATTCTAAGTCCTTGCATAGTTTGGCTTCAGAATCTGGTATAGAAAGATCAGCTTCTGAATGCTAGGGACAGCTCGCAGAGACAGTTCCGCTGCAAGATGTGACAGGATGGACTCAGATGTGACAGGAGGGACTCAGAGCCAGGAGACCTGAGTTCTGGGCCCAGCTCACCAATAACCACCTGTATGATTCCTTAGCATCAGTTTTTTCCCCTTCATTTAAAAAAAGGAAAAAAGAACAACAATAAAAAGAGGAAGGATGATTTTTAATATCACTATCATCTCTAAACTTTTTCTGAGTCTTTACCTTCTACGATTATAATAACAGGCTGTTATAAAAGACCTATAAATACCTTTCTCACAAGTGAATCATAAATACTTCCTTTTTTTTTTTTTTTTAACAAATTTACTGTCCTCCTTGTTATTGCTTTACAGGGATGAGAAAGACTTTTTTCCCCACAATTACTTGTTATCCAGCATAATGTCTTTAGGTAGAGATTTTTGCCTTAGAATCTGAATTTGTGTGTGTGTGTGTTTGATGTGTGGGATATGTGTGTCTATAATGGGTATACATTGTATGTATGTTGGAGGAGGTAGTTATAGAGAAGAGTACTATTTTTGAGCATTATGTTTAACCACTACTGTTCTGAGATTCAACCGGTTAGAAAATATTGAGGAGATACACTTACATGCCTTGAGAATCAAAACTATGTCCCATTCTTTATGGTGTTCCTAGATGATAAATAATCATACAAACGAGCCAGTCTTATCAATCACTTCAGTTGTGGACTCTTGAGAATCTGTGAGAGGATCAGCTTTGGCAGTAGGTGTTAAATCTAAGTCATAGTTGCTTCCCTCGAGAGGTTTAGGAAATACAGAATCATAGAATATCAGGGTTGGGAGAGTTTCCAAAATTCTTCCAGCCCAACCTCTATCCCATGAAATCGTTGTAAAGATTCAACGCTTTAACTCCAAAGAGATAATCTTATAGTGGAAAATCCAGGCATTTTCTGCACAAGGCAGGGGAGATTAGAAGAATGGCCATTTATTCCCTCATTCCATCACCAACCACATCTGTGCTGTGCTTAATGAGGTTTGTAAAAACAAGAAAATAATATCCACACCATTACCCCACCGAAGTTAAAAGATGGGGCTGATATGCAATAATGAAACATTCCCCTATATTTCTGCTCCTCAAAAAGCCAAAGAAAATCAGTTTCTACTATAGGTTGATCTATTGTGAAGGCCAGGGTGAGAAGGCAAACGTGGCTTGGTCGTCCGAAACAAACCACCCTCCTGATTTAGTAATTCCACGTAGTTGCCCGCCCTCTAGTGGTCAAAGTAGAGATGGCAGCTCTCTGTTTCAGCCTTTAGGGTCTGGACGGAAGAAGGAAAAGGGGTTACCCAACCCCCAAAGCGTTGCCTGTCTGTTTCAGAATCTCAGTGATAAGTTATAGAACAAGTTGTCTCACAAAGACTTCTTCTTAATTAGAACATCTTGCTTGTTTATAATGATCATGGCACTTACAAAAGACTATATGTCTTTGAGACACTGCTTGGCAAGACTTTTCCAATGTTTACCAAATCTATTTTGTATCCCATGCTAATAATAGTCCAATGGGTCCTCAGGCAGAGTGATGGAGACTGAGGACTTCTTGTTTCCTCTGTTACTCAGTATTCTGCCTTCAAAATGTGAAAGACCTCTTAGTTCCTGTGAAAGGCCTCAAACAGGGCTCAAAGTTTCCCAAATGCTGTTATTTTGGGAAACATTTATTTCAAGGGCTAAATTGTAGTCATTTGACAAATCAACATTGAGCAATGCTCTGCACTTTGTTATGCACATACTTTAAACTATTCCTTTTAAAAGAAACCTTCAAGTGAGTGGCAAACCATTTTCCTATAGTATCCGTAATTTAATTCTATTCTCTAGAGCCAGGTATTTTAATTCAGAAGGAACAGTAGAGGCGCACTCTGATTTTAGAGGGTAGAACTGATGCCCAGTGTTGGTAGTACCTAGTTCAAGGTCACACAGCTAGCCTCTCCACACTGTAACCCTGACCACGCTGTGTGATTAAAAATAAATTGAGAGTTAGTGGCTGTGCCGCCTACATTATCTATCGCCAACATAAAAACAACAAACAATTAAGCAATCGATTTGTTTTATTTTGTTTTTGCAGCAATAAATAGCATGCTCAGTCTATTTTTTCACTCCTTAGGTCTGATTTCAGTCATCCAGAAGACTCAGCTCCTGTTATTCATTTTGGCACAAAGTAATAGCTCAATTTATATAGGGATGTGGGAACTAACTGGTCAGGTTCGGTACTGTGCATCATCCAAGGTCTGCTTAATTTATATGAGTCTTTGAAAGTCCATCAGACGTGCAGAATACACATTTGACACTAACGTTCTGTTCCCTTAGTTAAGTAGTTATGAAAATATAATGAAGCCTTCAGAATTTTTCTTTTCTTAATTGTGATAGCTCTATAGCTCTAGGTGGCATAATTCTTCATTGCAACAAATTTTATATACTTGGAATGACTATTAGCAGGTCCTTCTCCCTATTTGGGGAATGGTGGCAATATAGCAACCGTTTACATAGAGCTTTGAAATAGCTCATCAAGATGAGAAACGATCATTGAAAACAACTAGCACATACTGACTGCTCAATATGTGCCAACCAGTATTCCAAATGCTCAATCTCTATTAAATCATTTATTTCATACAATAAACCTATGATATAACTACCATTGATATCCCCACTCAACAGAAATGCTCACTTTCATCAAGGTATCTCCAAGATTTTAAGCACGTTATCTCTCTAACTGTGAAAATATTCTTGTGAGACTACTAAATGCTTAATTTTGTATTTTCTTTATAACACCTATATTATGTTCCTTTTGACATTGTACTGTTTCAATTATTTAATATCTGTTGATGCCTTAAGTTCTGTGGGGGCAGGGTCCGTGCTTTATTTCTTTGGATTTTCTTGTTATAAAATAATTTTATTATGTGCAGTGGGTGACTTTCCTGAGTAGGATTTGTTTCTTTGTATCTAAATTTACTACTGAAGTTTTATGAATCGAATGGAAGAGTTTGTGGCGTAAAGATCCCTTATGTCCCAAAGAAGAAAGCAGAATTTCGTTGAAAGTTTATGAAACAGCAATTAAATTTAACTCTCAGGGTATAGAACTCTTTCCTTCAACTATAAAATTACTTTAGAATTAGGGAACACTGAGGGGAAAGAAGTTAGAGGAAGTCCTTCTCTGATGTGGCTGTGTATTCTTTGGAGACCAAAAAACGTCACAATAAATGTGCTGGTGCCAGAAAATTTAACAAGAGTGAAGAGAGGTGGTGAGTCAGCACCCAGGAGCAGAGCTGTGACTCTAGGAAATTTGAAGTGAAGCCAAACTTAGAGGCATGATATATGTCTCAGATTTCAGAGAACACCAAAACAACCTTTCCCAGGATACGAAATACTTTGCATAAAATAATAGGCCACACATACCATGAGATAATTGTTATTTTTTAACCAGTTTGCCAAAACTTCATCTTATGTTTACCCAAAAGCACAGGCCTACACTTGTAAGCACACTTGTGTTTCTTCATGCTTACGATTCTGATGTTTTACACATCATGTCTTGGGAAGAGGGGGAAATTATTTTGCATTGTTCAGCTGTCTATGTCTATATAACTTCAAAATCCAGTTGAAAAATGGGGGAAAAATTAGTCTAGTAAACAGGTCATTTTATTCCAATGTGTATTTATTTGTGCCTTCATTCAATAAACTTCTTTGAGCAACTTCTCTAAGAGGGCTCTTGTTTGGAAACCATCGAGGAAGAAAAGTCCTCTGTCTTAAAATGCTTTCAGCCTGGGAATACTGGGAGAGAAACACCAAGGCACACAGGGTAATTCACTGCAGTATGTGGTGGTGGCCGTGAGGAGTCATGTGATAGCTACGGGAGTGCAGAGAAGGGAGAGTGTGTCTCTAGCTGCGAGAACCCCGAAGGATTTCATGGAAAGGGTGAACCACCAGCTGATCATTGAAGGATGGTTAGAAATTTTAGTAGGCAATTTTCTAGGTAGAGTTAATCACATGAGCAAAGGCACAGAGAGGAGAATGCTCGGGGTCTAGACAGGAAAGATAGTCACTCTCGAAAAAGCGCAATGAGACGTGAGAATGGAAAAGTAATTGTAGAGTCAGCCTAAATTTTTCAATCCATTTTTATGATGTTCTATAGCCACAGCTAAAAACTCATAAGAGCAAAGTGATATTGAAAAGCCAGGTCCAGAAAGGTTCTTACATACAACAGGAGTTCAAATCATTTTGGGAGCTGGAAACGCAACAAAGAAAAAGGAACCTTTCCAAACAAGTTGAATTAAAGTTCTGGGATGTTAATACAAACAAGGCAATTAGGACAAATGCTGCTTAAGAGCTTGTCTCTATCTCTTGAGACATAGCAGAAGACTCAGCTAATGATACCAAGCTGAACTCTAAAGAATTGGATGTGGGCATTTTAAATAGGGAAACTTTGACTCTGGAACTCTTTCTATACGACTGAAACTTTATTGGTCCTTGGAGCACAAGGTCAAGACCTAATTTTTCTCTATAGTCCTTTACAATGCTAATGAGGAATCTTGTTCTTTAGTAATGTCGTAGATTAATTTTGAGTGAACCCACCCAGTGGTCGGCAGGATAATGAGAGCATCTTCCACTAATCGAACAAAGAAACACAACGTTGGAATGAGGGATTCACTCCTTTCCCAGAAAAAAAGAAAAGTGTGGTTTTCACGTGATTTTTAAATGACTTAATTTAGAAAACAGCAACAACAAAAAACCCTAGTGTAACATGTGAGCACATGAGACAAATGGAAAATTGAGGGATCCTTGGTTAATTCTTTAGTTTCAATGCTCTTTTTCCTGAAAAAAATATTACTTTTCCAAACCCCAAGGGTATAAAACATTTAATATAAAGAAGAATAAAAGCTTGACCAAAAAGCATGAACAAGATTTTGAAGCCAATGTGTCATTTGTACAGCTCCAACCATGACCCATGACACTACTTACTAAGTTCATATCGAGTCCAGTCAGCTCTGTTGTGTTCTGGAAGCTTCTCTCTGAGTTTCAGAAGGACAAACTGGATCAACTTGAGATTACTTCCTACACATGCCATTTTGTCATCCTGATTCTTTAGTGCCTTAGAGGCACTCAAGTTTGGTGTGCACATATGCTTCCTCACTGCTGCCTTTGTTTCTGTATTTGTGTTCAGCGTCCACATTCATTTATAAAGTTCATAGCTGTTGAATATCCACTATGTGCCAGATACTCAAGGTAGTTGTTCATTATTTCTCTACTATTCTTACAACTCAAAATTCTGCAAATATTCCTATTGACATAATTTGCAATTTAATTTTCAAGCAATCCAAGATATGTTTCACATTTTGCTCCAAGCAGTACTGGATTGGGGAACGGTTGGAGAGAAAGTGAGGAGATGCATATAGCATAAGATAAAAAGGATGGCTATGCCACCATTTCATACGCAAAGATTTACCTTTTTAACAGAATTGCTCAAAATCACTGAATTTTACCCCCTCTAGCTTTAAGCAAATAATTTTTGGGAGCCTCAAATATTCATCTTATTATGATTTTTATATTTAAGTAATCATTATATTACCAAGATAATATTGCGTTAGCCTGAATTATCTGCCATCAAGATAGGAAAGAAAGCACAACCCTTTCTGCATCTATACAGAATGAAGTAAGATAGAGATCTAGCAGTGAGCTGCTTTGCTTACTGATCAATGGAGAGGACCACACAAGAGAAAGTTTCAGGGTCAGCTGATAAAATAAACTGATGATCCCCCATCTTTCTCCTTCACAATCTCAGAGCTAATAGTCATCCTAACCAGGTTTGTTAGTAAATATATACTCATGTTAACTATTCTCACAGTCCAGTTCTCCTAAACTCTGCTCAAAAAAACTGAACAATCCCAGTTTTTTTATATTTTATTCTAAAAGACAAAATCAAGAATTACATATAACCAAGGAAAAATGGATAGGTTTCACGTGGGCCAAAAAAGTGTGGAGCTATAAATTGCCAGTGATTTTTAAATACGTTACTAGTAACTGCTAATAAACAGTTATTAAATTTCTGCCATATATAGCTTTGGGGAAAAAATAAACATATTTACCTATTTGTTCATCAAATATATATTGACTCCCAGTTATGTTCCAGACTCTGTGCTGTGCTAGATGCTGGGGGGATGGGAGACAATCTTTGTCTTTGAAAGGACTTCGAGCTGATTGGAGAGTTGAATACAGACCACATTCCAATTAACAGAGGAGAGACGTAAGAAATAAATGCTTCAGGACTTCTAAGGAGGTCTCCCAGGGCCCACAAAGCTGAGAACAACTTTATGCACAAAATGAGACTAGAGCTCAGCAGGTGGGTAAAAGAGACCTTGTTCTACTCTGCCTCCCTCCACCTGTTCCCCCCTTGACCACAAAAATGAAATACGGGACAGATTTCAAGGTTCTTCTCCAATTGTCCCCAAACTCTTTGTCAGGGAGAACTGAGCCAAGCACAACCATGCTGAAGAACAAACAAGAGAGAAACTGACCAGAGAGTACAAAATAGACAAAAAAGGCTTTTGGGGACTGCCATCTGCTCACACACCGGAACCCATGGATTCTCTGATGAAAATGAAGAAGAAATGAGTAAATAAGCAAATCCTAGCAGTTTATAAACCTATATCCTAGGGCAGGAATAGGCATTTATGCAATTTGGGATCGCCACAAAAGTCAAAATACAAATTTCGAAACAATAAAAAAATACAAATTGCAAAGCGTAAGGATAAAGATTGAAATCCCAGTACAAACTTTTCAACCATAGCAAAGCAAAAGTAAATAAAAGAATTATGAAAGAGACCAGAAAAAAAAAGACATTGGCAAAGTAAATGTTCAATAGTGGAAGAAACATGAAATGGAAATTTTAGGAGAAAACACAGTGAAATCTGTGGGCGGATCTAAACCCTGACTCACATCCCTCCCAACTTCTCTGAGAAAACCATAATAAAAAGAATCGGCATTTGTCCACTTCAAGTCTAGGGAAACAATGCTTGTGAAGATATGTAGAAAAGTCAGGACATTTTGGATTTGAAGGGCCCAAATTCCCCATGAAGATTTTGAGTGAAGAGCAGAGTTCAAATCAAAAGTAGAAGTAAGCTGAAAAACTGGGCTGTCACTGTTGACTCAACTATACACTTTAAAGTTTTAAAAATAGCAAAGGGAAGGATGTAGTCTCAAAAACTTTTTTTTAAATTGGAAGCAAATACTGGGGCTGGCCCGGTGGCGCAGCGGTTACGT
The DNA here is from genome assembly GCF_037783145.1 of Equus przewalskii. Classification (NCBI taxonomy): domain Eukaryota; kingdom Metazoa; phylum Chordata; class Mammalia; order Perissodactyla; family Equidae; genus Equus; species Equus przewalskii. The sequence goes on along the minus strand of NC_091849.1, from coordinate 17,640,121 downwards.
TTGCAAGTTTGGCTTCAGGTGGCCCAAGGTTCACTGGTTTGGACCCTGGGTGAGGACATGGCACCACTTGTCAAGCCATGCTGTGGCAGGTGTCCCACATATAAAGTAGAGGAAGATGGGCACGGATGTTAGCTCAGGGCCAGTCTTCCTCAGCAAAAAAAGAGGAGGATTGGCAGCAGATGTTAGCTCAGGGCTAATCTTCCTCAAAAAAAAAAAAAATGGAAGCAAATACCAACTGTATTCAAAATGACAAATTCCAACAAAACAAAAAAGGACAACATAATCCACTGATTTATATGTAGTTTATTTAAAAAAAAAATAAGGTTGTTGAGGAGTGGAGTACTTTTGAAAACTGTTAGCAATGGTGAAAACTATACATATGACAGACCATGGGAGGGCAATAATTTTCTGGCGGTGGTGAAGAGAATTACAGGTACTTGAAGGAACATACATAGAGTAGAGAGATCTGTAACATATCTTCAGTCTTATAACTCTAATCCTTATGAGGGATAGCTTTTTCAAGTTGATTAATTCTCTCTCTCTCTCTCCCTCTCTCTCTCTCTCTCTCACACACACACACAGACATAGACACACACACAAACACTGATACTCAACTTTCCCATTTCTTTGATTAAATTCAACCTGTCTTGCCCATTCCTAATTCTATGCCCAATGTTTTCTGATAATGATATTATATTCTATGTAGTCATAATGTTCCTGCAAAATTAATTGATTAGTTTCTTAATGAACAGCTAGGTCCAGAGGGTATGGTACATGAGACAGGCATGTTTTGATCAGGTGAGAGAAGGAGAAAAAGAGGAAAATGTGAAGTGTTGTCCACACCCATAGTATCAGTCCCTGCTTTTCTTAGCCCTGCTCAGAGGAATTCATAGAGGTCTGACCTTGTTTGGGTCCTGACCCAGTCCTGACAAGAAAAGAAAGTATTTTAGTGGGGGGATCCCCTCCAGCAGGGTAACCACTGGAGTCAATTAATCTTCTATAGAGTATCCACCTAAACAAGCTTCTGATCCAGGAGCAATAGCAAAGATTTGAAAACAGGGATGCTTGTCTCTCGGAAATATTATATTCCCACTTGCTCTGAGCCTAACCAAGAATGGCAAAATAAAACACCTTCCCAGGCACTAAGGACCCTTGCTGACACGATGGCTCAAAGCCTTTCCACATTAGGCTTTGAATCCATATCTCTCTACCTTTCCTCCATGGATTTTCATACATCTCTTCCTCCTCCGTGCTTCTACCGCTCTCTCTGCATACTTCAATCCAGCATAACCTCTTTCAAATATACATGCCTAGTTAGGTATCCTCCTCTGCCTCTGACATGATACCCACTGAGCTGAGGTGCAGTGTCTGCTCTATAGCCATTTCGCCCCATTATATAGGTCTATGGACAGTGATCATATTTTTACCGCTGTGAACCCACCTGCCTCCTGGCATATCCAGCTTGTGAGCAATAATTCACTTGTTCTGGTTTCCTTCTTTGAAGTTTATTTCCTGAGTCATAAGTTGTTCTCATAGTGTTCACATGGAGAGAATATGCCCATTTGTCTGACATTGGCCACACCAAACATGTCCTTACAGACTTGGAGATACCCCAGCCCTTGCCCCAAGGAGATCTTCTCCTCATATGGGCATTCCCTCTTTACCCTCTCCCTAAATTCCCCTCCCTTATCTGCTTTATGAAGCCTCAAATCCCTTGCCCAACACTCTACACTCTTCAATGAAAAGTAAGAGGAAAGAATTCAAATACTCACAAGAATAGGAATACATTGGCTGAAATTCACATGAAGTCTCAGATCAGGTCACCCTCTGAGAGCAGGTTTGCGGGAAAAGGAAGGTGAGATGGTAGAAGTCCTGTGGACTTCAAGAGTGGAATGGATAATCTGCCTGTTGCCTAGCACAGAGTCATACTCACTCCTACAGTTGATCACAGACATCAGGGCAGCATGACACAGAGGCACAAGGCCCGGACTGGCTTGGGATCTCATCTCAGCTCTGAACTACTGTGTGATTTCACCTCTGTCAGCATCCATTTCCCGATCTGTGAAATAAGGGTTTAGAAAAGATGATCTCTAAGGTCTTTTCCATCATTAAAAAATCTTCAGTTCTGCATTATTCACAATAGCCAAGACTTGGAAGCAACCTAGGTGCCCACCAAGGGACGAATGGATAAAGAAGATGTGGTATTTATACACAATGGAATACTATTCAGCCATAAGAAATTATGAAATCTGGCCACTTGTGACAACGTGGATGGACCTTGCGGGTATTATGCTAAGTGAAATAAGTCAGAGGAAGAAAGTCAAATACCATGCAATCTCACTCATAAGTAGAAGATAAAAATGATGACAAACAAACACATAGCAACAGAGATTGGATTGGTGGTTACCAGAGGGGAAGCGGGTAGGGAGGAAAGCAAAAGCAGTGATTAGGCTCATATGTGTAGTGATGGATTATAATTAGTCTTTGGGTGGTGAACATGATGTAATCTACACAGAATCTGACATTTATGATGTACACCTGAAAGTTATAGAATGTTATAATCCAATGGTTCTGCAATAAAAATAAAAATTTTAAAAAATCTGCAATTGTGTTGATTTTTTAGGGGAAGAGACAAGAGATTTGTATAAAGCCTTTCAGGTCACCGTGCAGGAGGAATGCACCCTTTAGTACGTGAAGAGAGCAATTTATCTTATTGTATTTATTATTTACTTATAAATTTATTTATTTTTATTTTTTTAATTTGTTAAAAGATGCTCTATTAACATTTCCTTGAAGACATGAGAGTAGTCTTCAAACATATGGAAGATTCTCACATGGACACCCTCTTCCTCAAGTAGACTTGTTCTATATAAACTCACAAGGCAAAACTGAAACCAATGGGTAGAAGACAGATTTGAGTTTAATATAGAGAAAATGTTTTATTCATCTGGGGGATGGTCTATATATAGAATCAACTAAAAGAATTCCACAAACTCATTGCTTTCTCCCAAGGAAATATTTGAGAATGGGAGTGTTTGACTCTGCAAGTATTATTTGACGATTGCTCTTGCACTGACTTTCTTAGATAAAGTATCCTTCCCAATGCTTCTCACTGCTGCCTGCCTCAGCCAACATCCTGTCCAACAGAAGAGCTTTTTAGCTCTCAGATCAAAGCCTCTCTGTATGCAAAGTGCCCATTGTTCATTAGTGAAATGTGACTTGCACCTGCTCCGCTGAGGTGTACTGCTTTCACTGTGTCCCTCTCGGTTTCAGCAGGCTGTAGCAAGATCACAGGGCCAGTCACTTTGGTGACGAAGGAAGCCACGCTCTGCCAGTCAAAAGCTGGACCAGCTGTGCTGGTCCTGTGTGAACCAGGTGCCTACTGCTTCCCCAGGAACCTGCTGCCAAGGCTTGGCAGCAGGGTGGACCAGCAGCTGCTCCTCCAGCTTCAGTCTTGTCTCTCTCTTGCCTCCTCAGTCTGAGAATCAAGTGCGGTCCCCTGGGAGGCCCGTTACAAAGAGGAGGAAAGAGAACATTGAAAGAGGGAGATGCAAGGGTGATGATTACAGAAAGCTGACCAAGGGCATGAAAAGCAGGAAACACGGTCAATATGAGAACTAGGACAAACTTCAACCAGTCTAAGCTTCCCATATTCTGAATGGCATCATCCTCAAGAAAAGGACACATTCATAACAGAACAGCAGAGATTACAGTGAGAAAATAAATTGTTTCTTAATAATATCATTGACATTATTATTATTGATCATAGAGTTTAAATCCATGCCAACGTTGATCCAAATAAAACATTGATCATGATAAAAACTAACAGCCTCGATTTAGGTTATCAGGCAGTGCCATTTGCTCTGCAAGGATGCTCAATTTCACAAAGTTTCATGAATTAATATGGACAACAGCAACAGGGGAAAAATTACCATCGATTCCTCTGAGCTTTCCTGGTCATAGGTTCACTCTGTTTCATAACTCAGGAAACACTATTAGACTATAACTAAACTGTGGATTGCTGTCTTAAATTGTATGTTGTGTACTCTTTTTTCTAGAAGATATTTAAACACCATTAAGCCACCCATCCAGTTCTCCATGCCCCTTAAATCCTACCATCTCTTCATTAGATCTAAAGGATATTACTCAACTAGGTGGAGCAGGAGTGAACAACCCATTTGCCGAGTGAGTTACTTTCTCCCCTGAAAGCCACTTCCTTGCACATTGCCCTTGGAGGTGTGGCAAAGGGCTCCTTCTCAAGCAGTAAATCCCAGTTAAAAGGAGGATGGAGGCAAGTGTAAATGACACTGTTGTGCAGTGACTCATCCCTTCACTGACTTCATCCACTTCTGTGTTTGCAGCCAGTTGGACAGCTGTGCTGGCCATGTGAAGTCAGAGAATTTTTTTGTTTCAAAGACAGGAAGATGGGGGGGGAAGTGCAGATAAAACAGTGAATGCATGTGTGTGGAGCCATAATTGCTGTATGACTTCAGCTTCTCTGACCGGCTAATAGTCACCACATTAGTCACCAGTCCTCAAGGGATCAGACAGGCCTGGGTGGATTCAACACAGAGTGAGACAGGCCTGGCAATTGTGTCTCAGGTCGGAAAGGGTTCTCACTGTGTCATAGCAAGGTGAGGGGCAAATGCCTACAACTAAAGGATGTGATCGTTAGCCAGAAAGTGAGGAAAATCAGGCTATTATGAAAATAAATAAGACAAGGACCTTGCCCTCATAATGTCAAAATTTAGAGGAGGGGCAACTATGATTAGCCAGAAATGTAAGCAACGATCTCCAATCACAAAGGAGGAAGTAACTCAGAATTGCTGTAAACACAGGAATGCATCTAACTCGTCAAAATCCTGTTTTCACTTCCTTTGGGTATATACCCAGAAGTGGAATTGCTGGATCACATGATAGATCTATTTTTAATCTTTCTAGGAACCTGCATATTGTTTTCCATAGTGGTTGGACCAATCTACATTCCCACTAACAATGTATAAGGGTTCCCTTTTTACCACATCCTCACCAGCACTTGTTGTCTTTTGTCTTCTTGATGATAGCCAGTCTAACAGGTGTGAGGTGATACCTCACTGTGGTTTTGATTTGTATTTCCCTGATAATTAGTGATGTTGAGCCACAGAGATCTAATGCACAGTATAATGACTATATACCATAATACTGTATTATAATTATGTAATGTAATGTACATCACTACATTGGCAGTTGTATTACAGTATACAAACGTACCAAAGTAACATGTTGTCCATCTTAAATTTCCACAGTGTTAAGTGTCAAATTTATTCAATAAAAACAAATCTTTTAGATAAAAAAAAGTAAAGAAAGAATTGCTAGATGTTCCCAAAAGAATGCAAATTGGGCCACAGCCAACCTATTCTTTCCAATGTCAGTTGGACACTCAGCTCCACGTGTATGCTCTTCCTTGTCACCCATCAACACTCTCTCCCACTTTCCACAAAGACTATTCCAAACCCCCAGTATTCAAACTGCAGCCGAAGCCTCGACCCTCTAATACAAAGGTCAGCAAACTACGGCTTGCAGCCCAAATTCAGCCCATCACCTCTCTTGTAAATAAAGTTTTCTTGGGACACAGAATTCACTTCAGGTAATGTCTGTGGCTACTTTCCTTCTAGAATGGCAGGGCTGAATAGTTATGACAGTGATCACATCGCCTGCAAAGTCTATCTGGCCTTTCAGAAAAGTAATTTGCTGACCCCTGCTCTAACGCATAGCAGAAAACAACGTCTCTTACTTCGTCAAGAAAATGCGAAAGTGAATTCCTTCAACTTTTTCACCCAACACCTATTAAACAGCCCATAGCTGTTCCTATTCCCATCTGGGCCTGTCTAGACTCAGTAGACGTAGGTCCCGCCTCTCCGATTCAAGACCAATCCACCCGTTCTGGCCCTTGATTCCAGCCACTCTCCTTCAGGTGTTTGCTTTTGCGTCTTTAATCTAAAAATCAGAAGATTTGTCTACAGCCCACTTTTCACTCTCTATCCTCTCTCAGGGTGAGAGCCTGCCTTCTCTGATAGAATTTCCAAATTATCTCTATGCTCTTCCTTCCAGTAGTTTTTGGCTTGTAGTTTCAATGCATTGCCAATCTCTGCACTTAGATATCCTGTGAAAACCACAAAAGTATCATGCCCAAAACTAAATCGACATCTTTCTCATAAAAACTTCTTCTCTCTTGGACCTCTACATCCCTGCTGCTGACACCAACATCCACCTAGAAACCTGCAAGTCAACTTTGACTCTCCTTTTTTCCTCACACCATACATACAATGAGGCAAAGACGCTGTTGAATCTACCTTCTAAATTTGTCCTCAACTAAATGCCCCACGCTCAGTGTCCTACTGCCTGTCCTAGTCAGCGCCCTCTTCTCTCACCTGAAAAACTACAATAGATGCATAACCAGAGGACCTCTTGTCTCATTCTCCACCAGTCCAACCTCCACACGGTTGCTTGAAGGCTCCCATCTGTGCAAATATCACCATTTATCATTCTTGTGTAAAATCCTTTATTCATTCTGTATGGCCTATAAAATAAGTTATAAACTCCTTAGTCAAGAATTCTTCATGATGTGATCTATAGCTCTCTTTCCAACCTTATCTCCTATATGTTTGCCCTGCCCTAGGCCTGTAGCACAACCCAATCTCGCCATGATTCCTTTTTGAACCTACCAGTTCATGAAGACAAGTCACAAATACCCACTAGGTTTTAGAACCCTCATGCCGGACTCCAACAGCCTTAATTGATCCCTACTTAGCTCTGCTCCAATGTCATCTTCTCCTGGCTCTGTGTTTTCAGCTCTGTAACTTCAACTTGGATTCTACTATGGCCTTCTGAGTTTGGTATTTTTAGTTGAACTTTCTGGTGAATCTAGACTTCCTTCTAACAGTCTTTGACTTAGATTGATGTTCAAGACCTTAGAATCTTTGTTTGCTTTGGGCATGAATATCATATACCAACTCTTAAAAACTCAGGATTCAATTCTAAGTTGTAACTCAACCAACACCTAACAAGACTAGCCCCAACACCCAGAAATGGGACATTAATACGCTGTCTTCAATATACCCCCTCATGACCAAATTATTTATAGTTCCCTTAACACTCCCATGGTGTTTTATGCCAATGCTCTGTCTAAAATGATATTTTAACTCTTGTTTACTTGGATAAATGATACTAGATCTTCCATATTCATCTCAAGTGTCCCCTTACCCATGTAACCTGCAGATCAGTGGAAAGTGTTGATCAGAGGAGAAATCCAGGATGTAGAGGGAAGGGAAGGCATCAGTGAGTTGAATTCATAAATTCAGGAGAAACTATAAGACAGCCACACCTTGAGGGGAGAGAAGCAGAATGAGAATAAACAGAAGAAGTCACAACTGTGAAATAGCTCACAAATTTTTAACTTTAAAAAACTGAAATTAACAAAATATCAGAAGGACTGTGGCCGAGCAGAGGCATAGAAGGAGGTTAGGGCTAAACCAGCATTTTCCCCGCCAATAGGATACAAACCTTATAGTAATGGCATTGTAATGAGAAAAAACAAATGTAAATGAATACAGAGTAACTAGAGGAAGAAAGTTTTCCAATTAGCTCTACCTTACAGGGAGATCTAGAGAGAAATTTGTGAGGTGTTAGGAACATAGACAAAGAATATGGAAATAAAAATAAGACATACATAAAAGAGTTAATTTAAGATTGTATATCCAAGACATGTTTCAGATATAGATAGCTTCTCTGGCTGACTTTGTTCCAACAGCACTAAGTAAAACATCATGAAGCTGCATATCCTCAGTGTATCATCTGGTCTTTCAGGCATCACGACTTGAACGAAAACCCCAGGTACCAGAAACCTGGACTGAGAAAACGGAGATGTTTGGTCTTTGGTTTCTTGTTCACAGTAATCCAGGCAGACGACTGCTTGGAGTGGCCCTTTCTCCCCTGGCATCTCTTGAAGGTTGAACCCAGGGACGGAAAGGAAGGATGGGAAAAGATGAATTAGAACCAGGAAGTCACATCTTCCCTAAAGACTCCTCACTCAGAATAAGTTTACTGCCCCTCCTCAATGCTCCAAAAGCATCCTGCTATTACTCCATTATAGCACTTTGCACATTTTTTTGGTACTATCTGTTTTTATACATATACCCAATTCCTTCAAGGATATCATACTATAATAGTTTAGGATAGGATTGGATAGGATAAAATAGGATGCAATAACAAACTCTGAGATTTCAACAGCTTAGTACAAGTGGTTTTCTCAATCATACAAAGTCTGATGCAAGTTGGTAGGAATTTCCTCCATCTGGCAATCAGGGGCCTAGGCCCCCTCCACTGTGTGGCACTGGCAGGTCAACACATCATTCTTGGGTCATGAGGAGAGAGAGAGGAAGTAGTGCACTGGCTCTTAAATGCTTTAGTCCAGGATTTGTGTTCATATCATTTGCATTCACATATCATGGCTAAAACTAGTTACATTGCCCCATCTCCTGCAAGGGGCCAAGTGATATAACCTCCTGTCTGTTCAAGAAGGAGAGAAGAATTCAATACAATAAGCACTGGGAGTTCCTACCCGTCCAATCTCATTTGTCCTTGTGACCTCAATATCTGGAAGACGGGCAAATGTGTTAGGTACTGAATAAAGTTTTGCTGGACTGCATTGACTCTCCCTGATAAACTTTAGGGAAGTCTTCACTGAAGACAAGATCAGGAAGTGTAGAAAAGATCCCTTCAAAATCCTAACCCCAGGAAAGGAGTCTGAAACAAAAGAAGAATCAGGAGAGAGGGTTGTTGAGGAATCCAAATGAATGAATTAAGAATAGTCAATAGCATCACATGCCACAGAGGAAATAAATAAGAACATGACTGAAAACAGGCCATTAGATTTGACAATTAGGTCATTAATGGCTTTTCTCTGGTGCAGGCCAAATCTCATTATGGTGAGTTTTAAGAGGGAATCCAAATCATTTCAGTGAGCTAGAGTTTCATAGTACGAATGTTGCTCGAAACAGATGGCTGTTTGAGATGTGTGGATGTTTTGTTTCTCTGAGATTTTTAACCCTAATAAAATTTCTTGCCATGCAATAGCAATAATAAGCATGGCTTTTCATTGATCATGCACTTGCTGTGTGTCCAGCACTCTGCTAAGTACTTTACTCACATTATTGCTAATATTTAACAACAATCCTAGAAAAAAGCTATTGTTATATTCTGGTCCCACAGTTAGTACAGACTGCAGTGAGGACTGGGGCCCAGTTCTGCTTGGTTCCAAAGTTTGTATTCTTTCAACTGTGTCACAATCTTTTTCTCCAAAACATGCAATGGTTCAAGCTGTGGGTATTAGATCTGGGGCGCTTCTCAAAGAATAAAATAATATGTCAAGGTGGAGTGGCTCTCTCATGTTGAATTGGATTACCTCTTTATCTCTAGCCTCAGAATTATTCCATAGCAGAGGCATAGCGACTGCTACAGATTTTCTGAATTATCATTCTGAAATTGCCCTCCATTAAAGAAACACATTATATAACATATAGGGGATCCAAAATTTCTATAGTTCTTTCCTGTTTTGCTTACTTTTTGGCACCTCCTCAGCCTTCCTTTTACTTACGTAAGCAATAATTTGGCAACCATGCGTTATTTTTGACACTGGTTAATCCTCAGATGTTTTCTCTTTCACACAAAATTGTGAACAGTGTGCTAAATTTGGATAATGACATTTTCACAGTAAATTAACAATAAAGTAATGTTTCTTTTGTTAATTTATCAAATCTTTATTGAATGAACACCTGAAGTGGACTGAGTACAATAAGGCAGACACTCCTTACCTTCAATGTGTCATACATAGCAGAAAAAGCCTAACGTCATAGCAAAGCAGGAAAAAAAAACCCGTAATATAACTAATGAATGGGTTGCACAAAAAACATGCAAAGTAATATATCCACAGGTGCAAAATAAAATAAAAGTCTGTCCTAAACTTCTGTATACTATTCAGCATCCAACTTACAGAATAAATAAATTCAGGTACCTCAAGATAAATAGTTCCCTTTAACAGATTCATTACAAGTTTTCCTTAAACAGAAAACTCTTCACATATATATATATGTATATATATATCTACTATGATCCTCTAGAAGCTTCATCTCCCATTCTATCCCATACATTTTTTCCCTTATACTGCTGACCCTCACCCTACTTACTCTTAGCCCCCTACTTTCAGTGGATGGGCTTGACTTTTACTTCACAGAGAAAATAAAAGCCATCTTCCTGTATCTAATCAGCTTTCCTTCTTCTTTTTGTACAAAGAAGGGAGTATCCCACCTCCAACCAAGATTCAGCCCCTTCAAAGATATTCTGGGTCTTACCCCCTCCACAGCTTTTAGACTTTACCCCTTGGGTTTCCTGCTTTCTCTTTGGACTTAAATCTTCAGTTAAATACATTAATGCTCATTGGCAGTCTCTCCATCAGTTTCCCCAAGCCATTGTTTTGTTGATGGAAGTTCACCTTATAATCATTTCCTCAAAACAGGCTTATATGAATAATATTTCCTGGGTTCTTGCACATTCAAAACTGGTTTTCTATATTCTTTCAGATACAAAGGACACCTTGGCCAGGTATGAAATCTCTGGCTCATTCTTTCTTTTCCTGCATATCTTAGAAAGATTATTCCTCTGTCTTCTGGGAAGGATTTGTATCTTTAGAAAAATCTGATGCCTGTCCAACTTCATTCCACCACAAGTCATGATATTTTTACCTGCGAGCCCAAAATTTCTTTCTTTATTCTAATCACTTTAGGATATGTCTTGATGTTGCCTTTTCTAGAGCAATTTTTCCCGGTACGTGGTAAGCCCTTTAAATACGTAGATTCATGCCTTATTTTATTCTTAGAAAAGTTTCCTTGAATCGTATTTTTAAATACTTGCTCTGTTCTTTTGCTTTGGCTTTCTTCTTGAGAGACTCCATAGGTATCTATTTGCCTGTGTTTTGTTCTCGTAATTGTGTCTCTAATCTTTTTTATCTCTGTATTTCTTTTTCATTTCCCTCAATTTTCTCATATCCATCTACTTTGTCCCCTGCTGTGCTTTCAATGGTGTCTATTCTTCTTGTGTTCTATCTAATTTAGTCTTTATTTCTGAAAAATTTTGTCTTTTTCCTGTATTTCTTTCATGATTTCTGCCAAATCTCATTTCACCTCCTCCTTTAATTCATTCATCATCTCCTGTTGTCCAGTCCTGAGACTTTGCATTTCTGCTTAGTATACCTTCATTGATTGCACTTATTACTCAGCTAAGTTTTTTTTTATACATGGGATGTTAAATTACAATTTTCTTCTCCTTCTTGGCAGTAGTTTTTCTGGTGCATTTCATTCGTCTATAGGAAAAATTGTTTATTCTTTTCCACAGTTTGATAGTATCTCTGTACAGATGCTCTTCCGACTACTTTTTTGGTTACTCATATTTGAATGAGTTTAATTTTCATAGACCAGCTATTTGCAAAGGTTACTAGCGGGTAGAAGGGAAGGACTGAGAGCTCCAGTCTGCCAAGCTTTACAGCTCATTGGCTTCCTCTGCTCCAGTCTGTCGCAACAAACTATTTCTTTTTAAAATGATGCCTCTGTTCAACCACATTCCCTTTGCATGTGAGGTTCAGAATGGCTTGTACCAATGTGACCCTCCAGTTTCTTCACCAGCCACTGACACACATGACGCATCTCTTGCCTTCCAAAGTAGTAGCCCCACTTTTTGTTGGTGCATTTTTGGCTTGTGCTTTCTGTAGTTTGCCACCTGTGTGACCCTCAGGCCATGCCCATCTCTCCATAATGCCACATCCTGTTCCATCTCATCTAGGGTGGACAACATCCCAGTTTGTCCAGGATCGAGGAGAGTCCTAGGACATGGGACTTTCAGAGCTAAAGCTAGGAAAGGTCCAGCAACCTGGGACAAGTCGGTCACTCTGAATTTATCCTTGCTCACTGCAGTTGCCATTCAGAACGGGATCTTCCCCTTCTGGAAGTGAATACTTATAGTGTTTTCTGAAATTCACCACAGCTGATGCCCTCCTCACCATGCTTCTTATTGCCCATCACCATTTACCACGCAGTTTCTTTCCTTCCTCCATGGGTCTCAGTTGCTTTCGGCAGCACACATACATAATTTGTAGACAAAGAGATATCTGGGTCTCCTGGTTTCACTGAAAGTGGAATTTACGAATTTTTTCTCATTCAACTTCTTGCTCTATATGATTTCCAAGGGGAGAAGGGGAAAAATTCAGATTAAGCCTCTACTGTGTTATTTGGAGCTCAAGAGATATTTCCTATTGTCTTCATAGAGTTCCAGGTTAAAGAGCCCCACTTCTGTTATAACTGAATTTCTTGACCAAGTGAACTCTGCCGTTAAGACTGTGCTGCTCAGAATAAGTGGACCATGTAAGCAATACCCCATGCAGAATGATAAGCCATCAAGATGAATTTCAGAGCATGTATGCGACACATTACAAAAACACAGTAAGGCACACAAAAGCACATTGTAAGCATGAGGTGCTATGAGGATAAAAAGTAATAATAAAAATAGTATAGGAAACACTGATAACTAAGAAATCGTAAAGAAAGTTAAATAACAGCCTACATAGAGTGTAGGCAGAACACAGAACTAGGTTTTGAATAAACCCTCTTTGAGTAAGAAATTGTTGTTTCTTGATAATGGCCAAATTCATAAATACAAGTGTGAAAAGCAGGCAGAATGAGTGCCTCTATATGCAAATTGTTGTGCCAGATGCAGTTGCATGGGTCATTTTATTTAATCCTAACAACTCTTCAAGGTAAGTGTAATGATATTGAGTGTCAGAAAAGTTAAAATATCCAAGATCATTCAGCTAGCAAATGCTAGAGCTGGGATTCAAACCTGGGCATCTCTGGGACCAATGCCCATACTCTTCTTGCTATTCCACTTTGCCTCTTTTCAATCAAAGAAAGGAATTAATGGAAGTTCAATGCATGGAAGAGAAACCTTAATGGAGATAGTAACCTAAAACAGGGGGAGTAGGGGGAACAGTCATTGAGTTCTAACCAGATGTGGCAAAAGCTCAAGTGTAAATAGTATAACTGCAGCAAGAATACAGAGGGAGTGAGAAAGTCAGCAACCATATTTATTAAGATCTTTAATGCAATTGCTTCAACAAGCTGGAGAGACATTTAAGACTTAAACAACTCAGTGCATCTGGTTTCATCCCCTGATAGAAGCCCACTTTGACGAAGTGGGAATTAAATTCACAAATGTAAGAAACTAGAATAGTTCATCAAATGTCTTCCTGCTGTTATGAAAAATAATGTTGTGATAGGGAATGAGATTAAATCCCTCAAAAATCAAATTTAGTTTAAAAAAAGAGAAAGAATGGCAGGCTAACTGGTCTACCAGAGGGAACAGAAGTATCAGGTCTAATTCTTAGAAAATGGTTTGCAGGAAGAAAGTCTGATTCTCCATGTCACTGAAAAGCTATTAAAATTAGATAAGCTCCAAGCATTTGAAAAGTGTTAGCTTATAGCCCTTTCCCAAATTACAGACATAATGCATCCAAAGACTCAGGTGATCAGGATGATGTCACTGGAATCATTTTCATCTTCAGTCAACACTCATAGAGACCCCACTGGGAGCAAAGCACTGTGCATGTTTGACCTTGTCTTCTGCATAGTGTCCTCATGAATAAGAAAAAATTGGGGATTGCAAGCCTTCAACTGATAGGAAGAAAGTGCACCATGCAAGAAGCTAAGTTACTTTAGGGGTATATGTAGCATTGAACAGAAATTTCTCTGAAATGCCATAAATCTTAATTTCATTAATTTTCAGCTATTCCAGTAAACTGCTCAATAAGGAAATTAAACGTTAACCTTTTATCTCCAGATACTAGTGCATTTGGATTCCACTAATCTTTCTCAAGCTACTCCAGCCCATATTGACCTCTTCTTTCTCTGAAAATTATTCCTATGGCTGATACAATATAATTTGATTCTTAATTGCTTTTTTGTGATTTTTATGCTGGTAAACTTTGTTTCAAACTAAAAGATAAGTTCTCTAAACATTAGATCCAAACACTGTATTAAGCCAGGACAGACACTTAACATATATTAATTCCTTGATCACAAGGGAAGGCAAATTTCAAAGGAAGGATTGAAGAGAAGCAGATAGTGAAATGCAAAGCATGGAGCCTGTTGGGGAAGGGATGTCTTCATGAAGAATCACAGCATTGGATCTTGGGCCCCCCAAGATTTACAAGGAATATTGAACACCTGGGAGAAGGGAGGACAGAAGTACCAATAGGTAGAGGAAGGCATGAGAAATGTTGACTGGTGTGTCTAGCAATGTGTATACACTTAGCTAAACATTGAATTGAAGGTCATTCTCTTCAACAGAACATGCAGCTTCAGAAGGAAGATACATGGATGTCAAAAAAGAAAAACACATCCCGCTATCCAGAAAGGTCAACCATAGGGATCAATGTGGTGACAATTGTCAAAGCCAACTTATCCTTTTATCCAAGAAAAGAATAGGAGGATACACCAAAGACAAACATAATTTGTCCAAGAAAATAAAAATCAAGCCCTGGTTATATCTTTTAGGCCACAGAATTGAATATGTAGTCTTTTCTTCATTCAGTTTACTCCAGCCTCATCCTTCATTGTCGTCTCTAGTTTTCAGGTTTAAGAAAGAAAATCAGCATTTACAAATAGTACACTGTGGGACTTCATATTACATATATAACCATTCTCCATCTTCATGATTTTCTTAAGTACAAAGCATTATTAACACTTTTGTAAAATGAGCGTAAATTCTGGAGAATAGACAAGTCTGACTAGGTTCTGACTGAGATCCCTCCCTTTGGAATGTTGGCAGGTCTTGACACACCCTCAACAACTGGGACCTCTTAAGAATAAATCAGACTGCTTAGACAATCACAAAGGTTCAAGAGCTAAGGCAAGATTGAACAATAAGATTCATCTCCTACACAGAGCCACTCCTTCAAGACTGGGAGAGGTAGCTGTTTTGCCCAATACATAGAAACAAACATAGAGAGTAAAGCAAAATAAGGAAATAAAAGAATATGTTCCAAACAAAAAAAACAAGATAAAATCTCATAAAAAAAGAAGAAAAAACCTTAATGAAATTGAGCTAAGTAGTTTATCTTATAAAGAGTTCGAAGTATTTGTCACAAAGATGCTCGCCGAACTCAGGTGAAGAATGGATGAACACAGTGAGAATTTCAACAAAGAGTTAGAAAATCTAAGAAAGTACCAAAGAGAAGTGACAGAGCTGGAGAATACAATAACTGAACTGAAAAATGCACTACAGGGATTCAACAACAGACCAGATGAAGCCTAAAGAAAGGATCAGTGGTCTAGAAGACAGGGCAGTGGAACTCACCCAAACAGAGCAGCAAAAAGAAAAATAATTTTAAAAAGTGAAATAGCTTAAAGGACCTATGAGACAACATCAGTGGAATAACATTTGCATCATAGGGGTCCCGGAAGGAGAAGAGACAGGGAAAGGACTAGAAAACTTATTTGAAGAAGTAATGGCTGACAACTTCCCTAACGTGGTGAAGGAAACAGACATCCAGATTCAGGAAGCCCAGAGAGTTTCAAATAAGATGAACCCAAAGAGATAGACACTGAGATACATTACAATTAAAACCTCAAAAGATAAAGATAAAGAGGGAATCATAAAAACAGCAAGATAAAAACAACTTGTTACGTACAAGGGAACCCCCATGAGACTATGAGCAGATTTTTCAGCAGAAACTTTGCAGGCCAGAAGGGAGTGGCATGGTATGTTCAAAGTGCTGAAAGGAGAAAACTTCTAACCAAGAATGCTCTACCTGGCAAAGTTGTCCAGAGTTAAAGAGTTTTCCAGACAAGCAACAGCTAATCGAGTTTATTACGGCCAAACTGGTCTTACAAGAAATATTAAAGGGACTTCTTTAAGCTGAAAAGAAAGGGCACTAATTAGCAACAGGAAAACATGAAAGTAAAAATCTCTTTAGTAAAGGTAAATATATAGTATAAGTAGTGAATTAATCACTTACAAAGCTAGTATGAAAGTTAAAAGACAAAAGTCGTAAAAATAACTATAACTACAATAACTAGTTAAGGGACGTACAAAAAGATGTAAAATGTGACAGCAAAAACATAAAACATAGAGAGGGAGTAAAAATGTTGCTATCAAGCTAAAATAGACTGTATATATAGAGAGATTATATATATATGCTGTTATATGTGGGACTTATCATAAACACAAACCAAAAACCTATAATAGATTCACAAAAGATAATGATAAAGGAATTAAGCATAACACTTAAAAAAGTCCAAATCATAAGAGAAGAGAGCAAGAGAAGAAGAAAGGAACAGGGAGGAATGACAAAACAGCCAGAAAATAATCAACAAAATGACAATAAGTACATACCTATCAATAATTACTTTAAATGGTAAAAGGACTAAATAAATGGAAAGACATTCTGTGTTCATGAATTGAAAGAATTAATATTGTTAAAATGTCCATATCACCCAAAGCAATCTACAGATGCGATGCAATCCCTATCAAAATTGCAATGGCATTTTCCACAGAAATAGAACAAATAATCCTAAAATTTGTATGGAACCACAAAAGACCCTGATTAACCAAAGCAATCTTGAGAAGAAAAACAAAGCTGGAGGTATGACCCTTTCTGATTCCAAATCATATTATAAACCAATAGTAATCAAAGCAACATTGTATTGCCGTAAAAACAGACACATAGACCAATAGAACAGAATAGGAGAGCTCAGAAATAAACTCACGTATAGATGGTCAATTAATTTACAACAAAGGGGGCAAGAATATACAATGCAGAAAGGACAGTCTGTTCAATAAATGGTGTTGGAGAAACTGGACAAACACATGCAAAAGAATGAAACTAGACTGTGTTTTATACCACACACAAAAACTAACTCAAAATGGATTAAAGACTTGAGTATAAGACGTGAAACCATAAAACTCCTAGAAGAACACATAAGTGGTAAGATCCTTGACATGGGTCTTGGCGATGATTTTTTGGATCTGACTCCAAAAGCAAAGGCAACAAAAGCAAAAATAAACAGGTGGGACTATATCAAACTAAAAAGGTTCTGTGGAGCCGGCCCCATGGCTGAGTGGTTAAGTCCGCGCTATCAGCTGCAGCGGACCAGGGTTTCGCCGGTTCGGATCCTGGGCGCAGACATGGCATTGCTCGTCAGGCCACGTTGAGGCGGTGTCCCACGTGACACAACTAGAAGGATGTGCAACTAAGATATACAACTATGTACTGGGGGAATTTGGGGAGAAAAAGCAGAAAAAAGAAAGATTGGCAACAGCTGTGAGCTCAGGTGCCAATCTTAAAAAAAGAAAAAAGAAAAGCTTTGGTTAGCTCAGGGCGTTTCACTTAAAAGAATAAAAATAAAAAATAAAAAGCTTCTGCACAGCAAAGGAAACCAGCAACAAAATGAAAAGTCAATTTAATGAATGGGAGAAAATATTTGCAAATCATACATCTAATAAGGGGTTAATATCCAAAATTTATAAAGCACTCAGACAACTCAATAGTGAAAAAAAGAAAAAACACAATTCAATTAAAAAATGGTAGAAGACCTGAATAGACATTTTTCCAAAGAAGACATACAGATGGCGAACAGGCATGTGAAAAGATGCTCAATATCACGAATCATGAGGGAAATACAAATCAAAGCCACAATGAGATATCACCTCACACCTGTTAGAATGGCTGTTATCAAAAAGATAAGTAATAACAAGTGCTGGCAAGGATGTGGAGAAAAGTGAATGCTTGTCCAGTGTTGGTGGGAGTGTAAATTGGTGCAGTCACTATGGAAAACAGTATGGAGGTTCCTCAAAAAATTAGAAATAAAACTACCATATAATCCAACAATTCCACTTCTGGGTGTTTATAGAAAGAAAACAAAAACACTAATTCAAAAAGATATACGCACCCCTATGTTCATCGCAGCATTATTTCTAATAGCGAAGATCTGGAAACAACCTAAGTGTCCAAGGATGGATGAATGCATAAAGAAGATGTGGTACATATATACAATGGAATACTACTCAGCTGTAAAAAAAGAGTGAAATCTTGCCATTTGCAACAATATGCATGGACCTTGAGGGTATTATGCTAAGTGAAATAAGGCAGACAGAGAAAGACAAATATCATATGACTTCACTCATATATGGAATCTGAAAAACAAAACAAATGAGCAAACAAAACAAAACACAGCCATACAGAGAACATAATGGTGGTTGCCAGAAGGGAGGGAGGTTAGAGGGTGGGTCAGATGGGCAAAGGGAGTCAAGAGGCACAAACTTCCAGTTATGAAATAATTGTCACGGGGATGTAACGTAAACCATGGTGACAATAGTCAATAATATTGTATTGCATATTTGAAAATTGCCAAGAGAGTAAGTCTTAAGAGTTCTCATGACAAGAAAAAAGATTTCCAACTTGTGTGGACGGACAGTAACTAGACTTATTGTGATGATCATTTCACAGCGTATACAAATATCGAATCATTATGTTCTACATCTGAAACTAATATAATGTTATATGTCAATTACACCTCAACAAAACTAAATAAAATTAGATTGTAGTGATGGCACACTCTGTGAATACACTAAAAACCGCAACTGCACACTTTAAATGGATGCATATTATGGTGTGTGAATTATGTCTCAATAAAAACAGGACTGATGCCACTCAGCGATGTTATACCTAGGTATATATTCTACGGCGATACTTTCACAAGGAGATATGTACAAGAATGTTTATTTTTGCACTGTTTGAGAAAAAATAGAATAAATTAAAAGATCTTTCTAGAAGAAAATGGATAAATTGTGATCATTCTATACAATTGAATACTCTTTAACAGTTTAAATGCACTAGAGGATATATATTAATGTATATTGGTGGGAAGTTAGAGAAGCATAGAATATATCATTTAATAAACATGGAAAACAGGCAAAGCAATGCTATAAATTATTTATGAATGCACATATTGTATAAGTATAAAATAGCCACAGGAATTAAAACTCTAAATTCAGGATACTTGTTACCTCTGCAGATGATAGGAAAGGAGTGGGATAAGGTTACAGGGGCTTCAACTATATATGTAAGATTTTAACTTGGAAGGGAGAAGTGAGGAAAGGAGAGAGGGAGGGAGGGAAGGAAGAAGGTAGATCTGAAGCAAATAAGGAAAAATTTTATTATATGGATGAGCTGGGTGGTAAATACATGATTTTTTGTTATATTAGTGTCTATACTTTTCTCTATGTGTGAAATAGCCTATAATGAAATGAAAGATAGGCTAATCTTTAAATATATATATATTTATATGTATGTCGATGGATACAGAGATATAGACATAACCAAAACAAGATCAGATTTATCTCAACTTTAACTCACCAGCAATTCCCAGTGTAAAGACCAGAGAAATTAGAGCTGAAAGTGGCTTACTAGTCCACTGATACATCTTGCTAACTAATTTTCTATGAGATCTCCATAAAGATCTCCTTTTTATTTGATAATTTTTTTTACTGTTTGAAAAATCGATTTATAATTATTCTGAATATTTGCAAACCACAACAATTATAAATAATGCAATATGAAATTATACATAATCATATTGCTGAGAGAGAACCACTGTTTATATCTGGGTACATATTCTTTCAGTCTTTTCTTTTACGCAGACATATATCGTTGTATGTAAAATTAGGGCCATGTTTACTCATAAGTAAATTAGATTGTCACTTGTCTGCTGAGAACCTCTAGTGGCTTTCTAGTACCTTTGTATAAAAATCTAAACCCTTTACCTAACCTTGGCCTCAGAGACCTTATATGATGTAGGTCTGCTTGCCTCGTCTCCTGTCACCCTCCTCCCTGCCAATTCTATTTAAACCTCACTAGCCTTCTTGTTGGACCAAGCTTCCTTCCAGCATAGTACCTTTGCACATGATATTCTCTATTCCTGGGAGTCTCATCCCTTGTGTGATTGTTTGAATTGTTGTTCATCAAACATTCATTCATCCTCCTCTCCTACTCTGGATGGAATATGCTTCTTTGTCCCATTGATATTGGGCTTGTCAGCATGACTTTTTTGATCAATGGAATATTAGCAAACAGGACACAAATAACGGTTCACAATATGCTTGTATGGTAAGATTTGCCCTCTTGTACCTCTGTCATCAACATAAGAGGAACACACCCCAGCTGACCTGCTAGTCCAAGAAGGATGAGACTCACATGACACAGACCTAGGCATAATTTGAACTTGGTGCCAAGCCCAGTCAAGCTCTGACTGAATCAGCTAAACCCTGTCTACCTACCTCAGAGAAAATAAATTATGAGAGAATAATTATTTTAATTTCTCTTAAACCACTGAGTTTTGGGGTGGTTACCCAGTATTACTATGGCAATGGCAATTGTTCATGGGTATACCCTGTATCTTTGCATAGTTTATTCTTGTACTTCATTCAGATCTTGATTCATATTTTGAATTACTTTGAATCATTTTCTATGCCCTTGACTTTGCTTTATATTTATGCACAATATTGATCACAATACCATGTCATATATGTGTTTGCTTGCTGCTTATCTGCCCCACTAGAATGTAAGCTCATGAGATGTACACTGTGGTGTCTCAAATGCCTGGAGTGGTGCCTTGCACGTTCTACAAGCTCAATAAATAATCACTGAGTGAGTGAGTGAATATTTGGACCTCCTCCTTTTTAAAAACTTCATATCATATCATAGGCTTGTTTCCAATTATCCCCATTTCCAGATCATTAGACATTTAATTTGCTTCTTACTATTGCTATTATAAATAGCATTACAATAAATATTCTAGTACACAAATCTTTCAGTATATCCCTGATTATTTTCTTATAATAAATGTCAAATCAAAGATTTTGAACACATTTGGGATTCTAAATGTATTTGAACAAATTTTTCCCTCTAAAGTTTGCACAGATTTTTACATTGACCTATAATGAGAAAAAGATTTCACCACATTTTTTCCAAATCTTAGTTTTATAATTTTTGAATCAATCAGGTAGTTGAAAATGACATGCCACTGTGTTAATTTGCATTCTTTGTATTATTTATGAGATGAAACATTTTTACATATATGACACATCATTATTAATTCTTTGAGAAATAGATTTTCATGTCCTTTGCCCAGTTTTTCTATCAGTACGTTAAATTTTTTTCTCATTGATTCCTCAGAACTCGATATCTTAAAGCTATTAAGTTTTGTGGATTGTCTCAAACATAACAAATATTTTTTCCAACTGTTCATTCTTTTTCAACTTTAAGCTGTTGAAACATAGTAGATATGATCTTGGCTTTTGTAGTCATGAAGAACTGAATTTGAACATCAGTTCTGCCTCTTCCTAACAGTATAGTCTTGAGCAAATTACTTATCCTCACAAAGCTTCAGTTTCTCATCTGCAAAATGTGAGGAATAATACCGACTATTAGGACTGATAGGAAAATTAAGATAGATAATACGTGTCTAGTCAGTTAAGCTTCCTTAGTTTTAAACAACATAAACAAACTCTGACTTATTTAAGTAAAACAATTAATATATTGGAAAGATACTGAGATAGCTCATCAAATTATGGAAGAGGTGAACAACTAGGCCTTAGGAAAGGCAAAAACCATAGGCAGCCCCAGGGGTCCGCAGCAGGAGCCCTTTCTTGGACTGCCAGCTAAAGTCCAGTCATCACATGGATCTGGTTGCTTTTTGTCCCTAATGTCTACACTCAGTATTCAAATTCCTGGTTGAAAGAATTTGACTGGCCTAGTCTAGATCATGTCCTCTTCCATAATCAGGGAGTGGGTTTCATTATGGGAGGAAGAGGTGATAAGAGGCCGGCCCCACGGCATAGTGGTTGAGTCTGCCACACTCTGCTTCAGCGATCTTGGTTCACAAGTTCAGGTTTTAGGCATGGACCTATACCACTGTCAAGCCATGCTGTGGCAGTGACCCACATGCAAAGTGGAGGAGGATTGGCACAGATGTTGGCTCAGAGCAAATTTTCTTCAGAAAAAAAAAGGAAAGAAAGAGAAGTACACAGCCCTTCCCAAATAACAAAATGAGGGGAAGAAAGGAAGGAAGGTGGGAGAGGGATGGGGAGAGGGAGAGAAGAAAGAAAAAGAAAGGAAGGAAGGAAGGAAGGAGAGAAAGAAAGAAAGAAAAAGAAAGAAAGAAAGAAAAAGAGAGAGAGAGAGAAAGAAAGAAAGAGAGAGAGAGAGAGAAAGAAAGAAAGAAAGAAAGAAAGAAAGAAAGAAAGAAAGAAGGAAGGAAGGAAAGAAAAGAAAAGGAAGGAAGGAAAAAAGGAAAGAAGGAAGGAAGGAAAGAAAGAAAGGAAAGGGAGAAAGAGGAAGGAAGGAAGGAAGGAGGAAATGAAGGAAGGAGAAAAAGGAATGGAGGGAGAGAGGACGGAAGGGATGGAGGGAGGGAGGGAGGGAAGCTCCTCTTGTAAAGTGCTAAGCCCTGTATCTGCCCCTTTAGTGTGCTTGTAAAAATAGTGTTCATTCATAATACTATGCAACGTGGGTTTTTTTTCTGGATTTTATACATATTTAGAAAAAAGAGATTCCCTTGAAGTCAGAATCTGAAATAAGTTTCTCATGGTAAGTTATCTTTTGCTCTGATCGAACTCATTCACCGGAGAGCCAGCCCTTGAATCAAGCTGAAAATCTTCTCAGCACTCCAAGGGCTTAATGCCCAGCAGTAACCATAAAGAAGCAGCAGGCCCCCTGTGTTGCCTCTGCGTTCCTAGGATATACTGTGCATGTTTAATTGCATTCTTGAATAGAACGGAATCCTGAATGGAACAAGTATTTGAAGACAACCTTTCAGATGATCCAACATTTCAAAGCCAAAACAGAAATGCCGGAATATCAAGTTTTCAAATTTATATAATATAACCACGATGGAAAATCCTCCAAAGACATTATGCTTGGAAGGAACTTAACCCTTCCAAGACTAATTTTCTGTCTTTAAAATGGGTTTAGGGGCCGGCTCCATGGCCAAGTGGTTAGGTTTGCGCGCTCCACTGTGGCGGCCCAGGGTTCGGATCCTGGGCGCAGACATGGCACCGCTCGTCAGGCCACGTTGAGGCAGCGTCCCACATCCCACAACTAGAAGGACGTGCAGCTAAGATATACAACTGTGTACAGGGGCGGGTTGGGGAGATAAAGCAGGAAAAAAAAAAAAAAAAGATTGGCAAAAGTTGTTAGCCCAGGTGCCAATCTTTAAAAAAAAAAAAAAATGGGTTTAATAGTATTTATCTCTCATGATTACTCTGAAGGTTAAAACAAGATGAAAATATCATTAAAATTCTCAGCACTTTATAATAGAAATCCACATTCCCCTATTTCTTTTCCCTCTGAGCCAATTGAAAGCATTATGGAAACTTTGATTTATTTAAAGTATGTCTGATTTGGATAAAGATGAAGAAAGCAAAGTTCAGAAAGTTTAAGCAAGGGGCGTAGCACAATTCAAACTTAGCTCTGACTCCAGACCTCGTGCTCTTTCCGCTAAGGCACATTACCTCCCAGGACAAGATTATCCACAAAGAAATCATTACAGAACTAGACAGCACAGTAAACGATTGCTCGAGAATGTGATTTCTTCAGCCAGTGCTCTGAAAGAACATGAAGAAACCAGTAGGTTGTTTATGTCTTTAACCTCAGCACCTGACTCAGTTCACAGGAGATATTCAATACGGGCATCTGGAATAAATCACGTCTGCAGTTTTGGGGGAAGATTTCAGGGAGGAGGAGGGATTCCAAATACCATCAGACACTTCTGGAAAAAGGATTTGAGAAAACCGTCAAATTTTAGGTTGGTGAAATTCTTTCATTTCCCCTTCCCCCATCCACCCACCCAGCAATTCAGATTGTTATTTTCGTTGTCAACAAAGAGGAAGAAAAACAGGAAAGAGTAAGAGAAGGAGGAATGGGAAGAAGAAAAGGAAGAGGAAGAAGAGGAGAAAGAAGAAAAGACCTCCTGATCTCTACAAGTCTATTCTCAATAGTTTTCATGACTCGTATCCTTTGAGCTTTTATTTTTAACTCTCTTGAGTCACAATGTTTGAAGTCAACCTTTCAAGACAAAATGGAAACTCCAGGTTGCCAAGTTTTAAAATCTTGTAGACATCAAATTGTTTGTATGACATACACATGCTGGAAAATCCTCCGAAGAGATTGATCCTAAAGTATGTCTGATTTGGATAAAGTTATAACCCTAAAAGATATTTCCTCAAATTCTCTGGATTGGAGCTGAAGAAGTACATGTTACACATATCTAACTTTTTTTTTAGCATTTGGAGATGAATTTTTTTCAACCAAGATTTGGAAATAGAGTCAATCAGATTCTTATAGGGAACGCCAAAGACTTCAAAACACACTAGCAACTCTCCTCTCTCTCCAAGGCACACCATCCAGCTAGATTCTGAATGAGAGAGTGCTCCAAGAGGATTGGCATCAGCCCCACCCATCCCTGGAGGAGTCTTGTTATTAAATTATTTTTCAAAGACTCATCTTCCCCTAGTCTTTGGAGGCAGTACAGCTGGGAGTCATTAGCTGTAATCAGTGGGCAGCCAACAAAAAGAGGAAGCAGTGGGGGAATGCTCTGTCTTTCTGTAGCAGCCATCTGGGCAGGGGGAATTTAGTTTTAAACCCTAGGGGGTGGAGGAAGTTACTGGGATCTTGTTATATTTGGACTTGACTTCAGACCCTAAACAAAAGATCTTTTTTTCCTAAGCTTTGCTTTCTGGAAATAGGAGTAAAGGATAGCGATAGTAAGCTAGTGGCCATCTCACAGGACATTATGGTCAAAGCAGACAGACAGTTTGAATACAAAAGCCAAACTCTGGCTGGTTGGGAGCCTTTCTGGCTTAGAGTTTTTGAAAGAAAGGAGAAGCTCATCCTATTGTGGGTAATCTCCTTTTCTCTTCCCTTCCTCCCCATGTTCACAAAGAAAAGCACACTTCCACTCAAAAAGAAAAAAAGAGGATTTTGCTCATCTTTAAATTTCTCCATAGAGAGAGACCACTTTTGACTTGTTTCAAAATTAGGGAAGGAGCACATTTTTCATTTTATCCTTTCTTTCTCTTCTCTGGTGATGCTGGCAATATAGTGTAATAAATAAAGAGAAAGAACACACTTTGAGGACAGAAACCTGGGTTGATCCTGGTTCTGCTTCTAACTGACTGTGTGGCCTTAGCAAATTAAGTCAGCCCTAGGCCTTAGCTCCCTCATCTGAAAAACAAGGATAATAATAGACATCTCAGGGGCTGGCCCCGTGGCCGAGTGGTTAAGTTCGCGCGCTCCGCTGCAGGCGGCCCAGTGTTTCGTTAGTTCGAATCCTGGGCGTGGACATGGCACTGCTCATCGGACCACGCTGAGGCAGCGTCCCACATGCCACAACTAGAGGAACCCACAACGAAGAATACACAACTATGTACCGGGGGGCTTTGGGGAGAAAAAGGAAAAAATAAAATCTTTAAAAAATAATAATAATAATAGACATCTCACAGAGTTCCTAGGAAAAATAGTGGTGATGTGTGTCAAACACCTAGCATACTCCCTGGAACATAGCGGGCATCCAACAATTGGTTGCTATTCTTATTTATGTTGTTTATACCAAACTTTTAATGAAAGTGGCAAAATTCACCAAATCACTTCAGAGGATTGAACAGAGTTAGTTAAACATGTTTCATACCTCCAAATCAGAGGTCCCTAACTTGGGGATCTGTGGGACCAAACACCACGTATAGATCTGTGTGTTTTGGCCTCACAGAAGTTTAATTTTTTTAGATTTATTTTGAGCATCTTAAAATGCAGATGTCATGTTAAAATACATATTTCCAGTTTCTCTTGAAAAACTCAAAAGTTAGCCACCCTGGTCCAGCATTCCTGAATGGCAGCAAAGGGCTGGGACTGAAGAGAAACTATTCCTTCCAGATAGGATTTGCGCTCTCCCATTTGCCACAGTCCGCTCCCTCCCTATTGTAGAATTCTGACCCTGATTCACTAGCCCACCCTACTTGGCCCCTTTTAGGCATTTGAATCTGGGATACCTTCTCTAACCCTCTGCCCCTCAGTGCAGATGGCTGAGAATAAGAGACACATAAAGGTGCTTCATGAAGGATGCTGGAGTTAGTAGTCACAAGGCATGAAGTGAAAAGAAAATGATGTAGCATCTTAATTAGGGGATTAGTAGAACAAGGAGCACCAGACCCAGCAACGCCTCCAGGAACTTGGAGACTTGTCACTTGACTTCAACAACTCTCAAGTTCCTAACATGAAAAAGGCAGCTAATATTTACTCCAACATTTCATAAGGTGGATATGGGGATCAAACAATGTAAGGCATGTAAGCAAACCAGGAAAATATTATGTTTAAATGTAAGGTAGATTATCAAACAGAATGGACACAACATTTAAAGGCAGAAAATCATTTACTAGCCCATCTCTAATATTATATCTTCCTTGGAAATCACACAACTAAAAGGGATCTTCAAGATAATTTAATCTAGCCCTCAACTTTACAGAGGAGCCTTCTGAAATACGAGAAGCTTACAGTGCAGCAAAGGCAAAACACATGAAAAGAATGTTCACTGAAGAGTCACCTAAAACTACGTGAGCCTCTATTAAGTCCAGGGTGGAAATAGCAAGTCACTTGGAGCAGATTATTATTTTTTTTTAGGAACTGCTCTTGCCTTGGATTTCAAACTGTAAGAGTAATAGGCACCTTCTTGCTCTAAGGAAAGGATGTAACAGGACATATGTACCATAAGCAGACACAGAAGATGTCTCTTCCTTCAATTTCTGAACTCTATGGATGGGATGCAACAATTCATAGAAAGAAACTAGGAGTCTTCTGAGGAGGGAAAACTCAACCCAAACTCCTTAAGATTCACAATTAGTATATCTGTCAGAAAGGACGAGAATGTCCCTTACTGAAGGTCCACTGGCAAGAAAGGGAAGTCCCAAAGGTGAGCTCACCAGGAGAAAAGGGGCATATGGTCAAAGCAAGGGTCTAAGAGTTCTGGTAGGTTTGAGGTGAAACTGGAAACCCTTCCATGTCATTTTAGATCTTCCCAAAAGCAGATACTGATACAGGATTAGATATTAGGGCAAGATATTTCTTGAGGGAAATGATCCTCAAGAATAATGGGGGAAGGAACAAGAGAAGATGAGGAGAGTCAACCCTGATGCAGGACTGACTCCTGTGAAGGGAGAGAGGAAGGCAAGCAAGATTAAGTTCTGAAAAGGTCTCAGCCAGGCCAATGGGGCATACCCATGCCGTAGCTGCCTCTTACAAGCATCTGTGTTGGGCAGGAATATCCTAGTTCTAGCACCCCCTGCCCAACCCCATTCCATCAATCTAAAGGTGGGCTGGTGGAGGCTACCAATCAGCTATGCTTCCCACAGTGTGTTCTCTTGAAAGGAGGGTTGAGCAGGTCACCTCTATGGCTGTCATAGGTAATCAGGCTGAATATCATGCCACCATGCTTGGGGACCTACAGCTTCCTCTGCCTATATAGGCATCTGGGCCTGCAAGAGGATTATTCCTGAATGCAGAAGTGTCCACCAGGCTTGACAAAACTAATGTTCAACAGTGGACTAACTGGAATTTTCAGTCCTCTCTCTCTGCCTTTCTTTTAGAAACAAGACTCCTCTTTTTCAGACTGAATAAATCCTTTGATTTTTAAACAATCAGAGAAGTGGGCTGTTGGAGAATTTCAAGAGGGAGACAACAGATTTCCTGCTAATAATAGTACATATAGCGGGTGAGGGAGGGAGTAGATCAGGCAATGAATTAGAAAAAATAACATGCGATGTTATTGTATTTGTACCTTGGCTGGTGAAGTGAGTTATATTGATTAAATATAGAGATAAGACGTGTTAAATAACAACAGAGGGTTTTGATATTGTCAATCAATAACAGAGATCTCCAACAGCAGATATGATAATTTACACCTGTATTAGAGTTTACAGATTACAAGGACATTTACATATATTACATTTATTAATCCTCATGACAATCAGGAAGAGGAGACAGAATAGTTTGCCTCCATTTTAGGAATAAGAAAATGGAATTCAACAGAGATTAACAAACCTATCTGAACTCGATTATCTATAGGTAGCAAAGTACATACTGGAATCCTTTTCTTCCCCAAACCCTCCTTTCTAGCTGTTCAGTTCCCTAGGTTGACTCCCTAGGTTGCCAAATAAATGCACTTGACAATAAATTCATAGGATGTTAAAGGAGGGAAAGATCTCATCTGACCACAGAGGTCAAAGAGGGTATTCCAGAGCAGGAGAGATGGGCTCTGCTTCTTGAATGATGGGTGGGATTCAGAGAGAGAGAACAGAATGATGTTCCAGGTGGGGAAATGTGGGACATTGCATGGAGAGCAAATGAAACAGCTTTATAGCTACAGAGAAATGGTAACAAATCAGGAATGGTGAGTTGGGACTGGGTCGGGAACTCTATCCAGAGGAAGTGGAACGTATCAGGGTTTTGAAGGAGGTGTGATGCCATCAAAGCCATTGGGAAGAGCTCTATGACGAGAGCCCCATGCCTTATAGTCCAGAGAGATGGACCTAAGGGTTATGGAATTAGTTTAGGCAAACTAACAAAAGGACTGAGAAATGATTATAAACAATAATGAATACAGAAAAGTTGAGTGTTAAGGAAGCAGAGAATGAGCAAATTCCCATCACAGAAATCACAGAGATGGTTTCCAGAAAGAGGGACTCAAGAGACAGGATCAAAATACAGATAAGAAACCACTTTAAACAGTTTTTATTTTAAGGATTCTATATTCAGACCAATCCTGAAGCAAATGAGGTTAAGAAGTGTTTATGTTAGAAGATTTGCATGTAGAACACTGTTTTCGTCTTCTTGGTTTCAGGGCAGCCAGACAGAAGAGATTAAGTGTAATTAAATATAAAAAGTATCAATTAGCACTGATTCTCCCATCTACAGAGAGAAATGACCAGTTGGGAAAGAGTGATCTAATCCTCTCTCAAGCCTCAGAAGGAGGCGGAAACCAGACATCCATCTAATCACACAGGAAGACATCACAGAAAAGTAAAGGGTCCCTGATACACAAACATATTTTTTTTCCCAAAGTAACCCTTGTTCAGCAGGTCATTATAATCTCTAAAGGAATATCTGATGTCCTGTTAACTTATACAAACATAAATCTGACATCCTTAGGCAAAACAGAATCTCAGTCTTGAGTGATATTTCACCCCATCACTGAATATTTAAAACCTTTATATGTCTAACAAGAATAAGCATGATAACCTGGCAGAATAAACACATTTAGCATCAATTCCCACTTTCGTGGTTTTTACCAAGTAGATTCAAACCAACCACTTCTCCATTCTCAAAATGACTTCGCATTTCAGTGCTGGATGGGACATTCCTGGATTATAACTGTTTCTTCTGCCGTCATCCACAATGGGTCCCACCAATACTTTTTCCATGCTGCCAGCCCCATTTCTCTCTGCTCCTTGTTCAGTGAGGATTACGTTTATACATCATCAGTCAGTGGTTTTATGGCATTTTTTAATTGGCATATTTTCCCTCCACTTTCCCTAGTGCTTAATATTCACCCTTCCCATCAAATACACACTCATAAATACAGAGCCTTTCAGCAATGTTCTGAATATAGGGAAGATGCTTTACCAAAGAATTATATTGAATTTAATAACATAAAACAATTCATTGTTTTGCATAATAAGCTGATAAATCTCCCTCATTCAAGCACATTCAAACTCTAGCCACCCATCCCCAACTCCTGAGCATATCTTGGTTTATTCAGGTGCCTATATATCTCCAGTCTGAACAACCCTCCATCCTTCTGGGGTAAACCCTCCCTTTAACAGCCAGACAAAGCTCCCAGACCACACATGGCAAGAGGTCTAGAGTTTCCCTTAGGATCTGCCTCTGCCTCCTCTGAATTGGTCCACTCTGCAACCCGTCTTCCCCCACTCCTCCATCCTCGGGTTCTCTGACAGATATCCCCTCTCCAGCCACTTCCTACACATACACACTGGACATGCTGGTTTGTCTGCATTTCCTGGAGCATCGCTAACTATAAGAAAATGGACTACAAGAAATTTTTCAGGAGCCAAGTTCCTCCATAGGCCACACACAGCCTCCCTCCAGCTCCTGGGAGCTCTCCTTCTTACTCTGTCCTCCTCGCATGCTCCCTTCCCTGTCCATTCACAGACCCTATCTATTTTACTTTAGCATGCAGGGCAATAAAACATTATCTTTGTCTCATCCTGATTCTTGCTCAATATGCCCAGGAAGTCTTATTTTTCCCAGTCAAAAGGCCTATTGGGGCTTTTCCCAAAGCAATAGAATCATTCCCTTGGGAATAAGATATTATGCCATTTCCCTAGAAGATTAAAACAGTAATACATTTTTCACTTGTTAGTAACTCTTTCCTGCTGTATCCACAATGGCTAAACATGTGGAAAGTCTTTTAATTAGGGCCCAACTCCCTAAACTCACACTGAAGTGTCCCAGGAATGCTCTCCTGCAGTCCTGAAAAATGCGGGACCCAGCAGTAGTCAAGAACCCTGCTAACTATGGGTTTCACTCTGAAACCCATTCACAAGTCCACCAAGACCACTGATTTCTCTAAGGCAAGGCAAATTTATTTCCTTGCCAAGCCATCTTTCATTACTCTCCCAGAGGTACCCTGTTCTAACCCGTTGACAGACAGTAGAACATCGTTCCCACCTCCCGTGGTGGCCTTGTTCTGCAAACAAGCCACACGTACCTTTGCTTCAATTCTCCCACAACACCTGGCCATGAGCTTGCTACTTACTCCAGCATGACCTTTATTTGCCATGTGAAAGCTCTGACAGATTTCTGTATAACTACTTTCCAGAGGACTATCTGAGATGATCCTTGCCATCTGAACTTATCAGTCCTCATCTTCTAACCTGTCACTTTCCACCTTTCTTCACCTAGAGCCCTGTGTTAGTTTGCGAGGGCTGCCCAAACAAATTGGCACAATATTCGTGGCTTAAAACAACAGGAATTTATTCTCTCACAGTTCTGGAGTCTAGAGGTCCGAAATCAAGGTATCAGCAGGACTGTACTTCCAACGAAGGCTCTTAGGGGAGCATCCTCCCTTGCCTCTTCCAGCTTCTGATGCCTCCAGGAATTCCAGGGTTTGTGGCTGCATAATTCCAATCCCTGCATCCGCCTTCACATAGTCTTGTTCTATCTTTGTCTCAATTCTCCCGCTGCCTTTTCTCTCATAAGGATGCTTATTATTGGATTTAATGCCCAATCAGATA
Source organism: Equus przewalskii (assembly GCF_037783145.1). NCBI lineage: Eukaryota > Metazoa > Chordata > Mammalia > Perissodactyla > Equidae > Equus > Equus przewalskii. Next base: position 17,608,681 of record NC_091849.1, on the reverse strand, counting down.
ACCCACAATGATCTCATCTCAAAATACTTAACTTTTACACCAGCAAAGACCCTATTTCTAAATAAAGCCATATTCACAGGTTTCAGGTAGACATATCTTTTGTGCAAGGAGGAAGAACCATTTGGTGCACTATAAGCCCCAGACTTCTGAGAGCCCTGGCCTGACCCTTATCTGTGAAGGACATCCTTCCCACAGCCTCCCCAGAACCCCTAGATTGAGGAAGGAGATCACAGTTTACCCACTGTGCACTACATGGGTTTGAGAGAACCCAGTTCCCTTTACCCTAGGGCAGGTGAATACTATCTCTCCACAAAGAGAAATGCTGCTAGAAATCTAGTTTCACACGCTAGAATTCTACAGGAGTGTAAGGTAGGGAACTCAATAATCTCACTTGACTTTTCCATCTCCCTCAGCAGAATGGAAATTTTAACTTTCTTTTCTCTCACCTTCCCTGGAATTTATACATAAAACTTCAAGACAGCATTTTCCAAACCAAGATCTGTAGAACAGGAGACGTTGCTGAGTGTTCCACAATTAGATGCTCTGAAAGAGTGACTACACACTCAAGCTTATTAGTGGCTCTGAGAAGCCTATAGTAAAGTAAGTGGGCTTTAGTACTTTAGTAAAGAAACCTGGTTAAACTCATTTAATCCAATGTTCCCAAGCTGTCTTGATCTTAAAGACCTTTTTTTAACAGAATGTCCTTTAAGATCTCATGGAATGCTAACGTCCTGCAGAACGCAATTGGGAAATGATTTTTGAAAATATTGAGAGTGTCATAAAATTAAAAGCAACAGTTATTGTCTTCTCATACCCAACATTAGAATACACAGCTGTATTTTAAGTCATCTTGGTAACATAGATCTAAAATTAAAGTGTTCATCTGACCAATTTTGGTTTTTCTACTTAGAGCTGAGCACCCTGAATTAGCTGGCATCTGTAGAGGATGAAGCACCAAACCAACACAGAAGAACCCTCAAGATATTTTTGAAGGCAGTGACCCATTTCCCCTTCTTCTTTCTCCAGTCTCCTCCTAATACTGGTACCTTGTACATAAAAGCCCTAACTAGCTATCCACTAACTAGGAACAAAGCAGTGAGTTGCGATGCTCCTTCTTGCACTAATGTAATTTATATGTGAGGGGAATAAGCTCTAACTACACTTCCTTTTACAGACATAGTAGGATAAGATTTCAGTGATTATATGTTTTTAATATAAATGAGAAAAGTTATGAATTGCAAAATAGGTAATTTGCAAGAAAGTTTTCAATGAGTCATTTCAAATTATAGAACTCAATCCAAGCACAGATACCACACATTGTTCAAAAATAGGCGTTACCTTTATGCTAAGGAGCCTGATTGTATGTTCCCCCTCTACTTCCTGAGAAGGCAGCCTGTTGGAATAGACACTGACCCAGAAGTCAGAAGACCCAAGTTTCAGTTCCACTTGGATGATCACAGACATCTGAACTTGGAGTTTCTTTCTGGAGTTTTCAAGTACGCAAAAAGGACATACTAATACAATCAATCTTCATTACTCAAGGATTTCATATTTGCAAAGTCACCTACTCACTAATATTTATTTATAACTCTGAAATCAACACCCATGATGCTTTCACAGTCATGCACTCACATGCACAGAGTGCAAAAACTTTGAGTTGCCCAATATGCATGTTGCCAGCTGAGGTTGAATAAGGTGACACTGCCTCCAGTTTCAGCTCTCATACTGTAAAATGTCCTTTTTGTGGACTATTTAGTGCAACATTTTCACACTTTCTGTGTTTTTGTTGGTGATTTCACTGTTTAAAATTCTCCCTAAGTGGAGCTGTCTAGTGTTCCTAAACACAAGAAGGCTGAGACGTGACTTCAATACGTGTGATGGATAAGCTTCATTCAGGCATGAGTTATAGCGTTGTTGGCCGTGAGTTCAACGTAAATGAATCAATAATATATATTAAATATGGTGTCTTTAAAAAGAAACACACACAAAACAAGGTTATATATTGACCAACTGATTAAAATGTTGTGAGCAGAGGCTCAAAGGGATTTAACCCTGTATTTGCTTAGAAGCAATGGTTCAGTATTTACTAATTCAGTGTTCACAATGACTTATAGAACATAACTACCGTGAATAATGAGAAGTAACTATATATCCCCAGCCTCATAAAGTAGTTGTGATGCTTAAATGAGAAAATATATTTTTTAAGCAATATTTAACAACTATTTCTGAATGCCTGTTACACACCCGGCTCTGTGTAGACATGGTGGATAAATCTCTGAGATACCCCAGACATGGTCCCTGTCCTACTGAGGGCAGAGATAGGGGAGCTTTTGGAAAATGTTAAAGCTTTAAACAATGCGTTATTATATGTAGTTAACTTTTATGTTAATGTCGAGTTTTCCTATTATTAAGGTTATTTAAAAATCCTTTGCCTTCAAAATGTAGGCTTTGTTTTTGTAGAACCAGAAATAGACTTAGAAAAGTAATGTTTTTCCAACCCCTTCCCCCCAATTTAAGCTATAAAGGTGAAGAAAGAAAATAAACATAAAACATTTCAAGAAGACTTCGTTATTGGATGTGAGTTTATAAAACCTTTATATTATAATAGTTATTAAGCACAAAATCTACAGAGCATTTTATAAAGAGAAGAAAATCAAAATTCCTATCAGTCTTTAGAAAATTGAATTTGCACCAGGGAGAAAAAGGATGATAACAAAGGAACACTGGGTTATCAAAGGGTCACTTGGTCCTAGGTGCTCAGGAGGCTAATCAAATCCATAAAATAAGGACAATTCTGATCAGAGTAGAGAGTTATAAGTCAAGAAGGTAAAAAAATAAAACTAAGATTTTCACCTGAAATTAATGCCCTTCTTCACACTATTCAATTTATAGCCACTGAAGTATGAGAGAAAGAGCTGCAGCCAAGACAAACTAACCCTAACCCTAAAATTTTATACCCACATGGCTATTTTATTCTGTACTCAGATAATGCAATGACTTTACAAACCTCATTTTACATACTTTGATGTTTCCACGGCAGTAAGAGTATGCCCAAATGCCAGTAAGAGTATCTTAACTGCTACTCCATTTTGGGGGGTCAGATTTACCAATGAGACCCTTAGCTCTATTTTAGAGAATGTGGCTAATATGCCCCAGGTGTTAGAGTGCCATATTGAATGGTTAGGCAGCTTCTCTTAATCTATCTTCCTCAACTCCACTATCAACTGATTGAAAGGACTTAAAGGTTTTGAAAACCTAATGTGCCTCACTCCCCTGGGTGGGTGTGTTGCTATGTAACAAAGAACATGCCAGTTCATCTTCCCCAGCACTAGGCACAGCTGGAAGGAAAGAAAAGGAAACCCATTTGAAAACATTTTGAAGCTACTCTCTATTCCAGACTATGAGACTGCTCTGTTTAGGATCTAAAATATGCTTACTTTAACCCATCTTTGTTGACACAGCCACAAACTTCAGCAAATACTGGAACCAGACTCAACTAGATTTCTTATAAACTTTCATATGTGAGCAAAATCCCCCTTTGATTTCGCCTAATGTTCATCTGCTATAATTTGTACCAAGTTCTAAAAAGGAAATCTTCTAGCATTCTCTATTCTGTATTTTACGGTAAAAAAAAAAAAAAAAAAAGAAGCCAATTGGACAACACTTACCCATTTCAAGCTATAGTAAATTTTGTCTCTTCATTCTCTCAAAAGTTTTTTTCTGATAGTCATCATTTGTCTTTCTAAGAGGTCTTTCTAACCCATGGAACCCTCCAACTCCCCAAAGTAATGAGAATAATTGGACTTGCACTTGCCAGGAAATAAATAGATAAATAAACAGACGCCAAAGCTTCAGGTTGGGGGGGCGGGGGTTGTTGAGTTGGGGTAGACTATCTTTTTTATCAAAGTACCCTAAATGTGTTCACAATCAGCTGAGTGTCCACTGGGAGAAAGTGCTGTCCCGTGTGCAAAGTGGAGGGCTCATGTCCCCTGGCCTTTGTCCTCAGACCTTCTCTCTGACCTGTCGTTGTGCAGAAAGCCAGGAACCCTGCCCCAAGAGATCTGACCCTCTTCTTCCTCATGCAGCAACTGGCTGTATAACCCTGGGCCAATCTCTGGTAACTTCTCTGCATTTCAGGATTTTTGTCAGGAAAATCTGAGTAATATCTTCTCTGCCTGACAGCTTGAAAGTAGACGCTTCTCGTTTTAGATCTAAGCTGCTTAACCATGTATTCAAGGTCCTAAACAGCCTGGTCCCAATGCGAACATCCCTGACACTCCTTTCCTCTCCTCCCTTTTCCTCCTCCCATCCCCCCAACGCACACAGCCCTGTCTCCAGCAGGCTAGAGGACACCTGGACCCCAAAATATGTCCCCCATACCAACTCATCCCCACGTCTGTTCCAGCTTCCCTCTCTTTCTAGATTAACCTCCTTCCACCTGTAATATTCAGACCCAGTTCCCAAGGCACCTACCCCATCAGGCCTTCCTTGATTTCCTCCAGTAAAAAATTCTTTCTTCTTCCTGTCCACTCCTTCCTTATGGAACTTCTCACATTCACTACGGTATTAGAGTTATGTATATACAGCCATATCTTCTCTATTAGATGTAGGCAGAAACCTCAGTTTACGCACATTTCTGTCTTCCTCTCCTCTTCAGCCCAAACTCAGAGTCTCAACTTTTAACAGATGTCACTAAATATTTATTAGATTAATAAATAAAGCTTATAAATTTATTTCACTGTGCCAGTCTCTCTTTATATATAAATGGGCATAGAAAGGGGAGATCATATTTGCTAACTAGCTTGAGACTAAGAAAAAGGAAAGCAAATATTCATTATAAATCTAACAGTGTTATATGATAAGGATAAGCCGCAAATACAGGGACATCAAAATATTGTGGTGTCTTCCAGCCCCTTGATTCTAGTTATAAAAACTTTTGGGAAAAGCAATGTGTGTGTCTTGCAGTTGGCCTTCCATGTTCATCCTCTAGTGAGCTGGTTCTTTGCCATGTCGCCTGGGCCAAGCTCAATCTGCGTGGCACAAGGTGCTCTTTACCTAGAACGGCTGAGACAACCTCAGCCTCTTTCGTACCGGGAACTCCAAATTCCCTCTGGCATTATAATAAAGCACATTCACTACTGCAAGTATTGGAAGAAAGGAAAGGGACCTTAAATCTGTGGTGAAATATCAACCTTGAAGTCCACATGGGGGAATTCATAAATTTTAATGAGCCTCTTTTGTAAGATGACACATTCCTACCCAACAAGGAACAAAGTTGACAAGGATATGTTTCCCTTTCTTAGAAACCAAACAACTTTTATCTTAAAAGGTCTTATATGACTCCTCAACTTTTACACCTCCATTTCCTTGCACATATGTAATGAAATATCCAAGAAACAAGGGCTTCAGCAAGGAATGGGACAAGAGGACCTGTGTCTGAGCCTCGAGCATGCTGCACATTCCTATTCTAGTTCTCTGTGCAAAAGGCACAGCCCATGAGGTCCTCTCTGATCTGGCCCCAGTTACCCCCACATTCTCGGACACCTGACATGTTGAGCAGCTCCCCATTGTCTGTACGTATCAGGCGTCTTCTCAGCTTTAGGTCTTTGCTGAGGCCGTCCTTCCTCTTCTCTGCGAGATGAAGCCCTTTGAGGTTCTGCTTTCGGAGTCCATCCCTGAGTGAAGTATTTGTCCCTGCATCTGTGCTCATATATGACTTTATTTAGTACTTGGATGTCATGCTTGGTTAGTTGGATACCTACATGGTTCTTGCCACCCTAAAGGACAATGATTTACCAATCTTTTATCTCCAGAAATTAGCATGGTGCCTGATACATAATCATATCTACTCATACCTGCCCTCCCACTTCCATGGTATAAAATTGTCACCTCCAACTGTCTATGCAGCCCAAGACTAAGAATTTCACAAGCCCCTTTTCATCTGGGTGGGGCCATCTAGGCAGCTCTCCTCATGGTCTATGAACAAAAGTGACATTTATCTCTTTCAGGCCAAGCTAGTTAAGAAGTAACTGTGCCTTTTTCACCCTCTGTTTTCCTTTCCACCAGCCGGAAGCAGTGGATTCCAAGGACTGGCAGGGTCACAAGATGGAAGGAACCTGAGTCCTTGAGTGGCTGTGTGGAGGAAAGACTTCCACCAACTAGGAATACCCTCATGAGATAGTTACGTAAGCAATAAATAAACTTCTACTGTGTTAAGCCACTGAAATTTGGGACTTTGTTTATTACAGTAGCTTTACCCTAATTAATACAGATTCATTCTCAAAAATTTATATTTTACTTAATCAAATAATTCTGTGTAACAAACAATGTTTAGTCCCTCTAAGGTCTAAATCTTAAAGGAGAGAGAAGGGAAGGGGGGAGGGAGGCAAAGGAGGAAAGGGAGAGGAAGAGAAGAGAAAGGAAGAAAGGAGGGAGGGAGGAAGAAAAAAGATGTATATAATGAAGCATTGTCATCAAAATTCTATCTCAAATGTAAGCCTCCTATATCCTCAACATCAACTGAGTACGTTACAACTAGATCACTTGTTAATTTTGCTGCTGTATCCATAGTGCCTAAACATTCTCTGAGACATAGCAGAGGTTCAATAACCGGTGAATGAATTAGTAAATAAAATATCATGTCTTTGCTTCCTTATAAAATGACCCCGAGAAATCACATCTCCCTAAGCCTACAGACTATGGTGTTTAATCAAGCATGAAATAATATCTCTCCTACAAAAGTTTAAAAAAACAACACATAAGACTGTAATATGCATCTGAATGCCTATATTGTGCCTGCCATGTGCCCCATGGAACCCACGTTCCCTGGAAGCCTTCTTCTAAAATAACAGTGTATCACTTGTTACTAAAGAGCTGATACTTTGTCTCTGAACTGGATAAAAGGCAGCTTTTTTCTCCCTTCCTTATCCTAATCTCCAAGAAAAGTTACCTATTATTATAAGAATTTTTCGAAAAGCCTTCAGAGATATTTCTGGGGAGGGAGATCAGGGGAAAGAAAAAATTTCTAAACCAGAAAATAAAATCCAAGCTTAATATCAAGCAAAAGGAGAAGAGACCACATGTGGTGTTGAGACCAATTTAATCTACATCCTATGGTCCAATGGTCCAATTATTGCAGTATATATATATAATGCTAAATTTTGCCCAGTCCTGATAATCAGACAGCAGCTCACTGTGTCTGTTTATCTCTGAGCCATTACCCAGTTGTACAGTAAATCTGCATTTCCAGAGATGGTCTAAAATAGAAACCCATGCTGGCTAAATTTGTTTTGGGACATATCAGGCAACAGCTAGAAATTTTTAAATGACCAACTTGTATTCCACTGAGGCAATGAATGAATTGATTAGGGAAAAGCTAAAAACTGAATAGTATTTTCTGGAGTAGGCTAAGGTTAGTGCTGCCAGTGAAAATATGTAACTACCCAAGAGAACAGCTATCAATCAGAGCTGATTTTCAAATAGAAATGTGGAAAAAATGAAATTAAATGGGAAAGCAAAATGTCTTATTTTCCCCTCTATCCACGCCTTTCCAACTAGGTCAATAATATAATTAAGTCCTTAGGAATACACGCAAACTCCCACTAAAATTATGATAGGAGATAACAAGATTTCCCACTGGCCAGAGGTTATTTCTCAGTCGAGACAACCTTTGATGAGAAGATGGGCATATACATTCCAAAAAGGGCTGATGCTCAATGGACCAATATTGTGTGATTGATTGGTTTCTAATATGGAGTATGTGGTGCTGCCTTTGAGAAGAGGGCTCTCTTGAGAGACAAGCCCAGCTATTGTTTGGCTGCTCTCATGTTAGCGAGTGCCCTGCGGTAACCCTCATGCTCTGAAATACTCATATTGGTTATTTCAAAGTTGGGTGCAGAATTGTGCTTTCCCGTGTCTGTCACTAATGACTTGCAGCTGTTGCTAATCTGTGCCTCTGATTTCCTTTGATTACTATGTGTATTGATGCCTGTGGTAAATAGGCATCTGCCAGGTGCCAGCACAATCAGGGGAAAAATATAAAAAGTTCCCTGTTTCAAATTCAATGTGACATTGTGCAAGTTGAGAGGCAGCCATTTAACTATTCAGAGGAAACAGCTTCCTGGGGCACCTCCGGCCTCCTGGCCAGGGACATTCCTCCCATTCTCCCTCCTCCCCTGATGATGCTGACTTTCTTTAGGATTGTTTTCAGCGATGAGAAGAGGGTTTCCGTACCGCATGACATCAGCAGAGGGAAATATCTAAGATGGGTAGTTATGACCCAAGTTTCTGGAGAGTGAGTGTCTCACTCCTTGGCCAATTAAGCTTTATAGGACCTCACCTGCCCCATCAAGTTCCCACAAGCTTCTCCTGTGTTTTTCCTTCTGAGGAGCACATCTTCCTCAGGAAGCGTCAGGCAGTAACACCTTCTGCTTCAGGAGAACCAGCTGATAATCTGGAAGAAAACAGAGCAAGATGGAGACTTTTCCAGGAAAGATGCAAAAGCAATCATGATCAAAAGCCAACACCTGCAGGTTCAATGGAACGTAGCTTCTCTCAAGCACATTTTTTTCTTTGTTTGATTTTGGGTTTTGGGTTGTTAGGGAAGCTATAGACAGAGGTAGAGTTTATCCATTTCTTACTCTTACACAGCAAACTTAGAGTGCAATATGGAAGAAAGAAAGGAGCTCTGACATCACTAGGTGGGGTTCTCCCCCATGACTTCCTTGACCCTCCTTTCTACAGCAGTAAGAGTGATGTCCTCCTGGACAGCAGCAGATGCTGGCTCTTCCCATTCAACGGTGGGAGTTATCCTACTTGTCGCTGGCATCCCCTCCTTCCACGTGTATATCATGGTGACAATGACACTTTAGCCCCACTTTGACAGGTTCACTGTTGTTTCCTATTTTAAAAAGAAGAATCCTTAGTTGTTGATGCCCGTCTATTATTTTGTCATTGCTAGGAAATAGAGCAAAAGGCAAATCCACTTTGGAGTTAGTTTGTTAAGTTGCAAAGTTAGGCACCCCAAGGAAGCGACGAAAGAATGAAGGATGATGAAATGAATTCTAGAATATTGGGAGAAAAGAACATTAGATCCCAAGATACGTTGACATTTAACAGGTCACTTGAAACTTATAAAAATCTGATATGAAAATGGGTATTTGATGGATTTTGTTAATCCCTGCTTGGACAATTTTAAAACCCAGGCTATGGCTGAGACATTGATTTAAAAGCAGATCTCAAGAATGTTTTGCCTTCTTCCATCAAACTGGAACAAAGTGTCCACCCTCAACATTTAACCCCTATGGCTTCAAAAATCATTCAGAAAGACAGTGTGCCCCAACAGTAGATAAAAGCAGTTAGAACGTAAATGAAACAGGACCTCGTGTCTAAGTCAGAAGAAATAATTATAAGTAAGTGTCCCTTAGCCCAGTGATTAAAGGAAGTAGATGTGTCATAGTAATCATCCGGACATTGATTCTTGGATTCAGAAAGAACCTCTGAATCAAGCAAAGTACAAGATTAATAATAAGAAGAGATAGGATAATAAATTCGCAAAATTGTGAGTCAACATTCTTGGAAAAAGGTATTATACCATTCCCTGGGTATTAAGATAACAAATGCTTCAAAAATATTTTACTACACTGAATTTTATTTATTTAAAGAAAATAGTGTAAACAAAACTTTCCCTGATCCAAACTAGAGATAAGTCAAAATCTAAAAGAGTCTTGATAGATTGAAAAAGGAAAAGACTTTACTAAGATACAGAAAATGCTACTAAGAGGACTAATTGAGGTAAAGACATCAAAATACTTGACTCTGCTGCTGTCCTTTTAATCAAGGTCTCATGAAGTATGCAAAAGCATATCTCTCTCATAGACGGTCAGAGAACAGATGGAATGAGATGAGGTGTAGAGTTAATAATCATCTAGAAAACCAGTAGGAAAAGACTGGCTAGGGACATGTATTACTCTATTAACACAGCCACTGCCTCACCATCCCCATTTCCCAAAGGAATGCAATATCAGGACAACACACTCAGCCTCACGAACAAACTGCATGACAGAGAAATCCTTGGTTTTGCAGCTCCTTGATGTGACCTTTTATAATTACCAGTAATCTTTGTAGTTGGCTTTAAATTGCTATCAACACATCTGAATATAGTATATTCCAGAGAGACCTGTATAAGGAGATGTCTTGTTGAAGCTCTGTCAAGGGTCTGGATCTTACTCAGGCAATGAGGTTGAGCAGAATCCTGCACTGGCAGCAAGAGCTAATTGCAGCCAAATGAAGTAACCAGCTGGACAATTTGTCCAGCAACCTCCCTACTCCATCCTCAACAAAACTCTTGCCCAGTGACTTGAAGGAATCAGAGAAATCCTGTCACCCTGTCACTTTTATCATTGGGTGAAGGTATATACACATGTAACGATTAATGTTACCCCTTTCACATTTACTTCAGGTCACTGGAATGACAATTTCCTCTTTTCCAAATATTTTACACAGGAGTTTTATGACTGGGTTCCAAAATAGAGATGCAAGGGGTGTTACATTGTGAGTTGCTCTGCAAATTAAAATAGAATAAAATAAAATAATTAAAATATAAAAAGAATTTTGAAAAAATTCTGAATATTGTATGCTCCCTTTCAAAGATTTCTAAAATTTATTAGCACATTATGGACTCTGAGGGGTCCTGAAGCTCAATAAAATTTAACACAGTTTAATCTAGAATTTTCTAAATGTATTTGATGGAAAATTCCTTTATACAGGCAACACCCATAATTATATCAGAAAAAGTGTTTCATGGCCATGCGATTTTGCTTCATTTCTCTGTATCAAAACAGAACATTTTATTATTTACAAATTGGCAAATGTACGGAGTACTTCTACTATAGATTGTCATCTATATAATTTGGTCCATAAACTGGGAATAATAATTAATAAACTTTGGCAATAAGATGAGACAAAAATTACTTCTCAGTTGAAATCCTGTGGCATGACGAGTCAATTTGAGTCTTTATTTCTTAAGTATTTGTTAAATGTTTTGTGATATATTTCATTTGTATTAATGAAAGTGAGCAATGTTATGATTTTTGCCACAAAAAATATGCTATCTCAGGGAAATTCTACAAGTGTTTCATAATAACATTCATCTTCTATGCTCCCACCCCCAAAATCTCTGTATAAGTAGCTAGTCAAATGAATTTTAAAGACTTTCCTTGTGAAAAGCATGCAATAGGGACTGAGGGTCCTTGCTCCTTCTTTTAGGCTTTTACATTCAGTAGATGAGGGAAGATAACTATTCTAATAATTAAAGGCATAATGCTGTAAATACTATAAGAGAATAAAAGAGGGCTGGCTCTCAATTACAACTGGGAATTTCAGGCAAATCCTCATGAAGTGGATGTCCTTTGAGTAGAGCCCTGGAGAACGATTTGACCGTTAATAAGTAGAGAAGAAAGAAGGAAAAGAAGAGTATCTCAAGGCTAAGAAGAAATATTGGGAAATGAAGAAGACAAGTTGCATTTAGACTATTTTTCCAGGTCTTGAATACTAGGCAGGACATTGACATGTGAAACTAAATTCAGTAAACTATGAAGGGCAAGTGAAGGATTTTGAGAAAAGAAGCAGCCCCTAAAAGAGCTACACCCCGGGAGTAGGATGTAGAATGGATGAGGGGAGTAGCCTAGAGCAATGGTTCTCAAAATGTGGTCCCCAGGGTAGCAGCAGCAGCATCACCTGGGGCCATACCCAAAATGCGCACTCTCAGGCCCCAGCCCAGACCTACTGAACCAGAAACTCTGAAAGTGGGCCCAGGAATCTGTGTTTTAAGTCCTTTATGGGATTCTGATGCAAGCTCAAGTTTGAAAAACACTGATATAAAGACAAGAAAATCAATTAGAGGGTAATTTTAATCATCCAGATAACTAGTAATGAAGAGTTAATCCAAATAAAGTAGTTGTAGTAAGAAGGTAAAGGATAGAACAGATGGGGAAAAAGCAGCTGATTTCACCAAAACTTCAGTGATCTGACGGATGCAGGTCATCACATCTCTTCAAATGCCGTCCCAAATTTCCCAGACAGATGACCACAGTTCTCTTTTTCTCCCCTGGTGTGTAAGTGATATTGTAAAAGCACAACTGGACAATTTCTGAAGACTAGCTAGATATAAGCAATGAGAGATAGAGTGGATTTAAAATAGCTCCACATTTTAACCCTCAGAGATAGGCAGTTCAAAGATGCCTTTAACAAACACATAAATAAGGAAAACAGGAGGAGATGTGGATAGAAAAATGTGTAGATCCACATATTTAGTATTTACTTATTTATACCCCTATCTAGTTAAAAAAGGATTTACAGATGTTTACAAAAATGATTACTATACAGTACAGTAATACAACATAAGATAAAATAAAAATAAGAGAGAAAAAATGAGGACAGAGAAAAATAAGGGTAGAATAGAAAGATGAAGCCATGAGTGAGCCAGAAGAGGGCCAAGAATTTGGCTTTAATCTTCCTTGCAATCACGACCTGAAAAGATTCTCAGGATCCATGAGAGCAAAGCAAATCAGTTACTTAGGGAAAGCCCATTTCTTCTTTGTACTGAAACCAGGAAGAAATTTCCACCTTAAACCATCAAAGAGGAGATTTATAATGTAGCAAACAACATTCTCAATACTGCCCTTGGAGATAAATAATTTGGCTTGACAACGTCACATGGAACTGTATGTGCCCTTAGAACAATGAAGTGAATATCTCCCACAGAAAGTTGAGAATGTGAATCTGAAGCTCAGGAAGAAAATCAGCAATAAAACTATAAATGAATTTGGAATTTTCCCACATGAAAGATGCCTGGTGGGTAGATGACAACACAGTAAGAGAAATAAAATGGGAATGATCCTTTGGCACTTAGGGCTTATGTCTATGTCTATGGTATAGAAAACACTGCCTAAATAAAGATATAAAATTGTCACTAAGATATGTATCAATAGGTTTCAAACATGAATTAATATTTAATTGAAAACATAAAAATGTTTCTCTCTTGGAAAAAAAACTAAATTCATCAAATTTTAAGTTTATAAAACAGGTGAATGATTAGCATGCTGTAAGATTCAACATCAGATGTCAACACTGATTTTTATTGATTAGCAATTGCCTTTAGTGAAGTCAATTTATAAAATTTCATATATCACTAGTTTTTGAACACATCTATTGCATTAGATGTGACAAACATATTTTAAAACTAGAATCCCAAAAATCTGTTGGAAAATAGTTTCTACAATAAATATATTAGATCAACAAACTCTGTTGGTTAGACTAGCATTCTGTTATGTCATGGAACAGTAGAACTTCCTGGTAAGGCTATTTCCAAAAAGTATATATTCCAAAGATCAATGAATAACTAGGGACTTCTTTGGTTGCAATTATCAGAAACTGATTCTGACTTTAAAAATAACATATGTATGCATATATATACACACACACATACATATATATTATTGGAATGATATGTCAAGTGGCTCACAGATCAAAGCAGATGTTGAAGAGTGAGGCCATGAGATCAAGACAGCAGGACCTAATGAGAAGACAAGTCAGGGGGCACTACTGTCATCAGGATGAATCTGCCTGCATGTTTTCCATCCTATACTGCTTGAATCAAGATTCCCAGTCTTAAGTATTTACCCAAAGAACATGAAAACACTAATTGAAAAAATTAATGCACCCATATGTTCATTGCAGCATTATTCACAATAACCAAGTCTTGGAATCTTGGAAGCAGCCTAAGCGTCCATCAACGGATGAACGAATAAAGAAGACATGGTATATATGTCTTCCTCCATCTGAGAAAGACAATTACTGACCATATGACTTCACTCATATGTGGAAGGTAAACAAACAAACAAACACATAGATATGGAGAACAGATTGGTGGTTCCCAGTGGGGAAGAGGGTGGGGGAGTGCGAAAGGGTTAAAGGGGTACATATGTATGACGACAGTTGGAAACTAGACTTTTGGTGGTGAACACAAAGCAGTCTATATGGAAGTTGAAATATAATGATCTATACCTGAAATTTATATAATGTTATAAACCAATGTGACCTCAAGAAAATAAATTTAAAATTTTTTTTTTAAATTCCCAATCTTAAGACAGAGGGCACTGTTTCACATGCCCGTCTCTTGGCGAGAGCAGGATCCCTTGATCATCAGCCCCTCTCAGGTGGTGCTATGGCAAAAGATAATGGGTAGGAAAAAAGCAACAGATGTCTACCAAACACAGCAAGTGTGCATTTCTGATAGAAAAGCAAAAACAAATATGGATGTTGACGTATAACATGAATCCAGTCGTCATCCCAGAAACTGGAGTACTTTTCTATTCACATCCCTTGGATATCTTAAGAAACCAAGAATTTATTAAAGGTTGTTATCAACTCAGCAGGACTCCCCATCAGATCAGGAGGACTTTTTTCTTTCAATAAGAATGTGACAGGATCATTTTGGCTTGTTCTTACATTTCAAAACAATTACAATTGAAAGGAATTAGGAGTATTGTCGAACTTATGCTTGAAATAAGCCAACATTATACTAAAATATTAATGTGACCTTACACAATGTTAATGGAAAATTAAGTCCAAATGACAGAAAGTACAGTCTCAGTGCCTTCTGTACTGTTTAGACAGCATTGTTTTGAATTCTGAGTTTTATAATTTAGAAATTATAACTGCATCATATTAAGAGTATGCTCAGACAACATGACAGGATAGCAAGGAAGCTATCAGAATAGCCATGAAGGAAAATGGGAACATTTCACATATAGAGAAAGGGCTTGGAAGTAAACGACAGCAGTCTCGAGTACATATACTGTAGTGCAAAGAAAAACCAAACGCATTCCACAAAGATCTAGAATCTAGCTCCCATTCTTTTCCTATTTTGCTGTGTGATCTAGAGCAAATTGCTTGCTGTCTCTGGGTCTTGGTCTTCACATCTAAAAAAGGAGGTGTTGTGTTATGGCTAATGGCAGGGATTTGAATCAGAGAGGCCCAGATCCAAATCCCACCTTCATTGCTTATTGGTTTTTGTCTGAGACTCTATAAAATAAAGAAAAGTAAAGATGAAATCTCCCTCAGAGTTTATTGTGCAGATTAAATAAAGTCATGGAAATAAAACTCCTGGTATAGTGTCTGATACATAGTAGATCATAAATTCAGAGTACTCCATTACCGATTACCTACAAATGGTAATTGTAACTATTGCGTAATACAATCCTATGAAATATTAGGAGTGCCTTATGAGAAAAAAGTGACAAAGTTTTATGCAGTGTTGTAGGACCAGTGGGTGAAAGTTATAGGTAAGTACGTTTTTCTTTAAAGAAATAACTTTCTAATAACTAAAACTAACAAGAGAAAAAGCTGTGAAGTAGCAAGCTTCCCAACACTGGAAATATGCAAAAGGACTAAGATGACCATCAACTGGGGATACTACAGAACAGCTTACTATATTTTGTATGAGTATATAAGTCTATAAGATCCCTTACTAACCCAAATGTCTATAAATTTCAGCTGAATGTAGTACCAAGCGCATCCACAGTTTATAATATTAATGTACTACTGCCCTCTAGTGTATAACCTAAGAAGATAAAATCATGGATACAGGGAAAGAAATTGCGTGAGCACCATGCAGAATTCTTTTTATTGGCAAGAAGTTCTCTCACCATTCATCGAGTAGAACCTTCTCATTTTCAGATGCCTTAACTGAGAAATAAGCAAAAGATTAGCCCAAAGTCAGCTGCAGAGCTGAGACTAGAATGCTGGCCTGCTCACTCTCAGGTCCTGGTACTGCAGCATAGAGCCAGACCTTCCCCGGATAACATCACTTATTTGACCCAAAAGTCCTTGGTTCGGGACTAGCCACATAACCAGTCAAGTTTCCCTTAGCACCATGAGCCCAGTGCGTCCTGAATCACAAGTTCAAACCCTTATAACTATTTTGCAAAAACACAATGGTTAATGAGGCCTTGTTGACAGGAACAGTCCGTTATCAGCAGCTAATGACCACTCAGGCCACAGTAGGGATGCCAGCCTACAATTAGGTCTGCAGTGATGTACACACAAAAAGGGACTCTAGTTATAATTAAACCTGATCCTTTAGTCCAACTGCTCATTAGAAAAGAAAAGAAAACAAAACACAAACCCCACAACAGAAAGGCCCAAAACTAATACATTGGTCAAGGGACGAAATTCCAGGCCATTGATTTATTAATCCATGTCCAAGTATGTGCCTCTGAGTGGGCACTTTAGCTTATATTCCTATTCAAAATGCTTTGCAATGCAAGGAGATTGTTTTTTCATCTTTGTGATTTTAAAAGTCATGGTACCTAGATGGTGGATAATCTTTTATTTTCTTCATTTTGTTTACAAGTATTTTCCTATTGTTTTTACTATGAACATGTATAACTTGTGTAATTAAACAGTAAATCTTGGCAAAATCTCTTTAAGTGATGAAAAATGCCTAGGCATTAAATACAAAAATGCATAAAAACACAAACCATCATAATTAGGAGGGAATAAGCTCTATTGAATGACAACATGACGTTGTAAAAAGTCAGCATGGGTTCTGAGTTCTGCAGCCAGACAGACCAGAGTCTGCATGACATCATTGCTAGTTAATGTCTTTGAGACATTGGATAAGTATCTAAAATCTTTAAGGAGAGTGATTATGCTTAAATGAAAGATCTTATGTAAAGATCCTAGCAGATGCCAAAAAAAGTGGTCCATAATTATAGGCTTCTTCCTCTTCCTCATTTTTCCCTGTGTTACCATTTCTTTCTCCTCATAATTCCCAGAAGACGTCTAAATCTAGAAGTAGCGATATCTTGCTAAGAAAGACCTACCTATTTAAAGCCTTGGATTTAAAGCTGAGGAAAGTAGTAAGAAGAAGTGGAAAAGAGGAGGTAGGTGTTGACTAGAAAGAGCAGGGAAAGGGTTTCGATTGAATTTTAGCTCTCTAGCGTATTGAGCAGATGGTGAAGAAAAAGGAGGAGAGGCTTAAGCTAATGAAATTAGATGAAACTGATTTTCTCTATTTCTTCCCATTCAGTCCTTTTTTTTCCTTGTTCCCTCTTTTAGATTTTCCCAGGGAAATAAATGATGAGGGGCTTTCTTATTTCTGCCCATTCACTCTGCATCTGCAAACTTCTCCTTGCTCCTCACTGAGCCTGCCCTCTGCTCCTGTGCTTCTGAATCACTCACCAGCACCCTCTGGAACCATGTGTCGTAAATTTTCTTTTCATTACATTAGACTTTCTCACACATTCCTTCAATCTGTTCGTCTTTACTCGTCTCTTAACCATCTGTCTAAAAGCGTTTCTTAGGTTTTCTCTATACTTAATATTCAATCCTGCAAACCCTTAAATTGCAATGTCCTACTTTCTGGGTAATAGAAAGGGGAAGCATTGTGAAGAATATGTAATTTAAAAAAAAAGTGTCCCTATGCTCAAGGGGCTTATAATGTAGTTGAGGAAACAAGAATACTACTTTACTAGCAACAATGGTGATCAATAAAAGGTAGTATATAATTAAGTCCTAAATTACATTGTCAGCCTCTGAGTTTCTATAGCTTGAGTGTGCACAAGGGGGAGTTCCCCAAGGTGATATGGTCAGAGATGACTTGAAGGAAGTACCTGACCAGAATATTGCACATAGCAATTACTCAATAAATGTTTGTGATTTGATTTGAGGTGAAATATTAGCTAAATCTTGAAAATCATCACAGGATCATCAATTCTCTCATTCATTTGACAATTACCCTCATTCATTGATTTTTTTTTTTTTTTGCTTGAGGAAGATTCAGCCTGAGCTAACGTCTGTGTCAGTCTTCCTCTATTTTCTAGGTGGGTCGCCGCCACAACATGGCCGCCAGGGAGTGGTGCAGGTCTGCACCAGGGCACCAAACCCGAGCCACAGAGGAGGAGTGCACCAAACTTAACCACTGGAGCACAGGACTGGCCCTTCATTCATTGATTTTAAGATGCATATTATTTCACATTATAACAACTCTGAAACAAGGATGCGTCTTTTAACCGATATCTTAGCATGTGGCATAGATTAATTGGCAGTGCTTTTTCTGTCTTAGTGGTAGATAAAATAATTATATAGCTTATAACTAATGTCCTCTTAGATTCCATAAAATACAAAATTTATTGAGCACATCTAGTATGCTCCATGCTACTATTCTGGACCATGGGGATATGTGAGCAACAAATGTAAATTTTGTCTCTTACGGAACTTGCATGGTGGTGAGGGAGATGGATAATAAACAAATGAGCAAATATAGGACACATTGAAGCTAGGTACTGTGATGGAGACTGAGAGAGGAACTAGATTTAAGCCTACATCCCAATCTACTGTGTCAAAAAGAAAAAAATATTCAGAAGCAAATTTTTAAAATTCAGATTTCGCATAAGGAGAAATTACAATTTGGGAGGAATTGGATATAACGTGAACTGGATAGAATTATCAAAGTAGTTGATTAATGGAAAGACATCAAACTTGGCAATGGTCATCAAAGCCATGGGACAGCCCTACACATCCTTGTCTTATTCAGCAATTTTGTCAATGATTTGGGCAGATAAGAATTACATTCACATCCAACTTGAAGATGATAAATCTTGGAAGGACAGCAAGTACATTAGATGATGGAATTAAGATACAAAAAGATTACAACAGGAAAAAAATGGACTATACTTAATAAAAATAACCATAAAGTCCTGCCTTCATATTAAAATTTTCATTTGCAAAAGAATAGAATAGGAGATGTATGGTGAAACAGTAGTATATGTAAAAAGATTTGGGGATTTTAGTTGCTGACATGAGATAAAAGTTCTGAAGCTAAATGTTTTTTAAGTATGCTATGTTGAATACATCTTATTCTACTTGCACTGTTATCCAACTGGAGCAAATACTGTATTCAGTTTTGGCTGACATAACTTATTTTTTATTTTTTTTGCTAAGGGAGATTAGCCCTGAGCTAACATCTGCTGCCAATCCTGCTCTTTTTTTTTTTTGCTGAGGAAGGCTGGCCCTGAGCTAACATCCGTGCCCATCTTCCTCTACTTTACATGTGGGACGCCTACCACAGCATGGCTTGGCAAGCAGTGCCATGTCCGCACCCGGCATCCAAACTGGTGAACCCTGGGCCACCGAGAAGCGGAACGTGTGCACTTAACTACTGCACCACTGGGCCGGCCCTGGCTGACATAATTTAGACAGAGGTTCTTCAGCAAGAGTCAATTGACATAGATTTTCTTCAAAGACTCTATGAGTCTCATAAAATTGTATGTAACATTTTATTTTGGAGTGTGTGTGTTTTCTAAGGAAGAATCCATAACCTCTAACTATCCGTAACCTCTATTGGGTCTAGTTTATATGACTCCGGAGAGTAGAACAAGAATGAAAAAGTGAAAGAGACTAAGAAGTACTTTCCCACATTGTAGAGTCAGAACTATCTTAAAATGCTATTGGCTGCCCTGTGAGATAGTGAGTTTCTTCCTGGAGGTGTTCACAGAGATGCAATGATATTGTGAAAATTTGGCCCTTGACCTCAAGGGTCAGCAAACTTTTTCTAGAAAGGGCCAGATAATCAACAATTTCAGCTTCCTGCACTGTACGGTCTCTGGCACACCTACTCAACTCCCCTGCCGTAGCGCAAAAACAGCATGGACGATACAGACACGAAGGAGTGTGGCTGTGTTCCAGTAAAACTTCATTTACGAAAGCAGGTCTCAGGCTGCT
Source organism: Equus przewalskii (assembly GCF_037783145.1). NCBI lineage: Eukaryota > Metazoa > Chordata > Mammalia > Perissodactyla > Equidae > Equus > Equus przewalskii. Next base: position 17,588,896 of record NC_091849.1, on the reverse strand, counting down.
TGGCCCTGCATTGCTGCTTGCCAATCCTCAGACTAGATAGCTGCTCCTAAAGGCTCTAGAACTCTAGAATACTTTGGCTCTGAGATCTCAACCTGGAAACATGTTTACCCACAACCATATACAATATCCACATGAACCCCAGATTTTTAGGAAAGCTGCAAAAGCAAACTAACAAGAAAAGGGAGCAGGAACGTTTATGGTGTGTAATGAACAGAGATGAACTCGTTTACAAATTTTTGTTCGAAGACCTAGAATTTAAACTCATCCCAACACAATATGGCCTTCCTGATAGATTCAGAGAATCCTGTGTTAAAAAGAACAGGTATTTTTACAGCCACAGGTAGGAGGTGAGCAGGTGATTAGTGAGGTCTGTATCCCAGCCCTGGCTTGTTACACTGTGGTCAGTTACACAGCTGGTTACAAGTGTGTGTTTGCACCTGTTCAAGCCTTCAGATGTGCTGATCTCATTAATTAAACAGCTCCTCAGAAGCAGGTTAAAAACAAATTAAACCTTGCCATCCTGTGCCTGTCCCAGGCTTCCCTCCATGGCCCTTCGTCTATAAAGGATCATCTGCGCGAGGTAAGGAGCAGCGTTTCTTTGTAATTAGGGAGGGGCTTGTTATCCTCCATTAATTAATGCTGCTACCACTTAGTGAAATTAGCCGTTGGTACATGGTACAGATTAGTGACTAATTAATAAAGGTTGATTAGCTAAGCCCCTCACAAGGTAGGACAGCAGCCACCTTCCACGTGGACCATTCATTGATTGATTGGAACAGAGACATCAAGAGTCTGAAATGAAAGACAGGCATGTTGACAACCCCCATCTTTCTAAATGGATTAGGAGACGGCAGTCCATAGCTAACCAGTACAACTTCCAAATGTAACATTTTCAAATGACTTGAGTTGTCCAGGGTCTGGCTAAGAATCAGTGAAAACAATGGAGGAAACTAGAACCATGAGTGATGAATGTGGGAGCTTGGCTCAGAAAGATAGCAAAACTGACCTTGTACACGTAGGATACGCAATATACTATAGAACATAGGACATGAATGCTTATCTATTTCGATGTTCCTATTGATATTTTTAAGTGTTATTTTTACTAGGAGCATGAAATAGTGGGTATAAACAGGGGCCTGGGATTTAGGATTTGTTCCAGATCAAGGAAAACGTTCATGTTTCTATTATAGCAGCTATTGTGGCCTGTCATCACTATCTGTTTACACGCACAAGCACAGCTTTAGAGCTGAGAGTCAATAGATTGATAACTTGCACACAAGACACTTTCCTGTAGTGATAACTACATAAATTACTGTGATTAATCTTTAATTTTGAAACTCTGTGATCCTGGAAAGCAGGTGGTTTGTAGCAGGTCTGTTATTCTCTCCCTTTACCAATGGCACCCCCAGAAAATAAAAAATATATATATATTCATTGATCACTTACTATGTGCAGCATTGTACTAAGCACAGCAGCTTACTTTCTCTTGGGCAGAGCTTACACAGTACAGTTAGTGTGAAAATATTCCAGACTTACATGTGTATAGTTTCAAAGAGCAGCTGAACTTCATCTACTGTAAACGCTGAGATTTAAAATTCTCTATTCCTCCAGACTTTCAGTCACCCAGGCTTCAACGTGGATTTTTTTCTCCATTAGATGTCATTATTACCTTTTAATTCTTTCTTGTTTCCTTTCTTTCTTCATCTTTAATACTTTAGTAACATGCATATTATTTTATTTTTCTCTACCTATCAATTTTATAATTTTTTTAAATGTATAATATTCAGCGTTGACAATGGTGTGAGGTTATGGGTACACTAATACATTGCTGGAGGAGATGTATATTGGAGAACAACTAGAAAATATGTTGAACCAGCGTTTCTACTCCTAGGAACTTAGCCTTCAAAAGCACTCCCATACTATGCAAAGGTTATGAGTGATGACGTGTAACTAGCACAGATTTCCTTCAGTACAAGATGGCGAAATAAACCGTGGTTCATTTATACAATGAAAAACAATGCAACTCATGAACACAATGATGTACAATTAGATGTGCTCATATAAAAAGATGTCCAAGACACGTAGCCAACTGAAAAAGCAAACTGCAAGAGAATATTATTCCATCGTAACACAAATAAGGATAGTCATTATAGCAATAACAACGTAAAACATTAATATATGTTCAAGGGAAAGAAAACAAGCTATAGAAAAATATCTAAAGTGATTGAGCATGATCGTCTTTGGGGAATGGCAGTAGGAAGGACTTCTACTTTCTATGTTATTTAGTAAATAAGTCAATATTTGCAAATTCTTAAAATAGGAATTAAACATAGTAAGTGCTCCACAACGTTTATTGAGTAAAACAAAAATATAAAAATATATGATATTGTATTATGCTTGTACTAAAAACAAAAATGAAAGTTTTGTTAGGTCTCATATTTCTTCATGTGCCTCTTTTGAATGACTATTTTGAATCTTGCTAGAAATCCTAAATTATTATTTTTAGCCTCTCTTTCCAGTAGAAACACCACCAAAGGATTAAGAAGGTTTTGCACACCTTTACCTTACCCAAGAAATGGTAGAACTCCAAGGAATGTTGTGAAAGGCAATGTTTAACCTATTGTCCTAGATGTTTGCCATTCCTCTGCTTAGGAGTCATTTTGGAAATAGGGCAAAAACACTTAGCTTGTCCTCACTCAAACATTGTTTCACGAACTTCTCCAGGCCAGAGACGAGAGTGACTTGGCTAGGTGGATGACATGAGGAAAGTGGATGGATTGTAGAACTATTTAGGAGGTTAAAAATAGTAGGACTTATATAACTTTGCAGTTCAGAAGTAATCCTAGAGCCCTTGGGAAGCACAGTCTGCCAAAATAGCAACAACTGGACTTTGGCTGCAGTTTTTGAAAAAGTAATGAGAAGGAGAGGGGAGGTGAAGGATGAAGAGGAGACTCTGAAAGCCAGAGACATCTTCAGGCAAAAACAGCAGTGCTAGACACGCTCTCTCCCTGCATAGAGAGACCAAACAAATGCTTTGAGATTTCAAAGTATCATTTAAAAAAAAAAAAACAAAGGAAAATTCATGGTATCCACCAACTCAATATATCTACTTTTCAACACTTGGAGATACTGACTGGAATACCTGGGTAATCCAGGACTATTACAGCAAGATTCCTTGGGTCTGTCACTGAGGGCAAGGCAAGTTTAGGACTTCTGTTGTCACTCCTGCAGCCAAGAAATTGTTTCTCTTTTTTTTTCCAGAAAAAGAGATAAAGAGAAGTCAAGGGCAGAGAGCAGAAGAAAAGCTAGATGGCAGTTTGTAGGACTTTTCCCAGAAGGTTATCCTACCATTTTCAAATTTAAATGGCTGTTGTTAACAGAGTGAAAAAATAGCATAAAATTCCTCTAAGGAAAATATTCAATGGAGCCCTAGGGAAGCTGGCATGAAGAAGTGGTTATCATCCCTAAGCTTCCAGGTTCTGTGAAGGCAACTGATTTGATTGAGAAGTTTCAATACATGTGGTATAATCATGAAAGTGCTTGACACGCAATGGGAGTTTTACGAGATTTTTTAATGGTCAAAGTAAACGTTTTGTGACATCTCTCTAAAGCTTTGCAGGCTAAAATTGTAGCAGTATGGCCTTTGGCAGTGGTTCACAAATTTTTAAAGTGTGACAACCTCTCGAATATCAAAATACAGTTTTACATATCCCTCATAAGAAATAGTACTGCCCTGAGTGTTCATTTACTCGAAAATGTTTGACACACTTTAAGAGAATGTGTGCCAAATGCATAGATGGTACTCAATAAATATTACTGAATGAATGAAAAAAATAGCTTACATAGACGATATTTAGCCTACAGACCATTCTTGTAAGGATTGGCTCCCAATCTACAGATTGGGCCATTCTCCTTGGAGTGGAAATTGTGGGTCCATTTGTCCTTGTGTTAGAGAAAAACTGAAGCTATTAATCAAAAACAATCTAAGCCTTGCCTGGACTCCACCCAAATCTAAATGGACATCGGGGAACTTTCCATGTGGCATGTGTCCTATTAGGCTCCTCAACTTTCACAAAATGTCAAACCCACTCTGTGCTCAGCTGTTAAGCATGTGGGGCTGGGCTTAGCAAGCAACATGGATTACCTGTTCTTCAGCTATTACTGAAAGGGTAACCCTGAATTCGCCAATGCTTCGTTTTATCAAAACCTAGTTGAGAGATTTGGTATTCATAAAGGACTCTGGGCAGTCTCTCTTTTCCTCTAAGATTTGTGCTCAGATCACTGATCTCTCATATATGCAGAATATACAATAGTCAAACGCATAGAAGAAGAGAGTAGAACGGTGGTTACCTGGAGCTGGGGGAGAGAAAAGGGGGAGGTCTTGATCAAAGGGTATAAAGTTTTAGTTACACAAGACGAATAAGTTGTGGAGATCTAACATACAGCATGGTGACAAGAGTTATGAATACTGGATTGTATATTTGAAATTTTCTAACAGAGTAGATTTTAAGTACTCTCACCACACACATACACACATGTACACACACACACACACATACAAAGGTGAAAAAGAAGAAAATGGTAATATGTGAGGTGATGGATACGTTAATTAGCTTGGTTGTGGTGGTGATTTCACACTGCATACGTATGTCAAAACATCAAATTGTACACCTTAAATATATACAATTCCTATTCATCAATTATACCTCAATAAAGCTGTTTAAAAAAAAAAGGTGTATGCTCAACTCAATGCTCACCTCAATCTAGTTTGTCAAATTGCTACTTACCTAGTCTGGACGAAATTGTTTGGTTCCCTTCCCCCATAGAACTGCTCTCACCAAATTGTTTTTTACGTTGTTAAAAACAAGACAGCAGGCCCAAAACAGAGTTGCTTATGCTAAGCCCCACATCACCAAACTGAGACTTAATTACAGTTTCGGCTCTCCCAGAAATGGATGCTTAAACCAGTCAATCAGGAATTGCCTGATCAGCACTAGTCAAGTCTGCCTGTAAAAGTCTTTCATATGGTACAGCTCCTCAGAGCTCCTTTCTATATGCTAGATTGGACACTGCCTGGTTCATGAATCGTTGAATAAAGCCAATACAATCTTGAAAATTGACTCAGTTTAATTTTTTTTGCCTCCCCAAAGCCCCAGTGCATGGTGGTACATCCTAGTTGTAAGTCGTTCTAGCTCTTCTATGTGAGCCACTGCCCCAGCATGGCAACTGACAGGCTGGTGGTATGGTTCTACGACCAGGAAGCAAACCTAGGCAGCTGAAGCAATGAGCGCCTAACTTTAACCACTAGGCCATCAGGGCTGACTCTGAACTTTACTGTTTTTTTTTAATGATGTTTACACTGTGGGCTCACATTATGGAATGTAAAAAGTGATACATTGAGGATATCGTTGAGGACTTTGTTCACTGCCATACACAGGGTTCTCCCCACAAGGGCCAAGGGAGCAGTTTATCTCAGTACTAGGAAAAGTTTTACTTCTTCTTAACAATTGCTTTTTTTTCTTTAAAGATAAAATAAGATTTCTGTGAGTGATGGTATTTGCCTAATGTATTAAGAAAACTCAGACCCAATTTTGTGAATCTGTACTACCTCCGGTAATTTCAAAGAACTGATGGCACACATTTCATGTACTCACTTCTCCTTAGTTTCTACTGTATTTTTTTCCAATCTTCTTTTTTTGGTTCCAATTTCCTGATGTCAGTGACAGAACTGGTGACTAGTCCCGCAGCTGAGAACAAGTGTCTAAGGGGAGCACATTCTAAGTTCAGAGGCTCTCTAGGTGTTGCAGCCAATTGCTCCCTGAAGGGACCTATTCAACAGAAGCACATTAACACCTCCGTCTTGACATTCAAGGTTCCTCCCGCTCCTGGTCCATATAATAGGAAGGCTGCAAGGGAGCTGGAGATCACCTTTTGAGAGAGTTCAATATTTGGTTTAAAAAAAAAAAAGCTATTTTTTATGGCTGAGTAGTCTTCCATGGTATACATATACACCTCATCCATCAGTGGGCACTTAGGTTGTTTCCAAGCCTTGGTATTGTGAATAATGCTGCTGAACATAGGGGTGCATGTATCTTTTCATATTAGTGTCTCTGTGTTCTTTGGGTAAACTGTATAAATTCCAGGTGTACGTTATTTTATTTCTCCTTCTGTGTAGACTACATTGTGTTCCCCGCCAAAAATGTAGTTGTCAGATGGCAACCGGTGAGTGCCAAGAAAGTGAATGCCAGAAAGTAGGAGAAGAAGATGTGTGAGAACGGACACATCCCTGTCTTCTGAGAAAAACCAAGAATCTGAGGGAAAGTTAGGGGGTGGAGTGTTGCCAGTGCACAACAAAGGAGAACTTAAAGAGAATGTGAGCTTAAAAATGAGCAGAGTGAGTTACCTAAATGTGATTGTTTTGATAGCCCAACAGCTAAAATTTTACAGAACTGGACTGGCATGCTGTGTGTGGGACCTGCTTGCCAGCAGGAAAAGAAAGTTTTATGTAGCAGGTTTGAGAGAATTAAAACATTTCATGTTTAATTGCAACAAGTCGAGACTCGTCTCTAACTTAGCTATATTTATTTCATTAGTTCTATGGGATCCATTATATTTTTTAGGATATCTTTTAAAAACAAGGAATGTAAATGGAAAGTATCTCTCTTAATTAAACTTCTTAACATTACTGTGTACTTTGCGGGTAGAGGGGGAAACACATAGTAAATATACGAGAATCATGATCTGGGAACTTCATAGCAACTTCTATACCAATTTCTTGAGGGCGTTTTCAATTTTTCAGTCACCAACTCTAAACTTAGTCTGAGAATGTGGCATGCTTCAAGAGCCGTGATTTTCCCAAATCAGATTCCAGAAAATGTAATGCTCTAAACTTATTGACACCCTTTCACTCAGCATTTTTCTTTCTAGAAATTTATTGTGAGGAATAATCAAATATATACCCAAAGATTTTCAAAACCAAGTCCACTTCAGAAACCTACTCTGGAATTCCTTCATTTCTTTGATCTTCCTATTCCTTCTCACTCAGGATAACCCAGGTTTGTTTCTAGCTGTCCAGCCCTCCACACAGGCTCCCAGCTCTACCCAGTGAGGCTGAGAGATCCTCAAAGTTCTCCAGGTTTCCAGAGGAAGCTTTCAGTCTATCAAAATTTCCATAGAATATCCTTGAAAAGCAATTTTTTAACTTTCTCCTGCTAATATTGATATAAACTGCTAATTGTTTTAAACTTTCGATTTGTCAAGTACAGATCTAAGTATTTTATATTTAATACCTGTGACCACATAATCCACATTTTATGGGTAGGACCATCCTGTTAGGAAGGCAAAGCCAAGATTCAGTATAACTGTAGGATTCCATCTCTTAATCATGACTTCTATAACAACCATCACCTTGCTACTCTTGACAAGTTTTTGGGGATAGGTTTGATGCTTTTAGGCTATCAATACTGTCACTGTTCTCTAGTGTACCAAAAGACCCTCCCCACCACGTTTGGGGAAAGAAGGAAAAGAAAGATGCAAAGGAGGAAAAAATTCCATGCTGCCATCCATGAAGGTTAATCATGGCACCATTTCAAATAGAGAAAAATGCAAATAATCTTAAGGGTAGATTAAATCTATTATGATACATCCAATATGTCATATGAAATCCTTAAAATAATGTTTTAAAAGACTAATAATATTTAATGACATAGAAAATGCTCCAGTGAGACACTGTTTGGAATAAAAGGTGCAATATCTGCAGGGCAATATAAAATACATGTATCATACGCATACCTAAAAGGCTGAAAGTACGTGATTCAAAATATTTTAAATGGCTATTTCTAGTGATGAAATTGGGGTGATTTTTATTTTCTCCTTTGTGCTTTTTTTTCTGGATTAAATAAATTTTTCCAACAAACTTGTAATACATTATAGTCAGAAGAAAACAACTTCATTTTGAAAAAAGGAAAATATGTAGCATTCATATCTTTAGATCACGTCACAAAAACCATACAATCCCATGAGTCAGCCTGAACTCCGCTAGCTACTGAAACAAGTTTCGTGATCCTCACAGTAATTAAGTGAACTTGCACTACCCATAATAAAAAAATATTATGACTCTATAATAATGTAATGTGGTACACACAGAAAAATTGATAATGGAACCAAACCAGCCTAGAAATGGAATCTAACAAATATCTACTCAAAAAAAATTAACATGTGATAAAGGTGGCATTCCTAATCATGGAGTAGGAGGAAGGATTATTTAATAAGTGGTGCTAAAATAATGGTGAACTATTTTATGGAGAAGATAAATCTCTATCTTATAATATACAACAATATATATCTTGGATGGATTAAGTTGCTAAATGTAAAAAGTGTACTCAGGAGACCTAAAAGTAATACATGTGAATTCATGATCGAGAGTTCAGAATACTTTCGTAAGTAAAATGCTAAAGGAAGAAAATAAACCAAAGAGAGATAGAGAGACCAACTTTCCTACATTTCCGTGTATCATTTCCTCACATCAAAAACCACCATAAATAAAATTTAAAGGTAAAAAACAAAGTAAGGAAATACCTGCAACAAATCCAACAAAGAGTAAAAATTCTTAATATAGAGAGATCTTATATTTCAATAAAAGAAGAAAACTATTTTGATTTTTTTACTTAGCCAAAGAGCATGACTAAGCATTAAGTTCCATTAGAGCAGGATTGTCTCTTGTTTGCTCCCGAATGTTGCCCATTCAGCAGAGTGCTTCACACATAGCAAGCAACCAACATATACTGATGGTATAAAATAATGAGAACTTAAAGATGCATAAGTAGAAATGGCCAATAAAACCTCCATATTAAAAGTCCAAATCACTGGTAATCAAAGAAATGCGAGATGAAACAGAAATATCATTTTATTCCATTAACTCGGCAAATAGGTTTTTAAAATTAATATTCCCTGCTATCAAATATGTGATGAAATGAGTATTCTCATCTAATGCTACGATGAGTCTAAATTGGTTCAAACTCTCCAGGAAGCAATTTGTCAATACATATAAAACTCCCAAAATTGTTTTAACCCCTCACCAATATTTTAATTTTTGGAAATTTATTCTGAGAAAATAATTCAAGTACACACAAAAATATCAATTTCTTTAATCATTGTAATGTTGTAAATTGGAAACATCTAACTGTTAAACATGGGAATTAGCTTAATAATTATGTATATATGATACAATGTTATGAAAATATTTATAATTGTGATCTTGAATATTTAAGTGTATGGAAAATTGTGTATTACAAAACAAGTTTAAAAGGATAAATACATATCTATATATTGATTTCCACTTTCTTTAAAATATATGGAGATATATATATATGTTTACTTGAATAATAGCATATGTTTTTAAATTTTTTCCCAGCTAATAGAATTAATAAGCTGAGGTTAGCAAGGTTGTAAGGTCAATATACAAAAATTTTCTATACACTAGCAACAAACAATCAGAAATGGAAATTTTTTAAAACGTCATTTATAATACCATCTAAAAACTATTAAATACTTAAAAATAAACCTGAGAAAAGATGTGCAAGTCCTTTTCGCTGAAAACTACAAAACATTGCTGAGAAAAATTAAAGACCTAAATAAATGGAGAGATATACTATGTTCATAGATGAGAGACATCAATATAGTAATGATGTCAATTCTCCCCAAACTAATTTACAGATTCAATGTGATCCCAATCACAATCCCAGGAAGCCATTTTTTTTTAGAAATTGACGAGCTAATTCTGAAATGTATACGAAAATTCAAAACAACTTGGAGAAAGAAGGAGACAGACAGCTTATATTGCCTGACTTCAAAACATTTTATAAAGCTACATTAGTAAGACAGTGTAGAACTGGCATAAAAATAGACAAATCAATAAACGGATTAGAATAGATCATAGACCCAAACACCTATGATTTTTCACAAAGGTGCCAAAGCAATTCAAAAAAGAAAGATAATCTTTTCAATAAATGGTACCGGAACAACTGGATATCCATAGGTATAAAAATGAACCTCAATTCTTACTTTATATTATATACAAAAATTAATTCAACATGGATCATAAACCTAAATATAAGAGCTAAAACTATAAAACTTCTAGAAGAAAACAGGAAAAAAATCCTCATGACCTTAGTTTGGCAAAGATTTCTTAAACAGGGCACAAAAAGAAAAAGAATCAATAAACTGGATTTCATCCAAAGACACTTTTGAAAAGGCAAAGTTAACCAGCAGATTGGAAGAACGTCTTTTCAAAGCATATATCTGTCAGAAAACTGGTATCTGGACTATATAAAGAACTCCTACAACAACAACATAATTTTTTTAAAAAGCAGGCAAAATATTTGAACAGCTGCTTCACCAAAGAAGATATACAAATGCCAAATAATCACATGAAAAGATGTTCAACAATACTAGTCACTAGGGTAATTAGTCCCAAGCAAAACCACAATGAGAGACAACTACACATCCACTAGGATGGCTAGAATTTAAAAGACTGACCTTACTGAGTGTTTTCAAGAATCTGGAGCAACTGGAATTCTCATACACTACTAGTGAAAATATAAACTGGTTCCACTTCTTTAGAAAACAGTTTATAAGATAGTAAATATATGCCTACTGTATGACCCAGCCATTCCACTCCTAAGTATCTATCCAAGAGAAACGAAAGTCACGTATATGGCACAAAGACATATATGAATGTTCTTAGCAGCTTTACTTGTCACAGCCAAAAACTGGAAACAAGGTAAATGTCTATCAATAGGTAAGTGGATAAAAATTGTACCAGATTCTTACAATGGAACACTACTCAGTAATAAAAAGGAATGAACTATGGATACACACAACATGGGGAAATCTCAAAATAATTATTCTGAGTGAAAGAAGTCAGAAAAAAATAAGATTCCAATTGCATAAAATTCTCAAAAATACAAGCTAATTTATGGTGACAGAAAACAATGGTTGCCTGGGGGTGGGAGAGCGGCATGAAGAAATTTTTGGAAGTGATAATTATATTCATTAACTTGATTTTGGTAATGATTTCACAGGCACATATATATTATACATATATATTATATTATATTATATTATATATATGTATAATATGTATATATATATTACATATATATTATACATATATATTATATTATATTATATTATATATATGTATAATATGTATATATATATTACAATATATACATGTGAAATATAGATACAATACTATATGTATATACACATATCTGTGAAACTATGGCCAAAATCAAGTACAGGTGTGCATGTATATATACTTATAGACATATATACATATATATACATAACTCATCAAATTGTATACTTTAAATAGGTGTAGTTTATCGTTTGCCAATTATACCCCAAAGAAGCTGTAAAAATAATAATAATGATTATATAAAATCTACACAGAAAAGATGAGTAAGAGACCTGTCCCTGCCCTTAAGTGAGACTATCGGTAATAATTTTTCAATGTGGTACACCTACAATTAAAGTCCTTTTGCCCAGAGAAGGCAGCCACCTGATTGATGAACAGAGAGCTGAACTGAGCCACAGTAATTCCATGTCCATCACTAAATTGGTGTGTTATTAGGGTCCTAATTTTCACTCCTTCTCACAGTTATCTATGGATATGAGGACTCTGGATGCTTTTATTTTCTTTTTTATATTTTTTTATGTTCCAAGTTTTATATAATAATCACATAATTCTTTCATAGTAAAAATATTATTTTAAAAATAAATGTTTAATGAAAACTCTAATTTAAAAGATTTCATAAATACTATAAACGTAAGTATCAAATGCTTAACAAGCATTGAATAGCGAGAGGAAACGTGCCTGAATATTGACATGGCTATGTAGAAAGACTTCAGAAGAAACCATGCTAATCCAGAGAAAAGAGAATGAAGGAGAGCTTAACAAATAATTAATTTTCTTTAATAATGCTCTCAATTCAGCTCTGATATTACCTGCCACAAATCCTTATCTTCTCCTAATATGGCATCATTAGCGGGGAGTGGATGTTGTTCTGGTGCACCAGAGAAAGTCAATGCAACCTCTTGCAATTTACCCAAAAAACATCGAGGATGCAGCAAGGGTTTGTCAAGCATCTGTAAACTTGCTATTTGTGCACTATTTTGATGGGCACTGAGGGATGGCAAGAACAATCTGACCTTGACAGCAGTGACAGGCAGGCTTTAAAAGCAAGCAGCAGTGAACTGCTGCACCACAGCTCTGGAACGCATGAAAAATCTTCATTAACTTCTTGGAATAATATCACCCTTTGGGGACACTGCTGCTTTTTTTCTATACTTTCACTACCCATGTGCTGCCTGCAGACACAGCACAAACGTAATGACTCTGAATCAATTCACCTTTGAACAAAGTTCTCGTTTCATGAGATGCCACAGACCCATCAAGGGAAAGAGAGACGCCTTCAGAGAGGGAAATGTGAGCTTTCCACTTCGGTGTGCACCCAACACACGAAGTTGCAGGTCCTGAATCATTAAAGGTGGTTGGGATCCAATCCCAGCCCCTGGATCTGGGGATTCCTCACATCTATATCTGTATATTCCTAGCTACCATCTATCCAGATACATGTGGGAGAAGTAGGAGCCACACCTCTGGCCTCAAGATAACTAAAAGGCCAATGGGAATTCTGAAGACATGGAATTATTCTCTCTTTCAAAGGAACATTAAAAGTTAGCCTCACCTCTCAACAAATCATTTCATCAACCTGTTTGTCTCACTACTTCTGAAATGAAAAAAACAAATTGTACACTTCAAAGTGTTAGAGATTAGGGAGTCAATATCCTCTCCTACTTCACTCCCACTCCTCACGATTCTCACCTGGCAAACAAAGTTCACCAGCCCAAATGGCAATCAGAAGATCAGCTTCATTAATGGCTGATAGTTCATCTTCTTTAAAAGCATAAAATGAAAGCAGAGCTCCAAGGCCAAGACTGTACTTTCTTCTTGCATCTTCTCCTTGAAATGCAGACATGTAGACATCCAGATCTGCAATCAAGGTCACCCTTATGTGTACTGGTGAAGAAGCTGGGCCTGATGGCGAATCTGCTGATGCAGGTCCTGCTCAGTCCACTTACCTCATGGAGAAAAGCAGTGCTAATCCCCCTCACCACTCTTACAGATTTATAAGACAAGCATAACAAGAGTATAGTCGTGTGTCCCATACTGACGTTTCAGTCAACAATGGATCACATATATGGAGGTGGTTCCATAAGAATATAATGGAGCCAAAAAATTCCTATTGCCTAGTGACATCATAGCTGTCATAACGTTGTAGCACAATGCATTAGTCATGTGTTTGTGGTGATGCTGGGGTAAACAAACCTACTGCACGGCCAGTCATGTAAAACTTAGTACATACAATTATGTTAAGTACATAATACTTGATAATGATACTAAACGACTATGTTACTGGTTTATGTATTTGCAATACTTTTTATCATTATTTTAGAGTGTACTCTTTCTACTTATTAAAAAAAGTTTACTGTAAAACAGTATGCCATGTTATGCCAGCAACAGCCTTATATATCTCATGTTTACCGCATCCCTTGATTGCATCATTTTCTCTCGTGCTTGATTTAATCTTGTGTTATTTTGTTCATCATGGCCCCGAAGTACACAAAATCCACTGCTAATGTTACCAGTAAGAGGCCACATTGTGTGATTGACCTGGAAATGAAATTAGAAGTGATTACGGACTACAAAGGTGGAAAATCAGTGATGGTTATTGGTCACCAGTCAGGCATATTTCATTCCACCGTAGCTATGATCTTGGAGAACAAGAACAAAATGATGGAAGCTGTTAAAGGTTCTGCTTTATTAAAGGCAACAAGTCTAACAAAAATTCGAGAAGCACCTATATCAGACATGGAGAAAATTCTAATGACCTGGACTGAGGACCAGACACAGAAGGGTATCCCTCTCAGCACCATGACAATCATGGCCAAAGCAAAAAGTTTGTTTGCGATGTTGAAAGAAAAGGCTTGACCCAACTACAATGTTGAATTTACTGCTAGCTCTGGGTGGTTTAAGCGATTCAAGGATTGTTATTCATTACATAATGTAAAAGTGAGTGGTGAGTCTGTGAGTGCTGATGTGAAGGCAGCTGAAGAATTTTTGGAAACTCCAGATACACTGATTGTGGAAGAAAATTACTTGCCAGAGCAAATATTCAATATGGATGAGAACTCCCTATTCTGGAAACGATCCCTGAAAGGAATGTCATCCATAAAGAGGCCAAGTCAATGCCAGGTTTCAAGGCTCTTAAGAACAGGATAACAGTCTTGCTTCAGGGCCACGTTGCAGGCTGCAAATTAAAGCCCTTTGTGATCTGGCACAGAGAGAACTTCAGGGCCTCCAAGCATATCAATAAGCACACATTGCCAGGGTACCTCAGCAGCAATAAGAAGCCATGGATGACCCAGCTCCTCTTCCAAGATGCCTTCCTGAATTGCTATGCCAGTGAAATGGAGTACTGTTTGGAGAGTAACATACCTTTCAATATTTTGCTTACTGTTGATAATGTTCCCAGACATCCTCCTTTTTTTTTTTTAATTTTTCTTATTGCAGTAACATTCATTTATGACATTATGTAAATTTCAAGTGTACATCACCATATTTCAATGTCTGTGTAGATTACATTATATTCACCACCCGAAGACTAATTACAATCTGTCACCACACACATGTGCCTAATTATCCTTTCACCCTCCTCCCTCCCCGCTTCCCCTCTAGTAACCGCCAATCCAATCTCTGTCTCTCTGTGATTGTTTGTTGTTGTTTTTATCTTCTACTTGTGAGTGAGAGAATATGGTATTTGAATTTCTCCCTCTGAGTTATTTCACTTAGTGTTATACCCTCAAGATCCATCCATGTTGTCACTAATGGCCACATTTCATCAACCTTATGGGTGAGTAGTATTCCATTGTGCATATATATCACATCTTCTTTATCCATTTGTCCCTTGATGGACACCTAGGTTGCTTCCAAGTCTTGGCTATTTCGAATAATACTGCAATGAACATGGGGTGCATGTATCTTTACACATTCGTGTCCTCATAATCTTTGGATAAATACTCAGCAGTGTAATACCTGGATCGTATTGTAGTCCTATTCTTAACCTTTTAAGGAATCCCTATACTGTTTTCCATAATGGCTGAGCCAGTTTGCACTCCCACCAGCAAGGTTTGAGAGTTCCCTTCTCTCCACATCCTCTCCAACACTTGTTTCCTGTCTTGTTAATTATAGCCATTCTGATGGGAGTGAGGTGCCAGACACCCTCCTTTTGTGGGTGATCTTCATCCCAATATCAAAGTGATGTTTCTCCCTCCAATGCCACCTCTTTGATCCAACCAATAAATCAAGGAGTTATAGCAGCTTCTAAGGTCTACTACCTAAGGAGAACATTTGCCCAGGTTATTGCTGCAACTAAGAAAGACACTGAGAACAAACTGGTGCAATTCTGGAAGGATTACAACATCTATGACTGCATCAAGAATGTTACTTGGGCTTTCGGTGATGTCATCAAGGGGTGTATGAATAGCATCTGGAAGAAAACACTCTAGAGGTTCATCTGTGACTTAAAAGGATTTGCCAAGGATGAAGAGGTTGCAAAAATCAACAAGGCTGTAGTTGAGATGGCAAACAACTTTAACCTGGGGCGAGGATGACCCTGAGGAGCTCCTAAAGGTGGTTCCTGAGGAATTGACTAAAGGGGAGTTGTTGGAACTGGTACAGGAACACATAGCTGAAGAAGAGGCAAGAGAAAAGGAAACTACGGAAGAAAAAGAAGAATCCTCAAAAAAACTTACAGTGAAGTGTTTAGCAGAAGCTTTTGCAGACGTGAACAAGCTCCTCAAAAAGTTTGAAAACATGGACTCTAACACCAAAAGTTTTCATCAAGAGAGAGGAACATTCATGGTGCAATATCTGCTTACAAGCAAATCGGCGATGAAAAAAATAAACAAACTGAGCAAACCACCATGGACACGTTTCTGAAAAGAGTGACAGCTCCTCAAGAAGAGCCTCAAGAAATGCCTCAGGAGGCATTCTAGAAGAAGTCATTGTTATCATAGGAGACGACAGCTCCAGGTGTTATTGCCCCTGAAGACCTTCCAGTGGGACAAGATGTGAGGTGGAGGAGTGATATTGATGATCCTAACCCTGTGTAGGCCTAGGCTAATGTGTGTGATTGTGTCCTAGTTTTTAACAAAAAGTTTAAAGAGTAAAAAGAATTTAAAGCTTAAAAAATAAAAAAAGCTTATAGAAAAAGGATATAAAGAAGGGAAATACTTGTGTATAGCTGTGCAATATGTTTGTGTTTTAAGCTAAGGGTTAGTTAAAAAAGAGTCAAAAGTTAAAAAAATTGTTTATAAAGTAAAAATGTTACAGTAAGCTAAGGCTAATTTATTATTGAAGAAAGAAAAGTAATTTTTTAATAAATTTAGCGTAGCCTAAGCATACAGTGTTATAAAGTCTGCAGTCACATACAGTAATGTCCTAGGCCTTCACGGACACTCACCACTCACTCACTGACTTACCCACTGCAACTTCCAGTCCTGCCACCTCCATTCATGGTAAGTGCCCTATACAGGTGTACCATTTTTTATCTTTTATACCATATTTTTCCTGTACCTTTTCTATATTTAGATACACAAATATTTATCATTGAGTTACAATTGCCTACAGTATTGAGTACAGTAACATACTATCCAGGTTTGTAGCGTAGGAGCAAAACTATATAGTCTAGGTGTGTAGTAGGCTACACCATCTACATTTGTGTAGGTACACTCTGTGATGTTCACACAAGGATTAAATCACCTAACTACACATTTCTCAGAATACATGCCTGTCATTAAGTGATGCATGACATAGAGTTGGACTCTTGCTTTGGAGGCGTAATAAAGAATACAGTATCAGCAAGTGTCAATAGAGAACATCAAGTTGGGGAGATCCTAGGGGAGGGAGAATTCTCAACTCTCCTCAGTTTCTGATAGGAGAGGGCCTCAGGCTGGTGACGATGGTATTCTACCTGTCCAAGGAGAGACCCTGCCAGATCTCAGGAAGGCCTTCCACCGTGAAGTTCTGAATAATTACTTCACGTGACTGTAAAACTAACATTAGTTAGCCACATCAGCTGGCTCTACCATTCAGTTCTAAGTGCATTCATTTACAACCCCATTGGCGCCATCTTGCTTTATTGTCCAGAGACATTACAGTAATAGATGGGCAGTCACATTTCAGTTGTGACCTGACCAGTCCATGTGCTTACCCAAACAGGTATCTATGAGGTCTAAGAAAAATTTAGCATAGTAGACCTAACCCCTTTTCTATTATCCCCATTTTAGAGATGAAGAAATCAAGGCAGAGGATGGTTACATAACCCCCAACATTGCAGCTAGTGCACTGTAGAGCCGAAAATTGAACCCGAGTGATAGAGCTCCGGAGTTCATATCAAAGACTGCCCTGTGCTGTATTGCAAAACTGTGTATAAATGTTTCTAAGGAAAACTACCCTACTCAAACCAAAACAAAGAGTGAGCTTCGCTCTGATTAGAAAAAGAAAATTTACCGCTACTCAGATTGTCACCTAAAGCTACAGACTTAGAGGCTGAGCCATCATCTTGTCCAATCTCCAGTCCCGAGCAAAATTCCTTTCCCAACAGTTCATACATCTCCTAGTACTTCCCAACAGTTCATACATCTCCTAGTACTGCCACAAATACCACAACCAATAAGAGATAGTATTTATTGAGCATATACTCGGTGCATGACTCTCCTAAGAGCTCCATATAAGGTATCACACTTAGTCCCTATCAGGTAAGAAGCACAGAATCCCCATCTTTGGGTAAAAAATTTAAGGCTGAAAGGGTAAGCCGTTTGCCTGGGATTACACACCTTGTAACTAGCAGAGTTAAGCCTGCCTGTTGGAAAGGGCTCTAGGAGTGAAGGACAGGGTGCCAGCCCTTGCCAGGAAGGAGCAGGGTGTGCTGTTCAGGACACAGCCATCGTCTGAGCCCCATGGTTTGGCACATGTGCTCAGCAGGGTTGTTGCTGATGTTGTCTGTGCCATCAGTTTATTCTTTCTGCAAGCTGCCTTTCTGCCCCCTCTCTTCATTTAATCTGCTTGCTTTATCTTTCATTTACTCAACAGATATTTACTCAGCACCCAGTATGAGCCAGAGACTGATGAAGGCACTGAAGATAAAGCAGTGAGCAAAATAGAAATTCTTCCTCTCATGGAGCTTATATTCTGTGGGTGCAAGAGGAGAAATATATGAGAAAGAGAGAGAGTGGGGTTGGAGAGAGAAACAGAGAGAGAGAGAAACTTCTATACCTAAATATCTCTATCTATCCATCTATTATCCACATAGATGAGAGAGAGATGGATGGATGAATAGATAGATAATAGATAAAGGAATAGATAGATAGGAAGATAGATACATAGATACATAGATACATAGATAGATAGAAAGAAACACAGACATAGACAGACACAGAGAGAGAGAGGGGGAGAGGGAAAGCTTTGTTTATAAGTGTTATGACAGGAAAATAAAGCAGAGAAAGAGATATTAAGAGTGATAAAGTATAGAGAAGGAGCTGGAATTTTATCAGATGGTGAGGAAAGACTTTGCTAACAGAGCAATCTGTTATCAGAGACTTTAAGTAGATATTTCATGTACTTTTGGGTCCTTACATCAGGGAGGGGATGGGTCAGTATGTTTCATCTTAATGTCCCCAGAAAAATGCCTACATAGCTCCATTCTTTCATCCTGGAATATCTTAGACAGTGATCTTGTTATGCTAGACTCTGTGGAAGACACAAAGATGAAGAACGACTATCAGCTGTCTTGAGTCAGGTTCTCTGGGAAACAGACTCTGAGACTGAGGTTTGCGTGCCGGAAGGAGTTTTATTGGGGAGCACTTTGGGGAAAAACATTGTAAGAGAACGGGGGAAGCAGCACTGGGCAGAGGGACATGTTGACTGGTCTTATAAGGAGCTCTGGAGCCAGGATGGCTCTACAGAGGCCAGAAGGACAGGCCTTTGGACTCCTGCATCATCCACTCACTAGATGCAAGCTGTCGCCAAGGTCAGAATGAACCCTGGCTAGTCTGCTCCCTTTGGCAGAGGGCAATTGAGAGCAAGGGACTCCAATAGCAATAACAGCCAACACTCCCAGCAACTGCGGAAATGAGTGAATTGAGTGCCTTGGCCCCAGAGGGAGTTCTGAGCCGCGCACCACAGCATGCACCACACTAACTTTGCCCAATGCTTTCTCAGTAGGCTATATCATAAGATAGTTAAGAGCATCTCAGGTCAAAGCCTCTGGGTGAATCTTGTCTCCACCATTTATCAGTCGTATGACTGTGGGCAAGTTAACCTATCTCTCTGTGCCTGGGTTCCCTTTGTAAAATTAAGGTAATCCTGGTGTCTATTTTTTAGGGCGGTTCTGTAGATTATGAGTTGGTGCATGTAAAATGCTTAGAAAACCATCCTGGTAAGCATCAAACAAATGTTAGGTGGGATATAAATTGTCTCTTTTGCTCTCAGAACATTGCCTGTACGTTCTACTATTTCCACTTTAACAAATAAGTTTAGATAACTCAGTAAAGGGACCACATGTGTACTTACCTGCCCAGCCTTTCTTTCCCCTCTCTGCTTTGCAAAACGTGTGGTCTGCATGGGGTTGACCCCACCCTTCAAGCTCCAGAAATGGGCATGTGACCCTGGCCAATCAGAGCAGCACCTCCCCAGCCACAGATCCTGGAATAAGCATCCGCCCTAAACTGAGACGAGGAAACTCTCCCCTCGGGCTTCTGCTGGACTTTCATAAAAACAAGCTCTTTTTCCCTGAAAATTCTAGCTCTCAGGATCATATAAAGATTCTGAAGTTCCTAGGAATCATCTTTTTTTAAATTTTGGAGAGAACTGGACTAAAAGTGAAGCCTACCCCAAAGAAACAAAGTCAATATATGAGAAATAGATTCCTAATGACTGTGATTGAGTTGCTGGATCCTGCCATGCCTGAAACCAGTCCTGGGTTTTGTAAGAACATGAATCAAGAAATTCTTTCTTCCAGTTGGGTTTGAGTTTGGTTTTTTCACTGGCAATACTTGCCTAGGTCAGATCAGCTGACAGCACAACCCCAAGAGAAAAATCAGTAGTACTCTGTCCATCCCTGTCCACTCTCCCTCAGGCTGCGTCTGGTTTATTTCCTAACCCTAAGGAAGATCATCCTTAATGTTCTTTTCAAACTTCTTTTACCCATACAGTAATGTAGGTGTTTTGGAGGGAGTTGGCCTAAACTGGTTTTTCTCCCCAGCCTACTTCCTTAATTCTCTCAACCTCATCCACAAATTACTCAGTAGTTCTTAAACTTGAACATACATCACAATCACCTGAAGGGCTTATTAAAAAACAGATTACTGAGTCCTACACCCAGAGTTTCCAAGTCAGTTGGTCTGGGGTTGGGCACAATAACTGAATTTCTAACAAGTTCCCAAGTGCATCACTTGGATGCTGCTGGACCACACATTAAGGACCCAGTGCATTACTCGATGGAGCTTCCTCATTCCGCACTGAAGTGAAGAAATCAATAAACACTCCAATCCATTTTTCATCTTTATAAAAATTAGCTCCCAAATGACCCCAATGTGTATTTGATGACTCACAGCTGCCTGCCTATTTGACACATATAAAGACAGAAGGCCAGCTGGATACTTGTTGTGAAAAGCTTGGTTGCCATGCGATTTTATGGGATCTCACCCTGAGAAGCCCAGGCTAGGCTCTTCACCGGTATTGGAATCAAAACAGCAGTTCTAAAGAGGGCTGAAGAGGGGGTTAGATTTTGATTTTAAAGAAAATTCCTGAATTGAAATTCCTTTCCCAAACACTGTATCATGTTGCTATGTGAAAAGAACAACTTGGTCTATGATTTTCAAAAGTCATTAAACATACAAAATACTATTCTCCTCTCAACATACATAACTGTCAGCCAACATGGAAACCGGTGGACACAGACTCCCTTTCTTCAGGAAGTGGGGAAGTTGTGCAAACTCTCTTGAGCCGGTTTTCTTAATTTCTCTACTAAGAAGCCAGTTGCTAACTTCACAATATCTCTTTTTCATACCCCTACATATTTTTTCCCAACTCTCTTTCTCTGTCTTCATCTTCTAGATTTTACCCAGTAAGTCCAGAAAAATCGTTCCTCTTCTTACTCCTCTGTTTCAATTCTGAGAGAAGAAATGGCCAAATTTTATAAGCAAAAGCTGGCATAGATCTACTCAAACAGAAGAAAGCTACACATTTTTAGATTGACTTAGATACAAGAATCAACGCCACCAACATCCAAACTCTTGGAGTCCTTCAAGCGTTACAAAAGCCTTCTTTATGTTTCTCTAACACTACATTTACTCGAATATCTGAATAACTAAAATTATATTTCTGTCGAATTCTTTATCTCCTTTATAATTTTGAATGTTCTAGCAGTGTTCCTTTTACTTGTTTCAATTATAAATTTTATTATTTAACTTACATCTTGAGTTTAATAGATTTTGGAGAGTTGATCTGGAAACCTATCCTTAATTCATAATTTTGTAAATAAAGGAGCGTAAATTTTTGGCTCCATAAAGATGTACAAGGTAATCCTTTTCTTGGTCCAGGACTAAAAGAATTTCTGTACTCCCTCAAGCATGGACCATGTGTTTAACAACAGAGGCCATTAATGAACACATCTTGGCCAACTCATAGATTATCAGGTCAAACTGTGTGATCATTCACTTTGCAAAAAGATTCTTTACTTTTCAAAAGAATTAACCAGTTTCCTTTAAACTGTCACAGGTGAAAGCATATTTTGACTGACACACATCTTGATGCACACAGCTGTTGCTAAAAGCAAGTGTAAAAATGAAATAGAAATGAAAAGTTAAGTCCATCACTCTTGTCTTAGGCCTATAGACTCTGCTTCATCAGATTGAATCCCGTTTTGTAGCAGAAAGGCTCAGAGCATATGCCTTTCTATTTAGATGTTAGACTGAATGTTAGCAGACACTGCTACATGCACCCACCACAGCTCAATAAGTGGCCAAGTGAAATCTAGAGCTAGGGACGTTTGGTGACACCTTACACATAGTGTTACCAAGAGCAATAATTAAAATATCTAAAGAGAAAACTATTCATTTCCAAATACCTCTTCTGTAGCTCTTCCTTAGAGGCAAGAGTTATATCTCAGGAAGTTCTGCCTCCGTGGAAACTATTCTAAATTAGGTCCCATGCCTGCCCCATCCCTCAACTGGGGTCCCTGATTCTAATCCTAATTCTGCATATTAAGGATGGAGCCTATAAATGGATTTTTAACATTCTCTCTTTTTTATGTCTTAAATGCTTTTATCTTTTCATATGCCTTAACTATCCTTTAAAATAAAAATCCAGCCCTGTTTCTAGAAAAGGATGGTATTTGTCACTTAAAGGAGTGTGTCTCCCTCCCCCATGCTCAGGCGACCTGCTGCCGTGGAAATAAACGAAGAATCCCATAATTCACTCACTATCTGAGAAGACTGCTGGCCAGTGGGGCGTGTATCTCCTTCATCCAGATACCACTGTGCCTGAAGTCATGCCACCACTGATAGATTGACTGTATTTATTGGTGCCTACTATGTGACAGATGTTTGCCAGGCTCGTAATACAAACATAACCAGCTAGGTCCCTACCCTCGGGGGAGTCAGAGTCTATTAGAGGATCCCTTCTTTGAGGTTAATTATTGCTCTTTCTCTGTAGCCATTTCAGTATGCAACTCCTCGTGAGTATAGTTAATAACACAGCACTATCAATTTGTCTGTCAGTTCTTCCTCCCGATCCTAAAGTATCTGTGAGAGAAGACAACTTTCAAAGAAAACAATTCTCACAAACCTCAGGAAGTAAATACAACGACCTATAGACCCCAGCTTGAGAAAAACTCAACTCTGTCACCCTAAAGACCCACTGCACTGCAACATTGTCCTTCTATGACCAAGAGCCTTTCATCCGCCATTACTTCAACGAAGCACTAGATGGCACAAGAAAACTGCCGCATCAGAGTAACTGCTCCAGCATCCTTGGCTTACAATGTCTCCCTTCTCATCAAGGGTTCTTAACATTTCACATATAGCACCTCAGATTCGCCCTCAAAGGTATCATTTTCCTCAGAGAGGAGCTAAAGAAACAAAAATAAACTGACTTCCTGACAAAAGAAGCACATACCATCATCACTGTCAACAGTCTGATCTAATGCAAAGGGCCAGCGATGTGGTTTTGAGGCAACTTCACGATTTTCCAAGCAATTCTGAGTTCTCATTTCCTCATATACTAATCAGAGTCAGAATTTCATCTAGCTCCCCGAGAGGAATGTGTGAGAACCAAATGCCGTAGTGGATTTGAAAGGCTTTTGTAAACTGTGACGGGTTATTTATTAATTGCCATTAGCACACATTTCCCCCCCGAGATCAGAGCTTGTCCTGGGTCAGCAAGGACTGAGGAGGGAAAAGCAGTTTCTCTGCAGAAGGCGTGAGGTGCTCTGCCCAGGAATGAAATGTTTCCATCAAGCTTGGCCAGCAGATTCAATAGCACACAGTGAGGGAACAGAGGTGTTATTCAGTTTCTTTCTGGACATCGGGGATTTGCTCTCCCTGCTTTCTGTTTAAAACATCACCCCTGACTCAGTTCCAGTCTCAGGCAGAAGCCCCAGCACACACATTGCCTGTCGTCTCCACAGACTCCACATCAAACTGAAAACTAAGTCAAATAGTGAAGTAATTGAAAAGAGTCTCTAAAGTCCTGTTTTTCTTCCATACCCTGATTTTAACTTTTCCTTCCCAGATAATCCCATACCATCACTTTTACCCAGGTTGTTGCTGTCAGGTAGGGAAATGAACAGAAAAAGGAATAGATGGCTTAACATGTGACCTCTTCCAGAAACATCTATATTTTAAATGAGAATAGTAACAAAAGGACGGTGTTCCATCCAAAAGAATAAATCTCTAATGATCGAATGGGAGGCACTATGCAGAGACAGGCTTTAAGCTACTATCTCTTCCTACCAGAAAAGTCGCCTCACATAGCTTTTAAGGGAAGGCCCAGCCAGTTTTTCCTCCTTGGCCCGTCAAGTTTTTCACTCTGGTCTGTGCCACTGACCACACTCTGAGATGTACCTACTGTGCTCTTTCCTTCCCTCTATCCCCCTCAGCAACCACACTATTAAATTTAGGGGATCTTTCTTTCTGACCCTAAACTCGGTATTGAGGTTTTCCTCCCTCCCTGAACACACACACCTAACAGAAATCAAGCTAGCCACCGTGTAAGCAGCAGAACTTGGCAATAATACTTTAACTCTTTGTACCACTTTATAATTGACAAAGTGTTTCCATCCAGCAGGTAAAATGAAGAAAATGACATGCAGTAAATTGCCTGAGGTCACAGCAGGATTCAGACCTAAATGCAGACCCCTGACTCTTGGCAGCCCAAGGACTGTTCTGGAAGCTAAGGAAGTGAAACCTGAAGAACAGAATGATACTGCCATGGGAACGCCCTAACACCCCACATCTCCACCTCCAGAGCTGCCGACTTCCCATAGGGACCAAAGACAGATCATATCCATAGGCAGCACTGGTGACCTTGCTATTATTGGGGCTGGGGGAGGAGAAGGAAGGGAGAAGTGCTGTCTCAGCCCCTTGCCACTGTTTCGTCTCTCGGATACCCTTAAGACAAATTCCACCCTGAGCTGAATAGGACCCAGAGTACCATTTCCTTTTCCAGATTCCACCTCAGACCTTGGATACCTTGAAAAACCATGAGATAGGTGAGGAAAGATGCTCTCTAAAAGGCAAAGAAATCAGGGCAGTAAAACCACAATCTTGATTCCAGATTTCTTAATCCTCTCTGAGGACGGCCCGCGTGGAAAGTGCATTCCAGGCTGTTGTGAAAGAAGGGAACCACTACATACTTTTTGTGTTTTTACTGAATTCCCTTTTCTAACTTAACTGTATACCCACCAACACCCTTTCTTCCCCCTAGACCATTCCCATTAGGGCTTCCTCTTTGGCCCACAACACTTGCCATGCCCCTCCCCCTCCCCAGGCACCCCCCCACACCCTGCTCCCCCCAGGTCCCCCCCTCCCCCGCACCCCTCACCAGCACAGCCCCCTCCTGACACACATGCAGTAAAGCCTTTGTAAGAGCTGGTACTCCTGCCCCACCAGGGAAAGCCCAAGGCCTGGGAAGAGATTCCCTGGCCCCAAACAGGAATGAAGTGCCCAGACACCTTTCAGTCCTGAGTGTTTCAACAAGGTGAAGGAGGTAAAGGGGGATTAAGAAGAACTGAAGAGAGCTATTGAGAAGGGCCCCCCATCTGCTGAAGGTGCTGTCCTGTCAGTGGCCCCTCTAAAAACCCTTCGACATCCATACGAACTACTTTCATCTGAGAGCTAGGAAAGTGGCTGTGGCTCTCCAGGGCACCCCAGTCCCCACACTGCCCACCATGTTATATCCCGTACCTAGAGATGATTTCCACAGAAGGCATGCAAGGGCAAGAACAGAAACAAGGCCTGAGGCTTATTCAGTCATCCTAAGAACATTCAGGAAGACTTGTCAGCACAAAGCTGAGGCTGTGGTCACTGCTGCCCTGGGACTTATCAACAACTGTGGTTAGTGGTTTCTCTCTGCACGGCGTAGCACTGCCCTAGCACATCCTTGCTTCCAAAGGCCCATTGGATGCTGGATATACATATATATACCTGCATATATGTGCGGACATATATTTATATATATTTTTGTGTGTATATGCAGATACATACATACACAATCCTTCACGAATGGGACGAAATGGGACTACAAAGGAAAAAAATAACAATACCCTACACATCTATAAAACTTTCTACCTTCATCAAAAACTTTTGCATCTATGACTATATTGTTTCATTTCTAACTCATGACGTCAATTGGGCAGATATTATTATTAGCCCTATTTGACAGATGAGGAAATTAAACCTCCAATACATTGTACTAGTTTGAATCAAAACCAGACTCCAGGTTTAATGACTTATCCATGTCACCCTGCACCTAACAGATATTGCTTAACAATTATACAATAATTACATATTGTGCAGTTTGGAATATAAACTTTCAATGTTTTACAAATCCATCTTAAGAATTATTTTGCTGATAATGCCCCCCCTCCGCAGACCACTTTTTATGTCTGTAGTATTTAAATTCAAAGGAGAAATGAGCAAAAATCATATGAACACTACTTATCTTAAAATAGCTATTTCGTCTATTATTCTCAACCCTGCCTGCATACTAGGAATCAGCTGAGGATCTTTTTAAAAACATCAATGCCTGGGTTTCAACCCTGACCAACTGAAGCAGGCTGTCTTGGGATGGACAGGCAAAGTAAGTTTTTAAAGCTCCATGTAGGATTTTAATGTGAAACCATGGACTTAGATAGTATGGGAGTACATGATGTCATCCAATGTACCACCTGATGCCAGAGCATTTTGCGCATTGTGTGTGTATACACACCCCATTTCTATAATCCAAATGTCCCCAAGTTCACCAGCTACTCAGGGGTCACTTATTCCACTAATATTCAAATAGAATGACTTGAGCCACCATCTAACTTATGGTAAGAAATCCAGTCATTTCCCCAATATTTTTAAAGAGTCCAGGAAGCAGATGCTCCTGGTTCTCACTCCAAATTCGTGCTGATGCTGGTTTCTCAGTCCTACTCACCATGTTGCTGCCTGCAGATGCTGCCCTATTTCCTCAGCCCATCCCCTCACCTTTGGCTGCCACCTTCCCACCTCCTTTCAACACCCAAAGTAATGCTATCACCATTACTTCATGGAAAAACTTTCACTAAAAGCTTAGGTTTAATGGAAGGAGATTACAGCTTCTAAAATAAAACTTAGCATTGGGTATTAGGCATCATTGTTCTTAAAGTTTCTCAGTCCTCCTGCAAGGGATTCCTACTGACTGGTTTTTTTCCCTTAGTTATCAACAATTTTCCATGTTCCTATCCAACTAGACTTTTCTACCATCTTTCCTCCTCTCATAGTCCCAGGGGTCCTCACCATCTTTCTCCTAAGCTACAACCCAAGAAACCTCACATTCCCTCAATTTTATTACACAAAATGATTTAGCACTTTTGTCTCGTCTTCTCCTTTAGATCATTCCAACAGGTATAACCTTTTTTTTTTCCCCAAAAATGATCCCCAGTATTTTCCTAAACAAAAGATTCATCACCTTTAGCATCTGGTGGAAGCTTTGAAGTTACTGTTTTTCTTTGACTTGTCACAGACTGAGTTCATAGATTGTGATCCCTTTCCCTCACCACTTTATTATATATATATATATATATATATATATATATTTATGTATTATATGTGTATATGTTGAGGCAGGAAATCATTGGTTGTCATGTGGAAGTGTGGTCAGAACCTGAGGGAACAGGAAACATGACAGGCAAGTTTTAGAGAGTCCAGAGAGAAGAAACAGCTCTAAAGCATAAGGAGGCAGCCTGAAGGAACTAGGCAATTCCAAGGAAGAGCTAGAAAAGGCTAATTGGTGGGCCAAAGGTGAAGTGGTTGAGCGCTGATCCATCAGAGGATATCCCAAGGCCAGTTTTATTTCAGCCACCTAAGGTCTTGCCTCCAACAAGCAAAAATATTTACCAAGAATCCTTCATGAGCTCCACATGGTGAGAGGCTCTGTGAGAGAGCGCGAGTCTACATTTCTAGGGCAGCTGTGCAGCGCCAGATACTGGGCTGGGTGTTTTTATCACAACAAGCCTTTAAGACAAGGAATGGAAAGAGTTCCTTGGGCAAGATGCCTCCTGGACATCCCATCTAACCCCAAATTCCAAAATCTTCCTAATGAGTTTTTGCTAGGAGAAGGAAGGAAGCTTCCTACTCATGACCTTCAGGGTGTTAACCAGCAAACCTGGCAATTCTGAATTTTATATATTAGTGTCTGTTGCACTGATTGACAGAGTACCCAACCGAATCGGAATGATTTCAAGAACAGGGTATCTTGCCATGAGGGATTATCTAGAATTTGGGAGCCACAAGAGAACTCAAGAAGTCATTTAATTTACTTCTTTGTGACACCGATAAAGAAATCGGGATCCAAGGGGTAGGTATTACTTGTTGGATGCTCTTCAGCCATTTTAGTGGCACATCTGAGGCCATTTGGTCTCCTGACTTCCTATTGAGGGACCTTTTGTGAACACACAACCTATCCCAAGATATACCTTTAATTAATCTTTATTTTTCTTACTAGTAGAAGAAGCCTTAAGATGTGAAATGGACCATATTTCAATAACAAAATCATGATGGAGAAGAAATACATTTCCTGACACAAGTGCCATTTCTTTTCTGGCTGTACTGCCCGCTTCTTTCCTTCTCCCTGGTACCACACCCACCCATCCACTCTCACCCCTGGCCAACATACATGGCAATGCCCCAGGACAGAGTATCTCTTCATACAACTGCCCATGAAAACTGCCTAGAAAGACAGTGTTTCATTCTGACCCCAGAATGAATTAATAACAAATTTCAGAGCCCTGAACAAAACATGGCCTTAGTTTTGTTGACTTAAGAGATTTTGTCCCAGCACATTTTCTAAACCTTATTTATCACCTCTAGATCTGCTACTTGCCCCGCTAAAGATGTAAAATCAATGCCAAACCTTGCCTATTAAACTATGAGCATATAAAATTCCCAGCACGATGTTAAAATTACTGGCAATCCTTAACGGAAGTCTTTCTCAACCACAAAAAATGCATTCAATTTCCAGGCTGGTACATAGTGAACAGGACAGCAAACTGAGCAGAAGTCAGAAGGCCTAGATATAGTCTCAGCCCTTTTGCTGACTGACACAAGACACCATCCCAGTGACCTTGCTTTCCCTTACCTGAAATCAAGAACTTTTGACTAACAATCCCTTCAATTCCTCCACCCACAAGTTTCTGTGATTCCACATAATCATATGGATATCCTCTGTGACGTGATGAGGAGCGATGTGACTACATTGGCTCATCCAGAAGGATAGACATGCCTCCATGGACCACTTTGGCAAAGCATTTTAGGAGAGCGAATGTTGATAAGAAAAATTTCTGTTAAAAAGAATAGTGTCCTCCTACTTGGAATTTGCCCAGGGGCCTGCTTTTCTTGGAAGAAAAGCCTCAGAAGCCAGCAGCCATGGGCCATTATTGAGGTTGTGGAATTCTTTCCCCACAGCCCAAGCTTTGTGTTGCCCTGTACAACACAGCCTCTTCTGATACTGGCTCAGAGGGCACTCACCCCATCCAAGCTCCCACACTCTGTTTTGCTTGGAACTTTCTTTATAAACACTTAGCTACAGTCCAGCCCAGCTTATCTTAAATGAAGTTACCAGGCATGGCTCCTCCTGGTACAGAGCCAGGGAAGTAAGGAGATAAACAACTCAGGGCTACTTTATTTATGTCTCTCTGAGCAAAGAAGAAGAGGCAGAGGAGAAGGCTCAGACAGGAAGATGTCATTGAATGGAAGAACCAAAGGAGAAAAAAAGTGCCAATAACTCGTGGCGATCATTAAGTCAGGAGCAGGTAGTCAGCTGGGAAGGATCCAAGCAGTTCCTTCTCTTCTACTCACATGTTAGATTAATTGTGGAAGCTGATGGGTAAGTTGTATGATTTGCCCAACAGAGTATACATTTCTCAAGTACCTGCATTCACGGCCTGAGTATTCAACACATAATTTGATGCACGGCACAACAGCAGCCTTCCAATTTAACATTCAGAGCCTTGATTCAAATATGACAAAAATGTTGAAAGCAGTGTAGCCTTGAAAGCAGTGAACACATGAAATGATAGCAGAATATTTAGGATGCACTCTCTCTATAGCAAGCTCAGAGGTGGCAGAGGAGACGGAGGCTCTGCTACGCTTTTCCCTTTCTCCCTTTTATCAGAGAACTTGAGCATACTAAGTGTTATGGACTGGATGTTTGCACAAAACAAAATTTATATGTTTAAGCCCTAAACCTCACGCCCCAAGTGATATTGTTTGGAGGTGGGGCATTTGGGAGATAATTAGGCTTAGATGAAGGCATAAGGGTGGGGCTCCTATGATGGGATTAATGTCCTTACAAGAAGAGGAAGAGAGATTGGAGCTCTCTCAAAGAAGAGGTCCTGTGAGATGACAGTAGCCAACAAGACCACAGAAGAGGCCTCGGAATGAAACCTACCTTGCCAGCATCTTGATCTTGGGGTTCCCAGCCTCCAGAACTGTGAGAAATAAATTTCTACTGTTCAAGCCACCCAGTCAGTGTATGGTATTTTGTTATGGCAGCCTGAGCTGACTAAGACCCTAAGACTCAAAAGTACAGTCCTTCAATTAAGATCTTTACCAAGGCCTAGGTGCATGATCCAGTGCCTGGGATGTCTTGAAGCCTGAGTTTAATCAACACCACAAAGCAGGTCAAATAAATCCCAAGGGTCGTTGTTTACTGAGTAGAGTTTTCTGGATAAACAGACTTCTGCTGTCTCCTCATTCTTCTCTAATTTCCGACATGGAGTTTTCTTCACAGACCACGAGGCTCATGTCTGAACTCCTTTGACTAATCTGATCATGTGTTTTTCCCACATGATCTGCAGCTGGCCATTTGGCACTGTGTTACACGTCATTGTAGACTTTTCGCATTCTTGTTTCGTTTTATTTTGTTTTTTTAATTTCTCTTCTCCTTGAAGATCAATTATAAGCACCTAAAGTGCAGAAACCACATCTCACTTGTTTTCAGTCTCCACAAAGCCTGGTCTAGTACTTAGCACATAATAGGGAATCAATATGTATTTGATTTATTGGTCAAACAAAGAGCAACGACTTTTGTGGTTGGGTAAAGAGCAACGATTTGTTACAGGCCCCGCTTGTGTCAAGGAGAGGCCTGCCATCTTTTATGGAGAGTTTTGCTCTTTCTCAGCGTCACACCTACTAGCAATAATTGTTCTTATTTGTCTAGCACTTCATAGCCCCCTAACTGCCTTCAAAAAGATTATTCCTACAAGTGTCTTCCAACAAACTGGCGAGCACGATCCTCAGATGGGAGGCTCTCAGGGTGGATGGAGTCGTAAAGCCCGGCTCATCAAACACCGCCTAGCTCTCTCCTACATGTTCGAGACCACCGAATCTAGCAAAACTTCAATGGTTGAAGTAAAAAGAGTGCTGGTTTCAAAGTTCTGTTTACTCACAGGTAGGAGTCATAGGGGAGAATCTCTGTACATGAACTAGACAAGAAAAATAATCTTTAAAAGCAGACATGATCCAGCTTCCTTGCATTCAAAACTGCCCCTGGATTGAGGGCTGGCTGGAGCCCTTCGTTCCTAGGAAGGTGCAAGATACAGAATCCATCCCCAGATGTGACCCTATGCACAGTTAGAGTGAAAGGCTCTTAGAGATTGACAAATAGTTTTACCTATTTCTTTCATGAACAACAGAACCAGACAACCTTTACGGAAAAAATAAGTTATAAAAGGGTAACATAGGATCCTTAGCCAACGAGGCGTATGCAAAAGAGGAAAGACGTCGTCAAAATTCCTTTGTCCACAGCTACAAACAAATTTCCAATTTGTTACACCCAATAAGTGCTTTCACTATGCAAGCCACCCCCAAACTGGACAGTCAGGAATGGTTGAGCTTTTTTTGGGGGGTGAGGAAGATTGGCCCTGAGCTAACACTTGTGCCAATCTTCCTCAATTTTGTATATGGGATGCCACCACAGCATAGCTTGATGAATGGTGTGTAGGGCCGCACCTGGGGTCTGAACCCATGACCCCCAGGTAACCAAAATGGAGCACAAGAACTTAACCACTATGCCACCAGGCCCGCCCCTGCATTTTTTAAAAATTGAATCAATAGAACAGAGTACTTCAGCTGAAGAACAGAGTACTTCACACTTAGTAAACATAAGAATTGCTTCATGAAACTTTTGAAATATTATATATAAAACTGTACTGGGGGGCAGCCCCATGGCCGAGTGGTTAAGTTCGTGTGCTCCACTTCCCATGGCCCACGGTTTCACTGGTTCAGATCCTGGGTGCGGACATGGCACCACTCATCAGGCCACATTGAGTTGGCGTCCCATGTGCCACAACTAGAAGGACCTACAACTAAAAATACACAACTATGTGCCGCGGGGATTTGGGAGAAAAAAAAAGAAGACGATTGGCAACAGTTGTTAGCTCAGGTGCCAAGCTTTAAAAAAAAACAAACAAAACTGTACTGGGTCTTTATTTCTAACTACAGTGGTGGCCAAAAAAGTTTGACTGCTTTGCCCCAGCAGTAGGAAGGTTGTTGGTGGAACAGTACTGTTTGCGCTTTCTCCTTTCCTGGTATTAGGACAAGGAAAGAACAGCATTGTTTGTTTTCTGATAGAGCAGCACTCACCCTATGAGCTACCAGGCAGGGTGGTGTAAGCTCCGGATCTGTCCTATGAATCACGGCTCCATCACTGCTGAGTAGACAGGCCTAAGGCAAGTTATTTCACCTCTCAGAGTCTCACTTTCTTCATTGTTCTATAGGAATGCTACTATTTCATTCAGGAGTCTTGAGGACTAACTAAGATAGTGCCTACAGAGTACCTAGCACAGCGCCCAGCGAATAAAGATATTCAATAACTGTGGCTTCCTGCCCTGTCCACACTCCCTGCCCAACACCATCCCTTCTGTAGGGCTTGTGGGGTCACCTCTTCATTTTCCCACTTTTCTTAGGAGAGCCTTTGGTTCCCCTAAAAATGGTACCTAACCATCCAACCAAGTCATCTCCAGAAGAAGTCACTGAATCAAAATGGGGTGAGCATATAATCTACTCAAGTTTTTGGAAACACGTATCTCAAAGAATACGTGAAATGAGACCTCAAGAACTGTTACTTGTCTTGGCTTGCTCAGAGTGGTGGCCTAAGAGAAATGTTTTGTAGGGTGAATGGTTTCAGCACCTTCAGGGGCTCTGAAAAACATCACTTGCATACTTTACCCAGTGAAAACGACTTCTGTATCTCCTTCACGTGACTCCACATTCCTTGTGATCAGGCAGTTTCCACAGCACCCAGCAGGGACTCTCAATAAATATTAACTAGGAAAAAACCAGGAAAAACGACTCTTCTCCTTTTCTGGCATAGCCATCTAATTCTGAAAGGTCAGGGGCCTTGGTGTTTCATCTCTGCCTGTGGAAACCCACTCGTTTCAGACTTTTCAGTCAGGGTTAAACTTTTCTAACTATGAAAGAGCAACTGTCCCAAATTTCAGTACCCTGAGGGAAGCAAGTTAATCACAGGTGGCTCCCCGTCCCCCCACCCCTGCCCAGCTGTGTTGCCCAACCTGGCAGAGTCTGTGGAGCGACATTTCCTTTCGGAACATTCTAGTTCCTCATCAACAATACTGTCTATTCTCACTGTCGCTCTCTCTCTCTCCATGTCAGTTGTTTCCTGAAACCTTTCCCACGTCTCTTGTCTGAATACTTGTCTTTACATTACCTGCTATTTTGTTTATACCTTTTCCAGATCATTTACTATGTCCTGACATGTGTAACAATTACTTGAAAAGATGCCCATCCTCCCCCACAAATGGGGAGCCCCTTGAGAGCGTGGACTATGTCTTGTTTGTTATCACCCTGCCCCTGACCTTCATCCATAATGCAATGTCTGGACCACTGTGTACATTCAACATAGGCTGTTGAGTTGGCTTAACTGGAGATTCCTTACCACTTCAATTGTTCATTTATGCCAAGTCCCGGGGACTTCTTTCTTGGCCATATAGTTGGGGTTTGTTTTTTTGTTTTTTTTTTTTGAGGAAGATTAGCTCTGAGCTAACTGCTGCCAATCCTCCTCTTTTTGCTGAGGAAGAGTGGCCCTGAGCTAACATCCATGCCCATCCTCCTCTACCCCTACATGGGACGCCCACCACAACATGGCTTTTGCCAAGCGGTGCCACGTCCGCACCCGGGATCTGAACCGGCGAACCCGGGGCCTCGGAGAAGCGGAACATGGCGGGCTCCAGGAGAGAGCATTTTAATAGACAGGGAAGAAACGGAAGGTCCAGAGAAGAAAGGAAGCTAAAGAGAAGACAGAGAAGCTTTCTTCACTCCAGGCAGAGCTGTAGCTCATTTCTCTCTGCATGCCGTATCCATGGCCTGTTTACCTACAGCCGCCCCGCCCGTTCACCTATGAGTGGGGACTGGTTTTACCTGAAAAGCAGCTCACTCGCGCTGGAGCTTTCAAAGGCTTCATGAATCTCTAATGAGAATGACACTGCATTTCAATGTGGAATCCTTTTTACCATAATCTCTAAGGCATTTCCTAACTAAAGAACCAACCTTGATTAAACCCTATCTTCACGTTGCCACCCACCCACAATTCCCTGCATTCAGGTCTTTGCAGGTAGGCTGAGCTGAGGCCCTGAAGAAGGGGAGGGTGTCTGCAAAGTCATGATTGCCCACTGCTATCTCCATGCATCTCCTCTTTTGATCACTCACAGGCAGGCAGGGCAGATGCTACTGTTACGGTTTTAACGCCTGATATCTGGGAGGCAATGCTGGAAGCTTTTTGCAGTGGCTGGAACAATGTTTTCGACATATGTTCCCAAGGCCAGAAGAGTGGCAAAGCTCCTTTCAATCTCTTTCTTCCTCCATGGGTTTGGAGAATGCTCTTTGTGAGGCCTGGCTGAGTCACAGATGGACACAGGGCTCTGGACGGCCCCCCTTGCATAGCTCACCACCTAGATGCCTAAGGCATTTGCATACGTTGAATCCTCCTTCTAGGCTTTTTACAAAAGCAAAAGAAAGCCATTTTCTCCCTTCAGGGCTCTTGGTAGCTTTGACCATTAGAATATGTTCTGTTAGCAAGAGCAGCCAGAGGAGATTAGACAGAAGACCAGTTTCCCTCCACAGTGATTCCACCCAGCGGTTTTCTGAAGAGGCTGAGTAGCCCAGAGGCTCTGTGGCTGCACCTAATTCAATCTGGCCAGTGCTCTGAACTTCTCAGAGACAGTAGGCACCAAGGCTATAAACTGGTTGCAGATCCTTGCAGAGACCCCACCCTGACTTGAGCAACTACGATACATCTAGGGATTGTCGCCTCTAATAGGGTTCTCTTCGTCCATATATCTGGAAAAATACACAATACATCCCAGACTCCCACATACACGTCCTCAAAAACAAGGGCACAAGGATGTTTATTTACCCATAAAGGTTTATGGTCCCACCATGTGCCCAGCTGCTGAAAAAGAAGCCCAGAAACCATTCTGGTTGTTTCACTTTTCCCCATGTTCAGTGGGCTAATTCTATCTAAAGGGCTCTCTCACTCTTTTCCTCTTCTCCATCCTGCCATCACTGCATTTCATCCTGCTGATTGTTTGTTCATTGCTTTTCTCCCTGCTTCTCCCTGAACCTCCTTCCACAAAGCTGTCAGAGTAATTTTCCTCTGACATTTAAAGTCCAATTTCATCACTCTTGCTCAAAATTCTTCAGTAATGTCCTATTCATCTTGGAGATAAAAACTAACTCCTTCAGGTGGCTTCAGGATTTGGTCCTTCCCTACCTGTCCATCCACCTTATATCTTACCTTCCCTCTAGACTCCAGTGACTTCAAACGGCTTTGGGCTAAGCATACCTGCTAGGCTCTTGCATACCTCCAAAGGTGTTCCTTTCCAGAGAGTACATCTACTCTCTGGTTTGTTCCCCACCCGTTTTCAAGACCACCAAATATTCAATTGATTTGTCTAATTTCATTCTGCTCCCCATGCCCAAACCAGGACACATTAGTCTATTCTTATCTATGTTCTGTTCCTTTAGTTGGCCAAGGTCAGCAGAAGTCTGAGGAGGAGTTCATTTTCCCCATTCCACCATCCCCGAGCAGGAAAATCTTAAGGGGTGTCCCAGAGGGTGGCATCTGATAGTGAAGATAACCAAGTGGCAGGCAGAACAAAGAGGCAAAAGGAAATAGGTCCTCATAACTTTGAGTGACTGAGTCTAGCCTGTCTGGAGCCTGCTCTATATCTAGACTTTTCAATTCCATCAGCCAACAAATTCCTTGTATTGTTTAATCCCACTAGAAATGGGTTTCCCATCTCTTGCAACACAGAGAACTTTATCTGATGCAGCAGAAAGTAATAGTATTCTCTTTGAAAGAAGCATCTTTCCTTAGAAGAAATGATAAGATAATATAAAACCAAGATTGTTCAGTAAATGCATTGAATAGAGTGAAGAAGCTTGAATTCTAAATGAAAATTTGCCTGCAACTTCTTGAGGCCCTAGTTTATCATGCTTTATTCTTCTGTCTATCAATTGAGTTTATTCCTACCAACTCCTTTCTTAATTTATAACACAATTGATAGTAATAAAGTCTGGAAAGATGTCTCAGTCTGTTTGGGCTGCTATAACAAAATATCACAGACTGGGGGCTGGGTCATAAACAACAGAAATTTAATTCTCACAGTTCTGGAGGCTGGAAGTCCAAGATCAGGGTGCCATCATGGTCGAGTTCTAGTGAAAGCTCTTCCAGGTTGCAGACTGCCAACTTCTTGTTGTGTCCTCCCATGGTGGAAGGGCCAAGCTAGCTGTCTGGGATCACTTTTATAAGGGCACTAATTCCATTCATGTGGTCTCTGCCCTTACAACCTAATTGTGTCCAAAAGGCCCCACTTCCTAATACCATTACCTTGGGCATTAGGTTTCCAACATGTGAATTTCAACATATGAATTCAGACCATAGCAAACAAGTTCTGCTGTTCCTTCACATATGCATTCAGTCATTAAAAAAAAAACATTTATTCATCACTTACTATACACTTGGCAGTGGGTGTCATATATATGGAAAAACTTGAGACTCTTCTAGGCTAGGGTTTGGCAAACTATAGTTCACGGGCCAAATCTGGCCCCCATCTTGTTTTTGTAAATAAAGTTTTATGGGAACACAGTTGCACCCACTTGTTTACACACTCTTTATGGCTGCTTTCACACTACAACAGCAGGGTTGAGCAGTTACCACAGAGACCATATGGCCTGCAAAGCCTAAAGGATTTACTATCTGGCACTTTACAGAAAGTTTGCCAACTTCTGCTCTTGGCCATTCACCATAGCTTAAAATTCTGGTTACAATAAGCCTCCCTTCCCTGAAGAGCTGTATGAAGTATACTTCACCAACTTTTGTGTAATACAGTCCCAAATACCAAATTGCACTCCTTGAAAATAAGCATGGGGGAGAAAGAAAAAGATGTTTTTAAACATACACTCAATTGAATGCATTTTGAATTTCCAGAATTACTGGTACCACAAATGAGATGCAAGCCCTGTGAACCATCATTAGGATCCTCCTTGAGAGATGGGCAAAAACCACCCCAGCTGGTGTCAATGAAAACCAAATGAAGACAATGTGACTCATTAACAAAGAAGAGAGGTTTGTTGTTTTTTCCTCCTCCATCCTTTCCCCTGGCGCAGTTTACTTCTCAGAACAATGATCTGATTTTAAGAAACTACAGCCTAGGACGAGAAGAAAAAAGTTAACACCAGCCCATTTCTAAGTATTAACTCAAAAGCTGAAATCTAGAAATTAGGCCCCTGGTCTTATTTTTTCTAGGTTGGTCTATAGTGACCCAAAGGTAAGCTTCTAGCCTAAATATCTCCATTTCCATTGTGCATTAGAGGCCTTCTCAAAGCCCTTTTCGGGTACTAGAGGGATTAACCCATAATGACTCACATTATTGTACAGTGGAGTGGAAATGGCACAGGCTGTTGAATCCAACAGATGCCTGTGCGAATTTGTTTTGCCACTTATCATGAACACAGTGTAGAAAAATGTATTTTTCTTCTCTGTACCCTGGCTTCCTCGACAGTATGTAGAACACTAATTCCTATTTTCTCATGTTGTTAGAGACGCGAACGAGGTCACACGTGAAAGCATCTAACAGTTGCAGGTACAGAGCTGTTTTTCAATAATGTGGCTTTCTTCCCACTTCCCTTCATCCTTTTATGGAAAACGAAAAGCGTACCTCGTCTGAACAAGAGAATCATGACCTCCTACTATTTTGAGTCTTTCCTGCGTTAAAGGAAAAACAAACGTTAAAAGTTGAGAGGTATAAAGAGATTTAATTGTGTTCTGGGACTTTCTTTTCCCCATTACCTCAACTCCCAACCCCAAGATTAAAGATGAGAATAGATTTCTATTTCTAATTGAACAGAATGCTGCAGGCATCAATCAGTAGTAACCACTAATGGAAACTTGGCCACTGGTACACTCTCTGAGGCTGTCCGACACATTTGGATCTAATTGACTGTCTGCTTTAGAGCAGCCAAAAAATATAGTGTCATACACATCACAGATCAAAGCAGAGGCAAGCTTGCTAGAGGCCACAGGGCTTTGATTGCCAAAATTAGGCAGGCAGGTCTGTGGGTTTTGTTTAGGGACAGGTAAATGCCCACTAGCCTATTTAGAGAAAACCTCTAGAAGACCCTGATTTAGCTAGTTTGGACCCAGAACATGAAGGAAGAAGAAAAAGCATTCAGGGTAGCTGGCAGCTTGGGTGGTCAGAAGGAGAGACCAACTTATTTTCATCCTGCCACCAAGTATGGTGGAAATTAATTAATATTCTCTTCGGGACTTCAATATAATGAGTGACTTAGGCTTTCCAGTAAGAAATATACCTCAGCCCTAAGCTCAGAAATGTCAATAATACCTAAAAACACTCTTAAATCCATTATTTGTAGGAGAAAAAAAAATTTCTCCTTTTAATAAAAACCAACAAAAGGAATGCTTCTTTATAATTCCAACATTACACAGAAATATCTACCCACTAGAATTTAAATGATAAATGTTCCCATTGAACACTGTTATTATTTTCAGTGTCACAGCCCCCTGAAAATCATGGACACCTCTTTCCAGAAAAATACTTACACAACACAATTTTGCATTCAGTTTCAGTATTAAGAGAATTCCTGAGGATCTCACCAGGACCCCTGTGGTCTCTATACTTTCTAGGTTAAAGATTTCTGTATTAAATCTATTAAATGGAAAGACAAAACTGTTTACTAAGTGATGGTTTACCTCTATGAGTCTGTCATCGCTTCTATCTAATTTATTGCCAGTCAAAGCCAATTGCGCCTTCCTACAAGGACCTCCAGCTCACCAGTCAGAGTTTACTACCCTCATCTAATATCCTCCCACTCTCAGAAACCCTTGGAATATCTGCTATACAGAATTAGGAGGACTATGGCCCAAACTCCTAAATAATCTTAATACAAACTGATAAAAAGGAGATAATAGAAGACACTTGGATATGAGAACCATCCACTCACACAACAAATATTTATTGCTCATCTATTATGTGAAAGACACTCTTTCAAGGCACCGAGGTGCCAAGTGAACAAAATAGCTATGATATCTGCCTTCACAGAACTTATACCCAGGTTCAAAACCTGGCCCTTCATTTACCATATCAACTATTCTGAACTTTCTAAGACTCAGTTTTCTCATTAAAAATGATTATAACTTACACCTTGTAAATAGTGGTAAATATTGTTTTAAATGGTAATGCCAAATCACCTGGCATATAGCGGGTGTTCAAATATTATCCATTTTTGTCATTATCATCACTACTTTGGGAAAAACAAGATTATGTGGCAAGCATTAATTCTTCAGATTATGTATCACTGCTGAAAGGTCTTACAATATCCCTACTCTGACTGGATTCACACATATTACCAAAGAATTCCATAAACATTGGAAAGAACGCCAGAGAGGAGGCTTGGACTCAATTCTACAGTTCTGGGCCATTTTCTGCCAACATCGGTTGGGCTACTATTCCTAGAATTGCTTTCACCACTAGTCATTGATCATTGCTGCATTACTGCTTGGTTACAATGGTTCTTTCAGCAGGAACGCCACTCTGTTTCTTTTTAAAAGACTGCCATCTTCCCTCTTCTAAGACATCAATGGCTTAGACCCTATATTTGTTAAAGAAAATCCCTTTTAATCAAGTTGCCAGTTGCAGATTCTCTGCTTCCATCTCTCCGTCACTGAACTATCCTGTCACAAGGTACATTTTAACACATAGGTGACTCCCCACTACACCCACTACCTGCTAAACTTTCTCGAAACCAAGAAACAGAAAGTCTATGGAGCCAAAAGACATGAAATTCAACTGCCAGGAAATATACAATACCTTGATTACAGGAAGTCAGTTTGTTTGATAGCTATATTCAATGCCAGACACCACATTTGGAATGTGTTTCATTCTATGAAATACTTCTAGAGTATTAAAATCAAGCCTGAAGAACTATAAAACTAATTCAAATTCCCACCCATAATAAGTCCTGGGCTCCTTGGACTGTTGAGAAGACTAAGATTACAACATATAATGAAAAGCAAGGGACCAGAGAAAGATAATGCTGACCAGAGTTACCATGGAGGGATTCAGTGAGAGATTAGACTAGCTAACAAAGGAACCACAAATCTAGGATTCTAGAAATAGAAAACTATAAAATCTCATTGTTCTATAAGAGGAGAGAAACAGCACCTTGAAATCAGGCCTGTCTCTGAATTCTAGTTCCTAAGGGAACTGTTAACATGGAAATGTCAAAAATTTTCTAAACAAATATTGGAAGAAAGTAAACCAGTAGACCATCAATAAAACATAAGGGATGAACATTGAAAGATGATCTGAATTTTCAAAGAGATGATCCATTTTAGGGAAGCTGTTGCAAAAATCTATCCTGTTGTGTCAGTTATCAATTTATTTGCCTCTAAGCTCCAAATCCATCCTTCATTGCCTGTTCTGTAAAAATGGATATGGGCCCTTTAAATATTTCTTCTTGCCAGCTGGCACAATGTTAAGCCTTGTCAGTGGAAGGAGACGGAGGGACACTGGAGGGGAAAAGGAATTTTTCTCTTCTGGTTCTGGTATGCTCCTCTTGCCAGCCTCCTACAGCTCCTGATTTCTCCAACACTGGGTCCCTGCAATACACGGCTTATGCATTATCCAACTCTTACAATGAACACTTCCTTCAATGGACGGCTTCTCCAGCACCTGGCTTCTGCAGCATAAGATAGCCAAAAGCACTCAATGATCAGTAGCTTCCAAAGCACTCCCTCACTTGGGTTTGCAGTGGATTGCAAGGCATGGCACTTCCCTATGGATGCCTTCCCCAGCAATTCAGAGGGTATATCTCCAGCAAGTTCCACAAGTGCAGCATGTCAGTAACTTCTCACTATCCAGTGAGCCACAGCTGTGCCCACTACGATGAAGTCTGTATCTCAGCCCTGAAGGAGAAGGAATGTTCTTCCTTAGGTGCTCAATCTCAGTCCTAGATGTAATGACTGCTCCTTAAACTTGTGATTCCTGAATTCTTCAGAGTTCTCTTCACTTCTTACTAGCCAGTCCCCCATTACTCTACCTCCCTGTTATGGGTAGAAATTCTTTATGTTAAACTTTCCTTATTCTAATTACTGTATGGCTCTGTTTTCTGCTTGGATCTTGACTTCTACACCTGGGTACCATCTGTGAATTCACTCAGGTACACAAAGGCCATTGTTTTAAGGAAAGAAGGTGCTATTTCTCTGGGTATAGTACCACAGAATGAGCATGTCAGAAATTACAAGAATCTTTGCAAACAAGACAGAAAATCAGAGCCACAATTATGTTAAGCCATTTCTGTGCCAACTCAAGGAAAACTGATCACCCCCTCGTTTGTCCCATCACTCCACCTAGAATACACTCTATTATTGTGCTTAGGCCACTGCATTAAATTATTTGATTACTTGTCTATCTCCTCATTTAGAGCAGGTTCAGGGCATAGCTCATATTTTGTCTTTGTATCCAATACACCCAGCAAAGTGCTTAGTACACAGTAGGAGCTTCATAAATAATTTGTTTAAGATAAAACAACTAGTTAATTTCAGAACCAGTGTATTTTGTTTTTCTTTCCAAGGCCACATTAACATTTATCATGTAAATTTTCAAGCAAGTGGATACTCTATAATTATTAAAATAGCTCTGGGATGGATGACATATTAAGTCTTCTCTATTATTAATACTGGACTCTCCCTCCAGATTGGTTTGGGTGTATCCTTTCCTGTGAGTATTATTACTGAAGTTTCCCTGGTTATCTGCTAGAAACCATATTCCTTCTTGATCAGATGTTGTATTCATCTTAATGTGAAAACTATAAAGATTTAATAATAGAGGAAACTATCTATAAGGGAAAAAGCGGATAGGAGAACTCTCTGTAATATCTGCTCAATACAATAAATAAAAGAAATTCTAAAGACTTAAAAATTATAGCAGTTAAAAAATAAAAGCTGCAATATTAATATCAAAGTTAAATTCAAGACAAAAGTATTAAAAGGGACAAAGAAAGCAATTTTATTTTTGTATAAGGTAGAAGGTAAATATAGGTGTAATAATCTTGAGTGCTTTTGCACAAAATGACATAGTATATGTGTGTTTAATTACATAAAACAGAACTCC
Source organism: Equus przewalskii (assembly GCF_037783145.1). NCBI lineage: Eukaryota > Metazoa > Chordata > Mammalia > Perissodactyla > Equidae > Equus > Equus przewalskii. Next base: position 17,546,315 of record NC_091849.1, on the reverse strand, counting down.
ATTTCAGAATGGTAGGTCTGGAGAAGTATCTCTTCTCTCTCTCTGAGACCCCATTATAATTACTGCAGTAATTTTTTAAAGCATAAGCCTTCTAAAATAAAGAGCAATGAGAGGGGGCAATCAGTAAAGAAGAGAGTTTAATAAATTGCTAGACAATAGAATACAGATGGAAAAGCACTGATCAATGGATAAAGCAGGGCCAAAAGAAAGTAGCCATTTACTGTATAAACAAAGGGAGAAGGTGCTACTGAAATCAAGGGAATTAACTATTTGACAGAACCCAAAAGAGGATCTGGACTCAGAAGCACCACGTAGAATATAGATGGGGACCAAGAATTAGATCTGAAAGGAGGAGAATTGATTGAAGGTCTCTATGAGGAACAGCCAACTGCAGCTTCCATCTGCCCCTCCCCACTCTGCCGGCGTTTACCTCGAGGCCACAACGATGACTGACAGAGATAACAAGTGATGGGTAGATAGGCAGATAATAGATAGGTGATAAATAGATAGATCGATGATAGCTAGATAGACAGACAGATAGATAGATAGATTCTTCTCTAAAGAAAGCCAATAAAATGTCTATCTAGGGAGAACTAGGGCAATTAATGTGGATATTGACACCTTAGAGATCCCTCTTAATTGAAGCACGCAGAGGCTACAGTATAAAGGTCAATTCCATGACCACTCAACTCAGACAGAAGCCTCTTAGTCAACGGAATTCAAGCATATGCACAGAGCTCATTCAATTGAGTCATTCTAAATATGAACAGACAAACAAGAAACATCAAACATTTAAGAGAAGCCATAGCATGGAAGAAATAAACTATGGAGAATTTTTTTCAAAAGTAAAATACTAATTAGTATCCTTAGAGAGATTAGAATAGATATTGCATTCAGAACAGGATGCTATGGAAGAGGAGAATATGAAAATAAAACGGAACTTGGGATTAAAAATGTGATTGCTAAGATACACAATAAAATAGGACAGTTGAAAGGAAGTCTCCCATAAAGGAGAACAAAAAGACAAAGAGATGGAAAACATGAGAGGAAAGGTGAAACATGTAGGATCAAAACAGAGGATTTAATACATAATGGGAGTTTTAGAAAGAGAAAATGGAGGCAGAGAAATAACAGAAGGAAATTTCCCAGGGCTTAAGGAGAAAACATGTCTTCACATCAAAAAGATTTGCCAAATAATAAGAAGGATGAAGGAAAAGGGCTCATACTATAAACATTACTATGAAAGTTAAGAAGAGGAGAATCCAAATCCCCTACAAACTAGCTAGATATGAAAGATATGGAATTAATGTCTCAAATTCTGAGGGGAAATCATCTACAATCTAAAATTCAATACTCAACCATACTCTCTGTTAAGTGCAAGGGAAGACTAAAACATATTCCAGAAAAACAAGGACTCAAAAGGTTTGCCTCCCACACATTTGAGGATTTACTCCAGCAAAACAAGGGTTTAAACTAAGAAAAAGAAGACATGGGATCCAGGAAACAGTAGATCAGAATCAGAAGCAAGAAGACATATCTCAGCATGACGGCTATGGAGCTGGCCTAGAGGCACACGTGGAGGCAGGAAGAGGAGAGGTGAGAGGGCAGTCGCTGGGGGAAGAAGGAGCACCACTGAATAGACAGAATTTGAGAAAGGATAAAATTCACAAGTACAGTTAAAAAGATATAGAATACACCCAGGGAAAAGCAAAATGTTGTACAACAAAGTCATGTACCCATATAAAGGAAATGAACCAACTAGAACAGCACCTCAATGGGTTCTGAAACAAAGAACAAATTTCAAGCAAAATACAGAATGATTAAAACTCATTAAAATGATAATGATCTAATGAAAGATAAATGTTTCTTTTATCAACTAGGGAAAGAAAAGGCAGTTAGAAACTCCACGATAAACAAACACTATTCAACAAAGACATGGAAAAAATGTAGCATTTTATACAATTTAAAAATTAGTAGCATTTTTAACAATTAGTAAGAAAAAAAATCCACTTGGACACTATCATTTAAGTGGTTCTCTTATTAAGAAAATATAATCATGCCACACAGCTTGACTCTATAATGAAAATAAATATTCATAAAATAAAAACATTTACTAGGTTTCAAAATTTTGAATCAATCTACTAAAAATGTAAACATAAAGAAGGACATTGAAAATAATTATCTATCTTGAAATGTATTGATAATAATAAAAATAAGAACAAACATTTAGGGGCCTGCCCCATGGCCGAGTGGTTAAGTTCATGGGCTCTGCTTTGGTGGCCCAGGCTTCCATCAGTTTGGATCCTGGGCAGGGATGTGGCACTGCTCATCAGGCCATGCTGAGGCGGCATCCCACATAGCACAACCAGAGGCACTCACAACTAGAATATACAGCTATGTACTGGGGTGCTTTGGGGAGGAAAAAGAAATTGGCAACAGTTGTTAGTTCAGGTGCCAATCTTTAAAAAAAAAAAAAGAACAAATATTTAATGAGCATTTACTATGTATCAGATACTAAACTTAGAAACAGCTTCTTTTTCTATTTTATAGAAAGAAAAATAAGGCACAGTGAGGTTACATAACTTGCCCAAAGTCACAGAGATAGTAACAGGTGGGTTAAACCTAAAGATGGTCTAGCTTTAGAAGCCGAGTTCTTAGCCTCTTTTATTTTTACTAAAAACACTAAAAGAACAACTGATAGATTTTACAAATTAAAATGGGGACAGTGTTGGGGAAAGGTAGAGGGAAGGATAAGGATGCGAATAACTTTATTTTATAAAGTAAGGGGTCAAGAGATACTGCTTATAGTTGATGAAAAGGGAAATGGAGGTTTTAATACTTAAGGTTGGAAAGGTAACCAAGAAAGGAATTAAAAGTAATAATGTAACAATATTAGGAATATGTGGGGAGGGTAGGAGGGCATTTGTATAAGTGAGTTAAATGCTCATGACTAGTGGCAAGGAATCAGCTGATATTGTGGTTATTTCAAAATGAACTTCCCAAACAAGAATCTGTGGTGTATACATACTATACAGACACACAGAGGCACCACTAGAGGAATGCAAAACCAAACCAGTTAAAAGAGCTGGTCTGCAGAGTGGATTAAGATGGAGAGAAGAGGTCAGAGGCTCTGTTTTATTGTACACTATTATAATTTTTAATTTTATATTAACAATATGTTAAAATATGAATGTTATTTTGATTGAAATAAAATAATTTTTAAAACACGTAAGCAAAACCCACTAGAAATACAAGGGAGTTAATAAAACTGAGAGCATAGAGGGAAATTAATACCTTCCTTTCATGTAGATAAAGTAGACTAATAGTAAACAAAGATAAAATGGATAAGTCACTTATAACTCTAGTATGAAGGTCAAAAGACAAAAAACTTAAAAATACCACTGCAATCATTTGTTAATGGAAACACAATGTAAAAAGATGTAAATCTGATATCAGAAGCATAAAATGTATGTGTGGGGAGAAATGTAGACCTCTACCATGTGTTTGAAGTTAAGTTATTATCAGCGTAAAATACACTGTTATAAATATAAGATGTTTTATGTAAGCCTCCTTGTAACCACAAAACAAAAATCTATAATAGATACACAAAGATGAAGAGAAAGGAATTTAATTATCACTATAGAAAAATCATCAAATCACAAAGAAGCAAAGCAAGAAAAGAAGAAAGGAAAAAAGGAATTACAAAATAGCCAGAAAACAATTAACAAAATGGCAATAGTAAGTCCATATATATCAATAGTTACTTTAAATATAAATGAACTAAATTCTCCAATCAAAACACATAGAGTGGCTGAGTGGTTAAAAAAAGGAACAAGAGCCACCTATATGCTGCCTAGATAAGACTCACTTCAGATTTAAGGACACACAAAGACTGAAAGTGAAGGAATGGAAAAAGATATTCCATGCAAATGGAAACCAAAAGAAAATAGAAGTAGCTATAGTCACATCAGATAAGAGAAAGAAGACCACTATATTTTGATAAAGAGGTCAATCCAAAAAAAGGATATAACATTTGTAAATATTTATGTACACAACATAGGAGCACCTAAATACACAAAGCAAAAATTAACAAACGTGAAGTTAGAAATAGACAGCAATGCAATAATAGTAGGAGATTTCAATACCCCATTTTCAACAAAGGATATATCATCCAGACAGAAAATCAATAAGAAAACATTGGTACTTCTACGTATTAGACCAGATGGATTTAGTAGACATATACAGACTATTCTATCCAATAGCAGCAGAATACATATTCTTCTCAAGTGCACATGGAACATTCTTCAGGATAGATCACATGCTAGGCCACAAAACAAGTCTTAATAAATTTAAGAATATTGAAATCATATCAAGCATCTTTTCTGACAACAGTGGTGTGAAACTGGATATCAATTACCAAAGAAAACCAGAAAATTCACAAATATGTGGAGATTAAACAACAAGCTACTGAACAACCCATGGGTCAAAGAAAAAACAAAACAGCAATCAAAAAAATCTTGAGACAAATGAAAATGAAAATACAACATACCAAAACTTATGGACTACAACAAAAGCAGTTCTTAGAGGGAAGCTGATAGTGAAAAACACCTATATTAAGAAAAAAAGAAACATCTCAAATAAACAACCTGACTTTACACCTCAAAAAACTAGAAAAAGAAGAAAAAACTATGCCCTAAGTTAGTAGAAGGAAAGACATAACAAAGATCAAAGCATAAATAAATGAACTAGAGACTAAAAAGACAATAGAAAAGATCAATAAAATTAAAAGCTGGGTTTTTAAAAAGGTGAACAAAATAGATGATCCTTTAGCTACACTTAGCAAGAATCAAAGAGAGAACACTAATAAGTAAAATTAGAAATGAAAGAAGAGAAGTTATAATTGATACCACACAAATACAAAGGATCATAAGAGACAACTATGAACAATTATACACCAACAAATGGGACAACCTAGCAGTGGATAAATTTCAAGAAAAATACAACTGCTAAAATTGAATCATGAAGAATAGAAAATCTGAATAGATTAATAATGAGTAAGGAGATTAAATCAGTAGTCAAAAACCTCCCAACAAAAAAATTTCCTGGACCAGATGGCTTCACTGGTGAATTCTATCAAATTTAAAGAAGCATTAACACCAATCCTCCTCAAACTCTTTCAGAAAACTAAAGAGGAGAGAATACTTCCAAACTCATCTTACGAGTCCAGAATTACCTTGATACCAAAACTAGACAAGGACACTACAAGAAAACAAAATTATAGGCCAATATCCCTGATGAACATAGATGCAAAAATTCTCATTGAAATATTAGCAAACCGAATTCAACAATACATTAAAATGATCATACATCATAATCAAGTGGGATTTATTTTAAGGATGCAAGAACGGTTCAACATCCACAAATCAATCAATGTGATATACCACATTAACAAAATGAAAGATAAAAATCATATGATCACCTCAATAGATGTAGAAAAAGCATTTGGCAAAATTCAACATACATTCGTGATAAAATCTCTCAACCAAGTGGGTAAGGAGGGAATGTACCTCAACATAATAAAGGTCATATATGACACATTCACAGCTAACATTACGTTCAATGGTGAAAAGCTGAAAGCTTTTCCTCTAAGATCAGGAATAAGGTAACATAGTACTGGAAGTCCTAGCCAGAGCAATTAGGCAAGAAAAAGAATAAAAGGCATTCAAATTGGAAAGGAAGCAAGAAAAGTGTCTCTATTTGCAAATCACATGATATTATTTATAAAAAAATCCTAAAGACTCCACCAAAAAACCCATTAGAACTAGTCAACGTATTTGGTAAAGTTGCAGGATACCAAATCAACATACGACATAGAAATGAGTTGCATTTCTACACACTAACAATGAAATATCTGAAATAAAGAAAACAATCCCATTCACAACAGCATCAAAAGGAATAAAATATTTAGGTATTAATTTAATCAAGGGCATGAAAGATCTGTACATTGAAAACTATAAGACGTTGATAAAAGAAATTGAAAAAGACACAAATAAATGGAAAGATATTCCATGTTCATGGATTGTAAGGATCAATATTGTTAAAATGTCCATAATACCTAAAGTAATCTACAGATTTAATGCAATCTCTATTAAAATTCCAATGGCATTTTTCACAAAAGTAAAAAAAAAATTCCTAAAATTTGTATGGAATCACAACAGACCCCAAATAGGCAAAGCAATCTTAAGAAAGAAGAACAAAGCTGGAGGCATCACATTTCCTGATTTCAAACTATATTATAGAGCTACAGTAATCAAAACAGCATGGTGTTGACATAAAAATAGACATATAGATCAGTGGAACCGAATAGAGAGCCCAGAAATAAACCCATGCATATATGGTCAATTAAATTATGACAATGGAGCCAAGAATATACAATGGGGAAATGGTAATCTCTTCAGTAAATGGTGCTGGGAGAACTGGAGAGCCACATGGTAAAGAATGAAACTGGACCATTATCTCACACCATAGGCAACTCAAAATGGATTAAAAAGTTGGATGTAAGATTGAAACCATAAAACCCCTGGAAGAAAACATAGGCAGTAGGCTCCTTGACATTGGTCTTGGCTATGATCTTTTGAATTTGACACCAAAAGCAAAGGAGACAAAAGCAAAAATAAACAAGTGGGACTACATCAAACTAAAAAGCTTCTGCATCATAAAGGAAACCATCAACAAGATGAATAGACAAACTGCAGAATAGGAGACAACATTTGTGAATCATGTATCTGATAAGGGGTTAATACCCAAAATATACACAGAATTCATACAAATAAGAAAAAAACAAACAATCTGATTTAAAAATGGGCAGAGCAACTAAACAGACATTTTTCCAAAGAATATACACAGATGGCCAACAGGCACACGAAAAGGTGTGCAGCATTGCTAATCATCAGGGAAATATAAACCAAAACTACTATGAGATATCATCTCACACCTGTTAGAATGACTATTGATGAAAAGACAAGAAATAACAAGTGTTGGCAAGGATGTGGAGAAAAGGAACTCTTGTGCACTGTTGGTAGGAATGTAAATTAGTATCGTCACTATGGAAAACAGTATGGAGGTTCTTCAAAAAATTAAAAATAGAACCATCATATGATCCAGCAATCCCATTTCTGGGTATATCCAAAGGAAATGAAAACAGAATCTTGAAGAGATATCTGCATTCTCTTGTTCACTGCGGCATTTGTTTACCATATTTACTATTATTTAGCCAAGATGTGCAAACAACTTAAGTGTCCCTCAACAGATGAATGGATAAAGATATGGCACATATATACGATGGAATATTATTCAGCCATGAGAAAGAAGGAAATCCAACCATTTGCAACAATGTGGACGGACCTTAAAGGCACTGTGCTAAGTAGAATAAGTCAGATAGAAAAAAACAAATACTGCATGGTATCACTTATACGTGAAATCTAAAAAAATAAGTCAAACTCATAGAAACAGGGAGTAGAAAAGTGATTGCCAGAGGGCTGGGGGTGGAAGAAATAGAGAGATGTTGGTAAAAGGGTACAAACTCTGCTATATGATGAATAAAGTCTGAGGATCTAATGTAAAATATGGTGACTATGGTTGATAACACTGTGTGTTATCATTGAAATTTGCTAAGAAAGTAGGACTTAAATTTTCTTGCCAAACAGAAAAGATAAATATGGGGTGGCCCCGTGGCTGAGTGCTTAAAGTTCTGCACTCTCTTCTTCGGCAGCCCAAGTTCGTGGGTTTTGATCCCAGGCGTGGACCTACTCCACTCATCAGCCATGCTGTGGAGGCATCCCACACACAAAAATAGAGGACGAGTGGCACAGATGTTAGCTCAGGGCTAATCTTCCTCAAGTAAAAAAAGAGGAAGATTGCCAATGGATGTTAGCTCAGGGCTAATCTTCCTCACCAAAAAAAAAAAAAAAAGATAAATATGTGAGGTGATAGACATGTTAATACAGATTTGTTAATTAACTAGATGGGGAGAATCCTTTCACAACATATACATATATCAAATCACTACAATATGCACTTAAAAATCTTACAATTTTATTTATCAACTATACCTTGATAAAGCTGAAATAAAAATAAATAAAGAAATAAACTTTGTACCTTTCAGAGAAAATACTTGTTTACGGAATATTTTCTAAATTTTTTCCAAGAAGAAATTCTCAGTAAACTCCCCAAAGTAGAAATCGTACAGGCTACATGATCCCAATGCAAAACAAAACAAACAGAAATTTGTCATGTTTTTAAAGGAAAAGAAAACATACTTTGAAACCAAAGCCCATCAAACCTAAACCACTACTGGGGGAAAGTAGCAATCAATATGGTGATTATTTTGTAGAAAAGACCAATAATGACAACACTGCTTATTAAAATTTTTTGGATGCTATCAAAGTTCTATTGAAAGGAAAAGTGATAGTTTTACATGCTTTTATAGCTAAACAAGAAAGAATGAAAATAAGGAAGCATTCAATCCAAGAAGTAAAGAAGACAATTAAAAAAACTGAAAAAGGCATAGAAAAAACAAATATGAAAACAAATTAATGAATTAGAACGGAAAATAAAATAAATCCAAGAGCTCGTTGTTTGAAGAGACTAAGAAAACAGACAAATGCCTGGCTATTACGAAACAACTGAGAATAAACCAGATAAAAACATCATCCTGAGAATCAGAGATTGTTTTTAATCATAAAAGTCTTCTCTCTATGACTCAATTCTTCACTCTCTCAATACAAGAATTAACAGAGTTGGTAGAGGAACATTGGCATATACCGATTTCAGTGGAAGAACTTAGGAATATGGTCCAAGCATTTCTCCAAGTTTCACTTTTCCTCCCTGAGCATCAATTGGTCAGCACACCAGATCTACAGGTGGCTGAGCTCTCCTTTCACTATTTGTTTTAGGGAAGGCCATATTGATCTCTGATTATTATATGCAGCTATTCCTTTTTTTCCTCCTAAAATAATGGGTATTGATTCACCGAAGGCGAAATTGGCCAGAATTCAGTGTTCCCCCTCTCTTATCCCCAGTGTCTGTGTCCAGCGGCATTAAGCTGGGCTCCAACAGCTACTGTAGCAGATGTACAGAGAGCAAGTGGTTTCTGTAGGCAGAGAGCAAAAGAACATTCTAATGAGAATGGCTAGTTATCAATTACCAAATAGAATCGCTGAGTTAAGTGGTATCACTACAAGCTTTAGTTTTTCATATACGAGACGGAAGTATGTAACATAAGATTACATCAGTTTATCTTATTAGCAGACAGAGTGGCAGCTGAGTAAGGGGACAGACACACCTTCGGGCACTTTCAAAAGGAATTCCTTTCCAAGTAAATGAAAACAACATGGTCAATTAACTTCCTCAAAGCATTTCCAGGATTCAGCTCCATTTCCGGTCTTTGTTAAATTAGTTAAGCACTTCAGTGCTCCTGGCTTTCCCCTAAAAAGAAGGTAGTTGAGTTGAAAGCACTTCTTAAACGTCAATGACTTCATTAATATTAGAAACTCTCCTCTGCCCCCTATTTTTATAAGAATTAGCTAAACTCATAAAACCAAGTAGAAATACATCTCTCACAGTTTTTCTGCATTCGATCTGGCTGCTCTTTCATTATGCCCTATGAGTAATTTTATTTATTCTCTGCTTTGTTCCAAAAAGGATTTAAGGGTAAGTCCTATGAGTAAGCCTTTCCAAGCTGGCTCCCAGTGAAGATTGATAGCAATTGTACGGAGGATTTAAGATTCAATATACTAATATGTCAAGTAAGAAATCAACAATATAACAGAAAACTTTCAAAAAGCACTTACTCTGTAGAAGATGTAATCACCAAAGTGATATTGAATTTTTTTGATATATAACATCTTTCTCATTTGCTTTTTTTTTTTCTTTCTGTGCAGACACTTTTCTAGAACAGGCCTTCATTAAATAATACCTAGGCCATTGCAGTAGTCACCAACTAGTCCTGCTACTTCCAGCTTTCCCCTTACAATTCAACCAATATACTGCTGTCAGACTAACCCGCTAAAGTGTACTTTTGCACGTCACCCCTCAAGCTCAGAACCCTTAAATGGCCCCCACTGTAACAAGACCCCACCAACTCCTGGGCCTGGCAGTCAAGGCTCTCTCTTTCCTTGTCATTTGCTGGCTCTCCTCTGCCCTCCAAGTGGTTTGCTTAATTAGGCTATTTATTGCTCCCCAAACCACCGTGCTCGCACCATGCTCCCTCTCTGTAATGCCCTTGTCCCCTCTTTGCAATCCTAACAATCTTTCAAAAGATCCAGTACCAACTCTGTAAAGCCCCAACCAAAAAGTGTCAGCAATGTCTATCCTCTTCCAGAAGCTCATAACACATATTTCTACCACTCACTTGGCATTTATCAGGCATGACCTGATACAGTTATTCATCTTTCTTTAGCCCAAGGCGTTCTTTCTCCTAAATCAGACTAAGCCATGTTAGGCAACTAACTGCCACACATTTGTTTGCACAAAGAAGGCACTGAATGCGTGCTTCATAATTAGAATGGTAACCTAATAGACTTGACTTCTTCAGTGTGCTCAGCTATAGGCCCACGCTTCTCTACTAGATTTACATGCACCCAGGGGTACACTGTGGGTACTGGAGGAAACAGGATAAAGATGAAGTGTCTTAAAGTTAATTTTACTTAGAGAATTTAAAATATTATCTTGAAAATTAAATCAAAATAATATGGAGTAGATTATAATTTTTATATGAATTTTTTTCTTCTCTCCTTTTTTTTTTTTGGAGGAAGATTAGCCCTCAGCTAACTACTGCCAGTCCTCCTCTTTTTGCTGAGGAAGCCTGGCCCTGAGCTAACATCCGTGCCCGTCTTCCTCTGTTTTATATGTGGGATGCCTACCACAGCATGGTGTGCCAAGTGGTGCCATGTCCGCACCCAGGATCCGAACCGGTGGACTCTGGGCCGCCGAGAAGCGGAACGTGCGAACTTAACCGCTGCGCCTCCGGGCCGGCTCCAATTTCTAAATGACTTTTAAAGACAAAATTTAAAAATAAAACTAGAGATGTCAAGTTTTCAATCCTCAGCAGTTCACTTTGGGCAATGCTTCCAGGTCATTTTCTCTTCCTTCCAGGGGTGAATTAGTGCTCTTACACCAGTTGAGGATATTTATGCGGAAACATTTGAGAAATGCCCCGTAGATTATAAATGGAAAATAAGGAAAGAATACACTCATTTCCTTTTTGTTCATCATTTCCGTTTTAAGATGCAATCAACATGCATTTTTGTTTTCATTAAAATAGGTAATAGAAATTAAGTCTGAAGATTTCTTTTAAGTCTTTGTTTGACTTTCTTAGAATATATTTGTGACATCAGACATAAATACTAGAAGTGAGTTTTAGTATGACCACTCTAAAAAGTACTCAAATGTTTAAAGGCCGAAGTGGGAACATTTTGTCGCAAATGGGAGCAATCAGCTGCAAGAATAGCTTATTGAGGGTTTCAAGTAATACATGGAAAAAAACACACTTTAGTTTGAAAATAAAAAAATATATATATTTTTTTCTTGAGGAAGGTTAGCCCTGAGCTAACATTTGCTGCCAATCCTCCTCTTTTTGCTGAGGAAGCCTGGCCCTGAGCTAACATCTGTGCCCATCTTCCTCTACTTTATATGTGGGACACCTGCCACAGCATGGCTTGACAAGCAGTGCCATGTCCGCACCCCGGACCCAAACCAGTGAACCCCCGGCCACCGAAGCAGAATGTGCAAACTTAACCACTGCATCACCGGGCTGGCCCCAAAATCAAAATATTTTGGAAATATTCTTTGAATATTTAACTTTTTCTTGTTAGTTTACTGTTTTTGAAATCCAGAAGTAGCTTTGCATTCTGCTTTTGAAAATAAAATGTATTAATTAAGCCTAAATAAAAATTTCTTTGTACTTAAGGAGATGTGCCTATTACCTATCCACCTATCTATCCACTACTCATTCACATAGACACACACTATCTATAAAAACTATCCTATATATCATCCATTAACAACATATACATATGTACCTTCAATTTAATTCAATTCACAGAACATACAAAGTGTACTGGAAACACAGAGAAAAATTTATTAATAACAAGCAACTGAATGTTAAAAAGAACCCTCAGACTGACACACTTAGAATAAATAGTCTATTGTGTGCTTCAAATAAGGATACTGACGTTCTGATGTTTTTAATAGAAGTATTTGAGGAAACACGTCCCTGGAAATTCCCCAAGCAACTGTGTTGTAAGTCTGTTCAGCCATCAAGAGCTGTAAACAAACCGTGACGTTCAGCCATTGTTCTTTGAATTTGCTCATTTTAAATAAGCTGGTAATATATTTCACATGTTTCTGGAATGATCCATAATTTAGCACCGGGAAGCTTTTTCTGGCAATGATGAGTTCCTTGTTTAATAAGGAGAATTTCCCTCGTGCTAACTATTCTCATGTATATGGGGCTCACAGTGGGTGCTGGCGATCTTTCCCATCTTACATAAAAGGTTAGATTTGAACTGGACCTAGAAAACAATCACTTCCAATTTTCTTGATGAGGAAACTGAGGCCAAGATAAATTGTAACTGGTCCAAAGCCACAAGGGACTAGCAGAGCTCTCACCTCTCCCCCTAGTCTTCCATTTCCCCTCAGAAGAACAGCCATTCTAGTCTGAAGCATCTAAAACCTGTGGTCAGGGTCTGTATTCCTGCACTGGGGCGGGAAAGATGGAGAAGTGATGACCTTGACCTTTGGTGCAGGCTCCTCAGGAACAGTCAGCAACTGGTTAACTTGAACTCATTGCTTTAATTGGTCTGACTTGAGTGGAAACACCATCCTGTTCTTTAAACCAGCTCTTGAAAGGAATAGTCCTTCCTGAATCCAACACAAGATTCAATCCAATCCTGAATCTTCTGAAGGTTTGTTTAGAAAGATGAGGTCAGGTTTCTTCTAAGTCCATCTGGGAAAATCTGTCTCATGTAAAGACCACGTGGACCTCCCAAGGACGCCGGCCAGAGCAGGGTTGCTGCTAACACTTTGGCTATGGCAGGCTCAGCTGAAACTTGAGATCCACAGTTCCCCTGTAGAAAGCTAGATATTGCTTTTAACTCTTCCCCGAGTTTGTGATTTCCTCTAGCTGATACTATTGCGTCTGCAAACTGTTAGGCTTCACAAGGCAGGGAAACAGAACAGCAAAAAGCTAAATTTCCTATTGAAAATGACAAACATAAACATGCTCCCATAACCACTTTAAAATTTAAAATAATAGCAGTCAGGTGCGGCAGAAGAGGAAGTCAAAGAGATCTGACGTATGAGAAGGACTCGATGTGGCTTGAAGACGGAAGGGACCACATGGAAGGCATGAGAAGGAACTGAATTCTGGTAACAACCAGTGAGCTTAGAAGAGAACCCTGAGTCTCGAAGGAGAACACACCTGGCCAACACCTCGATCGTTAGCCCGGTGAGACCCTGAGCAGAGAACCCAGCTACATCATGCTAACCTCCTGACGTACGGAAACTGAGATTAATAAACGTGTTGTTTTAAGCCACTTAAAAAAAAATGAAAATAATGCTAAGAGGTCCTGGGCTGGCTCATACAAGATGTCGGTTCAAATTCTAGTTTTACCACTCACTCACTGTATGACTTGTGTCAGGTCACCCAGCCCCTGAGTCTCATCTCCCATCTGTAAATTGGGGGAGGAGCATATTAATATCTGCTTTCTAGACTAGTGTGAAGAACAAAAGAAAATGTGTTTGAAATTCCTTTGCGCACATTAACGCATCTTGTAAATACAAGTTTTTACAATAAACCTCCTCCCCAAAATCATTGTGTTGATAAGAATTCTGCATTTCTCTCTCCACATATCCTCCATTTTAATTGAGCATGAAATTAGCTAAATATTTATTTTGTGAAATATTTGTGAAACAGCAACATAAAGGAATTTTTTAAATCTAAAAAGACAATATATTTACTGAGAAGGTCACTCCTTCCTCAGCACACATTCACAAGCTTGAAATGTAATTTGGGACCCAATCTCTTAGTGCCCTCTTCTCCTTTGGGAACAGAGTCTGGCTGAACTGGTCACCCCTACTTATAGCTGCAGCACAGTACAATGGCTCCCTCTGCTCTCACCTCCTAACCAATAAAACTTAGAAGCTCTTCAACATTCTCCATCTCATCTGATCCTCCCAGGCCTGAGCTAAGACAGACAAAATGACACTGCATGATAAATGGCTGGCCCCGGACCACACCACCAGTCAAGAGCAAAGCCAGGCCTGGAACTGAAGCCATCTTATTGCAGAGCTGGGTGTGTGTCCCCCGACCCCACAGCACCTGGAGAGGACACTGCAAGCTTTTTCTGTGCCCAGGGTGACACCAGATTTGCCAGCTATCTCCCAACACTCCAATCACATACCCTTATGGTGCCAAAGTCCCAAGGCCAGGCTGGAATTTGGGACACACCATGCAGGCGGGGTGTGGATTTCTGGACTTGTTTGCTTCTAGTTAAACAAACTGGCTTGGCACCAAAAAATAAGTCCAGACTGATCAATAATCAGAAGTCTCACAACTCACCTCAAGAAAACCTTCTTGTTCATTTTATTTGAATGTATTCAATAGCATTAATGTTAACCACTTATCCACTCCTCCAAAAAGAAGATATACCCCCGGAATCATGCCAGATCATTAAGGAAGCACAAGATAAAATGGCTAATGATAGACTTAATTACCTTCTCCTCAAAAGCCTGAATTCTAGTTTTAACACACAAAAAAAGGAAAGCTGATAAAATTGCACTGATAAAATTGGAAAACACAAAGGCAGATAATGGAATTCAAAGCGCAACTTCTTTATGCACGTCACAAATTCATTCAGTAAGTTCATTATTTAGAGCCTCATTTCTTGCTTTTAAAACTGCCAGTCAACTGATTTATTTAATGAAAGGCCACAAATACAAATTAGAGTACAAGTTAGTAATGTTAATCGGAAAGGATTTGGATCCGAGTTAATTGCTTTGAGTCTTGATTGTAAACATTAAAAGGAAGCTGTGAGAATATACTTTGTATTTGTGGGGAAGAGGCGAACACTGGTTTCTGGAGTAAGTATACAGATCCAGCTATAATTCTAGTTCCCAAATTAGCAAGGTGGATACACACCACCTAGTTATTTCTCTAATGAAGCATCTTCCGTCTCCTGCCCTCTTCCTCTAGCTGAAGCCCAGGGAGTGACTGGGGTTGATCTCAGGGGTGGCCATCTGCCCTACGCATGTTGTCAGACACACCAACACACCAACTCTCAATGATTTTTTGAAATAATAAATTATTCTCTTACATACACCTCCACTGATACAGAGAATTGAGAGAGGAGTACATTTTCTTGGGACTCACAAAAACTGAGAGTGAAGGAAAGCTCAGAATTACTGACTAACGAAAGAGCATGAAAGTACTTTCAAGGAGTCTGGCATTCTTTTTCTGGCTGCCACTCATCAGTAGTATGACCCCTGGCAAGGCATGAACACAAAACCATTGCTTTCTCTATGAAATGGATCTAATATCTCTCCATTTATCTCATAGGATTGTTCTCAAAAACTCCTTAAAAAGCATATGTAAAAATATATAAATAAAACAATTTTCATTAACTATTTGAAGAAATTTCTTTCTTTCTCATAACGTAGAGTTGGATACTTTCTTTGGAGTCTAAAGAAAAACTAGATTATCTAACAAGTGAAAATAATTGAATTACAGAAAAACCTAATTATAATTCTCCTCCAAATTCACTAGGTTCATAATTTACATTGCAATGAGTTTGCTGCTTAGGGCATTGATTAAAATCACTGCTGTATAAAATGGTTCATTCAATAATTCTTTGGGAATGCAAATTCAAGTTCAGCCAACAATGAGTACATTTCCAAAGTGAAATAATGTTGACATTCTAGGAGATGATTAAGCAAATTAAGAAACCTCATAACCCCAGAATGTTTTTAAACGATCTTATTGATTTCTTCAAAACTGAATTAGAAAATGAAATTTGAATTATGAGTCAATTATTAACCTTCATACTCAGGTATCACATTAAAAGCATGTAACATTCAATAAAAAGACATCAACACCAGCACAGGAATGTGAGCTTTCAGTTTTGCAGAAACAGATGTTCCAGTTGTTAGCCAACTCCTGGCACTCTACTTTAGGAGAGTCCTGCCTTGAGTATATTGGTATTCAAATTCAAATGGAAATGACCTTAAGTTAACACTCTAATGTAAATCCTTTCTTTAAATATCATAACAAGGAAACACATTCCTCTAATAGACTTGTGGAAGGTCAGAACTGACCTCAGAGAGCACAGAGTCCAACTCTTACTTTACAGAACTAGTGGCTTTGATGCCTGCCAGCATTTTTTACTAGAAGGGTCAAAGACCTAAATTGTTATTTTTCATTTTTTAGGAGGAAGATTAGCCCTGAGCTAACATCCATCACAGATCCTCCTCTTTTTACTGAGGAAGATTGGCCCTGAGCTAACCTCTGTGCCCATCTTCCTCTACTTTATCTGTGGGACACCTGCCACAGCATGGCTTGACAAGCAGTGCGTAGGTCTGTGCCTGGGATCCGAACCAGTGAATACCAGGCGACTGAAGTGGAGTGCATGAACTTAACTGCCACGCCACTGGGCTGGCCTTGATTATTTCTCTGGATAATGATCAATGCCTGTGCAATGGCAGTGTGGAATATCACACGCACAACAAGAAAGTCTGCAACAAGTGAAGACATTACACTTGCTTCCATTTATTTTTAAGAAACAAGGCAGCAAGAGTTATTTCCATAAATGATATTGCAGACTTGGGTATTTTTTGTCAATTCTGAACCTCGGATTTAATAGCCACTTGGCTCCTGAATGGTAAAATTGAACATGACTAGAAACATGCAACACAACAAAAGTTAACACACTTGATTTCCTGCTCCACATTTATTGGGGCTAGAGAGACTAAAACTGCTATTTTCCTCTCACATAACTGCAAAAATATAATACAACAGCAATTTCTTAAATACATAACAAAACTTTCTGGATCATGATTTCAACATGAGATGTTAATAGCCTATAGATATCAATTGTGACAGCTTGATAAAATGTCATTCATCTAAGGCATTCTGAAATTGTCTTTAAAGTTACACATATGTACATGATTCTATATACACAAAGGCATCCATTCATGAACAGAAAGTCTTTTAGAAGCACTGTGTAGGGAAGGCTAGAGTAACACACATTTAGATTCTGAATAATGTTTAGGAGACAATTTGGGGTTCCAAGCAACAGTCATTTACGTTCAAATGAACATGTAGATTTTCAAACCTGGATAGATAAGATTTTTTGATGCAGGCTACAAGAAAATTCACACTGTGAATTACTCATTTTCCAAAGGCCTCTCTCAAAATGGAGATTTCAAGTCTGGAGCAAATATCCATGGCATGAACAAATAGGATGCCTAAGATTCTAAAATTTGCTTCCGTATGGCTTTCCTTCTCACCTCCCTACCTAACAATGGGAGAAAAACTCCTGCAGCGGCTAGAGGCTGTGCCATTACATCCAATGACATTTCTGGATGGGGGGTTATTACATCTAGATTCCAGTTTGGTGAAGGATTTTTGATTTATATTTCAAGCACACTAAACCACTCTAAACATAAAAAGATTTCTGCCACCCATCCAAACATTATTATGTAGACCCATATTTCTTCCTAGTAAGGAAAGAGAATCACTAGGAAAGGTTAAAGCTGACAAACAGAGGAAGGAGACAGATTAAACTCTTTTGCTCGCCAATTATCCAAAATGCAAACATCAGTTTCTGTTATCAAAGTGGTCAGCTCTCTCCTTTATAAACAAAATCTCTAGATGCGCTTGAATCTCGCCCTTTGATGTACCAGAGAGAGATCTGGGTTTAATCTGCCAACCTGTTGATTCTGACCACCTCACACAGGCCAATTCATTTAGCTATTTAAGGAAAAAGTCAACATTTTTCAGGCACTTTGCAACATTTAAAAACTTAAATTATTTAAGTTATTTAAAGTCTACTTGACAAACAACCCTCACTCCCCTATCCCCCATGAAAAAGTAGCTAATTCTGTTACAATATCTCTGTGAGAAGATAAGTTCCTTCCGTTTCGCCAAGGAAATAGCAGAGATGTTTCCTTCCATCTTTACTCCACATTCAGGAGCTCTGCCTCTGAAAACACAGCGTTTTAGGTTTCTTGAAATCAGTCCCTGTTTAAAGATTCTTTGTGAAACCAAGCTCAGAAAGTTTACTAGTGGAGGAGTACACTGCCACTACTGACATTCTTGAGACAAAAATTCAATTTCGGTTGAGTTCCTGTGATCCCCTGAGCAGTTATAAATGCCCTTTACTATAAGGAGGCAGTGTAAGACAAAGCAAATTCTTCAAATACATGTACATTTGTATTCATCCTAATATGAAATACATTGATAGAAGAGGGTACTGATTTTTTTTTTTCTGAAGTGTTTAGAGCTTTGAAGGAAAATAAAGACATTTAACATTGAGAAATTTCTAATAAATGATTAAAAATGTTTTTGGTTGGTTGCCATTCAAAAGTTTTCCCAGAGTTCTCATCTATGTTCTGTACAAACTGGAAATAAAAATGTACACAACCAACAGCTGTACTATACATGTATCAGATATCAATATGTACGTGTGAATTAAAGTTCCTTAAATATACACATCCCCATTTAGGATACATTCCATTACATAGGAAAAGCATCATTCTTTAATAATAGGTCCGGAATAGCAGCAATTTAATAATCTAGTTACCCAGTTACCTCAGAAAGTATAGGTCCTGATAGTTCCTGACAGGATGTCCCTGACTTCAAGGAGAGCTCTCTATCAACATTTTTATGTTCTCATGAAGCACCAGGATACACTGTTAATGGCAATTATGGAATCCTGTCACTGGAGAAAAAGTTACTGTCTTTCCAAAACTCATTTATTCAAAATCTAACTAAAGGTGTGATGGGAAAAGTAAGTCACAATGAGGTGATACAAATCCAAACTGTTTATGATACATAAAGCATTTACATTTTACTTCTTACATATTTTTTGTTGTTGTTTTATCAGTGCCTCGTTCATACGGAAAGTATTCAGATTGCCCTAACAGATGCTGAAAGAGCAATACAAAACTTTGCTGAGAGCTGCTCTGAATTGTTTGAAAATACGTAAACTTGATTATCAATTAGTGTTTTTACAAACTGAGACAGCATGATATCGTTCTAAGTATTGTTTTAAAAGAGTTATGTTTATGAATCTATACTTTTGGGTAAGTTATGAACTTGCAACCAAAATTTACATATATAATACGCAAAAAACCTTTAGGGTGATTTATATTAAACCATATTAGTGATAGAGGGAAAAATAGAATGGCTTTTACGTAAACCTTTATTTTGTGTGTACTACTGGGTATATCCATGCCTGTCCAATGGATAGAAATTCTAGATAGGCAGCAAAAGATTTTAGATGTACATATGGACTTTCGTGTTCACTTTTGGTGTGTACTTTTAGGTCCAATTCTAGATCTGTTGGGTGTATGAACACAGAGCTCAAGAAAGGTTTCTGTTATCTATGACGAAGTTTTGAACCTTGCCACTCTACCCAGACTTCTTATAAAACAATCTTGTAGACTGCAGCTACTGGCTTTAAGAGAAGAGTTTATCACCTTAAAAATGTTACATTTGCCAAGGGAGAGAGACTAAATCAGACCATATTGTTTTACATGCTGCAACCCTTTTACTGGGAAGGGACAACTCCCTCCGCACAGCAGTTTTCTCCTGCTTGAAGCTGAGATCACACGAGGAGAAAACCATTGTGTTTCTGCCAAGTCACTGTGGGAATGCTGGGAAAGCACACCCGGTAGCTGGCAGAGGCAGAGCCACCATATTGACTCCTAAGATAAGCAGCCTGCTTTATAGCTCTTATGAGAATTTTCCCTTAGACAGTCTTATCCCTTCCTCTCCTACGTGGGAGCTTTCCCCCATGTTTCTCATGGTGGTCAACACAGGATATACTGGCTTCTCAGTTGTAATGTATGTTGCCAACCATGGCAACACATTTATTATACTGAATATTCACTCAGGCTCCTTGAATTTGGCTCGGAGTTGAACAGTCCAGTGCGATCCTTCAGATGATAAAATGTTGACGTGTTAGTTCCTCCTCAGCACCTCCAAAGCTTCAACATGCTCCAGAGACACAGCCTGGACTGTAGAACCCGGTTCTCTTTACACAGGAACATACACACTAGTGCTTGGCCTTTTCTGATACTGAAGGTAGGCAGACAAGTTCAAGGTTTGGACACAGAGGCACTTCCAAAGTTTGGCAAGGAGAAGGAGGTGAGTTCACTAAGTGGGGTTTTATCACTGTGCTGTCTCGTATAACCCAGACATCTGTGGCACATGACATGAACAGAAATCTTTAGGTTGTGGATGGGTCATGCTTTTTCTTCTTGCCCCGACAGGACTTACAGACACAGCAGATTATACATGGGGAAGCCAGGAGCAGCAAGGGTGAAGTCACCAAGGCAATGATGCCCAATCCCACAAGAATCCCGACCACCTGGAAATGTAGAAGAAAAACCCATTTTAGCAGTTAAATCTTCCTCTATGTAGACTATACCATCAGCTATAGACTGGATGTTTCTGTCTCCCCAAAATTCATATGTTGAAACTCTAATACCCTATATAATGATGTTTAGAAATGGGGGCCTTTGGGAGGTAATTAGGACACAAGGGTGGAGACCAAATGATGGGATTACTGTCCTTATAAGAAGACACACCAGAGAGCTTGCTTCTTCTCTCTCTGCTTTCTGCCATGTGAGGATACAGTGAGAAGAGCTTCATCTGTAAACGAAGAGAGTCCTCACCAGAACCCAACCATACTGGCACCCTGATTTCAGATATCCAATCTCCAGAACTGTGAGAAATAAATTCCTGTTGTTTAAGCCACCCAGACTATGGTAATTTCTTATAGCAGAACTGACCAAGAGGCCATCTCACACACAAAAAAACAGTTATAATTATGGGCCCCTTTAGTCAGTGCCCAGCAATGCTCTAAACTGGATATAAACCAGGGAGATACCAAGCACTAAATCAAAGATGAGAAGAACAACCCAAATGCTAAATCAGGTTCTGGTGCAAGCTCAGAATAATCGTGAATTGTTGGTGTTGGCTCTCTCTCTACCTGAGTTTCCTCAACAGTCTCATAGGTATGTTAATAATGATTACTAGGCTATTAACACTGACTCCCTCAAAAGGAACATGGCCTTTAATAAATATGAAACACTATTAAAAATAAACCAGACTCCCTCTGAACCTTCCACATAAACACACAATGGTATGTACAGACGGATCTAAGCCCCAGCAGGGACTCAAAGGATTTTAGAGCCTTGCCTTTCACAGCAAATATGCCTTAAAGGGCTTTAGGAAAGTCATTCTAGCATTTTTTCAGGAGGAAAGAACATCTGCCTTCATTCTGCAGGTCACTGTTAATTACTTGGCTCCTCTGGTGCCCTGCCCCCCTACTTATCCCCAAGGGGATTGCACTCATGAATTAACTTCTGGCAGTTGCTCCATTACTTTCCCTAGCCCTGCCCCAGAACTCCCCAGAACCTCCCAGGCTGGGATGGGGTAGGTAGGGAATAGAGAGGGGAGGATGAGTGGTGGGCTTTTTAAGCCATCATAAGTCTGGTTTATTTCATGCTCCTTTTGGGGTCAGGGTACCTGTGTTCGATTCCACATCACTGAGGCTCTTGAGTGGCCGAGCTTATTCCTACATGGCCCTTTGTCATAATGTCTGAGGAAAATGTCATTCTGAAAAACAGAGAGAGGTTTCAGTAAACATGCAGTTTTGAACTGAAAGATGGACACTAATCACATCAGATCACCTTAGTGGAAGCAAAGGCTCTTTCTGGTGATATTAATGACGGCCTATGGAATTCCAAGCCTGTAATCTTAATCAGTAGTTTTATAAATCATCAAGTGAAAACAGATCATAATCAACAAGGCTCTTGATTGAGTCTAAAAAAGATTAATGACCTGACCAACTATTTTCAAAAGGTAGCTCTAGCAAACAGTGCAATACGGAATGAGAGGACCATGAGCCAGGCAGCTAAAAGGCTATTGCAGTAAAGCAAGTGAGACAAAATGCCAGTGGCTGAGATGGAGAAGAGGAAAACACAGTCATGAGATATTAAGAAGGTAACTTACTAGATGGGAAGGAGGGAGAAGAAATCACAGAGGAGGGGAAAGCCACTGGGTAGGAGGCAGTGGCTTTGTTGAGAGAAGTGACAACATAGAGATGGAGTTGGTTGGGAAGATGATGACCACAGTTTAGATATGTTGAACTTGAGAGAGATTTGAGACATTCAAGCAGTACTGTTCAAAAAACTTCTGGATTTTGGAAAAAAGACTCGGGAATAAGTGTACATGAGGTGGAAGAAATCACAGAAGTAGATGAGATTACCCAGGGAGAGAGTATAGACTGAGAAGCAAAGAGGCTGTTGAAAACAAACGTTTAAAAATGGGTCAAGGGAGAGCCTGGAAAGGAAGCTGAGAAGTGGCCAGAAACATAGAAGAGAAACCAGAAGAGATGGTATCACTGAAACAGAGGTGGTCAAGATTCAAAGGCAGCAGAGAATTTAGGTAAGATGAGGACTGAAGGATCCATTGGATTTTATCCAAAAGAAATCACTCAAAGCCTTGGAAGGGTGTGACTAGGTGGCAATCTGAGTATATTACAATGATTGGAGGTAAGTAAGTGTCAACAACTAGATGTGATTATGCTTTTTTGAGACGCGTGGCGCCAAAATGAAGGAGAGAAATAGAATGGTAGAAGGGGAAAGACCGAGGCTTGAGAAAAGTGTTACTCATTTTTAAATGGGACACTTGAATGTGTGGATATGCTAGAGTAGAGAGTAAAGAGCGGAAGTTGAAGTCACAGGAGAGAGAAGAGATAACTGAGGGACAAGTCTCTGAGGTTCCCAAAGCAGAAGACTGAAAATACCTCATCCTCTAAACAGCAGGGATGAGGACCAAGGCAGGAACAAACTCAGTGCCACAGCCAAACTCAAAATCACTGTGGTGTCTGTCTCAGGCTGGGCTTTTGGACAGTCGCTCTTCTCCTAGGCCCATGCTCTAAAACTTTCCTATAAACAAAGATCAACACCTCCATCTGACATCGAACACTCGTCTACAGAAAAACATCATTACCAACAGGCCAATACCCCCGGGTAAAAACCGAGAAAATGAGATCTCAAAAAACAATGACCAGAAAAAGATGTAGACATTTAACATCTGCTCCATTTCATCTCGAGACCAGAGCAGCACAAGTGACAGAACAATGTGTTCCTTGCAACACCATACCCCAAACATATTTCAGCCAAGGGATGGAGCGATCTGGTGCACATATTTACTCCCTTCACTCTTGCCTCCTAAAGAGAACCTCATGGGCTTGGCCTCATTGTGGATACGAACCCAATTAATATTCTGATTAAACCTGAAGGAAAACAAAAAAGATTTCTTTCATTTGTAAAGCATGTACAATCAGTCATATCCGCATCCAGAATACCACTCATTTGGAACGATGAGAGGTCTCAAATATCAAACATAATTGTAATTCAAGGGGTTATGATAAACAAATTTTTTTTAAAGAATGAAAACATTTCTTTCAACCTGCGTTGCTGAGCTTCTGGGGCCTAAAATGTCAATTTTCTTCTCCTCAGTTTATGCCTCTTCTTGAAACACTGACATCCAGCTGATTAAGCTTCTTGCTCCTGGATATCATCTTAAACAGCTTAACTCATTTTCAGGTAAAAGTCAGGCATGTGGTGGCCAGGATGCATCCCATATTAACCACACGCTCACTCGCTGAGGGTGTATGATACCAAAGCACGACACAAATTATTTATCGAATTGAGGCAAACTAAGCAACTAAAATGAAAAGCTGAGAAGAGAGTGGTCATTCAACCATGACTGAGGATTTACACTGATATGGACATATTTTAAAGGTCCAAATTGCCAAAATAGGGAATATCTACAAATAACTTATGCTACCCCAAACTTTAAAACATTAGAATTGAAAACCATAGATTTCTCACCAATCCTTCACACTACCTTTTAACTCTGAGGTTACCACTAGCCTTAGCACAGGACTGAATGAAACTGCACCTGAACTTGAGAAGACATGCTTCCTGAAGGGTGAGGAAAAAGAATAATTAGACTACACCCCTTTATCTGGGAAGGGGAGCTTGACAATACAGTAGCAATACCGCTGTCAGGCCAAACAACGAGATGGTTATTTAAGAGTCACCATTGCCTTGAACGGCTTTTTTCTTAAATTCAAAAAGAGGAAAACAACCTAATTGTGGTAGGCAGAATAATTGGTCCTGTAAAGATGCCCATGGCCTATCCTCCAAAACTTGTGAATATGTTACCTTACATGGCAAAAAGGATTTTGCAAATGTGATTAAATCAAAACCCTGAGATGGGGAAGAGTATCTTGTATTATCCATTGGGCCTGATCAAATCACATGGGTCCTTAAAGGCAGAGAAGCTTCCTGGCTGTCATGTCAGAGGGAATGACTCTGGAAGCTATGACTATGGAAGAAGAGTGAGAGAGATGCGATGTTGCTGCCTTTGAAGATGGAGAAAGGGGCCACAAGCCAAGGAATGTAGGAAGCCTCTAGGAGCTGGAAAAGGCAAAGAAATGGATTCTCC
This sequence comes from Equus przewalskii, assembly GCF_037783145.1. Lineage (NCBI taxonomy): Eukaryota > Metazoa > Chordata > Mammalia > Perissodactyla > Equidae > Equus > Equus przewalskii. The sequence goes on along the minus strand of NC_091849.1, from coordinate 17,521,510 downwards.
CCCAGAGGCTCCAGAAAGAATGCAGCCCTGAGGACACCTTGATATTAATCCAGTGAGACCCATGTCATGTCAGACTTCTTATGTACAGAACCAAAGGTAATAAATTTGTGCTGTTTTAAGCCACAAGTTTGTGGTAAATTGTTATAATAGCAATGTAAAACTAACACACTAATAGCCCTTTACATACTAGAATGAGGGAATGACCAAAAAGCAGGAAATGTCCTAAAACAAAAATTTGTCTTTACAACTAAGGTGACACATCTAAGGTAATCAGGGAGAGGTTTTATAGATATCTAAAACAGCAGGCTCAGAAAGTCTCATTAAGAGACACAAATTTCTTTTGCAGGACAAAAATAGCCTCAATGTTTTAAAAGGAAAGCCTGTAGGATACTGGCTTCTGCACAGATCCGATATGGAGAAAGACCATCAGAGAAGACTCTTCCAAGGGGAACTTACGTCCAGGTTCTGGAGACAGTACCAGCAGAATGTGTGCTTGCAGTTTTTGCACATCATCTGAGCGCAGCCTTCGTTGCGTTCAATATAAACTCGGCAAACCGGGCATTGCTTAATGGGGGCTTCTGCATCTGTCCCGAAGAGGGCCCTAGAAACAAAACGGATGAAAATTATAGGGTGGGGATTGAGAACGCTGCCTGACTTTTTAAAAAGCTAGGACCACAAGGGTGTACACTAACCAGAGCTGTGGGAAGAGCGGGCTGACTCTAATTAATTAAATAGTTAAAGAATGCCCTTCTGGACTCAACTTTATGGTCAACTGAATTCCCAGCGCCCCTGATGGGTGGGTAGTGAACTCTTCGTTATTGCTGCTTAATTCACTTCTGAGGAAAAGGGTGGAGGTAAAAATAGAAGAGATACAGATTATTAGTGGTTCAGATAACTCAAAATAAAAAAGAACCCTAATTTATTTATCATTGGCTTTGTGTGAATAATATAATTGTATTTTCCACAGCTGATTTAACTCATTGTTTTGCCAAATTATTATTTTATTCCCTGAGCACACACTGCCTGAATAAAAAGGACAAGAAGTCTGTTGTACAGCATAAAAACTAGCTCAGGACCTAAGGGGCATAGATGATCTAATGACCTGTCCAAATACAGTCATGCACCATATAATGACATTTCGGTCAATGACGGACTGCGTGTGTGACAGTGGTCCCATAAGATTAGTACCATATAGCCTAGGTGTATAGTATGCTATACCATCTAGGTTTGTGTAAGTACACTCTATGATGTTCACACAATGACTAAATTGCCTAACGACATATTTCTCAGAATGTATCCCCTTCAAGCAACGAGTGACAGTCAACAAATAGAGGAGGCTGGGGGAGTCAATAATCAATTCTATAATACAAATGCCCAATTTCATTGAAAAGACCTGTTGCAAACAGATGAATAGGCCAGCACAGTCTCACAGCCTAAAGGAGAACAGAAAATAGGCGAACAAATTGGGGTGAAAAGGAGGGCTTGGTGAGCCATAGCACTGGGTCGCACTTTAGTTCATCAAAACCACCACTCAGCACACACAGACATCAGGTTCGCAAAGTATTGTCAAATCTACAATGGTATTTGGTACTCACAATAACCTTATATAGCAGTGGGACAGTTACTATTCTAATCCTCCCTTTTTTTCAAATAGAGAAACAGACTCATAGAGGCTGAGTGACTTGCAGGACATCACACAGATACCAAGTATTAATGTTAGAACTCAATCCTCTCTCCTGTGGGATCTTTACGTTGTCCTGTGATACCTGAAGACCTTACTGCCATGGCAGGGAGAACATACAAAGCACTAGCTAAGAGGGCACGTGCCTGCCACGTGTATTAGAGCTTTTTTTCCTCTTGATTTGTTTGGTCTGAGATTCAAGCACAGTCTCACAGCCAGGTAGCATTACTGCTCCTGAAGAATGGTTCTACACACTCTGAGGGCGCTGGGTGATTAAGCCAACTGGACTATAACACTGGTATTTCTGTTCTTGCCGCTGCAGAACAGCCATAGCCTCAAGCAAAGCAAGGGATCAAACACAAAGGTCTCTCACTCTGGGCCCTGCTGTTGCCATAAAACCCTCCATACTGGAAGGTAACAGATTTAATTGCCTCTCATCGTAACAAATCTCAACCTTGGCACCATCTTTTCAGAGCATAAACGTATTGAGAGATAAGCTCTTTTTCTCAAGCACCTATAAATTTAGCACTGTGCTACACTGAAGGGCTATTGCTTCTATTGCTGTGTTCTCTCTGATATGATTGGCACACCTCAGAAGCCAACACTTTAGTCACGTAAGAAAATAATCTCTGCACCACTCTGCAAGCAGGAAGAACGAGGTATGTCCATAGGAGATGGTTATGGCACCTGAGCAAATTGCTCTGGACAAGCCATGACTTCCTACTGAGAATCAGCAGACCATGTGCCTCTCTACCTAAAGAGAAATCAAAACTCATAGAAACCCTAACTTCGGCAGTATCTGGAAGATTCTCTGGTGGTAAATAACTAAAATCCTTTAGAAATGCTTTTTGGTTATTCTTTGTTAACAGCTTACCAATTCGGAGACACTTCACAGGAAAGTTCTGTAGGAAATAACTAATCTCTAAATTCCATCTCAAGATAACTTCTTCTCCATGCAACATCTTTGGGGTTTCTAAGAAAACTAGTGAGTAATCCCAAAGACAAAGTTTCTTTTCTTACCCATGCTCTGTTGGCAGGACGATAGGTTGACTCTCTCTACAGGAGACCTCTGCATGCCAGACATCCTTGCAACATGAGCAGAACTTCAGGTGGCAAGAAGGGCACTCCACCAGCACAGGCTGTCCTGGGTCACTTGATGCAACGGGGCACACTGTCTGACAGTCTGCCACGGGACACCATGTTCGGTAGGGGTCCAGGTGAACTTCTAAAGCATAAAGAAACAAAATGTGATGGTCTATCTATCTTTCATTCAAGCCTGAGGCTTTCTCCCCTTCAATTATACTTGTATAGGCTAACACCTATGGAAGCTTAGTACAACCAATGGTGGTGATTTCTACTATTGGTCTTTGTATGGATGCAAACTTACAAGGTCACCCAGCCCTGCCACATTTCTCAAGTAGGTACTAATGGAATAGGCCACCATGACTTCATGAATAGATAAGGAACATTCTCACCAACCAAAATTTGCAATTCTTTTGGAATATTTCTCACCTTCCAGCACTCATAACAGGCAAAAGTCTCTAGTCAATTCTACTATTATTTTAGGTACTAGCTTGGAGGAAAATTGGGCTGGAAGGCCCTACCAGAGCAAAAGAAAAACAAAATTCACAAAAGACTTTGTGCTTTCAGGCACTGAAAAATAGGTAGTGAGGTTTCTTCTGTCATTCAGAGGGAAACTAAAGATCAAGGAAGAATCAAGCAGTTTAGGGACCAAACAATGTCTGGTGTCGCTTAGCCAAGAAGTCAGATTAGCTGTCAATCAATATTCTAGTTAGGGACAATTTGTAAAAGACCTACATGATCTAAAAACAAACGGTAAGAACTTTCACAATCCATAAAATGACTGTCAGTCGTATACTGCATTGGCTCGATTCATGCGGCATGCAGGAAAGAAGACACGGTTGGGGGGTGGACAACTGTCTTTCTATTCAAGTGTGTATAAATCTTGTTCAGTTTTCCATTTTCTATTCAACAACAGACTCTGTGTTCTTGTCATCTAATATGACCTTTAAGGGAACATATCATGTGAAAAATGATGTTATTTGAGGGGTAGAGTAGCCCTTTTTTCTCTGAACTAATGTATTTTGCAAAGTTTGAACTGATGAGATTCTAGCCTTAAATATCCTAAGGCTTGTGATTCTTAGAAATTTCAGGGGAGCAAGCAAACAAACCCAAAGGGTAGTACAAAGAACAAATGAAGGTATTAAATATGAGCTTAGTTTTAAAGGCAATAATTTTACAAATTCAGTATCAGGGAAAAAATGTCTGAATTGTTCTAGTAAACACCATCTCCATTAACGTCTCACCTAGAAAATGCAACAATTGGATCTATGCTTATTATGGGTTTTCATTCAAAAAGAGCACCCTTAAACATACTTATCTAATCACTCTGGGGAGCAGGGGTTAGGTAACGATGGGCTAAATATAACCAGAGAAAGGGAAGCCTATGATTCACAGATCCTCAGACCCTAAGAGAGACAGACCCTCTAAGATCCCTAAAACTCTGAGACAGGCTAGTTAGAAAGTCAAGGGGAGAGTGACACCCATATGCCCCAAGGTCTTAACCTTTTATTTCCTACACCATTTATATTTTCTTCCAAACTCTTCTAACTGCTTCACAAATACTAAGCCCAAAGATCTGAAGCCTAGTATGTAACTTAGAGCTAAGGGCTCCCACATCAAATATCTACCTACCATCCATTCTGCATCACAGATCTTTTAAAAGTGTGATGATAAAGAAGGGAAAGGAAAGGAAAGGACAGTTAAGACACATATTATAGTTAAAATTTATGGCATCACTACTGATCACCTTAAAAAGATACAAGGATGCAACTTGTCCTCATAACTCCAATCAATTAAAATTATTTGGTAGATGTTCTGACTTGCTTGTTCCTACCAACTTATTTCAGGTATCTGGAATGGCACAATAGATACAGAAACAGTAAATATGGGAGCAACTATAGATTTCGATGAATTCCTATAAAGAAAGGACCTTAGTATGCAGTGTGGCTATGACACAAGAGTCCAAAGGAAAAGCAAAGGAAGAGTCTGAGCCACAGAAAACAGTGATCTTTTGAACTTTTCCCTACTATGACAGTACATAAATGACCATGTACACGAGAGTAGAGGAAGGGGCAGAAGAGAGACATTATAGCTTCCTACTTATTTCTTTCACTAGAAGTCTTGTTCTTTAGGGATAGCTTATAGAGTTTAACTAACACCAAAAGTGGAGTTACTGTGAGATAGATTTTGACTCTATCCAGAAATGAAATTGGCTACTCTAGCGAACTCTACTCTACTCAATATCTATCCCAACTCCTTTCAACTCTCCTCACTGAGAAGACTTGCCTATCTCTATAGAGGTGGAACATTCCAGAAATTTGCTTTCTCGGCCTTCCTTGCAGCTGAGGCTTGGGCATGTGACATAATTCTGGCCAATGGGAGGAAGGGGAAAGTCCACCAGGGGGCTTCTGGAATAGGACGTCCTCCTTGATACAGGGAAGAAACACCCTTTGGTCTTTCTGCCTCTGAACACAGCTGTGTGAAGTTACGATGCTTGGGCCATGACAACAATCCTGGAACTCTGAGTGAAAGCTAAGTGAGTTAGAGAAGTTGAGCTGCTAAATCAACCAAACCTGGGACAGCTTACCTCTGGACTTCCTGTGTGAGAGGTAATTCAATGCCCTCGCTGTTTTCTGTTCCTTGAAGCTAAAAGCATCTTCGTTGAAGAGGTTACCTCTAGTAATAGTGAGCAAATCCCCAGTTCAAACAAGGACTGCTCCTCTCATGTGGCAGATATTTTATAAAGAGGATTAAAGCACCATGTCCAAGAGGACCTTTAAAGTCTTTTCCAACCCACTGATTTTATCATTCTATATTCTAAATCCATGAGGCACATGGAAATGTCTGTATATAAATAGAAATAAAATATATACCACATACATTAGCCTGTAGAAAACCTTATCGACCATAACAAAAATTTATTTTTATTATTCATTAACTTTTTTAAAAAGTTAACACACTATTCCAGATCAATAAGGTTTTTATGTATGTTAGTAGACAAATAATGTACATCCATATAGTTAAACACAATGGAGCTTTAAAAAAATAAGGTAAATCAATGTGACAATATGGAGAGCTCTCTAAGATATGTCAACAAAAGTAGATTGAAGAAGAGCAGAAATGAACTACGTTTATAAAAACATGTATATATAGAAATATGTTTTAACATTTCCAGGAGAATATCTAAGAAACATAACAGTTGCCCTTGAGTAAAGGGCAGGAGGGTTGGCGGAGGAGGCAAAGATTTGCTTTATTACTAAACTTGAATTTTAAAAAACCTGAACCAATACAACTTTTATAATTTTTAAAAGCTAGTTTAAAAAGGCTACTTTCAACGTGGCATACGAACAAGACAACTTATAAAATAATTCTGCAACTAAGCTGTCCTCTGGAAAATCATTCACTTTTTATAGCATTGAAACATATTCAAATTTCCCCTTTGTGTGACCTTCTTCTCCAGATACATAAATAACTCTTGTTCTATGCTTTTCCTTCCCTCTAAAAAATCCCCTCTCTGCTTTACCAAGTCATGGCCCATCTATCCATTCTTAAAGGACCTACTTCCTTGTGCTTGTCTTCATTTTGGCGTCACAGAATCCACATCTTGTTCATTGCTGTTCTCTGTGCATTTCATGGAGATGGGCTTTCTCTTTTTAGATTGCAGGCAAGGGCTATTTCTGTCCTATTTGTGTGCTCCATGTACCTGACACAGTGCTGGGATGCTACCTATTAATTTAAAGCAGTAATTCCTGGGTTTTTCAAAAGCAGAGATATACTCCTCTGCAAACAATGGACTTATAATACCATCTTGAATTGCCTTGCACTGGAATTTATTTTCCATTCTCTTCTGGTGCTCTCATCAACAGACGTGCATAGCACACTAAAATCATCCAACATCAGTCCTCGTGTTCAAAGTATGCTATGATCTATATTAGACCATACATCTCCACCCACCTCAGTTAGGGCTCTCTGCATTTGGAAAGATGTCAACTTGGCAAAACACGAAACTTTACATATAGTACTTTCAAAATTGAACCTCCTTTATGAAGTGTCACTTATAAATAAGGGCAACAATAAAAAATTTTTCTAACATTAAAATAAGTAATAATTACCCCTTCTAGAACCCTACTGTCCTATACCTAACATCCACTTTACTTCATATCTAATTTCAATCCTTGGACGAGTGATCCACATTCACTGATTCTCATTCGTATCCTTTCATAGCCTCCTTAAGTCTTTAAAATAAAGTTTTAACTTTCAACACATTAATAAATTGCTCTCTGAAAGTTACAACTAACATCCCTCTAGTCACATCCAGTAAATGTTTCTCAATCCATTCTCTGTCTGATACTTTTCTTGTAACTCTATCCCCGTGGGTAAGGCACTGCCCTCTCTATTTTCTTCCCACAGTCCTCCTCTCTCCTTTATCATCAAAACTGCCTCCTTTGCTCCCGTCTATCGATGGTACCTAAGACTTAGTCCTAGATTTCTCCCACATTTTACTTATTTATAGAACTCATGCCATGACTAAGCTTCAATTCTCACTTTAATTAGAACTGTTCCAAACTTCTTTTTCAAGCCTGACCTATTGTGATGATAAGACTGAAAATTAGGCAAATGTCTATGATTCATTGTGCATTCAACAAATGACTGATTTCAGGTACTTGTTAGAGGCTCCGGGCCTATGAAGATGAAAAATAGAGGCTTTGCTCCTCAGAAATCTCACAGTATGAAAAGGGAAAGAGACATTTAAAACAATGTGATGTAAAAAAACAAGCAATGTAATAACTGACAGAGCATCCCACAAGATAAGAAAACGAAATTGTTGACAGGTATCCGTGAGCAGATCTTAGGGGTGGAGGTAAGGAATATTTAATACACAGAAAGTTTTTTAAATACAGAAATATTTTAACGTACAGAAAGTTTTTTACCCACAGTGAAGCTTCCCCTTTTAATCAGCTCTAAAATCAAGAGGTAAAACTGGTCTGTCCTGATCACGGTGCAAAGCAGATGACACACGCTGAGATGAAACACAAAGAGATTAAGTTAGAAAGAGCTAAAGCATCACATAAACAGAGATTTAAAAAAATTAAAATTCCCTGGAATAGCAACTCTGTAGGCAGCCAGAGTCTGGAAGGTGTAAAAGTGAAAGAACGGTCTCCCTCCGGATATCAGAAAAAAGGTTCTGTATTTAAAGGAAACCCCGAGCAAGGACACCAACAGCCATGTCCTGAGTGGCTCTTGCCAGCTCACAAGAACCAGCTGCATCTCTTCCCAACTCTTCATTCAGAGACATCACACTGGTTACTTGAAATTAGCCATGAGGAAAGTATTTACACCACAGAAATTAGCAAACACTATACATCAGACCCCTTTCTTCCTGCGAAAAAATCTGAGAGTGAACAATACATAAATATATAACCTACTCCAGCACAGACAAGTGTAAAGCACAGAGTGGGCAGGTAAACAACAGAACTTAGCACAAAAAGAAGAGAAATCAAAACCGGAATAGTGACAGTCTTTCAGCCGTGTTTTCTGACCCATCTTTCCACTTCCTGAACATCCGATATACAGACAGGTATTTATACCTCAAGTAACACTCACATATACACATCTTCTTCTTCTAAGAGTATTTGGTTATATGTTCTAGTTTACTGTTCATTAATTGCTTCTTGTATATTGTCTGGGATCTTGAACTCCAGTGAGAGTTACCCTAGAGGACAGGCTGTTTCTTCCACCTACAACCACAGCATGTCACAAGTAGATATTTCTGGATCTCCTTGCCAGGCTTCCAAGCATCCCTCACCACACCAATCAGGCAGGATGCACCCAGTGCATTCCTGTCCACCCCAGCAGATCAAAATGTTTCCCTTTATAAAACAGAGGGTCAGGGGAGAAAACAAAGATTAGATATCTACTAATTTATACCAATTACTTCTCTCAAACAGAGCCCCCCTCTCCCATCAGCTCCCTTCTTAAGTAATATAAATAAAAAGAAAGCACTGCTAGTTAAAATCGGACATGATTAAAGCCTGGAGAAATGTCCATCACTATGGGAGGCACCCACAGGAGCAATACAGTATCATTTGTTTATGTAATGTTGGCTTTTGGGCACAGATGTTTTTTACACAGGTTTTGAGCTTGACCTACGGCTTTTCAACACTGCTCCGGCTATGTAAGATACTTGCCAAAGGAGTTGTGCCATTGTCTTCTTGATAAACCACTAAAAGCAGAGTAAATAGCTATTCTAAGGGAAAGAGACAAATCTAGCCAAATTCCAGAAAGTCCTCTCAACTTTCTATTTCTATGTTAAAGTAAGGAGCAGAGTAAGTTAACAAGGCCTTAAGGGTGGAACATTCAAAGGAGTAGTAACCCAATTTCTCTTACTGGAGAGATAGACAGGACTGAAGAGATTTACTCCTTGTGGTCAAACAGCCACACACAGGTCTTCTATAGAAATTCATGAAGGACATTTCTGAATGAGAAGAAAAGGTATATTGGTGCCTCTGAGCCTGAAGGCCCAAAGAATACTTACATAACTTGTTTTTCTATCAGCCTTCTCTATTTTTCATTCATGACAGAGACCCTTCAGCTCGAATGCATACTTTCCACTCTTTCAACTAACTATTAATTTGCTTAGAACTGCTAGAGGTAAGCCTTTAGGATTGTTACATTTGTGAGAATCAGATGACACTAGCAAACATTAGTTCTGCTTTTGATGGTTATTCACAGCTGTACATTTTTAGAAATCACATTTAAGTCTATAGGTTGAACTCCTTATAAGCAGCTAATCTACACATGATTTTGATCTGGAAGATTTCCAACTTTTATCCAAATAATGGAAAAGAAGAGATTTACACATGTAATAAAGCTGCCCAATTTTACGAGGAACTAAGTGAGCAGAGGGAAGAGTCATAGGAGGTAACTGGGGAACAGCAGTCAAGGGCCTGGTCACAGATTAGGAGGATAAGGCCTGAGCATGATGAGAAGCCACTGGAAGGGGGTGCCACTTTGATCAGGGGGCTGCCATGAGATGATTCCCATTTTTAGAAGATCACCCTGTCTATCTTCTAGCCAGAAAAATGGATGGTAGCAGAACAAAGTGGCAGCAGAGAGATGGGTTAGGAGGCTATTGTGGTGATCCAATCCAAGATGATGCCTTGGATTACAGGTTAGAAGTGGAAGCACTGAAAATCTGGAGCACGCTTTGAAGGTGAAAACTATCAAGATTTCCTAGTAGAGATGCACTTGGATGCAATCATCCCAGTTGACAACCACTGACCTAGAAAGATGCCTGGAACAGGGTATTCATTGAATAAATGAATGAAGCAACATAACAGAAGAGTAAGAAACAGTATCTGTGATCAACTCCCTATGGTAATAAAAGATAATGACAGCATATATGGCAAGGTTCTGTATTGTTCGGTCCTGCATTCAGATATTTCTGAAGAACAGAAACAAATGCCCAGAGAGATTTTTGCAAGGGCATACTGGAGCCTCCTGGAGAAGGGCTTCCTCCATTGGTACAGGGATCCAGACATAGAAGTCCAGCCAGACTATACTAAAAAGGTATCTGAGCACAGCATGACATCTGTCTTTCAGATTGCCCTTCAGCCCAGCTCCTAGAAGAGCAGCTACAAATACAAGTTAATAGAAGCTAAAAGACTTGTTTTATTTTTTAAAAATTATTATAATTCCAATATGCCATTAAGAGCACAATTTTGCTTTATATACCTCAGGTACAGAGTGTACCACAAGCGGAGCCAAGAGGCCAGATTGGTAGAAAAGGAAAAAATGCTGAAGGGGCATCAGATACTGGCAGCCGTGGCAGCTAATAGGACTTCCCAGAACCCAAGCCAAAAAGGAACAGACTGGTGGACACCAGGTGGTAGCCACATCGCTATCACATGAGAAAGCTGTCTTCTCTTTCTCTCCTCCACACCATCGATCTGAGAGGAGTTTGAGAGGAAGCAGGGCCCCACAGGGTTAGTGGGAGACTTTAAAACATTTATTATTATTATCGTGCATTCAATTCTACCTCCTGGCTTTTGGCCTAGGAAACACAGTAATTACGGAGATAAACAAAAAGCCCAATTACCCAAAATGTTTAAGGTTTGGTTTCTTCCCCTTTCAAATTTCTATTCCAAAGTTGGAAAAAAATAAAGTAATGCATAGTCAACTATTTCTTCTGCATTGGCGCTGATGAAAGCTTCATGTGGCTTTGAGATGGGGAAAAGTTCAAAAATCCAGAAAAAGAGAAACCAGGGATCTGTGTAAATCAGCCCACAACTAATAGCGCGCCCAACACTTTAACATGAATATGACTGAGGAGTGATTAATTGTACCACACTATCATCAGAGATAGACAAATTCACAGACTTGAAGTGGAATTTACTTATGAAAATCAGAATTGATTGCTGAAGTAAAGCCCCATGACTATTTGATCTTAAGACTTTGCTTCTTCATGTAAATTTTGTGAGGAAGGAAATGCTATTTAAAACTATTTTCCACTTCTGTATTCCAACAATTATTGGGAAATAGAAATATTGTAAGAAAATAAAACTGCCATGAGACCTAAAGATCACGTCTGACCCCAGTGATTGTTTTCAGTTTTCAAAAACTGGACTGAAGCCTCTCGGTTTTCCACCTGGAACTATCAGCATTAGATATGTAGGGTTTTCTTTTCTATTCTCTTGCATATTCTCTCAACTGACAAGAGTGTTTTTCTGCCATTCTCTACCATTGCAAGACTTTGCCAAAAAAGACATCACATGAATGTTTATTATTAAAGGAAACACCATGCACCCAAGCTAATTTAATTATCAGCTGAAATAAATCAAATTGTTTTAACTTTTATGATCCATTGCATTTTGAACTATGCCAAAGTGAACTTGCTTTCTGATATCGCAAAGAACGAAGGTCTTATGCAGACAGTTAAAATGCAATTAAACTAATCTGATCAGAATAAATCTGCTACAGTAAATATACTCAAACAGAGGTGGCCATCCGTAGAGGGGTTACTCTCAAGGCAGTTGAAGAGAACCATAGAATTTCAAATTTGGAAACAACTTTTGAGGTTATCTGGTCTAATACTATTATATTAAAACCCACAGAAGTTAGGAGTTTGCATAATTCATGGTTAATAAGTATATGATGGGATCAGGGCTTTTTTACTCCTAGAATACCATTCTTTATGTAAAAACATAATCATGTCATTAAATAAATTTTAATTCCCTCTATCACCATGGGAGCCTTTTCTTTTTAAAGCAGCAACTTGGAGGTGGTCAGAGAAGGTGGATTCACGCTTACAGTAAGAGTACACTGTATGAAGGAAACTGATATGAGAGGTAGTGTACGGAATTGGCATTGATTATCAAGTTTCTATACAACTCTCTAGAATCTAGGACAATTACGGATGGAAACATGCTGGAAAAAATTTGGATTGAAATGAAAAAAAAACATAAGTGATATTATTGTAATATATATTCAATCCAAAGTATGATCTGGATCCTAGAAGATGCTTTTTAGTTTAGTTTAGAAAACAGGGGAAAAGATTTGCTGGTGGTAGTGATGAATAATAACAAGAACAATAAGAGCATTAATGATTTATTGAACGCACACTGTGACAGACACACTGTTAATTCATTTATTCTCTACTCCAGCCCTAGGATAATCATTCCATTATTATACCCATTTTATAGATGAAGAAAGTGCACATGGGGAGAGGCAAACACTTAACACTGTACCTCTTATTAGGTCCTCTACAGAAATCTCACCCTACCTGCTAAGAAATGTCTTTTCTTGCAGATACTTTAGTTTTTCAGAGGAAAGCTGAAACTTCTAGAGGGTGCTGTTTTAGATTTAAAACTGATCAACAAGAAAGAACTGGATGGTAAAGTTGAGGAAGCGTGAAGGGGAGGAGAAAGTGTTATCATCTGAAAGCACAGAATAGCTTAGGAAGGAAAGCCCAGACTTAGTCATACATTTACCACAAAACACCAGAAAAGCAGGCTCAAAAAGAAAAAACACACACACACACACACACACAGATGATAAGAATGGCCTTGTGATCAGAAACTATGAAAAGGAAGATGACTAATGAGAGATGGGAGGTGTTAAAAAATAAAACTGAACTGACAGTAAGGTCTTTAAGTATCACCCAGTCTTGAAAAGGCACTGAAAGAAACCAAATAACTACACAAGGAGCTCTAGTAGTGAGATAAAACCTGAATGATCAGATATAAAAGAGACGGTGGGAGCATTTCACCAAGGACAAATAAAAGACTGAGATGAAACTTGAAGAGCCATCTCATAAATGTTAAGATTCAAAATGAAAAAAAGGCTTGTGAGAAATGCTGAGAACAAAAGGGCTTTCAAAGAAATATGGAATCATAGCTTAAAGCAGCATCTAGACCTGCACCTGGCACATAACAGATACTCAGTACACAAATAAGTACATATTGAATACACGAATGAATGTGGCAAGATTAACAGATAACAGGAAAACAACTCCTATTTTCCTTCACTTTTTTAGAAGGAGAACAATATGGCACTCAAACCATTTGTAAGAGTTTCTAATCACTATGTGATAATGCAAATATCCAAGAAGAGATATGTGAACCTACCAAGGAATTGAGGCAACCTGCAGTTACAGTAAGTAAAACAGGGTCACACAAAATAGGAAAAGTGCTTAAGGACTAGAAATGGATAATCTTAACCCAATTTTTGAAAAAGATTCTGGAAACAAGAGACAAGGAAAATTCTAGCATTAATCATCAGGCATGTGCTTTGAGAACCAGTAGAAAGTAAAGCAATAATCACTAACACATGCCAAACTTAGCATTCCCCTTTCTTTGTTAATACTGGAAGACAGACATGGAAAGGGAGAGCCGCAAACACAGTCGTAGCCAATGGAAAAGTCACAGATGGATGGAAAGTGGATTCACAGAATAACCAATCAATGCCAAACAGCATTTCTCTGCTTTGCGTAAACATAGTGATGATTTGGGCCCATTTCTATTCAAAAGGTTTTTTCCATACAAAGACTTAGATGAAAACAAAGACATAAAAGGCAAGCTGATCATATATGTAACATAAAGCAGAGGGCAATTAAAATGCTGGATGACAAACTAAAAACTGAGAAAAGCACTTGGTAGGCAATAAGAATTGAACAAAACTAATGATAATTTTTATAACTAAGATATAGCACTGCCACTAATCTGATTCTACATTTTTTCAGAGCAACGAAAATCTCTACAATTCTATCTCAGAGCCCAAGTCAATGAGTTTTACCTTCCACCAGTTAGTCATTTAACCTATTCACAATATTAGCATTAATGCACCCCAAGATTCCCTTCTAAACAGTTCCACATAAAATATTTTCATGGCATAGACCTCAAAGTCACCTAGCTGGTAAGCCTGGAGTTTGAGGTAAACACGAAGTCTATTACATAAACATGAGGTATACGGTTTCGATAAATATTATTACAATCAGTAAATTCCATTAGGTAGCACTGTAGTAACTTCAACTTACTCTTACTTGGAATGTCTATTTTCTAAAAATAATTATTTGTAATGGATCATAATGAAGAATTGCTTAATTACAAATTGCCTTCCAAAATCACCTAAGATCAAAATGTCTCTGGGCCTCAGTTTCCTTTTTCACAAAATGAGGGAGCTGAACCAAACAGCCACCAGATTTAACATACTTCCAAATTTAACATCCTTCCATAATTCACAATAGTAAAAGTGTTGAATTAAATGTATTCTTAACTTACACAGTTTTACAGTTTGGCAGTTCCTCAAAAACTAAACACAGAATTACCACATGACCCAGCAATTCAACTTTTAGCTAAATATCCAAAAGAACTGAGAGCAGGGACTCGAGCAGATACCTGTACCCCAACGTTCACTGCAGCATTATTCACCATAGCCAAAAGTTAGAAACAATCCAAGTGTCCACCAACAGATGAATGGATAAACTAAATGTGATATATATACGTAGACTATTATTCAGCCAGAAAAAGAAAGTTCTGATACACGCTACAACACGGATGAACCTTCAAAATATACTAACTGAAAGAAGCCAGACAAAAAAGGAAAATATTGTATGATTCCACTTATATGAAATATCTACACTAGCCAAAGATTTAGAACAGAAAGTAGATTAGAGATAATCAGGAACTATGGGAAAAGGAGAACGGGAAGTTACTGGTTAACGGTTACAGAGTTTCTGCATGGGGTGATAAAAGTTTTGACAATAGATGGTAGTGATGGCTGCACAATATTGTGAATGTTCTTAATGCCACTGGATTATACACCTAAAATGGGTGAAATGGTAAATTTTATGTTTATTTATATATTTCATCCCAATAAAAAAATTATAGAATTGAAAAATTTTTATAGATGAGGAAGCTGCAACACAGTCTATGTGATCCTACACAAATCTCAACCTCTCCAATTTTCAGTTTCTTTATCTATAAGATAGGAATAATAAAATCAATTGTCAATTCATGGGACCTATACTGGGGCATCTTCCCAGAACTTGTAAGGAAAAACAAATTCCATGTACAAATAAAACTATTTGATCAATTTATATGCATCGAAGCAGAGATGTGCAAGACCACCTATAAACAAGACTGGCTCCAAGGCTTGCTCAACTTGATTGTAACCAGACTGAATATATCATCACACCTAATGAAGAAATAAGTCAATCAGAAGTAGGATTGAACAGCACAAGAACCTCAACAAGTCCCAGTCACAAAGCAAAGTGAGTGACATCTATCCAAGCACTATCTGGGGAAGAGTGAGAGTCAATGATTTTCCATGTGTACCTTGCTATGGCAAGGCTATTCCTACCGTAAAGATGGATGTGGCACTTAAATGCATATTACTAAGTGAAAGAAGCCAATCTAAGAAGGCTTCATACCGTATGATTCTAACTATACATATGACCTTCTGGAAAAGGCAACACTATGGAGACAGTAAAAAGATCAGTGGTTGCCAGGGGTTGGGGGGAGGAAGGGATGAATGGGTGGAGCATAGAGGATTTTTATGAATGAAAACTGCTCCTTGTGATATTATAATGGTAGATACATGTCATTATAAATTTGTCCAAACTCAGAGAATGTACAACACTAAGGGAAAAAAAAGATGGATGTAGCCAACTAATTTCAACTGTTCTAATCCCTTTGATTGATAACAAGGCATTCATAATATCTATGTCAATATGAGGATATTTCCTAGAGAATGTTATGATTATCTAGTCTTGGAAAAAAGAGAATAGGAGAAGAAACTTGAATATACTTTAATGTAAAAGGTGCTACTCTTAAGTTATTAGTATTTTTATTACCAACTGTTAATATTTTGAAAACTGAGACATAGGAAGTACTCAAGGAAGTGCTTTACATGTATTAATTCATTTAATCCTCATCCCAACCCCATGGTCCAGGGTCTATTATTATCCTCACTTTACAGATGAGGAAATTGAGGTACAGAAATTAAGTAACTTGCCCAAGGGCACACAGCTAGTAAGTGGTGGAGCTTGCATTCCCACCCAGGCTCTTAGCCACTGTTTTTAAAATACACTAAAAGTGTATACTCATCAGTGAGAACCAACTCACAGAAAGTTTTAATTCCTGGTACTATTAGAATTTGTCTAATTAATTACAAAAAGACATTTTAGCTCATAAGTATGTCCGTAAAATGTAAACAATGAGGAATAAGGGGCAGATGTGCAGCAGGGTGGGTAGGGAGGAGGTCAGTGGTCGTGGGAGAGGAGAGGTGGGGAATACTGTAAATGGGCTGGTTCCGCATGACTGAGTAGGACTGGTGAGATTGACAGGTCTCACCATTTAAGAAGAAGCCTGAAACTCCAACCTAACTCCTTCGACTGTCTCTTGGTAAAAGCTCTCAAATCATGGCACTAGCTACCAGCCACGTCCATCCATGGAGTGAATACTTGGAATGTGTATGTTCCAATAGTCATTTATTTTTATAATGGAGGATAGTGGGATAAAGAGGATATTGGGTGAAAGGCGGGGTCGATGTTTGATACCATTATCATCTTTGGCTCCCACGTCCAATAAATCAGCACCTCGTGTTATAATGCTCAATCTAATCAGCCCACATGCATGGACTAGGGGGGCCAATATAAACTACTCTATCATGAATTTCTCTAGTTAGCTCAGAATCCACACAGATGCATCGGGCTATGCCTTCATCCATTAAACCTAAAGTTCATGACTCTGCTTGTTCTGATTCCATGTTCACCGACATTCTATTTCCTACCCTCCTATCTGCATCTTCCTTTAGGGCAAAAGTGTAATTCAAGTAATCCAGTCCAGGAATTGTTCAGTAAATTCCACCTTAATATATCAGTCTTATAAATTTAGTTAAATGAGCTACCATGAGAGATTAATCTGTTTTTGGCTTGCCAAAAAAAATAAGCCCAAGACTGGACCAAACCTTAACCCTAGAGAGTGAACGCCGCACTGTGACGCTCCTGCAAGTATTCCTACTCTTACTCCCTTCATGCCCTGCATGGTTTTCTTTCTTTCTTCATGTAAGAATTATCTGTCAGGGTAATTGCAAAAATTAAATGCGCTAAACGTGATTGTGTTTACCAAAGTTACTGGCATATGAGAGATAAATGTTCATCTTTCCCCCTACGCTCACCTCTAGACTTTATTAATCCAGATTAAAAAGTCAGCTATTAGAAAACTGTATGTTCATGCTAGATTAGAGTTTATTTTATATAATCAATGAGACCACACCAGTCTGATGATATCCAGGAGAAAGAATTTTCTCCTACTTCTTAGACATGGAAAAACAGACCATTTAGTTCAAGAACAAATAGGGTGTGACAGGAGGGAAGGGCTCCGAAGAAAGATCTATGAGAAATCAAAAGGAGTAAAAAAATAATTGCTACAGATAAAAAAGCAATATTGATAGAAAAGCTATATAAATTACCCCAAGGCCAAAGTCAGAAAGAAAATTAGTCCAACACATAGTAAATCACAATAGAATGATACACTGAACCATCACTATGATTACAAATGTAGTATCAAAAGAACAAATGGTGAATATTATAAGGAGTAGAAAAATGTTTGGGCTGATTAATGATTTGAAGTGATCTTCAAGCGTGGGAAAATTGGTGGTAAAACCCATTTTGAGGGTCACTTTCTTTTTTCATACTGTTATTGTGAAACTATGCAATCTTTGCAGAACTTCTCTCACTTGAGCCAAATTGAAAATACAAAACAACCAACATAAAGAAAGTTCTATTTCCTGCTAGTCTGCATCTTTTCTGGCTGTGGCTGTGAAAGCTGAAATTTTATGTTGCAATGACAGATTTCCCCTTTCAGAGTACCCTCGTGGCTTAGCTGACAGCCCACAGCTGCCTTAACCTTCCCTGTAGGTAAGTATACAGACGACGCATGTAAAACCACATTCACCATCAGGGTAAGAAGAACAACGCATACATACCTCGTTCAAATTTTAACCGCTGATAAAGCTGAAACTGATCCACAGGTACCAAACAGGCAATCTGAAACCAGAGACATTAGAAAGATGAGATTTCAGTCATCCTAGAGCCCCAAATTACCAGCCTTTTATGCTCTCTCCTTCTTGTTTGGCTTACTGTATCCTCCTTTCTACACCAGTTGTTCGCAAACTTCTTTTTCTCTACATTGTTCATGCAGTCACACAAGCAGCAATTCCCAAACCATCACCAATCCTCTGCCACGGCTGGGAGACGCCTCTCAAGGTGCCAGTTACAGAACTAAATGATCACCTTCCATTCTTTTATTGTCAGCTACTAAGACCAGACAACCCAATTTTTGGACTTTCCAAATTATTTTTGTATATGTATGTAAGATGCTCCTTTTCTCTCTACAGTCCTTTAAGAAATTTTAAGATGATTATAGTTCTAACTTTTGAACCCTTAAAAACTAAGGGCAGGCAGACAGTGCCTCAGGAGCTACGAAAACTTCATTAATCACCTAGGGAATAGTACCTGCTAAGCAATACAAAAATCAGTTCTTCTGACAAAGATCACTTCTTGGGGCCCTTGGTTATCACTCACCGCCATTCATGTCCTGGTAGAAAAGAAACGCCTAAGATATTTCTTGTGGCTAGACTCCCATTTCCATTTCAAATGGCAATATGAACCAAAGGTTTACTAGTAAACAACAATGATTCATACTTAACCAAATGACATTTCAGATTAATCATTTTTAAATTACATTTCAAATGCAGATGCAGGAGGAGCTAATGGCTCTTAAACTGGATTCTAAAAATAAAAATTCCATTGACGTCAACATATAAGTATATTGATGTTGCTTAAAAGATTTATAACTGAGAAAATGAAAGGATTTGATATTAGGCTTCCAGACATTCAGCAAGTTGATACAGGACACAGTCTTAGCCCTGGCAATTCCAACTCTAAAGCATTACATATTCTTCGGTATAAAATATATCTAGATGGAAGTTTTCACAACCAACAGAAGGAAGTCTGCTTTGAGAAAACCAGAGTAAAAAAATTAGGCAGCTAAAATTGTACTTACAAATATAATATACTTTAAAAGGGATTCAAAGTCTAATCCTCCCCCTCACAAAAAAACTCAACTTGCTGATTTTGCAAATGAATTAAACTAAGTTAGCTAAAATGTATGAAGAACCACCAAACAGGCAAGTTCAGTCCTCTCCATTCCAAGAAAAGTATGGTAAAACATAAATTTAATTTAATTATAACATTTTACTCCAGCTGGGGGGAAAATATTGCATTTTCATTTGGCACCTTACATAAAAGCTCTTTAGCAATCATTGTGAAAAATTATGGTTAATTTTGTATGATATGTATTTTACCATAATTTTTTTAAAGTATGGTTAGACCTTTATTATACTGTAAGGTAATTTTGTTTCATCTGTTATAGTGATGCCTGGACATCTTTCCTGAAAGACAAAGGTATCTCAAATAAAATTCAGAGTTGGAGACAAAAGGTGCAGGCAAGTGAAGGGATGGGGGACATTAAGGAATCAGAGTTCAGGTTCTGACTTAGTCATTGACTCATTGTAGGGGGACGACAAATAATCTAATACTACTCAACTTTTGTGCCACAGTGATTTGGGGGCTGATATCATCTGGGCCTGGGAGATCTCAGCGATATTCTATAAATCTATTTTTAACACCTCCTCCAAAAACGCTATTTGAGGTGTTTGATCCTATGGGACCGTCCTGTACCCTACTTGCCCCCATCTAAAATCATTTCTAGACTGATAAAGACCTTCTTCAAACCCCTCAAGGTCAACCCCTAAAAATTCTGATTTCTTTCAATGACAAGTAATTTATATAAGAGCTAAGTCAAATACAGTTTACGAGAGACAAATCAAACAGGAGATAAGATATTTTAGACACAGATGAAATGCTAATGAGAAAAATGACAAGAATTAATGCGATAAAAAGTCAACAACAGTAGAGATGGATGTTTAATTTTAAATTAGAAAGATAAATTTCATCAGAGGACACATCACTGCCAACAGGGAAGTCAGAGATCTCTAATTTTTTTTCTCTTACTCCACTTTGAATTTCCTATTTATTATTTTATAGGACAGAGGTTTATAGGGAATTAGCCTTAATAAGGTAAATCAATTTTTCTATTGAAATTTGTGATCACAAAGAATTAGTTCCATCACTTCTCACTTTGGTTGATCCTTCTGGAGTAAAGATAACCCCCAGAGCACACCACTCTCTTCCCCGGCCCCCAGCACATAGACTTGCATCTTCTGCGTATACTCGTTGACATCTACTATGAGTAAAGCACTGGCTGGAAGCCTGGGGATACAGATGAGTTAAGGAGATACAGGAGCTGCTCCCAAGGAACTTAAGTGACTCACAAGGTAAGAAATACACATAACTTTTTTAAAAAGAATCTACTCCTTGATCTTATCATTTATTGGATTTCATAGAATAGACTAATTTCCTGAAATGTTTCTATTAAATCTGGCTTTTAGATGAGAAAAAGCTGGATCTGGTAAAAAAGATGATCCAAAGTATTAAATTCCTGGTTCCAATGTCATTTGGAGCTAAGTCACTATTGCTCAATTACAAAAGTGAAATAAACATGTCAGGATGCTTACTCAAGGCTCAATGAGGCCACAGGTTAAAGGGCTATTCCTTTCTAAAAAAAAAAAAAAAAAGAAAATCACAAGAACTTTAAAATTGATTGCAAAACTGAAAATCCTAGAGAATAATAAAAGATTATAAAGAGGCATCTTGTGGTATACAATTATCCTCTTCCTGCCAACAAAGAAATTCAAAATCATATCAGAACACTCCTTGTCGAGACTGCATTTTTGGCAAGAATATCCCAGAAGTGTTGTTGGGCCATGAGGAAGTACATGAAGACAACCTGTCTCGTTACTGGTGACATTAACTTTTTAACTTGGTTAAGGTGCTATCTGCCAGATTTCTTCATCCTTCGTAATCGACAAGTATCGTATAGGGAGATATTGTGAGATCTGCAAATATCCTGTTTCTCATTGTACCTTTGTTCACTAATTTTCATATCTATTGATAATTTTTGCCTACAGTAATTATTACTGTGGTGATTTCTTAGTGATGATTTTCCATTTCCATCATTCATTCTGTATTTGTTAATTAGAATTCTACTGTAAGGAAGAGCTGTCCCTTCTCCCCCATTTATTTGTTTATTATTTATTTATTTACCTAGGTTTGGCCCTTTAAATCATACCTCTGCTACAGCACTTTTAAAAATTAAAGAAACAGGCCAAATGGAGAATACAACAGATCAGTGTATTTGGAGAGGGAATTGACCACTGGTAGATCATTACAGCATGTTAATATTTTAGCAAGTTTTGAGATACTATGGCATGCAAAAATCCTAGCAAAAGGGGCCAGCCTGGTGGCATAGTGGTTGGGTTCACGCTCCCTGAGTTGGCAGCTCAGGGTTTGCTGGTTCGGATCCTGGGCACAGACCTACACACCGCTTGTTGGGCCATGCTGTGGCAGGTGTCCCACATAGAACGTGGAGGAAGATGGGCATGGATGTTGGCTCAGGGCCAATCTTCCTCAGCAAAAAGAGGAGGATTGGCAGTGGATGTTAGGGCTAATCTTCTTCTTCAAAAAAATCTTCATTTAAAAATTTAAAAATCCCGGCAAAAGAAATAGTACTAGACTTACAGATTTAAGCGTCTCATCACACTAATACATAAACTAAGAATGTTTCCTATCTCAGCCCAGAAAATAAGAACCACACTTCCTATCAGAAAAAGAAAAAAGGCACACTCACTCATTCACCTGAGTGCAAGAAGCCAAACTCAAGTTTCCTTACACCAAAAGCTGGCTGAAAAAGCAAGAGGCCATCACTGTCTGAGAGCCTGAAGGCACAGCCCACTGGGGAAGTGAAAGGTGGCGGAGACCTGGAATTCCAGGCCAGGAATCCTTTCCACAGTTCCCTGCAGAGGGCTGCTCTTGCTATTCTTCTTTCACCTGTTCTACACATCTCCCCACATCATCCCCTGCCTTCCTCCCTCCGCTCATCTAAAAGGGATATGCCCAAGAGCACATCCATGTGACACCTTCAATCCGTTACTGCTTAGTCTTCTTATATTTGCCTTTAGTTAATGAAGCAGCCAAGAAACATTATTCTCCACTTACGTGCATTTTTAAAACAAAGTTTTAAACACATTCTAAAACAATATTCAGTTGGGAACCTCAAAAACATCTATTAACTCTGGCATAGCAGAGTCCTTTGTCCTTTGCCACCCCAAAGTTTTACTCTGCTCCAGGCAACACATACTGCAGCCAAAGATTATGACAGACACACTCAGTGCCTTCCCATTCAGATCATTAAACCATAGTAACAGAAATATGGCCACTAGCCTGGGCATCCTCATTTTCCCTCTGCCCCAGCTTCACACAGTGATAATGGAAAGAGTGCTAAAAGAAGAGATGGTGAGTGGAGGCAGGGCTAAAGGGTGATTTGGGGGGAATATTTGGATCTCCAGCAGCCTTTACAAAAGCCACCCTTTGCAATATAAGTACAAACTGTGTTTATTTTGCAAAGGTAGCTTCAAATTTCTTAGCACCCTGCCCCGCCCATCACTCTATCCTAGTCTTCCACAATGCGCCCCCCCAAAGCCCTTCGTATAGAAATTCTGGAGCCCCCTTCTTGGCAAGAGCACCTACACCCATCCTCCCTCTGATGCATGCTGTGGCACTGGCAGTAAAAGGAGGCTGGTCATTTCAGCGCCCCACTACTTGGAAGGAAGATTAGTGAGTGAAAAGCGGTTCCCTGCCCTCTACTGCCAGCTGGCACTGGGAAGAAGTTCAATTTTTCAGGCCATGTAATGGTCGGTATGTGCTGGCCACACAAATTTTACACGGCTCAGACAAATGGTTCAGGCTCTCCCAGCAAGTGTCGGTATGCTACTTCCCTAACACTGTAAGAGAACTGCTTAAATTCATCATCACCTTTTTAACAGTGCTACTCACTTCACGTAAAGGCCTTGGCTGAAGTAATGCTATCAGAACAAACAATCCGTGTACTGTCTTTCATAATTCCATGTTGGACAAGATTCCTGGATCAAGTACATTAGAGAAGCCCTGCAGAACAACAGCTGAAAGGACCAGATGACGCAAGAAAGGAAAGTTTTCCTTTTCCTGGTTCCCAGTGGGTGCACTTCCAGCCACAGGTCTCCAGAGTCACTGCCTCCATCAGCTTCCATGATGCTGATGGGAAGCTGCCTTTTCTCCTGTTTCCTACATGAAGCAAACGGTACTTGAATTGGACGTTAAAGGCTTTGCCAATGAAGCTATCCCTAATAAATAAAAGTCAAGAGGCAGAGCCGCAGCAGAGCCAACCTGGGAGCATTAAGAAGGCAGGCAGGACCTAAAGCCTGCAGGAGACCGACACATGGAGCACAGCCAACTGGGTGAGCAAGACCTACACAGAAAAGCATTCGGAGGAAAGAGCTTAATTCCTGGTGTCCTTTGAAGATGAATAAATGTTACACTATATGCATTTTATAAGACAATGAATGATGAAGAATCATATATTGCAATATAAATAGTAGCAGCACAAAAGGAACTTGAGCCTTAACCGGAATTATTTTTAACAAACAAAGTATATTTACGTATTACCCATATAATCAAACATTTTTTAAAAGTGGGAAGAAGTAGTCATAGAGAAGAATCTAGTCAAGCATAGCACGGAAAAACCCCATTGTGATATACTCGATAATAACCAGATTAAGAGCTATATATTATGACAACAGTTATACAGGAGGAAAGCTTGCTGTCAAACAAGTCAGAAAAGAAGATGGTCCAGCCCAAGTTCATGAGTATGTGGCATTTGCTTTGAAAGGAGTAGTCCTATATAAACTGATGATGTTACCACTATCTCCAATATGACCTTCTACACATTTCTCAATTCAAAATGAGAGACAATCACCACCACCACCACCACCACATTTTTTCACTCTGAAAAAAAAATAGTGGCAAGTTGGTTGGGAACATTTGATTACTGTACATGCATGCCCATCTTCAGTCAGGCTCTTCACAAAACCAATGAGCACAGAAATGGCCCTTTAATGCCCTGGAGTGTCTTCTTACTCACCTGATGGGAAACAGACTTTGGAGAATTTAAGAAATACCATAGTGCAGTTTGGAATATGTTTTTGATCTGTTTTTTCAAATATCCTGTTGTAATTTTTAAGAGCCATGATGGGTTTGCTTGGTTTTAATACAGCTTAAAAGTAAAATTGTTTTTAGAGTCAAGCTGGGTAAATGGAATTAGAACTAAGAGAGTGTGAATGAGAATGTATATAAGGGGAAGCAGGCAAGGATTAAAGAGGAGAGCAGAACTTCAGGAGGATATGAGAAGAAAATGTCCACACTAAGAAAACAAGAAAAGTTAAACTCTGTTCTAGAGAGCTGCAAGACAAACCATGGCCTGTCTATACTCGCTTGTCTGAACACACCAGCCCTAACGTTTGATGTCAAAGTGTCCATGGCCAATAGCTACCATTCATTTAAAAGTCTAGAGCAACACTCTGCAATTGAACTCTCTGCAACGAGGGAAATGTTCTGTTCTGTGCTGTCCAGTCTGGTAGCCACTAGCCACACGTGGCTTCTGAGCACTTAAAATGTGATTAGTGCAACCAAAGGACTGAATTTTTAATTTTATTTAATTTTAATTAATTTAAATGGAAATAGCCATATGTAGCTAGTGGCTTCCAGATTGGACAGCACGGGTCTGGAATATAGGACTGTGAATAATTTCAAAGCCTTGTTTTGAAACTTCATCAAACTATTCATTTCATTTATATTTAATAGATTTTGGATATATGAATTAAATAAGATTTCATACCAGACACAGCTCTTCCTGTCTGCTCCATCTCATGCTTTTCACTTTTATAATTATCTGATTGATTGGTTTAATGTGTTTCTGGTAGATCAGAAGCTCCGTGACGATAGCACTGGGCCTGCCTTGTTCACCTCTGGATCCTGGCCTAGAATGTGGCCTGGCACATTGTGCACTTTTTTTTTTTTTTACTGAGATATAATTGACATACAACACTGTCTTAGTTTTAGGTGTACAACATAATGATTTGAGATATACATATATATGGTGGTGCACTCTTAATAAATACTTTGTGACTGATCAGACATGAGAGAAGCGAGTCAAAAAGGAAGCATCTTTCCTGGAAGGATTATGCATCGAAAGATGCTCCTGAATATCTGAATCTCATTTTAAAAACCATTTCCAAGCTGTACAGATCAAGAGTGTTGTTGGTAACTAATCTACACTTTCCCCACTTTAATTTCCTTTTACTCACTACTCACACAAAAGTAAACAATATTTCTCACCACATGATTTACATATTCAATATTACTTTTATCAAAAAAATTTCATTTTATGATTTTCCTAAAATGAATTACTTCTAAACCATTATGTTTTCCTTTTATTCATCCCTAAAAAATACTTCAAGCTTGCTTGTACCACTAGCTGATATTCCATAAGCTGAATACAGGGCACCCAGATGCAGATTGGTTAGAAATGGTCTATAAAATTTTTCTGACTGCTTTGCTTTTAAAGCAAAGAATATATATGTAAAAGCATACATATTTGTCAACAAAGCATGTGTGTGTGTATATACACATACACACTATTGAGCTTCTAATTACCAATGCTTTATCATACATTCTATCTACCTACCTAGCTATACTCTTTTTTTTTTAAAGATTGACACCTGAGCTAACAACTGTGGCCAATCTTTTTTTTTTTTTCTGCTGTATCTCCCCAAATCTCCCCCGTACACAGTTGTATATCTTAGTTGCAGGTCCTTCTAGTTGTGGCATGTGGGACACCACCTCAACGTGGCCTGACGAGTGGTGCCATGTCCGTGCCCAGGATCCAAACCAGCGAAACCCTGGGCCCCCGAAGCGGAGCACATGAACTTAACCACTCGGCCACAGGGCCGGCCCTACCCAGCTCTACTCTTAAAGTCATGTAATTATGGTGGTCAGAAAGAACTGGATTAGAATTCTAGCTCTTCTGCTTTTTAGATATGCACTCTTGGGCAAATTACTTAAACCCCTGGGCCTCAATTTCATAAGTCTGTCAAAAGCATTAGATGCTATACTGGCTATAAAAGCAACTAGAAAAGCGCCTGGGACACAGCAGGCGTGCTATGTTTGCTGAATAAATAACTTATTTTATCTGCTTCTTGGGACCTCTTTCAGAGGCTTACAAACTCCCTAAGAACGGACAAGAGTCTGTTATCTTCCGATTTAAAGTAAGCAGGATGTGAAGATTAAAAGCAGATTCAAGGGCAAGTTACTGATTGGGGACTGAAGAAACAAGGAGGAGAGATCTATTAGAGTCTTAAGAAAATGGGAGAAGAGCTCATTTGAAAAAGACATTTCTGATGCCTAATAAAGATCAAATGAAAGGCCTTTCTCCGCTCTTTGGAAATGGTTCATCTCAGGCTAGAATCACAAGAGTTTCTATTGTCTATAAGTGTGGCTAATCTGTCATGTTTATCTTTAAAGTATTGAAGATCACAAGACCACTCACTATTCAACCTCCAAATCTCACGTTTGGTACATTTGATTTCTAGCAGCTTTGCCTATTCTAGAGCTCCTTCAGTACTCAGATCACATTCATAAATAGAACTAAGGTAAAGAACAGCTTCAACAGTTTGTATAAGGAATCCACAGGTATGCAGCAATAGAGCACTCCTTCAAAAAGTGCACCTCTGCATTCTGTTCCTAGACTTCCTGGGAGAGATGTACCTAAAGAGTCAAGATCCTAGGAAATAATGTCAACAGGAGAGAGAGGAAGATCACAGCACTCATCCATACCTCAGCTTCCTGCAGGGTCCCGTGGTTTAGGCACACCATGTCAGGACAAGTGATGGGAGACCCGCATCCTTCTCGGATTGCCAGCTGCATGTACTGTTTCAGGCACTAGAAGTTAAGAAGAAAAAAGACAATTATCCACTGTATGACAGTAGCACAAAAGCTACATGATCACCACTGCCTCTTCTTCCTTAATTGGCAGTCTTGGGACTCTCAGGAAATATAAGTGATCACAAGTGTGAATACTAACAGCCATCACTTTGGAAAGAATGTAGAGACAGGAGATTAATTATGTATGACTTCAACCTAAGAATATTGAGTTTATTCAAGGCAACAAGTCAAAGTCCTGTATGCTCACACATTTTATCCACCATAGACTGGGAAAAGAAGAAACACTCGTTTGTATGAATGCTTTACTTTTTTTTTTTTTTTAAACTTATCTGACTTCCCAGTTCCATTTTTACTTAGTGGTCCTCTCCCTCAAAGTTCACCCAAAAGTAGAACTCTCTGACCCTCATGCTGAGCTAGCCAAATGAAATCCAAATAAGAACAAGGCATGGACTTATCTAAGAACACTCTTAATAGCAAATATACCTGGAAAAGCTAATGTCAGAGACAATTTGAGAGAATGAGACTTTGCCAAAATGATGGGCCTTAGTGGATGCTATGATTAGGAGGTTTGAGTAGAATGTGGGGAAGGAAGAAACTGGATAGGGAGAAAGAAATCCAGAGAGGAGAGGGAGATAACCAAGGACAAACTTGGTCTACCCATTGCCTGTTGCACCTGGGATCTTGGACAGTGGGTGGAGATGGGAGTCAGACTGAGAAGGCAGGAGAGAGACTGATAGCATTATGGAGACCACTAACTCCTTCCTTCTCCCTCCCAATCCATCCCCACAGACCCACAGGAAATTGAAGGCCATAGCTCCAGAAGATAAAACTCAAGAAATCCAAAAGTTGGCTCTTCAATTTCTACCAATTTCCTCATAATTGGTGATCTCTTTTCTATATTCATGATGAAAAAGAGTCAAGCACAAATGTTTGAGGAGGATACCCCCAAAATACATAAACTAGTCAATGAATTAAAGACTCTTATGAAGTGATGATTATGTATAATTGGATTTGAATTTTTCAAATGTCTACATTTGTATATCAACATGCTATATTAAAAATACTACCTTTGCACCAACCTTTTATAAAAGCTTAACTACTAAATAAATTCTACGGTCAGAATACTGATGGCCTAATTGTGAAATCTATTCCTTTCATTAATCATCTCTATTCATTTTCCCCATCACAAAAATAAAATATCACAATTGTATTATTTCAGAAAAACAATCGTGTATTTATCTGACTGAAATTACTGTCATAACGGACTAATGAATCAATAACTAGGGCAAACCATTTAAACCAGATTTGTATTTCTTCAAGTACCTAATAATTCCCTTCTCCAAGGAGGCAATTTTTTCCTATGATGTTCATCACACACAAAAAAAAATCCAGAAAATTACCTAAATATCCAAAAATCCAGAAAATTACCTAAATATCCAAAACAGAGGAACATGTAAATAAATTATGCTAAATTCATGCAATGGAATGCTGAAGAATCATGAAAAATATTTTCAAGTAATGTTTAAAGACATAGGAAATGCTCACAATTTAGTACGAATTAGGGAATAAAAGATGATTTAGTATGAATTGGAGAAGAAAACATATCTGGGAGCAGGTCCTCTTAAGTCACCTTCCACTTCAGTTAACTGCAATATAAATATATTTTAACTTTCACTTTCTTGCTCAAGAGAGGGTATACAGGCACTTGCTCTAGGAGTTACTGTGCCAAATGGTCTCCAGCACTACGAAGAATGGTAGGTAGAAGAGAGCAGCAGCAAGGAAAATATGGGAAAGAATTTCAATGTGCAGGTGAAACTCAAGAGGAACAGCTAACAAAAAGGAGCGTCACACCAAGGGACAAATGAATGAACCATGTGGAGACCTGTCTACCCTGCTCTGCCCCTGAGGACCTGTCGGCCTTCCATCTGCCACACAGATCCCAGTGTCACTGCCTTGATCTCCCAGCTGCCACTTGAAATGTAAGTAGAAAGACTCTGAAATGTACAGTCTCCAGGCTCAAGGGGAAGGTATCTGAGGAAAGCAAAGGAAACCATGCAATGAACGTCAAATCCCAGCATCTGGGCTCTGGCCCCAGAGCCACCTATCAGGCGACAAGGGGAAAACTAAACTATGACCAGACTTGCTTCCCTTAAGTTTTAAAATGGGGATAATAATACCCGTTATGTTTACCCCACAGAGTTTAAAACACTCACACACACAAACACAAACCTGAAATTTTGTACAAGGAAGCCCTTTGAAAATTTGCAAATTGCAGAATATTTGGTTATATTTCTACTCCATGTCACCTGGTCTTTGATTTTTCTACCAAAAACTTTGTGGGGAAATGTTAATCTTTTGACCTTCTGGGACTACCCTTTCTCCACTCCCTTCAGGGAACCAGTTAAACCACTTGTGGTAGAGAAGCTCCATAAACAGAGCAGACATTTGTAACAGAACGTCACACACACCTCAGTTCAAGCCTCTCCTTAGAACTATTTGCATCTATAGAAAAAGCTTAGAGTTCAGTAGGAACTAAAGAGATTTTGTGAGTCTTTATGGGCAAAAAAAAAAAATTCATTTCAACTTATATTGCAAATGTGTAAAGTTGAAATCGCTAAGCTTTCCCAAGAGTTTATAACGAATGTTCTATTTCTAATCTAACGTTCTTAGATACACTGTTACCACCATATATATAAACCCAATGAATTTTGAAGCTTCCCACAAGGACTCTCCTGGCCACAATATTATGTGACCACGATTTTAGGAGAGAAGTTAGAGCTGTATATAGTGACTACAGGGTATAAGTCTATATGCCCCCTCCTTTTTTTTTTTTAAATTCTAAGAAACACTAGTTCAAAATGGCGATTTATAAGTGCAAGTTGCTAAGGAATGGTACAGCACAGGCAATTGACACTCCATCACTATGAGCATCCATTCCCACTCAAAGACAAAGAGGAACAACAATCAGCTCTAGTTGTTGCTTCTTGAATTTTCAAGTGCCTTAGGTTCATTATATGTCCTCCAACAACTTTCACCAAAAATCTAATCTCAAACCCTCCCTCTCCTCTTCAATATCTCTAGCTAAAGCACAAAAGAAGTGAAAACACTCACATGCACCCCAGTGCACATTATGCAAATAAAACATAAATAAACGGTTAACAATTCTGGAAGGAACTGGCATTTAGCTTGTAAATAAAGACAGGGAAACACTGAGAGAAAGGAAAACAACCATCACTTAGTCACATTAAAAAAAAAATTACATTCCATTAAACAATAGCATTAAACAGATGTCTAAATATGCAATTTTCATAGCAGCTAACACATACTGAAGGAGATGTTTCAAACAGAACATTTCAAAAATCCTGATGACCCAAGAAAAAAAACCCCAACTCTTCCTTTTGAATAATCAACAATTCACTTAATTAGTTTGGTAGAACAAAGAAACATTTTTAAGCCATGAAGGGTTATATATAATAAAAAAGACTGTTCCTCAAAATCACTCGACTGCCCTCAAGTATTCAGACGGGATCTAACTAAGGATTTAACCATCAAACACCTGGGGAACCAGATGACTTGTATTGTCTCTTCCAACCCTGAGAGCCTATGAATTATGTACAATGGAATCTTCCCAGAAAGAGATTTCTCCTAGACCCCTTTCAGGGGTGTTATTTTCCGATGTCCCAAAGGGCATTCTTCATAAGGTGTTCTCCTCTATTAGGTGGACAAGCCAAAAGGGCTACAACATTCAGACAAAGCTGCTATGTATGCACCCAAGAACAATATATATACACACACATATATATATATTTACTATACTACTGCTCATTTTCCATCACTAGATTCTACCTTTCTTATGGGTTTTCTCTAAGGAAAAAAAAAGCATTATAATGAATCATCAACAGAACTTAGATTCTAATGATCAAGATTAAAGTACGAGCTGTAAAGTCCCCTCTGCATCTTGGTTAAGTTGTTAACCTCTCTTGCTACAGCACTCTCAATGATAAAATGGGGCAATACCACCTGCCTAGGCTACTCTCATGGAAATGGAGAGTCTTCCACAAGGGTAAATAGGTGAAAATACTCTGAAAAGTGAAAAGGGGTATGCAAATGTAAAGTGTAACTGGAGAATGAAATAGATGTTTCTGAACTATTGACAAGCATGCAGACATGAAAGTCCGCAAAGAGATGTAACTCCTGGAGATCAGTCTCATGAGGGTGGGGAAGGAAGGTAAGAAGAGAACAGGTATTTTGGGGAGGAAGGAGGTAATAGCTGACATTAGTTGAAAGTTTAAAGTGATCCCCAGGATCTTGGGTGCTTCTGGATGCAGGTGCTGTAGCCCTGAGGTCAAAGAAGGACTGGCAACTCCCCCTTGACTTGAGGCTGAGCTAGTGAACTCTTGACCTAGGGTTTCTCATCCCTAGCTCAGCCACGGGTGGGAAGAAAGGTGAGGAGGCAGAAAGCACTTAAAGGTCAAAATACAGACAGGCCCTGAATGTCTGTTTTGCTTTTTATCATTCCTGGTACAATGCTGTAGGGTATTTAATAAATGGATTTTTGATAAAATGTAGGCCAACACTTCTCAGCCTCAGTACACAAGTACATCCCAACGTCTCAAGTGTGTTCTAAACAACATCTCATATGGAGGCCAATATTCTGGCTACTCCAGTTTGGACTATGATCTCTAGACATGATCCAAGAATAAAGCCTTCTTTGTTGGATGCTGTGGAGTTAAATTATTAGTACAACTCAAGATGGAATCTCTCCCAATTCAAAATCCTTTTAACACACCAAAAGCATCCTGGTTTGGAAATGTATAATGGTTTGAAAAAATTCAAAGAAAGCAATCACCTATAGGTAGGCAATAAGTTGTTTCCTGATGCAGTATGATCCTGAAATTTTCCTTACAAAACCCCTTTCAGAAACCTTGGCTTTTCACAAATACGATACCACTAGTGATGAGATCACCTTCAAATCCCGTTGCCAACCATATAGGACATCAGAGGACTGCTAGGGAAACCTGGTACCAGATGATTAAAAAGAAGCCCCAAGTCAAACAACAAGCCACAAGTATGGGTAAAAAGAGACCTTAGTTTTACAATTCTCATCCTTAAGCTTCTGTTATTCAAGAAAGTCTTCCTTTTCTTGCCCCCAAGTCTGGTATGACACCCAGCCCATCTGCTCTCACAGCATCCTGACACCTGGCTAGCACAGTAGTTTTCAAACCAGGTGCAAAGGTGTATTCTTGGGAGCCTATGAGTTCTTCATAGCAAGGTTTTTTCCACTTTATGTTTATTTAATATTAAAAAAAGCAAGCTTTGGACCACCTCAGGGAACACCCCATTTCCACTCAATTTCAACGCTCACACTTGAGTTTGTGGTGCAGTCCTCCTTTGCCAGGTAGGAATGCTTCCACTGTCACAAGCAGATTAAAAAATAATGGAAGTATCCGGGCCCAGTGAAAGCTGTACAAGGCAAGATTTTTAGTGACTGCGACGCAGACAAGTGGCAAGATTGAATTACCACTTCTTCACTGGAACACGCCAAACTTAGAGTCTAACTATAAAACGTGATTTAGTAGAAACTAAACATCATCTATCATATTAACGTTAACTTAAATTTCTGTTGTTGTTAGTGCCGTGGAGTCAATTCCAGTCCCTAGAGACCCTGTGTACAGCAGACAGAACCCTGCCCAGTCTTTTTGTGCCATCCTCTCACCTTCCGGTGCTGTATCAAGCAACGCTCCCCTGCTATTCACAGGGTTTTCACAGCCAATTTTTTCAGAAGTGGGTGGCTAGGTCCTTCTTCCTAGTCTGTTTTAGTCTGCAAGCCCCGATGAAACCTCCCCACCATGGGTGACCCTGCTGGTATTTGAAATACCAGTGGCATAGCTTTCAGCATCACAGCAACACGCAGCCACCACAGTATGACAACCAGTCCATGGTGGGGAGAGTGCCGAATCTTAACCACTAGACCACAACTTAAATTTTACTGGTCTATAATTTTAGTTAATATTCAGCTCATACATTTATTCTGATGCTCTTGTTGTTTAAGTGATATAAGTCTAAATGTGCTTGTACCTTGTATTACGTTTGTATAAGTTTAAGTGAGACCATAATAAAAGTGATTTGAAAATAGCTCAGTATTGGGGTTCCAATTATGTTCCCCTTCTAAAGGAATCCCTATAAATCCATAAAGAGGAGGAGAACACTGTGATTCTCAGTGGCAGTGGGGCTGGTGATATGGCATTTTCCCTTGGGAACATATCAGAATATCAGATTATCCAAAGAGAATTTTATAAACTACACAATGGCCCCGTCTCCCTCATTTCTCCAGAAGACATGGGTTCTCCTCCCTATTTACCAACATTCCTCTCACCACCTTAGGTAACACTAGATGTTAACAATTGAAGTATGCTGTTCATGTTGACAACACAGTGGTTAGCACCCTACACTCTAGGTGACTGTGAACTCACTTGTCTCCCCAATAGCCCAGGAGTTCCATCAAGGTCTGGATCATATCTTATTCCTCTTCATATCCCCTAGAAACATCTCTCACAGGATCTGGCACATGGCAGACGCTCAGATTTCTGTGTGAGCTGGAAGCCTGAATCTATCACTTACCAGCTTTGTGGCAAAAACTCCTTGAGCTCCAATCACTGAAACCTATAAACCCCACCTGCATTCTTCCTCTCTTCTTCCCTCCTTCAACACATAGGAGCCAACTCCACCTTCCAGGGCCAACTCCACTAATTTCTGGTTCCCATTCCCTCCTGTCTTTCAAGAAATTTACGCAAGTATCTATTTTCTTTCTTATGTCCTGAATTTTTCCCTATCTATTGGGTCCTTCTTCTCAAGTTAAACATGTCCAAAAATATCCTACTTAAAGAAAAATAATAATAAAACCACAAAGAAAAACAGCCCTCCCTTACTCCTCTTCCTGGCTGTATACTGCCTTTTTCACTCCTCTCCTCTTGAGAGTCAAATGTTTGAAAGAGTTATCTGCCCTCACTTCTCTCATTTCTTCACCAACTCCCTCACAGTACCTCCCCTACAACTTAACAGAAGTGGGTGTCTAAAGTCACCAGTGACTCCCAGATCATGGAATCCAATACACATTTTCTTCCTTCCTGACCTCTCAGTGGTATAAGACTGCTAACCACTCCTACTTTCTTGAAACTTTCTTTCCCTTGCCCTCAGAATTCCTCACTTCTCTGATTATCATTCTTCCTCTTTGGCCACCCTTTCTCAACCTCTTTTGTCTTCCTCCACTCAATATTTAAATGCTGGAATTTCAGCATGGGATCTAAACTCTCTTCTCTGGTAGAGAAAGTGTAAAACTTTCCTTGCGGTCACCTCATTAACTAGATACAACCAATTGTGTTTGTTCACTGTCTATCTGCTCTCAGATCCATTCCCCACTTTCCCGCTCTGCTCTTAATGCAGAGAATATATTT
The DNA here is from genome assembly GCF_037783145.1 of Equus przewalskii. Taxonomy (NCBI): domain Eukaryota; kingdom Metazoa; phylum Chordata; class Mammalia; order Perissodactyla; family Equidae; genus Equus; species Equus przewalskii. The sequence goes on along the minus strand of NC_091849.1, from coordinate 17,486,796 downwards.
CCCAGGTTCCAGGGAGACTTGGCAATGGTAAGCATTACAGAAAAAATCGAGTGTGGGTGCAATTCTCCTCCCCTACTCTTTGCTTCCTATAATGATCTGACAATGGCTGTACTTCCTGCTCCTACTGGATAGAACTCTTCCCCATGGTCCCAGCTCCCACCATGGCTCTAGCCCTCATCAGACAGCCCAACTTCTGGGTCCTAGTAATACCTTTTCTTCCTCTTTTTCCCCACAGCCCTTAGGGTAGTAGTGGCTTCCTGTTGTTGCTAATATCCAGGTACTTCACTGACCTATTTGGCTTCTCAGTCCTCCATCACCTTTATAACCAATCGCCTCTATCAAACTGCCTTTTTTGAAAGACCTGGAGTGATTTCCGTTTTCTTAGCTGAATCTCAGTCAGTAAACCAAATAATCGCAATGTGATTTTTCCAGGCCAGGCCTCTCCTTATGTACTCCAAACCTGTACATCAAACTGGGTACTTACCATACTCATCCTTGAATGGCTGTTGAGTGTTGAGGGACCTCACACTAAACAAATACAAAACTGAATTCATGATCCTTTCCCCTAAATCCAGTCCTTGTCCTGTGTTTTTTCTGTGAATGGCATTTCCATCCATCCGGCTGTACAACCCAGAAGTCATCTATGACACTTCTCTCTTACCCTTATATCCAACAAACGCCTACCAGACATCTTCACCAGGCTGTCTAAACACACCTCAAACTTAACTTAACAGAGCTGCTGAAGCCACCTTCCCCAACATACCAACAAATCTGCTTCCCCACACGCCGGGTCTTCCCCATCTCAGTAAATGGAACCAATTACCCAGTTGCTTAGCCAAAGAAAACCCCAAAAACACTGTGATCCTTGATTCCCCTTTTCCTCAAATTCCACAACCAAAACAGGTCCCAAATCTACCCACTTCTCACCACTGCCACTGCAATTCAAGTCACCGTCTCCTCTTTCAAGGAACCCTGCAATAGCCTCCTCACTGGTCTCTTGGCTTCTACTTCACACTCAGCCAGGGTGCTCCTTAATACATCTTCTTTTAAATGTAACTTATAGTTTATTCTCCTGCCCCAAATTCTCCAGTGAACATGCATCTCATTTAGATTGCCTCTTAAACTCCTTCCCATGGCTCTGAAGGACCTAGCTACCGCTCTGAGCTCATTTCCACCAGACTCCCTCCTTACTCTGGGAATACGAGCCTTCTCACTACTTCTTTGACATGTCAAACTTGCTCCTCTCCTTTCTTGGTTTGTGCCATTTCCTCTTCCTAGAATGCTCTTCTCCCAGATGGCTCACTCTCCCTTCATTCAGGGCTCTGCTCTATGCTACCTCCTCAGATAGTCCTTCCCTGGCTAAAAAGGCCAACCTTCTCTCCCCTTTCAGGCCTCCTTACACTGCTTTATTTTTCTTCACAGCACTTACCACTACATAATATTACTCACTTGTGTATTGTCTTCTTGCCCCACTGGAAGTTTGGCTAGAAGCCGAACTTTGTCTTGCTCTATGATGGATCCCAGAAAAACATGTAGAAGGTACTACAACATATTATTCCATGACTTAATAAATTCCCAAGTCCTATCAACCGCATTTCCTAAATGCTCACCTCTCAATCTCCTCTGCTGTGACTCCAGACCACTCGCCATTACCTGGTACCTGGGCCTCTGCCTTAGCTTATTCCCTAGTCTTCCCGTATCTGTTTCTGCCTCTTTATAATTAATTCTCCACACTGCAGGCAAAAGGAACTTTTAAAAAATCTAAGTCTGATCCCCTCTGTCACCTGCGTAAAACCCATCCATAATTGTAAGGATTCTTTATTTCTCCTTTGTAGTACTTATTATAATTAGGATTTGAAAATTAGGTGTATATAATTATGTATCCCCCACCCCAAGTCTCACTCTCTCCACTCATTCCACCTATCAATGTTACCAGAAATTTCAACCTTTAGATTTCTTTGATTAAAACCCTATCTCTAGAGATAGAATTGGTGGTTACCAGAGGGGAAGCGGGGAGGGAGCAGGGTGAAAGGGATGATTAGGCACCTGTGTGCAGTGATGGACTGTAAATAGTCTTGGGGTGGTGAACATGATGTAATCTACATAGGAATCGAAATATAATAAGGTACACCTGAAATTTACATATTGCTATAAACCAATGTTGCCGCAATAAAAATAAATTCCAATTAATTAAAAAAAAAACACCTTATCTCTAGAATGCTCCTGTCACCATTCACAAATAATTACGGCAGGAAGATATTAATACTGGTTAGTTGCATAGGCCAGTTGTTCCCTAGCAGAGGGCAGAGAGCCCTGAAGAAATGGATATAAGACAGCTATGTTTTTAGGGACAAGAAACACTGGAAACTATGGGACACTACTAGGAAAGGCAGCTGTGATATTGTGATTCACAATAAGAGATACATATTTGGTCTTTGTCCCTGTTTCTAAGCACTTAGGGGCTAAAACCCTTGGAATTCCCTTAGTGGTGAGAGAGATAAAGGTGTCTTTTGTTATGTTAATGAGGTAACTTTTGGAATGCCCCTAGGTCATCTAAGCACAGGGGCTAGTTGCCAGGGGAACCACCTCTGTGATGGGACGGTTGGAATTTTCAGTCCCACTCCTGACCTCCAGGGAGGGGAGAGAGGCTAGAGGTTGAATGATCACCAGTGGCCAATGATTTCATCAACATGCCTATGTAATTAAGCCTCCATAAAACCCCAAAGGACAAGGTTCAGAGAGCTTCCTGATTGGGGAACACATGGAATTTGGGGAGAGTGGTGTGCTCTGGGAGGACACCATACCTTGCCCTATGCATCTCTTCCACCTGGTTGTTCCTGAGTTGTATCCTTTTATAATAAACCAGTAATCTCGTAAGTAAAATGCTTCTCTGAGTTCTGTGAACCACTCTAGCAAATTAACCGAATCCAAGGAGGAGGCTGTGGGAACCTCTAATTTATAGCCAGTAGGTCAGAAGTACAGTTAACAACCTGGGCTTGTGACTGGTGTCCGAAGGTTGTGGGGAGGCTTGTAGGACTAACTCTTAACCTATAGAATTTGGCACTATCCCTGGGCAGACAGTGTCAGAATTGAGTTGAATTCTCAGACACCCTGCTGGTGTCCAAGAATTGCTAGGTGGTGTGGGGGAAGACCCTCCTCTGTATACACCCATGTTGGAATAGGGTACAGGAACCCAAAAGAGCAGCCTTCAGAGGAAGCCCCAGGTAGAAGGAAGAGGAGTGTTTCAACAGGAGGTTAGTGAACTGCAAGATAACATACACCTGCCTTACTATTCAACTCCTTACTGACAATGCTTCTGAAACTTTAATGTCCATTAGAATCACACAAGAATCCTGTTAGAAATGCAGATTCTGATTCAGTAGATCTGAGGTGGGCCCTCCTTAGGAGCTCCCAGGTCTTGTTGATGTTGCTGACACTTTTGAGTAACAAGGTCTGGGACAAAGACTCTCTACGCTGAGTGTTTAATAGAATCATCTGAGGAGCTTTCCAAAAGTCCAATGTGCAGACCATACCACAGACCAATTAATTCAGAACATCTAAGGGAAGGATCAGGCATCAGCATTTTATACACAAGTATATGTACTAGTCTGTGTATTTTGTATATATATAGCTTTATTGAGCTATAATTCATACGCGATACAATTCTCCCATTTAGAGAGTGCAATTCAACGGTTTTGAGTATATTCACAGAGTTGTACAACAATCACACACGAATTTTAGAAGATTTCATAATCCCAAAAGAAACCCCATGTCGCTCCCCATTTCTCCCCCAAATCCCCTCCCCACCCCCTCAAATCTAGGCAACCACCAGTCTACTTTCTGTCTCTATGGATTTGCCTATTCTGGACTTTCATATAAATTGAATCATACAATATGTGGTCCTTTGTGACTGGCTTCTTTCAATAAGTATAAAGTTTTCAAGGTTAATCCATGTTGTTGCTTGTATCAGTATTTCTTTTTATGGCTTAGTTATATTCCATTGTATTTATATACCATATTTTATTTATCATTCATCAGTTGATGGACATTTGGGTTATTTCCAATTTTTGCTATTATGAATAATGCTGCTATGAACATCTATGTACAAGTTTTCGTGTAGGTATATGTCTTCACTCCTCTTGGGTATATACTTAGGCATGGATGTGGTATATGCTAACTCCATGTTTGCCTTTTGAAGAACTGCTAGACTATTTCCCAAAGCAGTTGTAACATTTACATTCCCACCAGCAGTGTATGAGGCTTCCAATTCCTTCAAATCCTCACCAGAACTTGTTACTGTCTGACTTTTATTCTCTCCATCCTGATGCGTGTGAAGTGAAATTTCATTGTGGTTATGACTTGCATTTCCCTGATGGCTAATAATTTTAAGTATCTTTTCATATGCTTACTGGTAATTTATACACTTTCTTTGGAGAAACGTCTATTCAGATCCTTTGCCCATTTTTAATTGGGTTATTTGTGTCTTTATTATTGAGTTATGAGTTCTTTATATATTATAGATATGTCCCTTATCAGATATGATTTGCAAATATTTTCTCCCATTCTGTGGGTTACCATTTCACTTTCTTGATGGTGTCCACTTTTTGAAGTTTATAAAGGTTTTCAATTTTGATGAAATCCAATTTATTTTGTTGTTATTGTTGTTCATGTTTTGCTTTACCCAAGGTCATGAAATTCTATTTTCTATTTTTTCTTCCGAGAGTTTTATAGTTTTAGCTCTGACAGTTAGGTCTATAATCCATTTTGAGTTAATGTTTGTCCATGTTGTGAAGAAGCAGTCCAACTTCATTCTTTTGCAAATGGTATCCAGTTGTCCCAGCACCACTTATTGAAAAATTATTCCTTTCCCTTTGAATCACCTTGGCACCCTTGATAAAAATCAATTGACAATAAACATAACAATTTATTTCTGGACTCTATTCTATTCCATTGATCCGTCTGTCTATTCTTATGATGGTATCACACAGTTTTGATTAACATAGTGCTGTAGAGTTTGAAACCAGAAAGTGAGTTCTCCAACTTTGTTTTTCTTTTTCAAGATTGTTTTGGACATTCTAGGTCCTTCAAATTTCCATATAAGTTTTAGGATCAGCTTGTGAATTTCTGCAAAGAAGATAGTTGGGGTGTTGAAAAGAATTATGCTGAATCTGTGGATCCATTTGGGGAATATTTCCATTTTAACAACATCAAGTCTTCTAATCCATGATCATGGGGTGTGTTTCTATTTAGTTTTCTTGAATTTCCTTCACCAATGTTTTATAGTTGTCAGAGTATAACCTTTGTACTTCTTTTGTTAAATTTAATCCTAAGTATTTTATTCCTTTTGATATTATTGTAAATGAAATTGTCGTCTTAATGCCATTACCATACTATTCTTTGCTAGTGTATAGAAATACAATTGATTTTTGTATATTGATCTTACAGTCTGCATCCTTGTTAAACTGGCATCAGTATTTTTAAACTCTCAAAGTGATTCCAACGTGTAACCAAATCTAAAAACTTCTAGTTCGACACTATCCATGCCCTCAAGTCTTATCAAGGAAAACACATCCATCGTCATTGCCTTTAAGTAATTTTGCAATGTTCAGAGGCATGATCTTCATAGGAAGGAAGGACTCCTTTCTAACCAACATCTCCATGGATACTGCATGAATTTGGCTAGTTCCAGAAGAAATAGTAAAGGAAGCTTAAGGGGGAAATTACATATAAATACAAAATTTAAAGCTCTGATTGAGATCCTTTAAACATTTTACCCCAAAATAGTGCTGTTACTTTTTCTAGAAAAGGGTGCTAAGATCCACCTTGTAAGTTTGAGAACAGTCATTCAAAATGGGAGATTGAATCCGGGCCCCAATCAAAAGTACCTCCAGTTCCCACCAAACAAGAGTGATCAAACACTCCTATCTTTATCTCAAGTGATCACGAAACATCTAAATTAAGAAACTCAGAGATAGAAATAGCTCTGAAGAGAAATCCATTGGAAATGCTTCAGTCTGGTCCAGTCCACACAACAAAGCCCATTAAATCTGCTAAACTGGAAGAAATTTCAATCAGAGTAGAGAGCAGACACTGGCATCAGAAAGATCTGCTTCCAACACAAGTAATTCAATAATTCTATGACTGACCTTTCAGAAGTTTTCCCTTTTATCCCACCTGTGCTGCATTTCTGAACAGAGCGAGGCCCCAATTCTTATACTAGTTCCCAAGAGAACCATCTGTGCAAGGTGCTATCTTACAACACAGTATGCCCAGAGAAGCAACCAATGGTTCCAGGAGAAAGGAAACAACAAGGCTTGCCAAGTTCACGTCCTTCCATTTCCTCCGAAGAAACATTAGACCTCAGAACTGCCAGCCCTCAGCTGGCCCCAAGGCCCTGGCCAAAGGGCCCAGGACAGGCAGTGAGAATAAGCACATTCTGGATTAAACATGGGTAGATTCCACTGGATTCATTTATCAGTGTCTTCCTTCTCCTCCTGTGCACCTAAAGAATCCCTATTGGAACTCTCAAGCAGCCTTTCTGACTCTTTCAGAGTGCACATAAAGTCTCAGCAACATGGAAGGGAACGAACCCCAAGTTAATAAAGGGTCAAGAAACTCCTCGAACCCTGATGTAGGGCTATGCAAGTTATCTGCATAAAGTATAACCTTTCAATCAGTCTAAGAAAACACATTGGAGAATGTAGTAATACATTCTACTAGAGAAGTCACAGTGTGTATTAAAACTACACCCTACGAAGGACAGAAGGATAAATGGATAGATAGATGTGCGATAAAGCAAGTACAGTAAAAAGTTAATGTTAGAATCTAAGAGGTCATGGGAATACAGATATACATTGTTAAAATACTTTCACCTTTGTTGTACGTCTGAAATACAACTGTACAATCATAACGAACTGTTGTACAATTTTTTTTAACTAAAAAGCAAAAATAAAATTACACCATTCACCAAATCTCAGATTTTGTTGTTTCCCCAACGTCTGTATTAGTATTTAAATCAGAGTTTGAATAAATTATAGTGAAATAAAATCTTAATTAAAACTAATGGTAGCAATATTAGAGATTATCTAAATTTTTGAAATTTTAAAAGAATATTTACACTATATAAATGAGAGAATGATGCTAATTCATCAGCAATTACATTTTTTTCTACAAGATATAACCTTAAAAGCCAGCATGCAAAACAGCTCACATCAATGACCCAGAAGTTGGACAACAGCAATACTGTTATTCCCCAAGAGAATATTATTTCTCTCCATGCAGTGATGGTTAGGAACTAAGTACTATCAGTTTAGAACAGACCTAAACTTTAAGCAACTTCCTCCTTGGTTACATTTACAAAAGAGAATTTATTAGATTTAAGAAATGCGAACTCTGAAAAAGTTGGACAATGACTAAGATTGACTAGGAACAATCCTGTTTTATTCAAAATTAATTTGAAATGATTTTATTCAATTACTCCATAGCAAAATCAGAATATCTTTCTACTTATAATGTAGACGCAACTATTCCTCACCTCATAATTTTCCCCCAAGGCTTTATTTTGCAAAAATGTGAATGTTTTTGACATTTTCTAAAAAACACATTTCTAGAAATCAGGGGGTTTTATATGTGGTGCTTACTTTTTTTCATTTTAACTGCTGTAATCTGGACCAGTCTTCCTTTTCTTTCTCTTAGTAAACCTATAGGCTTACATATCCGAGACTGCTGTTAACTCTCTTGTTAAAAGCTAACCTAGTTACTATCCGTGAACTGCCACTTTCCAAATGTTTTGAGTTAGCACCATATTCTAGCAAATGAGACTATTAAGGCAAAGATCATAAGTCAAAGCCACGTGATCAGTTGTTTCAGAAACGTGTGTCAGTGGACACAAAAGACACAGAGGGACCGTATGTATTTCAAAGCATATGATAGTGAGCAATTCATATGTGCTTCACGAGTGGAGCGCTCCGCAAATACCCTAGACCAGTGCATCAGAGTCCCCTGGACGATGAACTGAAACACAGATGGCCTCATCCCCAGTTTCTGATTCAGTAGGTTTAGGATGGGGCTCAAGAATGTATAATTCTAACAAGTTCACAGCTGCTGCTGATGCTGCTGGTCCGAGGACCACACTTTGAGAACCACTGGCCTGGAACTAAAATATTCATTATATGAGAGGCAAGGGAAAGGAGACGATGGGAAGGAGAATATTTGTCAAGCTCCTATGATAGCTATGGTATGCACCTTAAAATTATCTCATTTAATCTTCATAGTAACTCTGAGTCTAGTATGATCCCCATTTTACACAAAGCAGTTCAGTAACTTACCCTAAATTCCCATGACTAGTAAATATAGGAGTTGAGATTTAAACAAAGGTCTGAGACATGGCCCTTGCTTGCTTTCCCACTACCTCACAATGATTTCCATGTTATTAGAACTAACGCATGAGAAAATAGTGGAATCTTTACAATGTGAAAACACTACGTTTTTTCCTTCTGAAGGTTATCAACACCATAAATCATAAAGTTTTTCAAAGACTAGGCACCATTCCATATTAAAACAATCTGTATTTACCACTACCTAGGAAAAGCAGATATTACAGCTATAAATATTTTTTTTCAAGTTGCAGTAAAGGTCTCGTGCTTGAGAGTCACCCATTCATTAATTACCCTCAGCACCCAGAATCATTTGGAAACAAGCACCAGACGAAGTCCTCTTGGGAACACCAGTAACTTCTACAAACACGATGGGTGTCGGGGGGAGAACACCAGTCTTCGAACCAGGAGGTCTCGGCTTGAACCTTGACTTCAGTTTCAACATCTGAATATACACCAAGTACATTGGGAGCCTCCAGGTGTGCAAACCCCAGACCTCTTAATCTCTCAGTCCTTGGTTTCCTAAAATAACTTGCCCAAAGTCACACAGTTGAAAGTTCACGGCACATCACTCAACTCCTTCAATCTGGGGCTATGGCCACAGGTGTATTGAGACTACATGCTCTCTGGTTTCTGGAAAAGTCCTTGGGTTTTTTAAATCAATTGCTCCCTACATCTTCTTTGTACTGACTAAACTTTTATGTACATAAAAACCAGTTTTGCATTATATATGCCATTGTCAACCTTTAGAAACCACAGGTAGGATCATAAAACCTAATATGGTGCTCATCCATTGTCCATGCTAACAAACCCAATTTAGGAAGCACATGCTATGTGCTAGGCAGTCTATTATGCATTTTCACAGAGCTTGTTCTCATTTCATCCAAACCACGTTATGATCCAGGAATTAAGAGTATGGATCTTGGTCAAGTTACTTAACTCTGCACTGGTTTCTTTATCTGTAAACTGGAGGGTAAGAATAAACGGGGATAAAACTACTTTTGCATAATACACACTCCATGGTAGGTACTCAAATGTCCCTGCTTGTCCTTGATTTCTTTTTCATAGATGAATAAATGGAGAGTCAAAGAGATTGAATAAAAACCCTACATTCACATGGCTAATAACTCACAAACACTTTCCAGAAGAGTCCAACCAAAAGGACCTCCTTCCTGGCAGTGGAAATGATTCAAAACCATTGAGGCTTTCAGTTAACACAGAGCTATTTATTTCCATGGAAATGAGGCATTGACTGCGTCCAGCCTGATTCCAGGAGGTGCCATGCATATCTGGAATCCACCACATAACCAGTCTGTGATGAACTTAAATGTTCAGAAAATGAGGTTTTAGGGTTAACTGAATTTTCTATTTAGCTCACAACCTTTTTTGGCTTCCACTTGTCTAAATCTTTAAAATCTCCTTTCCTACTTGGTAACATCTTGTAACTTAACGTAGACTTTTTCATGATAAGGCATCTCCCACCACCTTAGGACCACCATTATGAGAATTATTTTTCCCTTTGTCCATGTCTCCTATATTTTTCTTGATATGGTCCATTTTTCTAACTTGATAGTATTGTGAATACCAAGGTGTAAAATCAGCTGAAACTGTACTAGCACTGGACAGAACATATATTTTTTGAAGTTAGATTCACGGGATGAGTTTGTTTTGCTACAATTTGCTTTCTCCTTAAAAGAAGCATTTTCTTTTCATATAGCAGATTAGAGAATGTGAAAAATTTGAAAATACTCAGAATGTCAAAGAACGGGGCTTTCCTACACATTGGGAAGGCAATTTGGCAACATATATCGATTTTAAAAAGCACATAACTTTGGATTAGGCAATTCCACTTCTAGAAATTTATCCTCGAGAGATATATTTTCACACTTACATAAGTACAAAAATTTTCATTTATAATAGCAAAAACTAGCCCATTATTAGGAGGGACCTGGTTAGATAAATTTTGACACAGCCCTACCATAGAACACTACACAAGGTACAGGGGCAGCCCAGTGGCCGAGTGGTTAAGTTCACGTGCTCCGCTTCGGCAGTCCAGGGTTTTGCCGGTTCAGATCCTGGGCGCGGACATGGCACCGCTCATCAGGCCATGCTGAAGCGGCCTCCCACGTGCCACAACTAGAAGGACCCACAACTAGAATATACAACTATGTACTGGGCAGCTATGGGGAGAAGAAGAAGGTAAAAAAAAAAACATTGGCAACAGATGTTAGCTCAGGTGCCAATCTTTAAAAAAAAAAAGGAAGGTAGGTCTGGATACTCTAACATAAAAATACGTCCACAATACACTACATTAAATTTGTAAAACTCATGTAAAAGAAGAGTACCTATAAATAAAGATTTCATTTCTGTATTAATTGATGTGCATATGTACCCATCTATATATTTATGTTACACAGAGAAAGAGTCTGGATTGGGGTACACATGAACTGTTCATATAACCAATATTTTAGAGGTTTCTGGTTTCTTCTGTTTTAAAATCAGTTTGCATTACATAATTTAAAGAGAGCAAGGCAAAATTGGATAGAAGGGAGGGAAACAAGTAAGTGACATTTCACTATACTTCTAATCAAATTCTCTACCCCCATCAGTGTACGTGAAATGAAATTCATCACCAAAAACTGTGCATCCAGCTGAAGTCTCAGCCTAGGACTGAAAGCCATTCGGAGTTGGCAGCCAAGGGAAGAGAAAATTCAGCCATTAGCCTTTTCTTCTTACTCTTCTGTTGGGTGCCTTCGTTTGCCTTTTGGCTTCCTATTTCTAAAGAGAGAAACAGAGGAACTAAAATCCTGCACATCCCACCCTTAAATTACTGCAAACTTTGTAGGAGTAGTCGCAGTTAACCGGAGCAGCTATCTGGTTCTGCACAATAGCTCCTGCCTGTCCCTCGTACTTTTGGAAACTGGCAATCAGGCAAATGATTTGCTTAGGATGGCTGAGTGATTCTCAAAACATGAATGCACAAATCCAAAAAATTGTTATACTAGTAAACAAGGAACTACAGTATATCTAATTCATGATGTTTAAAATAGGGATATTTTTTAATGATCGATTTGGGCCTCTATATGGATAAAATGAGAGAAAGCACTTAGAGGGGGCTGGTCCCGTGGCCAAGTGGTTAAGTTTACGTGCTCCACCTCGCCAGTCCAGGGTTTCACCAGTTCGAATCCTGGGCGTGGACATGGCACTGCTTGTCAGGCCATGCTAAGGTGGAGTCCCACATGCCACAACTAGAAGGACCTACGACTAGAATATACAACTATGTACTGGGGGGCTTTGGGGCAAAGAAGGAGGAAAACAAAAAAAGCACTTAGAACAATGCTTCACATCGAATAAGTTCAATAAATGCTAGCTGTTATTATTATGACAACAACAATGACAATTCATGATGCCTAATTCCTTCCTGGGTTTCTGCCCTCAGCGAACTTCAAGTCTAGGGGGAAGATATAACGGATCTATGTCAAACAGCTAGAAAATAAGGCAATACAGACATTTGTATGAAATCTTCTATTTGATTTGATTTTAAATGCTAAATGCTTTCAGAGAAGAGATGATCATTTCACACTAGAGTAGCCAACACCACCAGGGTAAGAACCGCGTGTGAGTTTTTCACCCATAAATCCCCCCTAATCTAATATGCTGCTTGTCAAAATAAATATTTGTTGAACAATGAAAGGAGGTTCACCTTGACCAGGCAATGAGACATCACTAGGAATTGAGCTAGTGGAGTTAAAACAAAAGAAAAGGGGAGGATTCTAGGAAGAAGGAAAGACATGGAAGTATGAGATATTTCATTTAAGAGGCAGCAGAAGGGCATCTGGATCACCACTGTCAAAAGTTCATAGAGGAGGGGTTGGCCTGTGGCCGAGTGGTTAAGTTCACACGCTCCGCTGCAGGTGGCCCAGTGTTTCGTTGGTTCGAATCCTGGGCGCGGACATGGCACTGCTCATCAAACCACGCTGAGGCAGCATCCCACATGCCACAACTAGAAGGACCCACAACAAAGAATATACAACTATGTACCGAGGGGCTTTGGGGAGAAAAAGGAAAAAAATAAAATCTTTAGGGAAAAAAAAAAGTTCACAGAGGAACTTCAAAGTCAGCACTAAGGAATATGATTCAAATAGGAGCACATGACTCCTTACTAATGGTAGTGGCATTTTGACAGCAATATTTTAAGAGATCTGACATTAGTGTCCAAATGGATAGGAACGAGGAGAAATTGGGGACACGAAAATAATTTAGATACTCCAGACCTCAAAACTGCAGTCTACCATAATAAATATAGAAAACGGTGATGAGGATGTTCTCCGAGCTCTCAGCCTTCCCCTTCCTTCATCCTACTCCAGTTTTGCCCACTTTCAGACCATTCTCCACCCTATGCCAAAGCCCTCCTCCTCCCGACTCCATTCCCAAAGCTCTTTTAACTTTCCATAATGCTCTTTAACATGCTGTACAAGCCCCTTCATCTAGCCTTTGCTCGCCTCTCCAGCCTCAAGTCCAAGCATACTCACACTTCCGACAGTAAGTTCCAGGGATGTCTTTCAGTTCGGTTCCTCAGCTGGCCACTCTTCCTCTGTTCTGTGCCTCCACATGTGGCAGCCCCTCCTCCCTGTAGCACTCTTCCTATTCAGAGTCCCACCAATACTACCATCAAGCAATAGCCTATTCATCTTTTGGTCTCAGCCCCTTGCGAAACCTTCTCTGACTTCCTCAAGTCGAGTTTAGGTGGGATCCCATTTGTTCCCAGAGCACACTGTACTTCCTCTCTCAGAGGGTCTGCTTCCCACATGAGAAGCACCTGTCTACAGGTGATGCCTTATGCATACAATTAGCACACTGACAGGTACACAGTAGTACCAAATGGAAGACCAGAATCAGGACTAAGATCATAATAAACCTAGAGGAGACTGGAATAAAGGTTCGACTTCAAAAGAATAAACTGTGGTGACTCAGCAGATTAAGGAAAGTTCTTTCACTTTTTGCCCACTTTTGCCCTCTCTCTGGTCATGGAATGCATGTGTGACAAGCCTATCACATTCTGATATGTGATTCAAAGAATTAAACTTTGGCAAAGCATGCTTTAAAAAAGGATGTGTGGGGCCGGGCGGGGGGTGGGGGGCGGTCTCCACAACATACAAGCATAGATTACCAACTTCCCATCTTTTGATAACTTTCTTTGGGAAAAAAAAATTAAATCTTGTTCCATATTATAGTACCACCCCCTACTCCAATACCATATGCTTTTCTCAGAGAATATAGAAAAGCCTGAAGTACTTGTTCAACCTATGATCAAAGTCAAGAATGTTGTGCAAATAGAGCTCATTCCAAAAGAACTGTGTCAGCCGAAGGGGAGGGGGGAGATAAAGTACTATTTATTAATATCTCCACAACGGAGGGAACACTGTGGGAGAATTTTTAATAAGTAATCTTGTCCTTGCCCTCTAACAGAAAGATAACCTTCATTCAAATAATACAGAGCTAGTGAGTAGAATAAAAATTACATTTCAACCAATTTTGTTCTAGAGAGCAGAACTAGTACTAATAGGTAGAGTTTATATAGAAACAGGTTTCAAATGAATGTAGAGGAAAAGATAGTTTAGAACCACAATTTTCAATAGTTGAATAGCCAGTGTTATGGTATGCTCCAATCCTGGAGGTTTTCAAGAAAAATCTGGATGATCACATTAAAACCAGTAGAGCTATACATGCCAGCTGTATTCCAGGCACAGCACAAAGTGCTGTATCTAGATTATCTACTGCAGCCCTCTCTATAACCTTCTGAGATGATTTATCATTATCCCTATATTATATAAAAGAAAATGAAAACTTAGACCACCAGAAGACATTAATGGCTACCACCTGTTGGTCCAAACCACTATCATCTCTGACCTGGATTACTGTATTTACCTTCTAAGTAGTGTCCTTGCTTTCACCCTTGCCCCCGTGGTTCATTCTCTATGTAGCCGCCAGGGTGATTGTGACGGTTAATTTTACACGTCAACTTGACTAGGCCACAGGGTGCCCAGATATTCAGTAAAACATTAATTTTAGGTATGCCTGTGAGGGTGTTTCCAGATGAGATTAGCATTTGAATCAGTAGACTGAGTAAAGCAGATTGTCCCCCCCCCCCATGTGGGTGAGCCTCATCTGATCAGTTGAGGGCCTCAATAAAACAAAAAGGCAGAGGAAAGGAGAATTCATGCTCTCTGCCTGACTGCATGAGCTGGAACATTGCTCTTCTCCTGCCCTCAGGCTGGAAGTGGAACTTACATTCTCAGGCCTTTGGACTCAGCGGAACTACACCATTGGTTCTCCTGAGTCTCCAACTTGCAGACAGCAGATCATGAGATTTTCCCTCCACAACTGCATGAGCCAATTTCTTACAATAAATCTCTTTATACACTTAGGCATATAAACATATATATGTATTTTTCTATATATACATCCTATTGGTTCTTTTTCTCTGGAGAACACTTACTAATACTAATCCATTTAAAACATTGTTAGATAATGTCAACCTGTGGGTCAAAACCCTCCAAAGGCTTCTGTTCTCACATCAGCCTAAGGCCGAAATCTTTACCATGAATAGTCCGAAGGTCCTACATACTAACACCACTATCTCTGACCTCATCTCCTACTGCTCCCCCTACACACACACACCACACACGCCTCCTTGCTGTATCTGAATGTACCAAGCACACTCCCAGCTTAAGACCTCCACACTGCTTCCCTTTGCCTAAAATTCTCTTCTCCCAGATATCTACACAGCTTGTTCCCCATGTTCTTCAGGTCTCTGTTTCAATAATATCTTATCAGTGAGACTTCCCTGACCATCTAACAAAGTAGAAACCCCCTCTCCTATATCTCTCCCTCTCCCCTCACTCTGCTTTGTTTATCCTCATCTGGCTTCTGTATTCACTTGTGAGTGTCTGTGCCTTGCACTAAAATTTCAGCAGTCTGAAAACCAGGCCTTGATCTGATGGCTCACCACTACACCCTGACCATCAGAACTATACACAGCACAATAAATATTTGTTGAATAAATGAAGGCCAGGCAACCAGATTTGAGATTCATTCTCTTAAATGCCAAACCATACTGGCCTCCAAGGAAAGAACTTCTTTCGTCAGGAGGGTAGAGAGACTAGAAGACCTAAGTTCCCTTCCAATTCTCGGACTATGATGCCAGGACACAGTCATTAGGGCCTTAAGAGTAGGGTTTTCTTTCGGGGTTCTTTCCTCTCACCACATTTTACCACTTTCCTTGAATAAGTAAGGGGTGAGCATTAGGCACGGATGAGATCATAGGTCCAGGAAGCCAACTCCTTCTTGAGTCATCTCGAATCCATTTCTCATGCTGTTACAGTTTGCTCCTATTTCTCAGATGCTATCTGACCTGCAGCAGCTCAGTTGTCAGTGGAAAAATATAGCAGTGAAATTTGTGTTTTAAACCAGTGACTTGACTGATAAATACAAAAGTCACCACATTACTATCATTGAAACTCTTAAGTATAAGCACCAAGTATATTGAAGTCATTTACATGTAAACAAAGATAAAGATAAATTCACTGACTCATGTTGATCACCCAAGATAAAGTTAAGGGAAAGCATAAAACCCACCTTGCAATCCAGTATATTTTAGTATCAGAAACCAAAAGAATAAGAAAGGGATTTGAACTGGCAGAATTTCCTTCTGTCCATTTACTTCTGTACTAGAAGACATGGGAATCCAGAGAACTGGAGAATCTGAAAGCTTTAGGGAAGGTTAGCAGGTCACACAACCAGGAAAGGAGACAGAAAATTGTTCTGTGACACTACTGGAGTAAGATGCCTCATTATTTCTTGCAGTTCCAGAGAGTTTTCAATAAAAGAAACTTAAAATGATACTAGACTAAAAATATCAAGCCAACAAGTAATTATATTATACTCTTATTGAGGGTAAGCAGCTCTTAAATAAATGGTAGATTGAGACACTCTTCCGTTGAATCTTTTACATCCACCAGAAATATGCTCATCTATTCACTTTCAAAGTTGTATTGATTTTTGTCTTTTCCTCTAAGTCTTACTTCTAGATCCTCGGTTGAAATATCCAACCATAAGCCACACTTTGGGCAAACCCAACAGAGAAATTTCTCTGTCTATCCTAATTGCTAGTGTGTAGGTGTCTCGGAACAGTAGTGAGGTGGAAATCACCTATACAACCACCTTTTATAAAAGGCTAATGAGGAAGCTGGTCAAGTCTTTACAGAATTTCCTTTCTCTGAAACATTTCTGAAAAACAGAACAGCTCAGCATACTGGTAGAACTGAGGAAAGAAAGGAATAATACAATGCCAGCTTACTAGAGGCTTGGCACTGCACCAGTTCCTTTACTAGACCTCTCATTAGACACCTCTGTAACACTCTGAGATGGGTATTATCATCCCCTACCTCCCTCCATTCTATAGGTGAGGAAACTAAGGTTCAGAGAAGCCAAAGACTTTGCCTAAAGTCACACACCATTAAGTGGCAAAGCCTGAACTTGAGCCTGGTCTTCCTATCTCTATATCTGTACTCTTCACTACCATGTGATAGTGGAAGGAAAGAATGGAGGTAGGAGTGAAAAAAACAGCATTCCTTTCTCCTAATGCAGATATCAGTTAGAATCCAGAAAAGAACCATTGTGTGTTCTTTGCTTCATCTGGAAGTTACCAACCCATGCGGGTGCATACGTACATCCAACATACACACTGCAATCTTCCCAAACTATAAATTTCCCCCAGGCCACATGTGGGCTTTTCTTAAAGGTCACCCAACAGGCTCCAAGGAAAAGAAGGGTTTGGTCTAAAAAGTTTTATATTTCCTCTCACTTTTTTAAACATTGGAAAATCCATTTGGCTCAGAGAAATGAATAGTAAAAGGAGTTCTAACTACTTAGAGCCAACAAAATGTAATGGAAAAAAGGCAAGAATATGGCTGGACTTTATTTTCTTTTTGCTTAGCACATCCTGTCTTTAATCTGAAAGGTAAATAGGCCATGCCCAACATACCAACTCTCTTCAGGTGAAATTATCTAGGTTATAAAAACAAGCAACAACTGTGTTTTCATTATTCCTTAATTTGTGGCTGACAGAAATAGCTTCCAAAATAAATGAAAGAGGCAAATATTGCTCACAAGGGAGTAAACCCACAAATTTTCCCTCCTTTGATAACTGACTTTTGTGAATTTTTTTCACTTAAATTATAATTGTATGGTATTATCTGAAAGAGTGTGTGGCAAAAGCCGGAAAAAGAAAATTTGAATTTTCATATTTGTGTTATTTAAATCCATAGGCAAAAAAGAGAGTTAGAGAGATACGTTTTGCATATAGTTAGTAGACTAACATCCCTGAGATATTCAACCTTCAACTACAAGAGCAAGTAATTTACAACACCTCTCCATAACCCCAAAATGTCAACTTCTTTGGCTCTATAACACACCTATGATCTATGACTTTAGTCACGCTATTGAGAGCTACGCCCATTTTTGTTCTGTATATTCAGCTTCCCTTGCTTCATACTGTACTTTCTTCTGCACATCAAAGTTGAGCAAATAGTGTAACAGAAGCCAACTTCACAAATAGAACGTGTTAAGTTTCCTTTAACAAGAAATTAGATATATTGATGGATTATTTGAAGCAACATCAATCATATTCATTTCTCTGGATCTCATTTAAATCAGAAACTATCTACATGGAATAACTTACAGCAGCATTCTTCAGAGCACTGGTTGTAGGGAAGTTAATAGGTATTCCACTGGAAAAGGTAGCCTGGTCAAATGGAAATGCCTCTTCAGGAGAAGTTAAACAGGATCCCCTTGCTTTCCTTTTAACCACAAGATTTCACAGAGCCTCTTAAAGGCCAGGACTCCCTGAAAACAGGGAGTGAGCTGGCTTATATCCACTGGTCAAGTCAGACACTCCATATCTGTCCATTCTACACACCCAGGGCACACAAATCTTGGAAACAAAAGAATTTAAGCTCACAGCAAAATGGTCAAAGATACTTCTTAGGGAAAAACAGGACAACGACAGACTGTATAAAAAGCTTTATTAAACTGACAGAAATATACCAGTATACCACCATATCTAGCAGGAGGACCTTTACACATGAATTTTCACCTGTTGAGGTGGGGTGGAGGGAACTGTCCTAGCAAAATCATTTTAAATATATGGTATGCACAAGAAGTCTTTCCCAGCCAATAATCGGGACATGTCATCCAACCATATTTAAAATTGGAAATTAGTAGTATATGGCATACTAAAAAAGGTCACAAATTTCTTTTCAGCCTTGAAAACACAAAATATACTTGATATCTTTAATTTGAATGCAAATTAAAATGAGTCGATTAGACACATTTTTAAATAGTTTTTAAAAAAGAAGAACTAAAAGCTCTAAAAAAAAAGTTAGACTAGTATTTCAGGTGAGTCTGATATCAACTGCAAATTTACAGACACTAATGTAATCAAAACATACAGCTTACTATTTTGGCAGATCATAGGGAATGGGGTATCAGGAAGTCTGGGAACAGTAACATTTACAGATATGAAAAGTTGCAAAGTTGGAGGGATTCCGAAAATAACAAGCCATTTGACTGTCTGCTTTTGAGGGCTCTCCAACAATGAGGAAGTATGAATCTAGATGACAGAATAATCAAATTGTACTAACTCCCACCCCCAAAATGCTGAAGCAGAAATGAGAACCAGTTGCACTGCTTTTGAATGGAACTAAGATCTATTGAAACAATAATATGTCACCGTCAGCTCCTTGTGAAATGAAATACAATGAAACATGAAATACAATTTTTGCTTGTGTACTCTTTACCCAACACTGAGGCACATATTTGAATTCCACACCATTAAATCTCATTGCAAAAACAGAATTCTATATCCAGCTTTTAAACATCAGTAACCCTCAGACAAAAATTTCCATCCTGGCTTGAACTAAATGTTGCTTCTGACTCATTTGTCTCAAGGATTAACAAAGGTCCGAAACGCATGTGAGAAAGTCAGAGAAATAATTGTTTTGAAGCACAGCGTCAAGAAACAAAGCAAGACCAAAGGAAACTGAAGCCACCCCTGGATGACAAGGCCATTTCCTCACTTCCTATAAAGCAACACACGCTGACAAGACGAGGAAGATGCAGCACAAATGTTAGTTAGTGAGGCTTCCTCCTGACCGCCCTACTATAATGCAACACCCCCTCCCCCACACTCCTAACCTCCTGCTCTCCTTTTTTCTAAGCCCTTATTGCCCACTACTATTTAACTTACCTATTTATTATATTTATTTTCTAACTTCCTTCAACAGAACATAAGCTCCTAAGAACAAGGATCTCTGCTGGGTTTTGTTTCTTTAACTGAATAATCCTGGTGCCTAGAACAATTTCTGGGACACAGTTGCTGCTTCACTAGATATTTGTAGGGTGAATGGATAAATAATACTATTCTTTTCTATCTTCGGATCCTAGAGTTCAAAACATAGAAAAGGATTTTAGTCACTTTCCTTTTTACCTAAAAATCATTTCAAGTCTTCTATCTCAATCTTAACCAAAAAAAATTTTTTTAAGAAAATTGATATAAACTAGCTTGAAAATGCATCATGTTGATTAACTAGCAAATGAGATGGAATAAAATTTATTTCACTTTATCTGTTTTTTTAAAAAAGTATGCTTAGTAAACATGCCTCTTTATAAACAATTCCACTTCCTAAATGATTCCTTTCTCCTTACTCTCCTTGATTTAAGCACTGATCACTGTAACTAAACTATTCAATTTCCTTTACAAGTCAGGAGATTAAACCCACATTTGTCTGGTGATTATTGTACTTACTGTAAAATAACTATTAACACTCCGCAAATAGAAGGCCTACCAAAGAAAAGATAAATGGTAAATATTGTAATTTAGGCACTGGGCTCTCCCCTCTACAACGCTGAGATGCCCAGCACTCTTCTGGCTGACTCTTAACCCATCCTTAGTTTAAAAGTATAACTGATTAAATACATACAGGAGAGAGGCAGGTGCTACAAATAGAGGAAGGGTCATCTATTTCTGGGCCTATGAATGCAGGCCCAGACTAGCTATATCTTACCACTTTTTCATCTTTTCATGAAAAATTTATAAAATTTGTCATTTTAAATTTCCTGATTGGGGATCCAAACAAAAATGTGTTGAGGCCAGACTTAGCCCAGGGGCATCAGTTTGCAAACTCTTGTTCAAAGCCTCAGTTGGAGCTCACAGCTGCCAGGAAGCCCCTCCCACCTCCACCACCTGCATGGTGAGACACTCCTGTGGTATGCCACCTTGAGCCATGCCTGCTTCACCAAACTCTTGCACAGTTCCTTCATGGTGTTCATCTTCCCTGTGGGAAGTACCTGATGCATCTTTATATTCCCGACATCCAGCAGAGTGTCTGGCACATGACAGAAGCTCAAAAAACATTTGAAGAAATGAAAATTTGAATAAGAGCACCTGGGTTCACACTTCTAGTAGTCACTTTGAATTCATCATCAATCTGTTTCCTAGCTTTATACCTTAACCAACTGACCTTTAGGGAAACGTGCAATAAAGGTCATGGGCATTGATGCCAAGGGTCAGACTAACAGAGACAAGCCCACCCCTGGAGATCTGTAGGGTTATTATGAGGAATAAGCAGCACTCAGCATATTGTGAAAACAGGGAGAAAAAAAAGAAGACACGACAAAGTAAAACAGTTGTACGCCACGTGCTTTGCGGAGATGAGCAAGTATATAAAAGAAAATTACGTAAATTGCTACCTGATTTCTCCATCATTCAAAATACCTGATCAGCTTCTTACAGATAGTAGTTAACTAAGGCATGTTAAAAATGTCTCTTTTGTTCCTTAGCTAGAACTTTAAGAAAAGAAAGACTCTGCTTATTCAACCAACAATTAAATTTCACACACAGATTACACTTTGACTAAAAACTAGTAAATATTGGATTTACCATTCAAGATACTATTTGGAAACAGATCCAAATGTGGAATTGCTCTCCAAAGCAGGATCATATTGTAGCAAACCTTGGCTTCTCAGTAAGCTACAGAAATGTATCCTGTACTTTTATAATTCTTCCCTTTGTATGTTCTCATGATGAAAGCACCAAAGAAAACTTACAGCTGTGCAAAAGATGCACTGGCATTCCTGGAGTGTGGTCATCTTGTCCAGAGACTGTTCACACAGGCAGAGTTTGCAAGTGACGAGGGGGGCCAGAGCCAGATCTCCTGGCGTCGAATTTTCAGCAGTCATGGTGAGATACTGGAGCCTACCGGCTGAGCCCATCAGCCTGTCTTCCGCCTTCTTCAGTCTCCTCAACCCCTATAGAAAGGTCCAAAGCCGAAAATATTACATCCATTGATACAGCCATTGTTTAACCAACACATTTGGGCACCAGCAGAGCAAATCCTCACCTTCAAAGATCTCTAAGCACACAATGAATGCATTTCTGAGAAGCACTGGCTAGAAAGCTTGCCACCCTGGCCAGGTGTTCCTGGAGTCTGATATTTAAGGTGACCTCACTGTTCTGATTCCTAACATGTAAACTATGGGAATTAAAAGAACACTATGAACAAACACACTATTTAGGAGGCACACTGTTATAATCAATTCAACAGATTCAAAAAATACTTAAAAGCAGGCTGTCACTCAAAAAGTTAAACAAAGAATTACCATATGATCCAGCAATTCCACTTCTACGTGAACACCCAGAAGAACTGAAAACAGTGACTCAAACAGATATCTGCACACCAATGTTCACAGTAGCAGGCTGTCACTCAAAAAGTTAAACAAAGAATTACCATATGATCCAGCAATTCCACTTCTACGTGAATACCCAGAAGAACTGAAAACAGCGACTCAAACAGATATCTGCACACCAATGTTCACAGTAGCATTATTCACAATAGCCAAAAGGTAGAAACCATTCAAACGTCCGTCAGTGGATGAATGGATAAGCAAAATGTGGCACAATGATTATTTTCTTCATTTTATAGATGAACTGAGGTCCTCAGAAGTTAAGCAGTCCACTGAAGTTCTCAGAGCTTGTATATGGAAGAGCAAAACTCAAAACCTCCAACTTCTGAGGCCAAGCCCAGTGCCTGTTCCATTACACTAAAGCTGTCTCACAACAGAGGTATTATATGGAGGGATGGAGCAGGGAGAGAGAGGAAAAAAGAGACAGATGAAGTTCATGACTCCAGCAATCCTTAAACTCACTGAAGCTGTACAGGAATAAAACTTATCTCCACACATAGCAAGACTATAGGAAAGGATATTTCTATACCAAAAAATAAAAACTATAACTGAGGGGCTGGCCCAGTGGCATAGTGGTTAAGTTCACATGCTCCACTTTGGCGGCCTGGGGTTCACAGGTTCAGATCCTGGGCATGGACCTACACACTACTCATCAAGCCATGCTGTGGCGGCATCCCACATACAAACTAGAGGAAGATTGGCATAGATGTTGACTCACTGACCGTCTTCCTTAAGCAAAAAGAAGAAGACTGGCAACAGATCTTGGCTTGGGGCCAATCTTCCTCACCTCCCCCCAAAAAAGAAAAATTATAAGTGAAACCCTTCCACTAGATTGTTTTTATTCAGAATATTTACCTTTAAAAGAGGTAAAAGTAATTGCGAAAATAATCTTCTTGTACATATTTTATATCACATTAAGAAGTTTCAAGTTCTGATTAAATAAAAGCAAAATCCTAAAGGTTTTAGAATCTTAAAAGAGTGTAGCCAAGTTCAATAAATTCTGCCATAGAAATAATTGTAAATACCCCCCCACACACAAGATCCAGACTATTTTCCTCCCAATTTTTGGGCAAAAGAATTAGTTTACATGTTCAGCATTTGCTGCAGAGTACCAGAATGACATAAGTCTTATTATTTAGGTACAAAAGTACTAAAACAAGGCAGGGAAAAACAAATTGGATTAGATGGAATGAAAAAAAATCTGAGCTCTAACTACACTTTCTTAATGTCATGCCAGAAAGAGTCAAAAGTTACTAAGTGTACTAACCTGAAGACTAAGGTTTTTGACCTACTCCCTGAACACCAGAAGGCTTGATTACAAACAACAGGAAGCTCACCAAGGACTGGCTTCCAACATATCACTTCGTATTTTTTTTGTTTTTTTTTTAAAGATTTTATTTTTCCTTTTTCTCCCCAAAGCCCCCCAGTACACAGTTGTATATTTTTAGTTGTGGGTCCTTCTAGTTGTGGCATGTGGGATGCCGCCTAGCATGGCTTGATGAGCGGTGCCATGTCCGTGCCCAGGATCCGAACCAACGAAACACTGGGCTGCCGAAGCAGAGCGTGCGAACTTAACCACTTGGCCACAGGGCCGGCCCCAACAACGTATATACTTCTTGAGAAAGGCCCAATAAAGTTTAAGACCTGGTGTTCTTATTTGATTAACTACTGATGAGCTATTACCTAACAGCAAATTAAATTCAAATTAACCTGCACATCAAATTCAGAATTTTGAAGTTCAAAAAAAAAATCTCTCTTTAGGGTCGATTGTGGGTAAAAATGAACGATTTTACCTCTCCCGTCTTCCCAGTTTATGCTTAAACCACTATTTATTTCTCCAAGACTGCCCAGTTCATAGCACACATAATCTTATCAACCTTCTCCAACTACTGTCCCCTCAGCTCTGTTTTCTCAACAGTGCTCATACAATATATTCTAAATTATCTTCTCCCTCAAAAAGAGAAATCCCAAGTCAAAGAACAAAAAGAAATGTAGCCAGTAAAAGCTTCCTGAATAAGAAAAATGGGAAAAGACACAGGCCAGAACCATCCCACACCACAGACGTCAATTACACTTAAGAGCCCATTTGCAGGAAGCTGCTGTGAATATCCTGTTGTTCCAGTCTAGCAAGAGGTCTAGGTATTCTTCAAGAAAGTCAATTAATTCTCACAGTCTCAACCTATATTATTTTTTAGAAGACGACATTAAACAGGCCAAATTTTTAATGTACTAGAAAAATGAAGACACAACTGAATACCTCTTAGAATGCATTTCTTAGAAATGGTCTTCTTTTGAAGGCAGGACTAGCAACTGTGTTAATCAAGGCCATTGGGAAGATAATCTTGTCTCTCGCCATATACATATGTTTTTACTCCTTAGTTTGTGAGTTACATGCCTATGGGCTATGAAATCAAAGTTATAAAAATATAAATACATCCATCACCTCTGAAAATTTCCTCCTGCCCTCTTTATTTATCATTATTTTGTGTGTGTGTCATAAGAAAACTTAACACAAGTTACCTCTTACCAAATTTTAAGTATACAATACAGCATTCTTAATTATAGGCATTATGTTGTTCCACAGGCATATATTTGTCTCCAAACTCAAGTTGTATATGTTAAATATGTACAGCATTTTGTCTGTAAATCACATCTTAATAAAGTGGTTTAAAATATATATACAAAAATTTAAAATATGTATTTTATATATAAAAATATTTTTATGACAAATACTTTTTACAAAGCAGAGACGTATTTGGTTAAAAAAAAAAAATTCCAAGCATTCCAATCGAGGCAGCACTTGTGACTCAGTGAGATAGAGGAAAGAAGTCGCATATTTCATCTCTTGAGATGCGAACAATCCAAAACGATCCTTCAAAAAGGAGTGATTTATTTTTCTGTGTACACTAACACCAATTCCCTAAAGTGATGGCTTTCAAATATTTTTAAAGCAATGGAATTTTATGAAAACAAAAATCTCAAGTAAACTGCCACGATATAAAAGAGAGAATGTAAACTAGTGCTGGTTGAACCAATAGTGAGAGACCCCAGCCAGGTCCGTTGACCTTTCCCTCAGCCGCTTCCCAGGCATCACCACAGAAGCCAAAGGCTTCACCATGTACAGTTTGAAAACCAGTCCTTTGGTTTTTCACTCGGGGCAAAATTAATAGTGAATGTTTTAAAAATGAATGACACATAGTGAGCACTTCATAAAAAAAGATTATCAAACCAAGAAATCTTTTAACCACTGATTCATTAGACATTGAGCTCTTCAAGGAATAATCAGGAGAATCCTGAAGTTCTCCAATGAATTCCTGCACACGTGAGAGGTATGTGAATGGCTCCAAGGTGTCCTAGTGTTTCTTCAATATGTCTTCTTAAGATTCAGTGGTCTCCACAACAGAAAACCACAAATAGTAGAAACTCACTCCCCAACCAAACCACCAGTAAATGGCATGAAGCTCAGCGGGGGTGCCCACGGGAAGACCGACCACACACTCACAGAAACTCCCGACCCTTTTACGGGACCACATTTTCATAGGTACACTGACAATTCACACCCACTCCCCTCCAAGTTTTGAGAAAAATCTTCCTTCCAGAGAACCGATAACCCATTCTTACTGGCTCGCTCAACTTGTTTTGCCTCATATCTCACATTTTACCTGAAATAAGAAAGTGACTTGAATGTTCCACCCTACTGCTTGATTGAAAACAGTAACCATTAATTACTTTTACAGTTATTACAAATGTGACTGAGCCTCTGATTGGGTGTCAAGAACCCACTGGGAGAACTGGGGCAGAGAATGCAAGGGGCATGTTGAAAAGAAGAGAAACCTGACGGCTGCCTTCAGGTTTAAACTTTCCAAAGCTGGTGGCAGGGCTGGGGGTGGGGTGGTGAGGGCAGACTTCACCCAAATTTTACAAGTATCTCTTGCTTAAATATAGCTAACCACATAACAGGACAGAGTGGCTGGGGCATGCAAGGAAGGAAAGCCACTTTAAAACATTTGATTTTGCACTAAATTACCAGGAAAGGGGAATCAGCAGTTCTACCTACCCTTTAGGTGTCTCTTGCACTATAAAGTGTTCATTATACAAGAAGCAAGTACTATCTGACAGGAAAGAACAGAAAAGTCACTTTTTCCCTCCTGTGTTTTCATTAGAATTGCCAAAGAAAGGAACACTTCAGAAGCTGTGCTGAAGCACAGGATGTATAAGGAATTTTCATATTCTGCTGTCGGCCTGAAAAAGCAATTTGCTCCAAAAATGCAGAGGGTGAGAGAGCCAACATTCAAAGTATTTTTAACCAATGCAGTTTACGCCTGTTTCATGATTCAGAATCACAGCACTTATTCCATTGCACAAAAAGATAATGCGATGGGAAAAGATAATGTTTTACTAGGATACTTATCTAGTTATTCAGGAATTTTTACACCATTCTGCAAAAACTTTAAAATTTAGATAAATTGATAAAGTATGATTAAAGAGACCCAGAGAAACGGAAAGCTACCAAAATGAATCAACAGGATATTACTGACATAACAAAATACTAATGTTTGTAAAAATCCAGTTGATCTGTGCTGAGGTCTTAATTCCAGGCCATGCTGTGAAAGTCTTAGAGTTACTCAAGAACAAGAGACAAAACAGAAGAGGAGACACATGAACACTCTCAACATGTTTACATGCCCAAGCAAGACACTGAGTCATCCCTGGGAGGTAGCTGGAATAAAAGATATGAATGCATGACTATGAGAGGGAGCTAACAAAGGGAAGGGTTTTCCGGAAGGGTAGGTGGTGAGGAAGGTAGGGCTAAAGTGGTGTCATGAATCATGGAGAGATATTCTCAGGAACCCAATATGCTAATAGAGCAGAAAGAAACAGTAATCCAAAGGTCCCATGTCTGCCTTGTTAGGAAAGCTCTCCCAATACCAACTAAGGAGGACACGTCAGGCAACCAGCTTCCACTCCACACAATCTGAAAATTAGTATTGTTTTGACTTTGGCACTTTTGCCCAATACAGTGATTTATTTAGCTTCCGGTTCACGTTCTTAATAGAAGCTATTAGTGACTCAAATGGTACTGACTGAGTCTAGTAAAGTGCTGACCATCATCAGCTATTAGCCATTTACTGAAGTTCTATACTAAATACAGTCTGGAATGGAAGGTAGACCAGCTGGCTGGCAAAGTAACAAGGGCAATGGGTGCTGTGGTTCAGTGAGGCAAGGACATATGGCAGACCTCCATACTGGCCAGCGTTGTGGTTCAACTCCCTGCTTACATCTGTGACCTACCCTCAGGTCACTCAGGGACTAGACAAACCCAATGCACATCTAGTGAGAGCAGAAAACTAGTTCCAGTACAGACCCTAAGAGGGCATGAACAAATGGGAACACAGGCAACCTTGCTAGTAATCAGCACAATGCAATTACTCAAGCATATTTTATATCTATTTTTTAAATGAATAATGCTCAAGGCCAATAAATAGATACATCACATATAGGATACTCTGTCATTATTCGAAAAAAACTAAGTAGATTAGAAACTATTCTCTAGTGTAAACAAACCCAAGAAATACTTAATTCTTAGATGTGATGAAAGCAAATGTTCACCTACTCAGGCTTTGTGAGGTGGCAGCACTGCTGTAAAACTCTGTTTATCACTGTGCCTCATGTGAGAGGAAAGGGAACTCTGTTCTCTTCCCCACTGTTTCACAGCTTCATTCAGAAGAAACCAAGAAAAGAGAAAATACTCAGTCTATAATTCCTAGTTTTAACATCTTCATCTCAACAGTTTCCAGGATGGTAATAAGATTATAATTTTGTACGTTGGAGACGACTATCTTCTAAAAATGGAACTGATATGCAAATATATCTCTATTAACTTTTTTTATGGGTGAAAATGAGGAGGAGTATTAGGAGAAGCATCCTAACTAATAAGAGGAGCATCTTAAATATTAGCAAGAACTTTTCTAGGCAGTCTCTTTGCTATTATTATTTTATTTTATTATTATTATTCTTTTTTTTTGGTGAGGAAGATTGGCCCTGAGCTAACATCTTGTTGCCAGTCTTCCTCTTTTTTGTTTGAGGAAGAATGTCCCTGAGCTAATATCTGTGCCAATCTTCCTCTATTTTATATGTGGGATGCTGCCACAGCATGGCTTGATGAGCAGTGTGTAGGTCTGCCCCCAGGATCCAAACCTGTGAACCCCAGGCTGCTGAAGTGGAGCGTGCAAACTTAACCATTACACCACTGGGCCCAGCCCCAGTCTCTTTGCTATTTGAGATTAGCTTATGAATAAAGTCTGTTACAACTATTATAATAAGATCTAATTATTTCCAGCATTTTTGAGATATAATTGATACATAACATTGTATAAGTTTAAGGTGTACAACATAATGATTTGATATCTATATTTTTTTCAAAATGATTACCATAATAAAGTGAGTTAACATCCAGCACCTCACAGAGTTACAATTTTTTTTATGGTGAGAATAAATCTGATTTTTATATTTTTTCCTACAAAATATATGGGAAGAACATAAGGAAAGAGAAATGAGATCATGACCAATAAACCACATGATATTGTGATAGGCTAACTCTAAACCCTACAGAGTACAGGGCATCTGGGAAGTCAAGTTCTAACATTTGCAAAACGCCAATCCTTTTTCTAAAATGCACATTTCTTTTTTCTCGCCTTCTTTCCATGGTCTTGTTACCACTACAGGATAAGGGCCTAAGAGGAGGAAATCCATTCCCAGCTTTCCTAACAACAAAAAGTTATCAAAGACGGAAGGAGTGAATATGAGAATAACGCCTCAATGGTATTTTTGGCGATGTAATTTTACATTCATTGTAGTGGCTCCCTCCTCAACACCACCACTGTTCCCTGCCCACCCCTTTTGTAATCAGTGGTTCCCTTGCCTCCCACAGATATTCATACAGCCCTGCTGAATAATTTTCTTCCCCCTGCCTGGCATAACAACAAAGCTCAGAAGCAGGAAGGAACGCCACTTAAAGGCAGGTCAGACAATGATGTAATTAACAGATCAAGGAGAAGTGTTATTTCAGAAAGCCTCACAGAGCAAGAGTCGGGCTGATTTCTTGGGTCATGACATTACCAGGAAGCTACAGACGCTAAAGCAGGAATATCTAAATCAAAGTTTTTTCTCCAAATGAATAAAAGCATGCATAAATATTATTCTCTTCTGTGAAAGTTAAACTTTCATACAGAAATTTTAATTAGAAACAAATTTAAAACCAGTTTGGAAGAGGAATTTCCTCCATCCTAAGCTAAGCAAGGTTCAGGGTGTGTACTTTTGTACATCTTTGCCAAATCAGTTTCTTAAGGAATCAATAATGCAGGAAACCAAGTCATCCCATAAGGACCCAAATTCCACACATTAGGTGCTAGGGATGTAAAGGAAACTAAACCCAGTCCACACTTATAAAGAGTAAACTAGTTGAGGAGGTTCTCAACAGATAGTTTCACAGAATCATACACAGGATGATTTGTGGGTTTATAGTTTCAGCCACAAGTCCAGCAAAGAGAGAAATGAGACGTCTTGTTGGATCTTCCCAAGAAAGACAAAGAACCAGTTGACTAAAGGTCTGGGACTCAAACTCGTGACTGCAGAGGAACTAGAAACCAATGAGACATGGCTTTCAATGTCTGTTCTTTAATAGATACCACAAGCCATGTGATCACAAGTATCTCCAGCTTTGAATAAGAGAAGCATATGTCACTTGGGTTGTTGGCTTTTCAATTCAAGGAAGGGATCCCATCACAGATAAGTTTCTCCTTCCGTGTTGCAAAAGCATTGATCACTTTTACTCTGTGGTGTACAGTTTTCCATTTTTTAATCACCACTACAGTATGATGCAGTGAGTTTAGAAGTACTCACCGACCAAGTAAACAGCAAATGCTAAAGTTAACAAAAATAAAACTTTAGCACAAGACCTACCACTATGCCTAAAAGTGAAAAAACAAACTAAAATTAAAATAATTAAATAAATTAACTTAGGTGCTGTTATGCCTCTTCAAGGTATGGAATGCTCAGATGACGTAGGAAAATAGATTACCAAAAAAAAAAATTGGGGGTGGGCCAGTGGTTAAGTTCACATGCTCCAGCTCAGCAGCCCAGGCTTTGCAGGTTCAGATCCCAGGGGGGACCTACACGCCTCTAGTCAATCCACGCTGTGACAGCATCCCACATACAAAATAGAGGAAGACTGACACAGATGTTAGCTCAGGGACAATCTTCAGAAAAAAAAAATGATCAAAATGACAAACATCAAAGTATTTTTCATACTCAAGTAAAACAATATGAATTAAGAATTACTACTATAATCCAAAGTCACTTCCAGGGGCTGGCCCCGTGGCCGAGTGGTTAAGTTTGCGCGCTCCACTGCAGGCGGTCCAGTGTTTCGTTGGTTCGAATCCTGGGCGCGGACATGGCACTGCTCATCAAACCACACTGAGGCAGCATGCCACATGCCACAACTAGAAGGACCCACAACAAAGAATATACAACTATGTACTGGGGGGCTTTGGGGAGAAAAAGGAAAAAAATAAAATCTTTAAAAAAAAAATAAAGTCATTTCTAAGCTTACATGAATTCCTTCAAGACAGAAGCCACATCTTACACATCTTTATAGCCTCAGTATCTAGTGTACACCTGGCAAACAGCAGTCACTCAATACTACAGTGGATAACTTCTTTGAATGTACATGGAGGAAGAAAATACTAAAGGCCTGGTTCTCATCTCTAGTCACTTCCAGCAGTTCAAAAGCTGAAAATATTGATAATTTGCTGTAGCTAAGGATCTTGCATAAATTAAGGCAGGCATCCCTGAAAACGAGTACTCAGGAGCAGAGGCTGCAGAAACCCACTCCCCAAAGCTCAAAAGGGAAAGCAGGACTTGTACGGCAGCTTGGCCCGTTTCCCATATCCAAAATAATCAGTTGCACAAAGTAGGCTTAGTCCCCAAACTGTCTGGACTTTGTCCCTGCACCAACACCTGGGTTCAGCATGATTCCTGACCTCTACCTCAAACGGGTGGTTTCAAACACCAAGAATCTAACTCAACAAGAGAGTAATGTCATAAGTCATGGCCAGGGGAAACACAGAAGCCAGAAGTAGCAGAAACACCACAGAGAAATGATTTGGATGCCCTTATAAATGTTTCTAAACATCTGAAATACTGAAACTACTTTGCAAAAAGGAAAATTTAAATAGACTGTCTCAGATTAATAGTATTCATAGTGTTGAAGGGAAAGATAGTTTCCAGGAAGCTAAACGGTCTTCCTATATAGATAAAATAAGCTTTTTTTCTGTCTGGATAGAGTATAACTTTTCACTCTGCTGTAGAGTTTGGCTCTGAAAACCTGGTTCATCATCTGGGAGACCCAAAAACCAATTACTATTAAAAAAAAAAAAAAAAGACCCGTCTTAAACTGACCTAGTTTAAAAGCCTGGATTCCTTTAAATTGCCAATGAACTGAAACCATTCATGAGAATGGGGCTTTTGAATGCTGAGAATGTTCTTTGGGGCTCAGCACAAAGATATTTGGCAGAGACGACTGTAAATATTTGTAAAACTCTGGGTAAATGCACAGTGTTTGACCACACTCAAACCTCACTTCCAGTAGTGGAGGAGCAAGTTATCTGGGGTAATTGGTTTAGAGGGGGTTTTTGGTTGAGTCTTTTTCTGTTTGTTTTAAATAAAAAGCCAAGGAATCTGATTCTGCCACTCGACATCTTTTTTACATTCTCTGTATGTTTTTACCCTGCATTTGTTTACTCATCAAGACAGTTTCAATTAGTCAGAGGCCACCTTAGAAACAGAAGGGGTTTTTTTCTTTCCCATTTTTCTTAGTTTATGCCCATCACAAAGAATAAAATACCAGTCACAGGTGTGCAACAGTAAGGCAGGAGTTGTGTGAAAACAGGCTTTGGATTCCAGAATACAATTCTCTCCATGTGGCTTTGTGGATTTGCTATAGGTATCTTTCTTTTTCTCTCCTCTCTCCTCCTCAAGATAGTTTTGGAAGTACTTAAGGGACTGCTACCCATGAAAAGGACCAGGGCTGGGAAGGGAGGACAGAGGAAGGAGATATGAAAGGGACTGGAGACCAAGAGGCTCAGCTCAGCGAAAGCTGGAGCAGCCAGATACTTTAATTAGCCAGCAACACAGTGAAGACTGGCTGGGTTCCTTTTGCCTATGACCCACACCCTAAAAACTGAGTCATCTCAAAGTTCATTTATTTTGCTTCTGGCCTAGACACCCCCAATCTGCTGCTTCAGAAATGTTAGATACATTGTGCTTTAATTCATACCCTGCAATGTTCCAAAAACATCCAGAAATGCCAAATCAGAAGAACAAGGATAGTCATATTAGGAGCCCCAGCTGATGTTTTAATAAGGTACATGGGGCAGAAAGAAAGAAGAAAGTGATAGACTGTAGCAGAAGCGTGAGGACAGAGAATATTTTCCCAGAAAGGGGAACTCATTTCTGAGAAATCTGAATGTGAGAAGTATACGCAGCAGGAGAAGATTTATAGCAGAATCCTTGAAACTAATAAGAAAAGCAAAAGGTGTCCTGGGAAGGGTAAGCTAAAGATACCTTTTCTCTGCTGAACCAGGAATCAGCTTTATCTTAACTTCAACTTGAGAATAGCAGTGTAGGATCAGAGTTCTACTCTGTTTCATCAGCAATTACCTGACAAAATAATCGGTATTAGGTATAGCCAAGATCTCAGGGATAATATCTTATTCGTATCTATGTCAGCTTAGTGCTGTGCATTTCCAAACATAGGGTAAATATTTGAGGTTATGCCAACTTTTGGTCTCCTCTTAAGACAGAGAGGTTTGATCTAATCTTGAATTTTACGACACATTCTGTAGAGATTGTTTTATTAGAAATTAAGCTAGTTTCTTTTTACCTTTACAAAGATACCTATTTTAAAAAGTTAACAGGTGTTTAAGGCATTCAGAATGAATTCAATTCCGTATGGTTTAAGCACTGAAGGCAGAAAACAAAGCTAAAAAGCATGGTGTCAGAGTTAGTCGTATGTCCGTTTTTCTTTTCTTAGTCCAACACCATTCCTGTCTTGCAATGCCTGCAGCGTTTAAACAGCTCGCTAAACCTACCTGGCAGGAGAGCTACGTTCCTCCGGCCGCCAGGCTTCTCAGCAGCCTCCCTCGCGCGCACCGCCAGCCGGGGCTGCTCGCACACGGGGGAGGAGGAGCTGTTTCATTCTCTCCTTCTTCCTCCGAGCTCTGCGGCTGACAGCTTTACGCTCTGCGGGATTACAACAGGATTTGGGCTCCCAGACCTATCGGGTCGGAGAAGGAGGAGTACCTATAACCGCCTCCTTGCCTCGGGAACAGCTGCGATGCCCGGGAACCTTGCAGAGCGTGGGGCGCAGCTCGCCAGCAGCAGCGCCGGGAGCCGCGCGTTTATTTATACAGGAAGCTCAGGCGCGGCACTTCCTACTTCCCATCTGGGTCGCACTTCAGCTGCAGGTGATGGGCTTAACCCTGTCCGAACCCAGCCGCCGGCGCGCCGAGCAATCCAGCCCAGTTGCACTCTCTCCGCTTGTCAGGACCTCTCTCGTGTCCTTCTGGGACAGCTGCAGCAGCAATCTCGAGCAGGGTGTCCGGCAGCAACCTCTAGTGTCCTTCATCCTGCCCAGACGGGGACATTTCACCTCTTAGCTTTCAGAGTTTGCTGCTCCTTTACACGTGTCCTCCCAGGGCACCTTTCCTCTCCCTCCTTCCCAGCTCTTTAAATCTCTTTTTGCTACTTCTTACAGCCCACACCTGCCTTCCCACTTTGCCAGAAAACTGTTTTTATAGAAACACTTCCCATGCACATACCAAAAACACCTTGTACCTGATTTATCCTTTTGCATCTAACCATAAAATTAGAACACAGGCAAATTAGAGTAGGGTAGTCTTAGTTTACCCCCAAATAATACAGGTACACCGTCATGAAACAATGATTTTGCTTGAAGTGCTTTGTCAACAAATTATGTGGGAAACGCAAAGTAACCTAACAGGTTGTACTCAAAGAAAATGTAACAAAGTAATCCAGAAGCTGTGGGGTACTATGATGTAAGCCTTCCTCACTCCAAAACCTTGGACGCTTAATTTGTGATGTTTATAACAGATTATATAACCTACTCACACTCCCCACACCCCCCCCCCCCATAGGTTACAATCACAGTCCCCAATCTGTTGAACATTGCGATTTGGAAATGCCGCTACTCTGATACAGGAATCTTTCCGTGCTCACTCCGCAACGTCACTCCAGCTTTGCAAACACAGTTAGGAATGTGCTTCCTAAAAGGAAGGGAGTCACAAGCCCTTTGTGGAAGGGATCTGAGCGTGCCAGTGAAGTAGCAGCAGTAGGCACTGTTCCAGATGACACAAGTGAACTGCTTCTCAGCTCTCCCTGTTGAAGAAAAGCTTTAGGTCAAAGCCGAGTGCTGAAGAACACAGTGTGTCTACGTGTATGACGGTAAGACAAGCACGATGATCAGTCCACTAGTGGGAGAGGAAGGGAAGGTGGACAAGGGAGATGAGACACTAAGAGAACACATACACTTGGGACCCCAAGTAATAGAATCAGAAGATATTTGAGCTTAAACAGCCCAAACTTAAATGCCTTAAAATGCCTGATTTTAAAGATGAGGAAATTTATGAGGCTTGAACCAGATAGGGGCAGAGCAGGAATGAGACCTAAATCTGTGTTAGATGAACATGTTAGAAAGTATGGTAAGAAAACTACCCCATGAATGTCTCATTTCAAATTTAGCAATAGCTTAGGTTCTGAGATAATCAATCTCAAGGTATTTTCTTGGTATAGTGACCAGTGTTGATGGATCAGGAATCAGGAAACAAACAAAGCACCTTCTGATAGGTTAGTGTATTCGTTAGGGCTGATGCAAAACTTTGGCACCTTAAACCAAAGTTCAACGTGGAATCTACTTTTAAATTACCATGCAATTAACTCACAATCTCTTGTCAACAGGATAAGGGAAGACGCTGCTACCAACGTGAATGAAAACATGAGTTAAGCAATAATCATGCTGCCTGTTGTTGCAAATGGCAGGGGGCAAGAAAAAAATATATTGTATAATTAAATAACAGCAGCATTGATTATTTTCTACCATGCAAGTTTATAAAAATTGCATTCAAATTTTAGTAAGACTGAATAAACATGTAGAACACTATAGTATTATGTGAACAACTCTTTCATATCTGGAATAAAGTGCCTAGGAATAAATTTAACCAAGGCAATGAAAGCTCTGTAGACTGAAACTACAAGACATTGATGAAAGAAACTGAGGAAGACACAATTAATGGAGAGAGTCTATGCTCATGGATTCAAAGAATTAACATTGTTAAAATGTCCATATTACCTAATGCAATTTACAGGTTCAATGCAATCCCTATCAAAATTTCAATAGCATTATTCACAGAAATAGAACAAACAATTCTAAAATTTGTATGGAACCACAAAGACCCCAAGCAGCCAAAGCAATCTTGAGAAAGAACAAAGCTGGAGGCATCACAGTTCCTGATTTTAAACCATGTTACAAAACTATCATAATCAAAACTCTTTCAGATTTGCCTAACGAGTCCACAGTGTATATTCATTCATTCTCTCGAGCATTTATTGATCTTATCCCAGAAAAGATGCTAGGATGACAAAGAGATAAGTTGGACACAGTCCCTGTCCTCAAAGAGCTCTCAGTCCAGGGAAGGAATCAGGCAAGTAAATCAATTATCAGGGTACTCTGATGAGTGATATGATACACTTAAACACCATGTGCTGTGGGAGCACAGAGAAAAATAATTTAACTAAAGGAGTTGATCAAAAGCAGCAAGGAAGCCTTCCCTGAGAAAATGACTTAAAGCTGAGTCTTCGAGTAGTCGACAGGGGAAAGTGGAGAAAGGTAAACCAGTCAGAAGTAACAGCCAGCGCCAAGGCCTAGGGATATGAGACTTTACGTGATGCTTTTCATAATTCAGACAGAGCAGATGCACTCAGGAGAAAAGAATGAGGACCTGAACTAACAGGAGTGACAATTGGTATGGAAGAGAAGGGAACAAATGGAGAGAGATTTCAGAAACAGAATTGATAGGATCTGATATCTGATTAGATGTGGGGGATGAGAAGAGAGAAGAGCCCAGGCTGCTGATGTCACTAACTGAGAGTGGAAATAAAGGAGGAGCAGTTGTGGGGGCCGGCCCGGTGGCGCAGTGGTTAAGTTCCCACGTTCCGCTTCTCTGCGGCCCGCGGTTCAACGGTTTGGATCCGGGGTGTGGACATGGCACCGCTTGGCACGCCATGTTGTGGTAGGCGTCCCACCATATAAAGTAGAGGAAGATGGACACAATGTTAGCTCAGGGCCAGGCTTCCTCGCAAAAAGAGGAGGACTGGCAGTAGTTAGCTCAGGGCTAATCTTCCTCAAAAAAAAAAAAAGGAGGAGCAGTTGTAAGGAAAATCATGGTGATTCCACCAATATCCTGCAGAATCTGAGGTGTCTCTGGGTCACATTGGAAGACTTATCTAGTAGGCCATCAACCCAGAGGGATCTGGGGAGGAGAGCCTTTTAGGAATTACCATCATTTAGATGGTGGCCATAGATGAGATTACCAAGAGCTTAGATCAACACAAAAGGTAGCATGCTGTAGAAGGGAGCAGAGGTTTTGGACCCATACAAACTCTATCACCCACTCATTATTATGTAAGCTTAAACAAGTTTTAACGTACCCAAAATGTAGTTTTCTCATCTATAAAATAGGAATGATGATATTCATCTCATAGGTTGTTGTGAGAGTAAATGAGAAGTTTGTAAATTAGCTAGTACAGTGTCTGATGGCACTATATAAGCCTTGGGGGTGGGGCAGTAAATGTCATCTCCTGGAATTGTGCAGTCACAACCTGCTCAGCTGTACAGCATGGCCCTGTCCTGATCCACAGTAGGAACTCGGTCAGTGTTATTCATCTAAGAAGGAAGTGAAAGGGAAGCGAAAGGAAAGGGATCAGAAAAGAGAACCCAAAGGAACACTAGTATTTAAAGGGTAGGTAAAAGAGGAGACCTCAATAAGCCTAAGAAAGAATAGCTTCTTTTGACTGAAAAATAAATGTAACATTTGATATCTCAGACTGAGAAGTAAAACCCAGCCATGATGATATACAAAAATATTTATTATCTTCCTAAGCAATACCAGACTTAATATTCCAAATTGTTCACCGGAGATTGCAGTCATGTTGACTTCCATCATAATAGAGAATCATTTCCTAATCTGAATTACAGCCCTTCCTAAAGAAAAGGCAAACAAAATCTTGACATTACTGGTAAGTAATCCAAACTGTAGGAATTGCATTAACTTGTAACATACCTAAAGTTATATAAAAGCAAAACCACAATAAATCCAGAGCATAAAGTTTTCCCTACATATGAGGCCAAAAAAATAAAGATACAAATATAATTAATCGATTACTATATACTCATGTGTAAGATACTTGTATAATAATATATACCATAGTATATAATATGTAATAGATAATAGATATGTACTATAAAATGCATTGTAGTCCTATAGAAGAAGAGAATCAACAAGTGGAATTTCTTCTTTGGAAAATTATTCCCTTTAATTAATACAAAGGGAAACCAAGATTTGTTTTTGTGCTATTGAAATTACTCTTCTAATCTACCTTAGTCTGTAAGTTAGTAACACATATCTTAGACTTGACATCTTAATTACATCCTGTGTTAAAACATAAAATTTTTTTTAATGATTTGTTCAGTTTGAAGAAATCAGATGAAAGAACACAAGTATTGGGAAACCAGCTTCTGCAATAGGTGCAATTCCGTCTCCACAGGAAAAGATTTAAAGCAAAGGTCATGGTGTTCTGCTACTGACAATTTGGTCATTTCTCATTTCCAAACAGCTACAATTTCTTTGCGTTTTTTCTGTTACATCTAATGGTGCTTATCTTATACCTTC
The DNA here is from genome assembly GCF_037783145.1 of Equus przewalskii. Taxonomy (NCBI): domain Eukaryota; kingdom Metazoa; phylum Chordata; class Mammalia; order Perissodactyla; family Equidae; genus Equus; species Equus przewalskii. Next base: position 17,448,593 of record NC_091849.1, on the reverse strand, counting down.
AATCCAACATATATTGAGAGTAATCAGTATAGAACTAAGAGTAAGACACAATACAAAGTAAGACTAAGAACATTACAAAATAATATGATAAAACTATGCCAGAGATACACTTAGGGTGGTATGGCAGTCAAACTATGTGGAAAGTCAAAATATGAGAAGAAGCAATCAAAACCACAGCAAGATACTACCTCTCACCTGTTAGAATGGCTGTTATCAAAAAAACAAGAAATAACAAGTGTTGGCGAGGATGTAGAGAAAAGGGAACCCTCGTACGTTGCTGGTGGGAATGTAAATTGGTACAGCCATTATGGAAAACACTACAAAGATGTCTCAAAAAATTAAGAATAGAACTACATATGATCCAGCTATTCCTCTTCTGGGTATTTATGTGAAGAATACAAAAACACTAATTTGAAAAGATATATGCACCCCTATGTTCATTGCAGCATTATTTACAATAGCCAAGACTTGGAAATAACCTAAATGCCCATCATTGGATGAATGAATAAAGAAGATGTGGTACATATATACAATGAAATACTACTCAGCCATAAAAAAGTGAAATCTTGCCATTTGTGACAACATGGATGGACCTTGAAGGTATTATGCTAATTGAAGTCAGACAGACAAAGACAAATACTGTATGATTTCACTCATATGTGGAATATAAAAAGAAAAACCAAAACCAAAACAAACTCATAGAAGCAGATAACAGATTGACAGTTACTAGAGGGAAAAGGGGCTGAGGGGAGGGCAAAATGGGTAAAGGGGGTCAATTATATGGTGACAGATGGAAACTACACTTTTGGTGATGAGCATGCTGTAGTATACACAGATGTCAAAATGTAATGTTGTATACCTGAAACCTATACAATGTTATAAACCAATGTTACCTCAATTTATATATATATATACATATTTATATACATATATACATATGACCCAGAAATGATCATCCAGTTACCTCAAACTTGATAATAAAAGTTTTCAAAAAGCTGAAGACACGTCATTTTGTTCTATTTCATACATACAAGAGCATCTCAATATCTCACAGAGCAAGGCAAAACCAGCTGGGCCCCAACAAGCAAAACCTGACAAGAATAATTTCAAACTGCCATTGCCATTATGCCATACGAGAACCCATCATGACCCAAGGTGGAGAACTGAATGAGAGAGCAATGCTCCAAAGGACTCAGTGGTTCAAGGCTCTTAACATCCCACTTATAATACCAATGAGAAAATGGAACTCAGCACTCTTGTTCATCACCTAATTTTAGAAAAAATGACTGCATTAGCCTTGAACTAAGATTCTCCACTAACAAGTCAGATGCCATAGTCTTGAGAATCCTTATGTTTGCAAAGTTTGCATTAATCCTTCCGCTAATACTATCATCTCCAAATTCCTGCAGATCAGACAATTAATGAAAAAAATCCCCAAATAATGTTCTCTAAATCGTCATCCCAGCCAAAGGACAAATTGGCTCACAGGAAATGAAAGACTGTGCATCCATGTCCTACATAGATACAAAGGACTCAGCTGAAATAAAAGCCAAACTATTTCTTGGCTTAAATCATTAGGAATTAAGCTTCTTGGAATTAAGATTCCACTCTACAGGGGCCAAATTACTCACAGATGGGCATATTATAGATGTTAATTTTCCAGTAGGACTTTATTTTGAAAGGCACCTTAAAAACTTAAGTTTTCTCTATAACATAGATGGCTGATTCTTGTCTTTTCCCACCTTCTCCCTCTTCCAGCAAAACAGTGAATCATAAAGTCCCCAGTGAAACCAGGAGCCAGACAGAATGAAAGCTATCACGTGCAATAGATCAAAGAAACCACAATTAGGGGCATGGAACCCAGAGCTAGATGAATGCTGGAGAAATGCAGGCACCTTGGGAGGGAGGGATCCTATTCTGTACCCTACGAAAGGAAAAAATCCCCTACAGTGAGAAAATCTATTTTCCTTCCACTTCTACCACTTTTCACCTGAAGCCCTCCATCTCCTCCTCCTCAGATCTTAAGAGGGCTGGCTGTTGTTTCGATCTAACGCCCCACAGCACATGCCACAGCATGACCCTCAGGAAGAGCACCTCAGGGACTTTGCTAGGTAGTAACAGTTGTAGCAAAACCCATAGACTGTGCAACAATGCTTGCGGCGCCAACAAAAGGGAATCTCAGAGAGATCCTTCTTATAAATCAGTGTTCCTTAAGCGGATCCTTCTCATTCCCCTTGGCCCTGGAGAAGAATTATACTCAGGTTAAATATATGAAGATCAGTTTAAATAAGCAATAATTGCAGTCATGTGACATGTCTTTGCAGGGTAACTTTGTCCAAGGGCCTCACAATAATCTTTAGTATTATGACTTACCCACATAACTATACTTATCTCATGGAAGTCACTGTGTCACTAGCTCCAAGTAATTAACGATCTCTTCTTTCTTGGGAAGAAGGTAATTTACTGTCCAGAGTCCTCTCTATTCAGATACACAGGCCTTTCCTTCCTCCTCTAATTCAGCTCTCCTTATTCCTCAACTATGGCACCTAGGGAGCACTTTATTTATATGGCTATCTCCCTCAGTAGTCTGTGAGAAGAGTGTTATATTTCTTTCACTTTCCACTGACATCAGCCCCTCACTCACCTATGTACCAAAGTTAACAGCCTGTGGTATTTTCTAAGCATTTTTCTCTGGGCTCACTGAATCATACTGATGTATGCTAACACAAGCACATCATTTATCTTAGCTCGGCAACTTGTCTGTTCATATTCTTTATCCATTTTCCTTTAGAATAGTTTATAGTTTTCCTGTTTATAAGAGCTCTTTGTAAATTACAGATATTCACACTTTGCCTGTAATGTATTTTACAAATACTTTTTCCAGACACAGCTGATGTCTATTGATTTTATGTTACTATTTCCATAAAATGGTTTTTGACTGTACATATTCTGATATGCCTTCCTCTTCTTATATAGCTTCTGTGGTTTCCAGTCTTGAAGGTTCCCCAAGCTTCAGCTTGTACATGTGTGCTTTCCTAGGTAGTCTTGTGAGATGTTTATTGTCTTGTTTTTTAAATTTGTCTTTAATCCATCAAGAAATTATCTTTAAACGACATATGATGAGCCCTGTTATATTTCAACCAGATAAAGAACTACCTATACCAGAACAATTTATTAAGTAATCCAAGATTTTCCACTGACTTGCATGCAACATGTATTAAATATTGTTTTCTGTATTTAGAATTTTCTGTTCTGAATGATCCATTCCTGAATCTATTCTGTCCCAATGATCCATTTGTCGATTGCTAAACCAATACTATCTTGATTATAGTGACTTCACAGAATTCTTATTTTTCATACTTTTCTTGGCTAGAATATGGTATTTCTTTATCAATATAAAACTTTATGGCCATTCTATGCAGTTTTTAAAAACCCATGTTGCTGTTCTATTTTTGAACTGCAGGAAATTTATATATTATGTATATTTTTATAGTTTTATTATTTAAGGGAATAATTCCTTCATTTCTTAGTACTCCTTACTTAAGTAGAGGAAAGCTTTCAATTTATGCACTTATCTTGCATCCAGCCATCTCCCCAAATATTTTATTAATTCTACTAGAGTGGCTGATTGTTTTTTAATTTAGTCTCATGTTTGGGGATGTACACATAGTCATATCAGCAACAAAAAAAGATGTTTTTTATCTCTTTGATTCCAGTAAATATAATAGCAATATAATTTGTTGTCTTATTGTATTTTCTAGAACATTAAAGATAATGATACATAAAAATGCTGGTCATAGGCATTTAATCTAGATCCTTCTTTAATTGGTTTTAGTATTTCACTAAATGAAGTATATTCTTAGTTCTCCTATTTTTATATTTTTATACTGAAATATAAAAATATTTAAGCCAAAGTCTTTTAAAAGACACTGCATTTTGGCCGATACCACCTTTCTTTGGGAAATATTTATACAAAAACTCATCAAATAAATTGTATCTACTTATGCTTCTTTTTACTGATTCACCCAACTTAGATACCTTGAGATCATAGACCTTTTAAAATTCTATATACTTTGAATTCTGGTAGAAAATACAAATTTATCCTATTAAAAATAGTATTTTCATCAAAAGATTCTTCTGATAAGTCCAGATATTCCAAGTACAACTATAAAATTTCAAAATTAAATCTTGTATGCTGTGTTGGAATTCTTATCACTTAATTTGCTCAGTTCCTATCCTGTATTTGCAAGGATAAATTCTAGTGCTTTCCTGTTTTCAAGCTTTGTTTTCCATAACTGCAATCTGTAAAACTTCAAAAACTAAATATCTTCCTTGCTCCATTAAATGAATACTTTGATTAAAAATTTCCAACTGATTTCAGACAAAATACAATTCAAATTTACAGGACTCTGTTACCAAAAAAAGGCCAATATTATCAATAGGCACTGATTTACAATTAGTTCTTCAAAGACTCAAAACATTTCTAACCTCTGATTGATAATGGACTGCAAAGAGAAAATACATAACTGCATGCTGAAGGGTTTTTTATATCCAACATCAGCTTCATCACAAAAACACTGTAGTTCAACTACTTAGTGTACATAGAAAAATATTTGGAAAATTTGGCAGTTATGCTCTATTTCCATTGCAGTTTGTTTGAAAGAAATAAATCATTTTCAGTGGTTGTCTGGGGCTGGATGTGAAAGCAGGATTGATTGTAAAGGGGTGCGAGACAACTTTTGGCGGTGACAAAAATGTTCTAAAACTGGATGGTAGTGATGATTGCACAACTATAAATTTACTAAAAGCCTTCCAACTGTACACTTAAAATGGGTGAAATTTCTGGTATATAAATTTTACCTCAATAAAGCTGTTAAAAAATAAATAACCTGAATTGATAAGCCCAGAAATAAAACCACACATCTATGGACAGCTAATCTTCAACAAAGGAGCTGAGCACATACAATGGAGGAAAGAAAGTCTCTTCAACAAATGGTGCTGGGAAAACTGGACAGCCACATGTAAAAGAATGAAAATAGACCATTCTTTTATGCCATTCACAAAAATAAACTCAAAATGGATCAAAGACTTAAAGGTAAGAGCTGAAACCATAAGACTGCTGGAAGAAAATATAGGCAGTACACTTCTTTTTTTTTTTTTTGAAGATTGACACCTGAGCTAACAACTATTGCCGATCTTCTTTTTTTTCTTTTCTCTTTTTCTGCCTTTTTTTTCTCCCCAAGTACCCCCAGTACATAGTTATATATTTTAGTTGTGGGTCCTTCTGGTTGTGGCATGTGGGATGCTGCCTCAGCGTGGCCTGACGAGCAGTGCCATGTCTGCACCCAGGATCCGAACCAACAAAACCCTTGGCTGCCAAAGCAGAGCGTGCCAACTTAACCACTCGGCCATGGGGCTGGCTCAGGCAATACACTCTTTGACATCAGTCTTAAAAGGATCTTTTTGGACACCATGTCTTCTTAGACAAGGGAAACAATAGAAAGAATAAACAAATGGGACTTCATCAGGCTAAAGAGCATCTACAAGGCAAAGGAAAACAGGACTGAAACAAAAACACAACCCACCAACTGGGAAAAAATATTTGCAAATCATATATCCAACAAAGGGTTAATCTCCATAATATATAAAGAACACACATAACTCAACAACAAAAAATCAAACAACCCGATCAAAAAATGGGCAAGGGATATGAACAGATATTTCTCCAAAGAAGATATATGGATGGCCAATAAGCACATGAGAAGATGCTCATCATCACTGATCATCAGGGAAATGCAAATCAAAACTACACTAAGATATCACCTTACACCCATTAGAATGACAAAAATAACCAAAACAAAAAATAACAAATGTTGGAGAGGTTGTGGAGAAAAAGGAACCCTCATTACACTGCTGGTGGGAATGCAAACTGGTGCAGCCACTATGGAAAAAGAGTATGGATATTTCTTTAAAAATTAAAAACAGAAATACAATATGACCCAGTCGCCTCACTACTGGGTATCTATCCAAAGAACTTGAAATCAGCAATTCAGAGAGACCCATGCACCCCTATGTTCATTGCAGCATTATTCACAATAGCCAAGACGTGGAAGCAACCTAAGTGCCCATCGACAGATGATTGGATAAAGAAGATATGGTATATAGAGAGAATGGAATACTACTCAGCCATGAAAAAGGATAAAAATCATCCCATTCACAACAACATGGATGTACCTTGAGGGTATTATGTTAAGTAAAATAAGACAGATAGAGAAAGACAATCTATGTATGACTCCACTCATATGTGGAAGATAAACAAACACATAGACAAATAGAACAGATTAGTGGTTACCAGGGGAAAAGGGGGGTGAGGGGTGCGTACAAAAGTTGAAGTGGTGCACCTACAATATGACTGACAAATAATAATGTACAACTGAAATTTCACAAGGTTGTAGACTATCATAACCTCAATAAAAAAATAGAAAAAAATCTTATTTTTGATGATAAACTTTTTAAACAAATTTACAATAGAATGCACAATAATATTAAATATCTTAATTTCAATAGAATGTTCTAAAAGCTTGACTTTGATTCCATAAATTACATGAAAATAATTAAAACATTCAGGTAAAAAATTTCACTGAATTTCTATTTGAAGAATCTGGTAATATTTATATAAAACTAGCATAATCTGTGTACAATTTTCTCTTCTAATAGGGCCAACAGATTAACAGCCACTACTTCACTTTTCATATATGCAGAAGAAAACTTAAAATTGACAATGGGTGAAATAGATCTAGAAGAGTTATTCGATCTAAATGAAAAGTCATGCTTCACAGAATGAAATGTAATGACACCTTCTGTGGCTGCCTGTGTTAAATCAAGTATTCTTAAAGTAATGACAAACCTTTGAAGTAGATATTGATGTTGCTTCAGTAGTTGTGTGAAATACACATTCATCACCATCTTTCTTGAGAAGCAGAAATTCAATACTAATTTTTCATTAAACTTTACACTTCTTTAGAACATTTTCTGCCAAAGGAGATTATTCCAAAATAAATTTTAAAGTTATTAAACAGTAAAATAATAGCTAACTTGTATGGTGTAAATCTTTACACCAAACAAAAATGACAAAACCACTATACCAAGTGCATTGACTTCCCACACTTCCAACTGACCTCACAGTTTCACGCTTTTGGCAGGTCACAGTGGGGGCCATGGCACAACTGACCGGGAGACCAAGTAGCTGACAAGAGTAGCAGCATCAAGTTCTTCTCCCACCCCCAACACTGGAATGAGTTAGTTATCCTTGGCCAGCGATGTAGGAAGATGTTTCATTTTATCAGCAAGCGATTTGCATGCTGTTCTTTAAAGAAAGATGTAAGTTAACTTGCATTTGCAGAGAACTGGGAAAAGACACAGGGTTATACTTATCATCTTTCACATTTAAGCACGTGTTAAAGTAAAATGCTCTTCGCAACACACGCATCTCACACACTATTAGAGGAGACCATAGTAAACTCTGATATTATAAGGTGGAGGACTACTATCTCATCTTATTTTAGTGCATTTGAAAATAATAACACCTCCTTGAAAATAAAGAAGTCCAGAATTAATGTCAAATGGGACATGACAACAGACACAAACTGGGACATCTAGTAATTGGTCTGTTTGAATTTTCTACATGAGTAAATATTGGTCATCTATATTTTACTTATAAAATTATCCATTTCTTCCATATTTCACAATTTGTTTCTATAGAGTCTCCATGCATAATTCTTATAATTCTTTCCAAGTCTCCTGCTTCTGTGGTCGTGTCAGTTTCCTCATTGCTAATCTTGTATATTTTTACTCATTTCTCAGTTTTTTGTCTTATTTATTAGCTTTTCTACTTTTTTCCTATCCCATTACTTCCAACTTTTAACTTTATCAGTTGCCCTTTTTCTTTTTGAAGGTAGCAGGTGTTTTGCTAGTCCTTTCCTCACGAATAAGAAAAATATTCACTGTTTTATATTTCCTTCTGAATAAAGTTTTGGGTATATACTATACCCTAAAGATTTGGGTATAAAGTGGACTTTCTTTTGCTTTTTAAAGAACCTATCATTTCTCTCTGATTTGTTCTTTGATCAAAGTTTTACCTGTGAGAATGTTACTTAATTTCCAAGCTAGCTTCTTGGGTCATATTTTTAATATTGATTTTTAACTTAATTGGATTATGATCAGAATGTGATTAAAAGATCTCTACTTTTATATACATATATTTTTAAAGATTTTATTTTTTTCCTTTTTCTCCCCAAAGCCCCCCGGTATACAGTTGTATATTCTTCATTGTGGGTCCCTCTAGTTGTGGCATGTGGGATGCTGCCTCAGCGTGGTTTGATGAGTAGTGCCATGTCCACGCCCAGGATTCGAACCAACGAAACACTGGGCCGCCTGCAGCGGAGCGCGTGAACTTAACCGCTCGGCCACGGGGCCAGCCCCCTCTACTTTTTATATTTTTTATAGCTTTGCCTTGTTTTTGGCCAAATAGGTTAATAATTCTATTATCCCTAGTAATTGAGGTTTCAAAAATTGCACTTCTCCAAAGAAATGCTCCCTGGAAGGTGTCTTGGTGATGTGACCAGGTACCCTCCCCTGCTCAGCTGAAGGCTAACTCCAGTAACAATTGCTCATCTTTCACCGTCCCATTGCAAAATGCTTTCTAACTTGCAAATCTGGAACCATTACACCTCTAGGTAGAAAACAAGGCAATTAATTACTTTTTATAGACAGATGATTATATCACCTTGGAATTTAATCAAACAAAGGCATGCAATACTTCTGAATGGTGCCCAGCAAACACCCAGTTTAAGTTTTTGTTTTCCAACCTGGCATCTCAATTCCTCCTCAGCATCAGTAGGCATCAGGCAAACCTGCTGCCCACTTACAAATCCAAGAGAAAAGCACTTGTCTTGCACGTCAAGAGTGCCTCAGCATGATGCACTGAAACCTTGAGTTGAAAGAGCCTAGAACTACTTTAAATGCAAGTAACTGCTAAAATATTTAGTCCTGCCAAGGCTTTGAAGATTCTGTACTCAAATCAGATCAGCCTTGTGATCTAAGACTCATACAATGAGCACACTTAAGAGCGGAAATCTTGTTTAAAATCACCAAGGAAATTCCAAGTTCTTACAGAAGAATTAGCAAAGATACACTTGGAGGCAGGGTGTTGTTTTCTTAAAGTTTCTCCTGAAAGTTCATAAAGTAAATGGAAGCTTCCTCAGGTCTGGTGAGTTTCAGGAAGAAAAGAGTATATTCTGGAGCACCTATTGTGTGCCAGGCACAGTCCTTGGTACTAATCTTCACAAAAGTAGTCGTTATAGAAAATAGTCTAAGTTTATCTAATTACAAACTCTTTGTAAGTATCATATTTTTAAATCGCTAGTAATTGATACACCAAGAAAGGCTCATTAAAGCACAGATTCAGCTGTAAAGTTGTCTCATTATATAGACCATTTAGGGTTAAAGTAAGACTCCAATATTTTTAGTCCTAAGTCAGGAATAATCCCCTAAAACTTCTAAGATTTCAGTTTGTGATTTCAGCAAATTTTTCTTTTAAACACAGACCAATAGATCCATTCACTTTGAAGTAATTGTTACATAAAAATCAATTAAATAATAACTCATCTAATCAAATGACCTCATGAGATCTAACCCTACCTGGTGTTATACAATTGATCAGTACATCACAGAGGTAATTCTGGCCAATAATCTAAATGATTTTTTTAATTGGCCCAAAATTCAAAGTGACATATAACCTGCCTACCTTTTTAGATTCACCTTCTTCCCTTTTCACTTTACATGTAAGTTCCAGCCATACTAAACTATTTTCAGGCACCCAAATTTCTCATTCACAAATTCCTCTGGTTCTCCATTTGCCCAGGCCATTCTTCCCTACCTTTTCCACCTGACAAATAGCTTCTCATTCCACAAAATGTCGCTCAAGCTATATTGTTTCTGGGACACAACTCCCCTACTTCTTACCCTATCATAGCTCTCATTCCTTCATTCAGCAAACATTTATTAAGCTCCTATTATCTACCACGTGCTTTATTAGGTGCTGGTAATACAAAGATAAATAAACCATAAGACTTCAAATGGTGTCGCAAAAGACAGACGTGTGTAAACCAGCCAGAGCAGTGCTGCGCCACCCGGATCCAGGAAGACAGCTTGCGAGCCCTGCCCTGCAGGACGGGAGAGTTTAAGGGCAGAAGTGTGGGCAGCCAAGAGGGAGGAGGTTGGGCAAAAGGAATTTCATGAGCAAAGGTAGAGAGATGAATAACAAGTAAGCTTTATTGAAGGCAGAAAAAATTTCTCCAACCAAAGCATTCTACTTAAGAAAAGTTTAAAACTACTCATTTATAAACATTTTCAAACTATAATAAAAGCAAAAGGTAATCATAGAACGTCAACCCTAATTTTATTCCTAATTGTTATTAATATCCAGTGCTTTCTTAAACCAAACAAGGCTCATTAGTGATGTTAAACTTTTCAAATTTTATCTTAGAAAGGGTATTTTGTGACTGCTCTGATAAGCAATAGTGAATAAAGACAAATAGTTCAGTCATGTGAAACATTAACATAGCAAACTGAGAAAAGGGGTGAAGAGGAGAGACTCATTCACCTCCTGCTCTAAGGGTGAGAACAAATCAAGACAAATGATCAAAACTTTGGTACCAGGCTCCTAGACCATTCTACGGCAATTAGGAGGCCCTTGTGAAGCATCTATCTTCCTTTCCTATGACCTAATGTGCATAGACAGGCTGAGGCTCTCCTCCCTCAGTGGTTACGTGGAAGATCGCCAATCCAAAACTGCATCCTCTTTGACCAACAGAGACAAAACTTTTCAGAGTAACCAATGTTATTACCTACTCTTACTTAAATTCTGAAAAAAAAGCATTTCCAATCTTCCCAACCTGCAACTTTTAATCATACTCCCACAGGACATTGGACAACATAGACATTGCACTACCGGCCTACGGCTACCAAAACTGGAGACGAGGAAGCAGAAATCAGATACCATCATCCTCAAAAAAACGGTGTAAACTTGGGTGACCGCCTGCCCAGTTCATGCTGAATGTTTCAGTTCAACAGTTCAGATTGTTCATCTGATATCACATCAGCTTGTGCCTCTTACCAGAAAGCACGATAACAATAAACACCGCAAATGAACGGGATGGAGGTATTGTGATCCACATCATGCCCTGAATTCCACTATGCTTTATTTTATGCTACAGTCAAAAAATCAAATGGAGGATGAAATGACAAAAGAATGAATACTATTACCCCTTTTCTTCAAGGATTGAATAACAGGTTTTGAGCACAATACTCTAGGTTTAAAATAAATAAATAAATCTTTAAGTGAATTACTCCTTGCTCATTATACACTATTTGTTATAGAGGAAGGATGGCTCTAACCTCTGAAAACTAATTTTGATTAGTTGCTGTGTTAGTACAGCAATGTTACGTCATCTGAGTGCTTTCACAAACATCAACTCATTGAATACTCACAAAAACCTTTCAGATGAAGTTTTATCATTCTCCCTTTACAGATGAGGAAAGTGAGCACTGAATAATGAACTGATTTTCCTTGGGTCAAACAGCCAGTTACCAGAATAACATGGACTAGAACCTAATAACCAAATCAAGTGACTTTCTATTAGAGCACCCTTGCTTCCTAACATAAACTTATAGGTGAACTCAAGCTCCCCTTGTTCTCATATCAGAACCTTTTATAGAAAGAGGACAAAAATAGAAAGTTGATGTAAAACTTTTAATTTTATTTTTAAACATCTACTTAAGGCAAAAGGCCAGGGGTTTGGCCAAAACAAATCAGACAATATTCGTATCTTAGCAAAAGCCCAATCTCCACCAAGAAAAAAAATATAACACATACATTGGGAAGAGAGTTCAACAACTCTGAGTACATTACTTCTCAGCACTAGCCTCTGCCAGAAGGAAGGGGCAAGTTTCCTGGAAGAGTGAACAGTCAAAAGAGTATGACTCAAAGACTATTTTAGTTCAAGATCCTGTTTCAACCTTGTTGTCCAACTGTTTGCTGAGAATGTAAAGTTGTCTGGGTGTATATCAGGAAAGAAGATGAAGTCATCTGCTCAAGCCACGTAGCAGGAACCCTGGGAAGGCATGCTGTGGTTACATAGCACAGCCGTGCAATTAGAGGCCGGTACATACCTTCCCGTTACCTGTCTGGACCTCTGTGCAGTCATGATGCCTCATCCCAGGAAGGTGAGTTGAGGGATTCAGCTAAACAAATGGGAGAATGCTATAAAACTCATTATTAACTTACTGCAAGCTAATCAAGGGGAAAGAACAACTCAAAGAACTGTATATAAGAAAAAACAGTTAATAAATAGTTTACACACAGGCATTGACTAACTAACGACAATATCTGTTTATCAAATGACACAGCCAGTCATTCATTCCTCCCTACTCCTCCTCCCCAGACTGCCCTATCTTTCCTATTGGAGTCACTAAGGACATCAAGCTTACTACTCTCTACTCTACTCTATCCTTCCTTTTGTGCCATCTAGTACTACTCCTGGATCTTTCAATACCTGGAGCCCACAGCCATCACCCACCTGTACACCTCCATGGTTTCTCCCAACCTCCCTTAGAGTGAGAGAAAACAAAGGTTCAGGAAGTATCAAACTTTAGAGGAGTTCCAGACAACTAGTATTCAGGAAGGTACCAGATTCAGGGCTTTCGACAGACAAGAGCTCAGACTCCAATTTTAAGGGCAAGAAAAATTTCAAGATCATAACTACCACTTCAGTGATGTTGTACAGCAAATGATCACTTACAGTTTGGTTGGAAACCTAAAATAGCAAGCATAATATTGTCTTCATAGTAAAATGAGTTCCAAGTTCTAAACAACTGACCTTCAGACACACTTTTGGAAAACTAAATATTCATAAGTTTGGCCCACCTACAAAAAAAAGGTAACAATAATTTTTTCCCCTTGAGTTTCTTCCTCTTTACAGCTACAGAAGAAAATAGAAAGTCAACCTACTGGATGCTGAGATTTAACCTCCTTCCTTAGAAGCTGCTTCAATTGAGAGGAGTTCGTGACCACCATTTGTTCCTAAGAGTTCCACATGAATATATTCTTCCCACTATGCCCAATGAGAGTAACTGGGCCCACTTCTGGATAAGCAATGAGTACCGGGGAAAGGACTCTCAACATTATCATAAAGAGATAGTAAGGACAACAGGTTGGGGGAGGGTTTTATTCACCTTCTACTGGCAAAGAGAGTCAGTGAACCTTTACTACTGCAGCCCAAGGCAAAAGTCAAACTCCAAGGAGGCAGGTGGTTTCTTCTGACCAGATACTGTAAGTGTACTCCCATATAAGAGAGAGTGTATGAGTGTGTGTGTGTGTGTGTGTGAGTGTGCATGTGCGCACGTGAAGACAACTGAGCTATAAGGAATGAGATTGGGAGAACAATGATGATGTACTTCAAAAGGGGAAAATCATTGACATAACCATATATTGGCTGAGCTGTCCTAGTCTTGTTTCTCTTCAAAGAACTGTAATCATGGGTTAAATCTGGAAAGGAACTCTTAGACTTCTCCATGTAACAATCAGGGCACCCAGAATTGGCTGTAGTCAAAGGAGATAAGTGAGAAAAGACAAGAGTCAGACATTCCAACCAGTAAAGGATGGTGCCTCCAAATCCCATGGCAGCCATGTTTGGATGATGTAATTCTGCCTCCTTGGCTAAAGCTGATTGGACCCAGAATGGATGCCTGTCTGAAGCAGAGCCAATCATATTTTCTCTACCAGGAATTTGGAATTTGGATTTAGGGACAGCTAATCTTTGTGCTTGGTTGAAGCTGTGTAGCAGCCATATTCCATCATCAATATGAGGTGCAGAAAAATGCAGAGAGAGAACAATAAAGCAGATGTGCAAGAGAGGAAGATAAGAGTGAGAGAAAGAGAATGATGGTTTTCCAGTTCTCAGTTACAATTCCTTCTATAAGCCACCTGCATTTCTATCTTTGAGTTCCTCAAGACATTCCTTGTCCTTATAACAAATTTTCCTTTTTTGTTAAAACTAGTTCAAATTTATTTCAGTTACTTAAAATCAGAAACATCTTGATTAAACCATATTACCATAAAGTAAATCAGCATCACGCTGTGAAAAGAACATAGACTTTTGAAGCTGCCAATGCTGGGTTCAAAACTTGGCTCCACTGAATATAAGCTGTCTTGTCTAGAGAAAGTTTCCTAGCCTCTCTGAGCCTTGGTCTCCTCACCTATACAATGCAAATAAGAACTGTCATGTCTAGTGAAAATCAGAAAAAAATACATGGAGCCTCTGGTACGTAGTAAGCGCAAATTAAATGATAACTTCTATTAGAATTCATTGGAGCAGTAGTCATGGTGGTGGTAGTGGTATCGCAATGGATGTTTCAACAGTTTTTGTTACATACAAAAACCAGAACTTACAAATACAGAAAGATGTTTTTCTTAAATTCTTTACTTTACAAAATAATTCAATCCAAGTTTCTTTACTGAGATACTCTGGTATATACAAAGCATGGTTTGCTTTTAAAATACTTTTTAATATATTATCTACCACAGATTACTTCTGGATTTATGGGGAAAGTCCTAGGGAAATCTCAGAAGCAACTCTAATCACACGTCAACTTCTTTATCCATTCATCTTTCTCTTCCATCAGCTTACACACTAGAGCAATGGTTCTAATCCTTGTGGAAATCATAGACTCTTTTAAGATTTAACAATTATTTAACAATTATTAAATAAACCCTTATTATGTGCCAGGCACAGTGCTAGATTGTAGCGATACAAAGGTAAACAAGAAAGACAGGGTGTCTGATCTTACAAAGAAAGAGTTGTCTTTCCTTTCTAGAAGTGAAGACAATTTTTTTTAAAGTGATGACAATAAAGTGTGATGAGTGCTGTGCAAAGAGACGCACAGGTGCTCTGCAAGCACTTAGCCGGAGCCCAAACTTCGCCTAATCAAAAGCTACGGCTTCCAAGTGTGGTCCCCACACCAGCAGCATCAGCGTTGCCTGGTGGGTTTAACAAGACTTCCAGGGGATTGTGATTCACACCCCATCCCATAGCAGTTAAATTGCATCACTGATCTTTTAAAACATCCCCAGCTGATTCTAAAGTGGAGCCACGGGTTGAGAACTGCTGGTCCACAGGCTGAGGAAAGACCTCTCTATGGAAACAGAGACCTGGATGAATGAGAGTCAGTAAATAAACAGGGAAAAGGGCTTTCAAGGCAGAGAAAATGGCAAGTTTAAAGAACAGAGGGCAGAAAAAAGTGTGGTGTGTTTAAGGAATTTAAAGACTTCCATAGGGCTGGATTATAGAGAGGGTGGGGAAAAGCGCTCTGAGATTAGGGTGAAGAGGTAGGCCAGATGATAGAGAAGGAATTTGTAAGCTTAAGAGTTGAACTCAAAGACCATGGGAAGCCTTTTTAAGCAACTTGACATTACCAGATCTTTATTTTTTAAATATCACCCCAGCTGCAGTGTAGAAATAAATTGAACTGAAGCACAATTTAATGCAGGTGCTTCTAGGTAAGAATCTATTTCAGTAGTCCAGGTAAGAAATACCGATGGTAGCAACGGGGTTGGAGAAAAGTAAATAGCTTCACACATCACTTAAGAGCACTGATAGGAGTAAGGTATTAGTAGGATGTTGGAGACGTGGGAGGTTAAGAACTCAGTGTTGACTTCCATGTTTCTGACAAGAGCAATTCGGTGGATAAACACAAGTTCAGATTTAAGCACACTGAATTCAAGTTGGGATATAAAAGTGAAAATGTTTATGGGGCTGGCCCCGTGGTCGAGTGGTTAAGTTCGCGTGCTCTGCTGCAGGCGGCCCAGTGTTTCGTTGATTCGAATCCTGGGCGCGGACATGGCACAGCTCATCAAACCACGCTGAGGCAGTGTCCCACATGCCACAACTAGAAGGACCCACAAGGAAGAATATACAACTATGTACCGGAGGGGCTTTGGGGAGAAAAAGGAAAAAATAAAATCTTTAAAAAAAAAAAAAGTGAAAATGTTTAAGAGGCCCTTTGACAAGAGGTCTGTGAAAATGCTGATTTAGGAGTAGTCTGCTTATTTACAGTTATTGAAGCCATGAATGTGAATGATACAACCGACAGAGTAATTCAAGTTTGAGGTGAAGAAAGCTTAGAACCTAACCCTTTAGGAACACTAGGAAAGACGATAAACAGATAACAGAGAAAGACATAGGAAAGGATAAAAAAAGAAATGGCCAGAAAGGCAAGAGAAAGCTCTAAGAAACAAAGGGAAGACTACAGAATCAAATGCTGGTACAAGTTCAAGCAAGGTAAAGACCAAATAGGTCCACTGGACCAATGATATTAGAAGTCAATGTCTACTTCAACAAGAAGAGTCTCAGAAAGTGGAAGAGACAAATGTTAGCTTGGAATAGGCTGAAAAATAAGCTGGAGGTAAAGAAATGGAGATAGCAAGTAGACAGCATGGTCAAGAAATTTGATTATAAAGAAGAGTTAGATTGCTCCCTAGAGAGGGATGTGGAATTAATTGAATACTTTTTTAATGCATGTTTAAGAGCAAAAGTAAAATACAGAAAGGGAGAAGATACTGGAGAGCGATGGGATAAATTATAGTACAAGGCCACTGAAAAGATGGCAAGGGCTGGACCAGGAGTCCAAGAATAGAATTTGCCTTAGATAAGGAGGGACAGCTCTTCCTTAGGTGAAGACACCGCCAGGACAGGCAATGAGGCACATACATCTGTATACGCTTTCATTCTGTGTTTTTATTAGGAGAGTGATTACAAACCCTGGAATATTTGCAAATACTATTGTTACACTTATTAAGGGAGCAGCTGAGAATGAGTCTTACTTGGAGCATTTCAGTGTATCAATGAGCTCTAACGTACATTCTCAGACAAGGTCCTGAGAACATAAGAACCCTGGTCAGACAAACTATATGGTGATCAACTTGTTCAAATTTCCCCAGGACTTTCTCTGTTTAGTGTTTTAGCACTAAAATTCCTGTGTCTGTCCCAGGAAAGGTTCTCAGTGCCAGCAAACTGGAACAATTGATCACACTAGATCTGGCTCAAATGCAGCCTCTTTGAATGTTAGCAACATGCTACTTTTCCAAAATGAGTCAAATAAGCCTCTCACAAAATAAAGTATCAAACTTAGCATTTATATCTTTAACCCAAACTAAATCTTCAAGTTTGCTGCTTACAGGGTAAAATAGTACTCCTTTTTATTCCTTTTATGGACCCCGTAAGAGACGATGCCAATGAAATAACTGGTTTGTTCTATTTCCAATCTCATTCTATAAAAACCTGGAATGTGGGCCAGCCCCGTGGCTGAGTGGTTAAGTTTGTGTGCTCCACTTCGGCAGCCCAGGGTTTTGCCAGTTCAGATCCTGGGCACGGACATGGCACCGCTCATTAGGCCATGTTGAGGCAGCATCCCACATGCCACAACTAGAAGGACCCACAACTAAAATATACGACTATGTACTTGGGAATTTGGGGAGAAAAAGCAGGGGGTAAAAACACGAAGATTGGCAACAGTTGTTAGCTCAGGTGGTTAGATTCCCACCAATCTTTAAAAAAAAAACATGGAATGCCATGTATAGATCTGCTAAAACTTGATGCCTTTTTAAGAAACCTAAATGATTATTCAATGCAAAGTATAAAAAAAAATTGAATCCACAACAGAAAGAAAATATTTTATTCAGCCTTTAACAATTCAAAATTTTGCTTGTTTTGCTAATTAGACTCTGGAGGAATAAATTACATTAGATGCACAAATACTCAAATATGAAAATGATTCAGCATTTTCATTAGAGTACATAACATAATGTAAAAGGAACCGAAGGTTGAGCTACCAATAAACCTAATGATTGTTGGAGGTAGGGTGGATAGGGAGGAACCGGAGCATTTTAAATAAAAGAGAATAAAATTAGTAGTGTTCAATTTAAAAGCAATTAGCTAAAATAAGATTCTTTTACAAATATGAAGTGCTAAATGGTATTCAAAGCAAATTTCACCACAAAATATCAATCTCAAAAGGACAAAATATTATGAACAAATTTAGTGCCCTTCAGAAGTACCAATGTACTGATATTTCTAAAGTAGTATATTTCCCTTTTTTCCAGCTTTACTGAGACATAATTTACATACAATATTGTGTAAGTTTAAGGTGTATAATGTGTTGATTTGATACACTTATATATCACAAAATGATTACCACACAGCTTTACCTAACACCTCTATCACCTTGCATAATTACCATTTCTTTTTTGTGGTGAGAACATTAAAGATCTACTTTCTCAACAACTTTCAAGTATATAATACAGTATTGGTAACTATAATCACCATACTTTACATTAGATCCCCCAAATGTATTCATCTTGTAATTGAAAGTTTGCATGCTTTGACCAACATCTCGCCATTTTCCCCCACCCACCAGGCCCTGGTAACCACCTCTGTTTCTATGCATTCAGCTATTTTAGATCCCACATATAAGTGATATCATACAGTATTTGTCTTTCTCTGACTTATTTCACTTAGCATAAACACTCGGGTCCATCCATATTGTGACATAGCAGGATTTCCTTCTTTCTCACGGCTGAATAATATTTCATGGTATGTGTCTACCACATCTTCTCCATTCAGTCATCCATTGACGGACACTTAGGGTGTTTCCATATGTTGGCTTTTGCGAAGATGTAATGAACATGAGAGTACAAATATCTCTTTGATATCTTGTTTTCAGTTCCTTTGGATATATACCCAGGAGTGGGATTGCTGGATCATGTGGTAGTTTTATTTTTAATTTTTTGAAGAACCTTCATACTGTCTTCCATAGTGGCTGAACCAATTTACATTCCCACCAACAATCACAAGGGTTCTCTTTTTTCCACATTCTCGCCAACACTTGTTATCTCTTGTGTTTTTGATGATAGCCATTCTAACAGGTGTGGGGTGATATCTCACTGTGGGTTTTATTCGCATTTCCCTGATGATTAATGATGTTGAACATCTTTTCATGTACCTGTTGGCCATTTGGATGTCTTCTCTGAAAAAATGTCTATTCAGTTCCTCTGCCCATTTTTTAATCAGATTGTTTGTTTTTTGCTCAGTTGTATGAGTTGTTTATATATTTTGGATATTCACCTCTTATCAGATATATGGTTTACAAATATTTTCTCCCATTCCATTGGTTTCCTTTTCCCTTTTATTGTTTCTTTTGGTATGCAGAAGCTTTCTAACTTGATGTAGTGACATTAAGTTTTGCTTTTGTTGCTTGTATTTTTGGTGTCATTTCCAAAAAATCATTGCCAAGACAATTATCGAGGCGCTTTTCCCCTGTTTTCCCTAGGAGTTTTGTGGTCTTAGGTCTTGTGTTTAAGTCTTTAACATATTTTGAGTTAATTTTTGTGAGTGGTGTAAGATAGGGGTCCAATTTCATTCCTCTGCATATGGTTATCCAGTTTTCACAACTCCATTTATTGAAGAGACTACCCTTTTCCCATTGAGTATTCTTGGCTCCCTTGTCAAATATTAGTTGACCATATACATGAGGTTTTATTTCTGGGCTCTCTATTCTGCTCCATTGGTCTATGTGTCAATTTTTATGTCAGTACCATACTGTTTTGATTACTACAGCTTTGTAGTAGAGTTAGAAATCAGGAAGTGTGATACCTCAAGCTTTGTGCTTCTTTCTCAAGATTGCTTTGGCTATTCAAGGTATTTTGCAGTTCCACACAAATTTTAGGCTTGTTTTTTCTATTTCTGTCAAAAAGGTGATTAGCATTTTGATAGGGATTTGCATTGTAGGATTTTCTATATATAAGATCATATCATCTGCAAACAAAGACAACTTTACTTCTTCCTATCCAATTTGTATGCCTATTTATCTTTTTCTATCTATTTATTTATTTTTGCCTGATTAGTCTGACCAAGACTTCCAGCACTATGCTGAATAGGAGTGGTGACAGTGGGCATCCTTGTCTTGCTCTTAAACTTAGAGGAAAAGCTTTCAGCTTTTCATTGTTGAGAATGATGTTAGCTGTGGAGTTGTCCTATATGACGTTTATTATGTTTAGGTACATTCTTCTGTACCTAATTTGTTTAGAGTTTTTGTCATGGAAGGATGTTGTATTCTCTCAAATGCTTTTTCTGTATCTATTGAGATGATCATGATTTTTTTTCTTTCATTTGATTAATGTGGGGTATCACATTGATTGATTTGCATATGTTGAACCATCCTTTCATCCCAGGGATAAATCCCACTTCATCATGGTGTATGATCCTTTTAATGTGCTGTTGAACACAGTTTGCTTATACTTTGTTGAGGATTTTTTCATCATTTCATGTTGAGGATTTTGGCCTGTAGTTTTCTTTTCTTATAGTGTCCTTGTCTGGCTTTGGCATCAGGCTAACACTGGCCTCATAAAATGAGCTTGGGAGTGTTCCTTCCTCTTCAATTTTTGGAAGAGTTTGAGAAGAACTGGTGTTAATTCTTCTTTAAATGTTTAGTAGAATTCACCAGTGAAACTATCTCGTCTTGGGCTTTTCTTTATGGGGAGGTTTTTGATTACTGATTCAATCTCCTTACGTTATTGGTCTGTTCATATTTTCTATTTCTTCATTATTCAGTCTTGGTACATTGTCTGTTTCTAGGGATTTATCCATTTCTTTTAGGTTATCCAATTTGTATATAATCATTCATCATAATCTCTCATGATTCTTTGTATTTCTGTGTTATCAGTTGTAATGTATCCTCTTTGTTCCTAAGTTTTTTTGTCTTCTTTTTTTCTTAGTCTAGCTAAAGGTTTGTCAATTTTATTTATCTTTTCAAAAAACCAGCTCTTAGTTTTGTTGATCTTTATTGTTTTTCTGGTCTCTATTTATTTCCACTATAATCTTTGTTATTTCCTTTCTTCCACTAACTTTCTGCTTAGTTTCTTCTTTTCTTCTAGTTCCTTGAGGTATGAAGTTAGGTTGTTTGAGATCTTTCTTTTTTCTTAATATAGACATTGTTCACTATAAAATTCCCTCTTAGCACTGCTTTTGCTGCATCTCATAAGTTTTGGTATGTTGTGTTTCCATTTTCATTTGTTTCAAGAGTTTTTTTATTTCCATTTTGATTTTTCTTTGACCCATTGGTATTCAGGAGTGTGTCATTTGATTTCCACGTATTTGTGAATTTTCCAGCTTTCTTTCTGTTATTGATTTCTAGTTTCATACCAAAAAGATACATGGAATGATTTTAATCTCCTTAAATTTGCTGAGACTTATTTTGTGACCTATCATATGATCCTGGAGAATGTTCCATGTGCACTCGAGAAGAATGTATATTCCACCTGTTGGATGGAATGTTCTATATATGTTTGTTAGGTGCATTCAGTCTAAAGTATGGTTCAAGTCCAACATTTCCTTGTTGATTTTCTGTCTCACTGTTCTATCCACTGTTGAAAGTGGGAAATTGAAGTCCTCTACTATTACTGTATTGTTGTCTACTTCTCCCTTCAGATCTGTTGGTATTTGCTAAATATATTTAGGTGCTCTTATATTGGGTGCATATATGTTTATTATTGTTATATCTTCTTGATGAATGACTTCGTTATCATTATATAATGTGTTCAACTTCTATGTTTTTGCTCCAATAACATGCTGGAACTCCTTCTCTAGAAATCTGAACTTACACAAAGGCTCTCTCGTTTAGGGGTGATAGTCTAAGACAGTGCTTTCCAGGAGCTCCTGGACCATGGCTAAGAGGAGCTAGAGCCAGCTCATGGGTCACTGCAGTATCCACAGCCAGGACCAAGGTCTGTATGCCTGTTACCCAATGCACAGGGTGGCAAGACTTCTTCCAGGTCCCTTGGTATATGGTACTGAATCCCACAGGTCCCACAAAGGCACTTTTGTCTGTTAGTACATTTCTAACATACTGATTATTTCTAATGTAATAATACATCTGTATAGTTAATTCTCATTATTTCTAAAATACTAAGATGCTTTGATGGAAACTGCTATCAAAAGAATGAAACACAATATGCTAACTTTCTTCATCATTCACAATCAAATTGATTTCACAGTCCTTGGTTATTTACTTTTCTTCACTCTTGAATTCCTATTACAATTTTCATAAATAACCCAAAACCCACTGGAGAAAGGGATGTTTTGACATCATGTTCGTATCTGAAATTTCTCTTACCACATGACAAAAACTGATCTTGCTACTGACAAACACAAAGACAGGAATATTAGACATGATCTATAAATCACAATCGTTATAGTATGCATTCTAAAATAAAATTAGGGGTTATCAGTCTAAGACTTTGAATAAAGGAGTGGAACTAAAAGAACACCCAGAGGGGGAAATCACTGTCAAATAGGTATAATTGATAGCCTGAGAAATTAGGTTGGAATTTCCTTCCCCAGTAATTTTCCTCAGATACCCAAGTATTAACTGTACTAATGGAAAATAAAGATCTAAAGCTGCCCTTGTTCTCCCTCAACCCAGCTCAGCTACAGCTCAGCTTTAAAGGCATGTATTTACCTCCAAGCACTGTGTTGCTAAGCTCTTTATAATCCCCAAGAGAAGTATGTTGAATTTGGTGGAGGGAAAAGAAGTGTGGAAGGCTAGAGTTTCACTATTTCCTCAGAAATAAAGCCATATTGTGCAGCCTTCATGGATACTGTCATTATTCTGATGCTTTCTTCATTCTCAGAATATGTTGATATCCACAACATTATCATTCTAACCGCCACCCACAAAATTAGTTTCAATAGCTAAAATATAAATTGTTTTAAATTAATTCTCTTTTGGATTATCCCTAGGTCTGTTCCCTTCCCTAACAGAGCTACAGAAATAGAACAAGTGCCCCAGTGATATCAGGAGGCATAGTTCTTAAAATAGAGCAGCTACTTGGAGGAGATAGAACGTAAGTTAAGACAGTGGTTCTTAACCCAGGTCACACATTAGAATCACCTAAGGGTGCTTTTTAAGAACAACACTTGCCTGTTTTGGCTTTTTTGCCAAACCAATGAAATCGGAATCTCCAGGAGAGAGGTCCAGGCAGTAGTATTTTTAAACAGATTCCTCAGACGATTTTAATGTGCAGTCAAGGTTCATTAAGTAAGAACTAGTTTTGGCTATGTATAACAGAAAAAAAAATAGTAATGTCTTAAGACAGAAGTTTTTTTTCCTCTTTCAAATGAAAAATTATTTTTTTGAAAGTCTGCACATAATAGTGCATGTATTGTAGCTCCTTGAGTCATCCAGGACCTGAGTTTATTCTGTCTTCGTGTTCTACAATCCCGTGTTGGGCTTCTGTTTTCAAGATCTCTTCCTGGTCCAGGATGGCTGCTGGAACTCCAGCTACCATATTCAAGACTAGAAGAAGGAGGAAAGAAAAAAAGAGCAAAAGCATGTGTGCCCTCCTTTTCAACAACCTTTCTAGAATTTCCCAAACACTTATATCAAGTCTTACTGGCTGTAACTTAAACATGTGGCCACACCTGGCTGCTGTGGAGGCTGGACAGTGTAGTTTTTAACTGGGCTAAGGTTCTGTTGCTAAAGGAGAAGTTGAAAATGGAATTCAGGAAGGCAACTAGTAGTCTCTGCCACAGATGAATAAATCAGCAACACAACTTCAGGCTTTCTCCATTCCATCTGCTCTCTTTGGCTTGAATCACTTCATTGTTGTATGGTGTCCCAAATTGTTACTGGCTTTAGGAAACAAGTAGGACAGGAAACATGAAGTCCTAAAACTTGACACCATTATCTTCTGCCACGGTTGAATAAACTGAAAACACCAAACCACATGCACTAGCAGGATCTGTTGTTCAAAAGGTCACAATGGACTCAGTTAACTTCAAAGAATGGGATTAGGATCAAAGGCTATGCAGTTAGTGTACAATACCCATACCCCTTCTGGGCAAGGTACGCATCAGGCCAGGTCTTTCTTAACGTAACCCTAGGCTAAGAATAGATACCGAGATTCTTCTACATCCTGCTGAGAACAGGTATACAAAAAGGTATTCACTCTTCCAATATAAATCACCCAATTTTCTTATATATA
The DNA here is from genome assembly GCF_037783145.1 of Equus przewalskii. NCBI lineage: Eukaryota > Metazoa > Chordata > Mammalia > Perissodactyla > Equidae > Equus > Equus przewalskii. Next base: position 17,424,439 of record NC_091849.1, on the reverse strand, counting down.
TTTGACCCTGAAGCCATTCTTATAGACTTTGTGTGAGATCAAGCAGCTAAAGCAAGATGCTTTTCACTAATGGGCGGCACCATCTTGCACAGAAAGTAGGTTACCACAAACTTCTGTTTTTGTGTCCCACTACCTATTTTATGCAGCTTGCCTCTCACTCCTCCCACACCCATTTAGGCACCCAGTGACCTCGTGATGCCGACAGATTAGAGTCCTAATCATAGCATGCCCATTACAAAGCAGCTGATTCCAAATTCCCCAGAAGTTGCCTATGTCTCAGACCATTCTAGAGAAGGTACACTATTGCCTCACAGCAATGACGGTAGTGTTAGTAAGATAAAGACCATAACCAATGATTGTCCCTTCTAGTTAATGCCTGGTGAAAATGTGTATCTATATAAGACTCCCTTTAGGAGTGTTATGGGCTGAATCATGTCCCCCTAAAATTTACAAGTTGAAGTCCTAACCCTCGGTATCTCAGAATGCAACTGTATTTGAAGCTAGGGTCTCTAAATAGGTAATTAAGTTAAAATGAGGCCATTAGGGTGAGTGCTAATCCAATAATACTGGTGTCCTTATAAGAAGAGGAGATCAGGACACAGAGATGTGCCAAGGGAAGACCATGTGAAGACACAGGAAGACACAGCCATCTACAAGCCAAAGAGAGAAGCCCCAAAAGAAATCAACCCTGCTGACACCTTGAATTTAGACTTCTAGTTTTCAGAATTGAAAAAACAAATTTTTGTTGTTTAAGTCATCTGGTCTGTGGTACTTTGTCATGACAGCTCCGGCAAATAAATATAAGGAGTAACTAAGTATTTCAAACAGCACCAGTTTTAGGACTGGTGTGAAGCCCCACTGAAATCACACCAGTTCAACAGTTATCTCCTTTGCTTGCAGGTAGTCCTAGACCCAATCAATGGCAAAATTCTTATGGATATCAAAAAAATAATAAATCTATAATTTGAACAGCAAAAGAAAGTAGTATTGGATTATCACACAAGGCATAAAATAGGCATTCATGAGTCCATACTGACATAAATAAATGACAGAGAACTGACCAATCTCCCATACAGAAGAATTTCAAATAAATTACGTAAATACTCCACCCTCAAGGAAGTGGAACATAATTTCCCGATTCTTAAGTATGGACGACACATAGTGACTTCCTTCTAAAGAGTCCTGTAGGGAAGGGAGAGAACAGAGTCATTTTACAGTGGAGAAACTTGACAAACACTATCTCAGCCAGGTGATCAAGGCCAACATCAACAGTGACAAGACATGCTGATGTGAACAACACTTTACTTCTGTGCTCATCCTCCTGAAAACCCATAATCCCAGTCCAATCATGAGAAAAACATCAGACAAAATCTCCAAATCCCATTTGAGGGATAGTCTAAAAATATCTGACCAGTATTCTTCAAAACTGTCAAGGTCATCGAAAACAAGGTAAGTCTGAGAAACTTAGCCAAGAGGATCCTAAGGAGAGATGATGACTAAATTTAATATGGTATCCTGGAACAGAGAAAAGACATTAGGTAAAAACCAAGGAAGTCTAAATAAGTATAGACTTCCGTTAATTTAAAAAATGATGATAATAATCTATAGACAAATATGCCCTACAGAATTTCAACAAGTAAGTCTCCTTTCTTCACCATTGCAAGGACTGTCAGAAACTGTTGAAGTCCCAGCTGGCTGCAAAGCAGCTGGAGGAAGTATGCTCACGCAGCTGAAAAGGAGGAAGTTCATTTAGTGCACATGCCAGAACGGAAATAAGCCCCATACAGTTATCTGAGGCAACTTGTAGTGGGTGTCAGCGCTGAAACTAAAAGGCAGCATACAACAACAAGGAAGGTCACCTGAACAAGGCCACCCAACTCAGTAACATTCTCTTGGTGAATTCACCTCTACCCAGGGCTGCTCTCAGCCCTACAGGTTCAGCAACTACTTCATTGGTATCTTGAACTTAATCAAACTCATGGATGCTGACTCATACTAAGTAAACATCAGTGAGTGTGATATAGAAAACCAGAATGCCACATTGTCAGGCAAACACTGGGCTTGGTGGGGTGGGGCCTGAAAGTCTGCATTTCTAACAAGCTCCCAGATGATGCTAATCCTGCTGATCCGCGGACCACACTTTGAATAGCAAGAGTCTAGACAAGCTACATGGGAAACCAAAGTATCAAGTTTATTGGCAAGCTGAATATGAATTAGATCACAGGAGAGGCTGACTATTTAACTATTTAATGCCATCAAGCTTTGGTTGCCTGATGCCTCTATCTCCATAACAGAGATAAACCTACTAGCACTCAGGGGTTGCATTATCCTTGGCAGTTCACCCTTTCACATGAGTACTGTCAATATGCAGCATCAGAGACTCATCTTATCTATACTTCTACATAATCTCCTTCCACCCCCAGTGGGAGTAACAAATTCTTTATATATGCAAATAAAATGCCTTCAATTGGTTCATGAGCTGGTTTGCAGACTGAGGAGTCATTCCCTCCAAGGGGACCTGATAATTTCTGCACTGACCTAGCATGTATACATTTCCTAGGATAGGTCTCTAAAGAAATTAGTTCCCTTAGTCTTAATGGAAAAGGGGAAACATTACCCTGACACTATTGCCACAGTAGAAAAGATTCTCATTACTGAACTATTTGCGGAGCCCTGATTGAGTGCCAAGCACTTGTTAGGCACTGGGGATGCAGTGGTGAACAAAAGCAGATGAGACTCCACCTCTCGTGCAAGGTGGCACACTTTCTGTCTTTAGAACAGCTACCTAAAACACTTAACCTTATAAACTTCTACTTTGTCCTTCCAGCCAGCCTCAACTTTTGCAGGGGCTTGGTTGAATAGCCTTGAGAACACAGGCACCCAACGCTCAACTACAACCTGCTCAACCAGTCAACCGTGTTCTAGAGCGCTTTTCCTTGGTTTCATCATCTGAACTTTTATCTTCACGTGGCTGTGCAAAGACCCAAAAGTAATTCCCGTAAATTTCTGCCAGGTCAAATCAAAGCATACTAAAAATTAGCATATCTAGAAACCCTATAACAATCAAAGGAGAGCAAGTAATGAATTTACATACAGTTATGAATAAGCTTGTTTCTAATAGATTGGTTTAGCAAGAAAGGAAATAATGATTGCATTTCGCTCATTCAGCCACTTTCACACATCTGCTAAGGGAAAACACTGTTCAGTGGGTAGTTCTCAAAGTCCAGCATGCAGAAGAATCATCTGGAAAGTCTGTTTAGAATGCAAATTCCAGGGTCTCACTCCCCCTACCCCTACCCTCACCCCACCTTCTACTACCAGAGAGTAGGATTCAGCAGACTAGGGCTGGAGCTTATAAACCTGCCTTTCTATAAAACGCCCCAATCGATTCTGAGAAATACTGACTTAAGTCTGATTCTCTCTCTCTCTGTTAGTGGTTTCCAACCCTAATTCACATTAGATTTCTGTGAGGAGCCTTGAAAAGAAAAGTTCTCACGTCTGTACACCAAGACCTCAAAACAATCAAGTCAGAACACCCAGTGCATGAGACCCAGGTATGAGTGCTTTTTCAAGCTTCCCGGGTCATTGAACGTTTAGTGTTTCCGGGTGGTACTCTTTGTCTAGGTTGTCAGACATCAGATTCCAAGGCCTTCCCTGAAGATTCTGATTCAATAGGACTCTCTGAGGCAAGACTCCAGAGTCTATGTGTCCAAGAAGTGCCCTGGGTGATTCTTACCATGGGGTTTCAGCAATGTGTCTATCTTACTTAGCTGACTCAAAACTCCCATCCCCAGCAAGGCTGCGCCAGTGGACCTTTTGACCTCAGTTTTGGAGCCCCCATTCCACGTATTCAGCTCCAATCTGTCCTGGGTTTTCCCAAAGAGAGAGAGAGAAAGGGAACTCACCTTACTAAATGCTGCATGTCAATGAAAGCCCACTGCTTTATATCTGCAGTTGTAAAGATATATCTGCTTTATATACTGCAGCGACCTGGGTAGCCTCACTTCTATTATTAATATACCAGGATATTTCTCCCCCTTACTTAGCACTATGCACCAGGCACATGGTCTTATCAGCACCTAATATATTAACTAATTTAATCTTCACAACAATATTATGGATAGGAGCTCTTCTTAGTCCTAACTCTGTAGATAAGGAAACTAAGGCACAGATGTTAAGCAAATTGTGTAAGTTATCCAAAGTCACCTAGAGGATGAATTTGAACCCAAACATGGGGAACCAAGGCCTACCATTCTCCTACCCACAACACCACAATTATGCTCACCAAACAAAAGTTGAAGACCCTGACTACACGTTGCTTGCTGCCAGAATAAGAACACAGAAAGGATCAAGGAAGCTGATGATATTGACTCCCTACCATGTGTTCCAAGTGCTGGGCTAGAAGGTTTATATATATTATTTCACCAAATCCAAGAGTCAGATATAATCCCTATTGTTGAGGACACACTCTATTGCCTCACTCAGTAATGGGAAGAGTTAACAGTTGCAGAGCATTATGCAAAAAACAAATAAAGAGCCAAAGAAAGCTTCCAAGTGGATTTGGTGGCTGGATACTGAAGAGCAAGCCAGTTGTGGGGCTGCATGTTGGGGTGAGAGGAGGCTGAGTGGAGAGTGACTGGAGCTGGCTGTGGAAGGATTCTGGAAGGAGGTGCAGCTGGGGAGACCTTTGACTCAGAGAAAGGACAGGGCTTCCTGAGGTCTTGGGAAGGGACAGGAGTTTCATTCAGACATACTGCTCCTCAGGGCAAATCTCAACAAGTCAGGACAAATGGTGGAGGTCCACCCACTTCGAGGAATGACGTGACATGATGCTACCTTAAAAGAAAAGCTGATGTCTCCAACTCCTGTGGGGAAACACAGCAGCAATTCCTCTTATCCTGCTTTAGGTTTCTCCCTGAGGAGTAGTAAGGAGGGACAAAGGGGTTGCAAACCCGATGCCTTTAACTCCAAGGCCTTTAGCCATTTGGCAAGTGGCCAAGAGAGACTGCCTATGTCTTTTGGGAAAACAACAGTGAGTGGCTGCTAAGCACCACCTTTTTCCTATTTCTGTTTAGTGATACCACACATTGCCAATCCCAAGCAACCCATCTGTCTAAGAAGCGCCACCACGAAATTTGCCTGGTCTCCAGGGTTCTGGAGGTCTGATACTATTTGCCAGGTCACAGGACACACACTGAGGTCCTTGCTGAGCTGGAACTCTACACTGAACAGCTGACCAGAAAGGGTCCAAAATAAACCAGGGGCTAGATGCACAGAGAGGTTCCAGGGAGGTTGTAAAGGGGAGGCCTAGCGGGGCTGGCAAAGAACCTGCCCCCAGCAGCAAAGCACTCACGATTTATACCTCTAATCCTAGAATATGAGTTATTTGGTCTTTTCATGTGGGCTATGGACAGCTCTGCACTCAAGGTATTAACTGGAGCTGAAAGGTGGGCAAAATCCTGCAAGTGAATCCCACCCTTAACTGAAGCAGGGATGGAAAAGCTAGGATTTCTAGGAAAGATGTGTTCGCACACACGACTATAACAGGCAAGTTAGGGAATGAAAGCGACAGAATCACAGGAGTGAGGGGAGTAAATAAATAGAGAAACTGTAATCAAGGCAAAAAGAATGTCCAATAAACAAAAGGAAACACATGCAATGGTTTTCACCGAACGGAATAAATAATAAGTAAATATTGAAATCACTCTAAACATCATTCCTTTTTTATTGCGCTCCTACCATGACTTATCAGCAAATTTGCAAAACAAGCATTACCCCCAAAAAAGGAAAAAAGCCTGATTGAAGCTGATTGAAGGGTTCATTATTTTTCAAATCTTCCACTATGTATTTTATTTCCCCTGGGCACATGGGGCTGAGTAGACCATATACATCAGGCAAACCAGAATTAATGGTCCAAGCTTTTTTACTTCCTCTATTCAAGAAATAATAGCTGGCAGCATTTATAATTCAACATTGTTTCGAGGCAGACTGCACTCATACTGCCCACCTTTAATAGGTTCCACTTAAAATCCATATCTATTGTTTTCCCTTTGTAAATTATAAAGTCATAGTCTCCCTTATGTGCTTCACTGATAATGACTTCTCTGTCGGCAAACGGTGCAATACCTGCTTGCCACTCACTGAACCTTCAAAGCAAGTACCACCACCAAATGCTTAGTACATTCTCAGGCATATCAAATGAAAAACAAGCCTATTGTTTCTGAGAATTATTTGATGTACGTCCATGAACAATAAATCTGATGAATTCTCAACAAAAGAAATGTTTCTGAAAATACCTATTGGCTGTTTGCAGCCCAAAGGGCAGGGACTTTGTCTACTTTTCTCCCCACTGTGCCGAAGAGGCTGCATAGAACATAACACTTGGTAAACATTCATTAGAAGAATAGAAGTTGCCTAATGTAAAAACAAACTTATATGCATTTGTTCTGGCTTAAAACCATAAAAAAATGAAAGATATGAATTTGATTAGGCTCTCAAGTAAACACCTACATGTTTTTCTACATTTACATGTTTCTGGCATTTATGTACCTTATTTAGTTGAAAGGAAGTCACGTAAGAGCCATCTTACTTAATGACACTCATCTAGGAAGCCTGGAGCGTGGTATTCGAGTTCCAACTGAGCATGACTGTGCCATCATGTTCTAGCCGTGATGTCTTAGAGAATTTATTGACCTTTTATATCAGATATTTTATAAAGATATTTTATATCTTTATATACCATATCCACATATAATCTCATTTAATCCTCACAACCACCCTGTGATTATTCTCTACACTCTACAGATGAGGACATTTAGCTACTTGGCCCAGGTCACATACGTAGTGAGCACCAACACCAGGACTGACTTGCAGGTAGTGTGGCTCCAAAGCTGGCTCCCCCAGCCTCTATGCTATATTTGCATCTATGGGCCCAGACTGTCTCTAGGCCCAGGAAAATGGTAATCTTCTTGCCTCCCAGGAGAGGAGCTGGGAGTCTATGGTACTGAAGGAATACTTTTAACTCATACACCCTTATGTGTCCCTGGAACTTTAGACTTTATGAATGTATTCCCTATTCAGAAAAATAATACACTAAAAAAAGTCTTTTGAAAACTGAAATTGCTATGAGAATTGACAAAAATCAGCAATAATACTACCCTTTACATAAAGAGATGAGGGGAGTCTCATTTCCATTATAGCACCGAAAGCATTATGAAATCTTATAATCAAACAAACGCCCATCCAGGGGCCTGCTTAATCCATGCTGAAGTTTCTAATATAATCATTGCATTTGTCCTTATTGCTTCTTCTCCTCCACTTAGAGGTTTCGGTGACCATGCCAGGAGTGTGTCCACTTCAGGGTGTTTGTACTTCTGCTTCCCCTGCCAGGAGCCTCCGTCTCCCAATATCCAGAGAGGCTCCTCCCTCACCTGCCTCCTTCCAGTCGACACTTAAATGTCATCTTCTCAATCACACTCTTTAAAAAACTGCAGTCCCTTTATTTTTCTCTCCAGCACATATCCCTGTCTGATGAGACGCCATGTTTTTACTCATTTGTTTTATTTTCTGTCTCCCCACCCAGGCCCTTAGAACATCAGCTCCATGAGGATGAGAATTTTTGTCTCTTCGGTTCAGTGCTGTCTTCCTAGTCCCTGGAAGAGCAGCCTCATTTAACTGTTGAATGAATGACTTGACTGTGGCCTATGGCATCCTCCTCAGTTGAACATTTTGAAATTCTTAATTTAAAAACGTACCATATTAATTTCACAGGGCCAGCTTTGGGAAAGAGTGAGGAGTGATCTATGTAGTACTTTAAGAAAGAGAGAAAATCAACTTGTTCAAAATGTCACAACAAGTAAAAATCTACCTTTAAAAATTCATTCTTGGGGACAGCCCAGAGGTGTAGTGGTTAAGTTTGTGCATTCCACTTTGGTGGCCTGGGGTTCACGGGTTCGGATCCCAGGCATGGACCCAGTACTGCTCGTCCAGCCGTGCTGTGGCAGCATCCCACATAAAACAGAGGAAGATTGGCACACATGTTAGAGTGGCACACATGTTAGCTCAGGGCCAATCTTCCTCACAAAATAAATTCACTCTTGGAGGACCCTCTTCCAAAAACCTTTAAACTGCAAAAAGGGGTATGTTACAGCAGACTTAACTGAGCTGAACTGAGTGGTAAAGTGGAAAGCCTGTGGAAGCCGAATGCAGGCTATGGGTGTCTGTGCCAATATGCCCAGTATGTTATTTAACCTTCTTATACGTAAATTTCCTAATATACAAAAAGATGATAATTCTAACAGTGCTTAACTTTATAAATATCTTATGAGACTTACATTGGTTTCATGAGGATTAAATGAGGTTTAGTACAAGTGAAGCACTTGGTAAACTGTTAAAATGCAATATATGTACTAACTAAATATAAACTCCTGGAAGGAGTAACACAATAGATGTTTCTTTCAATGTTACCACCAAAATATCTAGTAAAAATTAAGTGAAATTTAAAGAATAGAAGAGAAAGTCAAATTTTATAGGAAGTATAAACTTAAAATGTCACAAAAAATGAATGCCAGGTTACCGAGCTTTGCACTTTTAAGCTTCCTGAAGCAAATTTGTAATAAAACCTACAGAAAATAGTGTGGTGTGCCTACCAGCGGGCACAGTTTAAGAATTTCCGGAGAGGGGGAAGAAAGTTTTTAACATACCACATTCTATACAAGCAAAGCACAATAACGCTGAGAAGCCACCTAGAAAAACTCAATGGCCACAAGCATTTAACTTCAATGAAGAAGAATGACTTGCTTGTTGATAAGAAAAAAAATGAATGAAAAACCAAAATTCTCTTGCTGCCTTTTTAATCATTTGTAAAAGCTTAAACGACTCCTTTCCTTGGGATATTAGAAGTGTACAATCTTCCAGAGGCCAATCAACTTTATTTAAAGGGTATGGTGTGACTGACAGATGTTCAACAGTCATTCAATCCTTATGATCTGCATAACAAATCAGAGCATGTGAAGGCAGAAGAGGTCTGAGGGCCTGGTCCAACTCCCTCATTTTATAGAGAATGAAACTGGCACATAGGCAGATTAAATGGCTTTCTGAACTCTCATATTCATTCATTAAAAATAGACACCAGAGGGACCAGCCTGGTGGCAGAGTGGTTAAGTTCACATGCTCCATTTCTCTGGCCCAGGGTTCCCAGGTTCAGATCCTGGGCATGGACCCAGCACCACTCATCAAGCCACACTGTGGTAGCATCCCACATAAAATAGAGGAAGATTGGAACAGACGTTAGCTCAGCAACAATCTTCCTCTCACATACACACACACAAAAAGACACCAGAGTCTAAGTGTTTCATTTAATGTGGAAATTACTTTTTTAAGGAAAAAAATAATTTTCCTCCTTAGCCAAAAGAAATTAAATACACTGGATTAAGGATTAAATAGCCCAGATCTCCTTCTCAGGGTCTTTTATCAGAGGCTTCTAAAGCTCCTTAATATTTCAATTGGGGTTTTCATACAAGGGAAACTAACAGCCCTTGTTTCTCTCTCAAGTTGAAAATCCTGGGGCTTGTTATTTTAACATATATTCAAGTTATAATTGTGTGCCTCTCTTGGGGTAGCTTCTAGACCCTGTAAATGTAACACATTCATCCAAAATAATATTTTCCTACCTTTATTGTGACTATATGTAAAAACACCCACATCTTTAAGAGGAAAACTTGGACCCTTTGTTGGAGAGAAGCTCCTGCCTCCAACTGAACGCATCATCCCTTTGATCGTCAAGTGATTCAGTGATTAGCATCACGTCTACTGGAAGAGACGCCAATAAATTCAAAGGGAGATGATTTAAGAATAATAAAACCACCTACACGAAGCAAAGAATAAAACTAATATCCAGACTAATAATTCCCAAGTGTTTGGGTATCATTTTCAATTAAAAGTGTGTTCCTATTAATCCGAGGAAAACCAGTGCTTTGTATCAGCTATCTAGGCAGAAACTCACACATGGGTTGAGCCTTCAGAGAAGTCTAAAATGGCCCTAAATATCACAATTATACCTGCCAATAGAGCCTACTATGTGCTAAGCATTCTACCCTCTGTTTTCCCACCTACCCCAAACCACCACCCTGCCAACTGGAATTATCATCCCCATTTTTGAGATGAGGAAACCAAGCCTTGAAGAGGTCAGTCATTTCCCCAAGATCACCTAGCTAATAGCTTAAGGAGCCAGGATTTGTACCCTAATCTTTCTAATGCCAAAGCCAGAATTCCTTCTCTAGAAATACCATGTGACTTCTCCCCCACTGGCCTGAAATTCACACCATTGTTTGCTCCCCTTAAATGTTTTCTGGAAATGTCTCTATTTTATCTGAGACAGTGACACACTTTGGCTAATGCATTCACTCAGATGAGCATGTCTGATTAACAATGACTGTTGTTCAACAGAAAGTAGGCTCTGTGGGGAGAGGCCAAAGGACAGGGAGGTTTCGCCTGTGCCAAGCAAAGCGGGGAAAATTAAGGACTGCGGGGCTGGCTGGCCTCTGACAGTATGAGAGCAATATTCAGATGGCAAGGCACCCCATCATAGGTATCTTTTTCATATTTTGAACTAATAGAATGAATTACAGATAATTTCAACCCAAACCATCCTATGAAAGAACTCTTCTGAAAATACATCTGGGAAAACCCACAAGTGAATACATCCAAGCCTATGGATATGACGGACTCAAAGAATCTGATGCTGCTACTCCTTAAAAAGTTAAGGGACATTCAGAAATTTCTGGTTGATTTTTAACATTAAGTCTGAGGAGCTCGTTCATTTAACCAATATATTCAAGCATATGTTACATGCCTGTTCCCAGATAGATTTCCTTCAGCTAAGTCCCCAGGTTTCATCAGGGAAACCAGAAATGTCTTCATCTTTAGCCTGAATGGTTCATGGACTGTGTTTGGCAGGGAACTTTTTGCTATTTTCATCCTAGTTGGGTAAGAAGTTGGCCTGTGACTTCAGAGTTAGGGGAAGCAGAGTCGTTAATACCAGGGAGTACCCATGAGGCTGTAACAAAGTTGTGTCAGGGCTGAAAGGAGCTATGCCTCTCTTAATCAGAGTAAGGAGTAGGGTGGGTGGGAGAAGCATCTAACGTTCTTTGCTCAAAACACAGAATATCCCTTTATGGGTGCTTCCTGCTTCTCTTTTAAGAGTAAAAAGGGAAAAAAGTGGGGCTGGCCGAGTGGTGTAGTGGTTGAGTCACACGCTCTGCTCGGCAGCCCAGGGTTCGTGGCTTCGGATCCTGTGCATGGACCTACATACCACTCATCAAGCCGTGCTATAGCGGCATCCCACATACAAAAATAGAGGGAGATTGGCACAGACGTTAGCTCAATCTTCCTGACCAAAAAAAGAAAAGGGAAAAAAAGGTAAATGTGGTATGAGCATGCTGAAAAGAAAATGAATAATTTGTATGTTCAAAAAAATATATTATAAATATCTCTGTTTTCCAAAGATTCTGATTACATGGAGATTTTTGAGGAACAGGTCATTATATAAAAGAAGGCTATGCTTATTTGAGTCAGTATGGAGTACAAGGAAAGTTATTAGGGAACATAAACTTTACATGGAAAATTATCCCAGAAGCAATGACATACCCAGCCAATTCGACCTGGAGTAAATCAAACATCACCCTTCTCTACAGGACAAAACTATTTTTAGTTACAACTGTAAAAGGAAATAAATAATAACAATGGCCAGAAAAGAAGTGTAGGCAGGGATCCTTATATTTATCTTAACTCAATATATGTAATCATGCCCAAAAAACCACAAAGATCACCATTCAAAAAAAAGGGAGAAAAGTAATGAACCAATACCCTTTAATTAATATATTTTCAGAATAAAGAGGGGAAAACATAGCTATATATTGGCCTAACTTTATATGTGAATAATGAATATTAATTTATCTATATAGAATGAATATTACAGTAACTAAGCTAATTTCAATTTAAAAGGTCTGAAAAAGTTACAATTTAGGTTAACTACTAAATCACACTGATGTAATATTGTATTTTCTTGTTCCTTCTTTAATTTTAAAACAAACAAGAATTTTAAAAGAAAAACAAATTTTAATTTTAAAGATGTTATTCAAATTGAATAAAATGTCACATGTAAACTAAAATTTACACTTTCAAACAAAAATTGTATCCCTTGCAATTTGCACTGTTTCACTGTTTCAAATTTTAAAAATAAATAAAAAGTCCAAATGGCCACAAAGAGCGACAGAATTGAAGTAAGCAGATTTCTTCATCTGTACAATCACTGTGCTATCATTGTTCATTTCGAATCTATGGTTTAAACACAGACACGTGTGGCTCCACAAGGGTCAGAGATTCGAACACCTGAAGGGAGTTCAGATACTGCTGAACTTTTAGGAACTTACGTAATGAAGGTGCGTGGATCACTCACATCAGGGGAAGCCAGTTGCCATGATGAACAGCCCTGTGGACAGGCCTAGGAACTGAGGCCTCCAGCCAACAGCCAGTGGGGAAGTGAAGACCGAGCTGGGAAGTGGATCTTACCCCAGGCAAGCCTTCAGATGACTGCAGCCACAGTCCAACATCTTCACTGCAACCTCCTGAGAGAAGCTGAACCAGCACCATGAGCCTAAGCTGCTCCTAGATACTGACCCTGAGAAACTGTGAGAAAAGAAATGTTCATTACTAAAAAAAGAAAAAAGAAGTGAATGCAAGTAGCTCAGTGTTTAAGTAGGAGTTCTCCAAAATTAATCTCCACACGGAACGAATGTTTATTAAAGAATAAGTAATACAAGTGTGCTAATGGATAGCTTACATATATATTATGAAAATTGAGTGATATCCACAGCAACTGCCTAGAACTTAGCCCAACAAAAGAGTTTTTTCAGGGAAGAGTATTTTATCAGTGACATTTGTTTAGAATTGTCATCATGTATTAAAAAGCAGACTGACTTTTAGTCAGTTTTATTACTGTTTTACATTTATACATAGACAATGCAACTGTCATTGCAATTCACCCACGGCAGGCCACTCCTACCGTCCCACCCTTAGTGGGCCAAGGCCAAGGGAAAAGGAGTTTTAAGTCAATTCTTGAATAAGATAGGAAATACAGGGGCCAGCCCGGTGGTGCAGCACGTTCTGCTTCTCGGCGGCCTGGGGTTCGCCGGTTCAGATGCCGGGTGCGGACATGGCACCGCTTGGCAAAAGCCATGCTTTGGCAGCATCTCACATATAAAGTAGAAGAAGATGGGCATGGATGTTGGCTCAGGGCCGGTCTTCCTCAGCAAAAAGAGGAGGATTGGCAGTAGTTAGCTCAGGGCTAATCTTCCTCAAAAAAAAAAAAAAGGACATAGAGAGTAAAGAACTACAAGAGGTAGAAGAACATATACATAGTTGCTACATCTGTAGTTTAAGCGTTAAGATTGCAGTTTAAGTGTAGATTCTTTTGCAGTATTTTGGTATTCTTGAGAGGGAGGTATAATTTAAATATAGTCATGCATTTAAGTACAGTCGCTTAAATACATTCTGAGAAATGCATTGTTAGGTGATTTCGCCCTTGTGTGAACATCACAGAGTGTACTTACACAAACCTACATGGTATAGCTTACCACACACCTAGGCTATATAGCACTAATCTTATGGGACCACCATTCTATACGCAGTCTGTCATTTTCCAAAACATCACTGTGCAATACATGGCTGTAGTTATATCTTCAATTATGACAAATATCCGTTTGAGCCATTTTTATGTACAAAATTTTTATGTATGTATCAGTGTTATTTTTTACTGCCACCAGAAGAGGAATAACTTACTCTCATTTTCTTGAAGAGGATACTGAAGGACACAAAAGCAAACTTGTGCCTCAATAGAGGCTACAAATAAAGAGATGTCCCTATTGAGATACCCCTGTTTTAATACAGGTTAAAAACAAGTACTAGATCCATTTGAGTAGTCTCCCCAGGAAAACCATGACATATGAGCACAATTCCTGAGCTGGTATCTGAGCCCTTATTCTCTAGGGTCACACTGGAAATCTTTTCTTAATTCTAGTAGATGGAACCACATGGCTGTTCATATCCCAAAGAACAGCCAATCCACTTGGAAAACCTCAAGAAACCTAACATCTGCTGGCAGATGAATCACACCACATTGTCTGCAATGACAACTGCAGTCCTGAGTGGCATCAAATGTGATGTGCAATCTGGTGCTAAGCCGAGATTGGGGTCCTGAAATCAAAACCAAGGCTGGAAAAGGAGACACCTCACAGACTCAACTAGCAGTCTTGTGAGCCCCAAATATTTTGCATGGCCCTGTTTTCTATATAGCTATTTGATTTAATAAAATTCAATCCGTTTCAATGTGAGTAATAGATACCTCTGTGCCAGGTCCCATGCTAGACACTGGGGGGTAGGGGGCTGGGAGTCGGGGATGGAGGTGAGGATGAATAAAAGAATCCCTGTTTCAAAAGGTTCAGAGTCCAAAAGGGGAGACTACAGGAACCCTGAGATAAAAATAACAGAACATGGCCCAGGTACAAAGGAAACACAGAAGAAAGAATGATTGCCATCTAGAGGCTCAGGGAAGGTGATAAAGAGTTGGGTTTAAAGGACAAACAGGAGTTCACTAGGCAGGAGGCCAGAAAATTGCCTCTGGTATTTCAGTACTAGTGAACATCATGTCAAATTCCCTCACCTACAAGTACCTTTAATACTGGAGACAATATCCATGACTCTTACTTCAGCTAGACAGCCACAAAGAAATTTGTAATGTCTATTTCTCTTTGTATACACAAAGCAAAATATTTACGGATAAACACATGTATGAATAAATGATCCATTTACCTTGTGCTAGAAATCCCAATAATATGCTAGTCCTACAATATCCCCTAAATATTATTTATTATTATGTTTACAGATGAAAATCCATTAGTTAGATCAAGGTCACCTGGCTAGTCAATGGCTGAGCCAGATTTTGAACCAGGTTTATCTGATGCCAATGGTTCTGGTCTTAATCAATACTCCAAACATCCTCTTCATAAACCATCTACATATTTAAACCAATCCCTTGTTTCTCTAGTAAAAATCTCCAAGTTGACATAGTTAGGTTCTCTTTTTGCTATGCTATGGAACTAGAGCTAACAGTTTCCTTCTCATAATTGCTTAAGCCAGAGGCCCCGTGTTCAGCATTTCCCAAATCATAACGCAAATGGAGTTACAGGGGGAAGTGGAAAGACGTTTGGTCTGCAGGACTTTGAGCTACGGTGGAGCTGTTGTGGCTTGGGGAGTCCCTGCTTCCAAAGCCCCCGACTTTCTGAGTAGCAAAAGGAAGAGAAACTCTGCAGCTGAAACGACTCAAGAAGGAACTTGAGATCATTTAAAACTTCTGTGTGCTTCATTTGACCAAAGGTTTTTCTGATGAAAACAGCAGAACTAAATGGACCCAATGGACTGAACCCAAAGAAAAGGGCTTTTCAAAGCTCAGACGACATCCAAATATTCCCCCCAAAAAAGGTCATATGGAGAAGAAAATGGGGGAAAAAGTGGGGGAGGGGAAAGAGTCCATGTAAAACAAAAGAGCCACTGAAACGCTGAGGTCAACGATGGAGATTCCCGCCCTTGCCAACTCTTCTTCTCAGTTGATTAACAGTAACTCCTGGCTCCCCAGCGCTAGTTCTCTTCACTCCTTGCAAAAGAAAATAGTACATGGTGGTCCACTTAATTTCTCCCCATCATCAGAAACAGCCCCTAAACAGCTAAATCTAAGATCTTTGAATGTGGCACAATTTTCTTGCTTTTTAAGGAAATTATATCGAATTGTGGTTGGAGAAAAAAATTGGTTCAGCATTCTTTTCAAAGTTCAGAACAGTCTAAATTATGGGTTTGGACACACAAGAAGAAGAAAGTTTTGTTTTGCCTTAATGTGATTTTAAACTGAATTAGTTGAGGCTGCTGCAAAGATGAACTATGTAATTAGAGCAATCTATTCAACGAATACAGCTACACTAAAGAAATACAGGCAGAGTTAAGGACAGAGACTTAAAAGCTTTTTTCTGCTTTCTCCATTAAAGTCATTTTTCTCTTTAGTAACAGGAAAAGGAAGTACAAATACCAGATTGCATATTTAATGTGCAAAAAATACATGGTATTAAATAATTTAAAAATTATATTTCTTAAAAACATAAATTTTATCACTTCTTGTAAAATAAATTTATCCTTTTTATGGAGGAGGGGGAATTCTTCCTGAAAGGGTTACTAAATGTATTTATTTACATTTAACATAGGTTTCACACACATAAATAAATCAATTGCATTCACAACACATGTAACAGGCAGGGATCAATAACGCCATGAGAATCATTCCTTTTAGAATGTCCTAATTTTTTAAAATAATTTTGAGGCAATGATGTCTTATTAAACATTTTTAATAGCCACACAATTGAATTAATATTCCCACTTAATTTTTAGGACTGAAAAGAATCTCAAAGTTTTCTGAAAAGCAGGAAGGAAACACAAAAATCAAATTTACACAAGAGAAAAGAGTCTTTTTATTAGGTCATAATAAAAATTGGGCATCATTGAGCAAGTTTTAGAAACAAGAAGGTCATGATGCCTATGAATTTGAACTTAGAATGTCTCTCCAATGCCCGACCTAACAGCAAGATAACAGGAGGGTCACAGTTTCAAAATACAAAGAAAACATACATTTTTTAAAGAGAGTTGTTTTAAGGTTTTTATTGAAATTGAAACACAAAAAGCTATGCCAGTAATCGCAGGACACAGTGAATATAACTTCAGGGAACAAATTACTAACTTGTTTAACAAGGAACCAGTTTTCAGAGTTCATGAAAGAAAGCCAGGTCTAGTGACGCATATTTAATCACTCACGGAAGACGATGAAAGTAAAAAGATTCCACTGGGACATTAAATATTAAAATGCAACATGAAGAACACAGATCCTTTAAAGTCTTGGCAATACATATTAACTTATTCCTCATACAAATTATGTGTAAGACAAAGGTGTTTATAATACCAGCAGCGATGCTGCTGTTCAAATAATAAGCAGGCAATATTGTTCCTACTGGATTAAAAGAATGAGAAAGCTTAAGAAGGGAATTTTCAAGCGCATGTAAAATGTGGTAAGCTACTGGAAGTTGGGACATGGAAAATTTGAAAGCAGTGAAGGTAATTCACTTACCAGGAAATGATATAAAAATAATCAACTCATTCAATGAAAACATAATGCAGAATTAGGTCAGCAACACTGAAGACATAATACAGAATCAGGTCAACAACACAGACCTAGAAACCTCTTTCCTGTCTCCCCACTCCATGCGTACTTCAGTCAATGCTGGCTACATTTTCACCAACCAATCCAGGGTTTAAAAGCTAGAAAAGAACAACAGTTAGGTGAAAGGAGGCCCCCAGCCTCTATGAGAGCATCAAAGTATGTAAACCTACGCCTCTTCAGAGCCAAGGGCCATAGGAACTTAGAGCTGGAAGTGGACGTGCGAATACGGCTGAATAGGACATTAACTGTCTCCACAAAGAACAGTTTTGCGTTGCTTGACCAGGAGTCAGCCTTGGAAACTTCCATATCTCTATCACCAGAGAATCTGCAAAGGAGGAAGGGAGGGAAAGGGGGGAGCTGCAAAACCCATCTCTCCCCATTCCAAGACTCTAGGTGGGCTGGGTGAGTGAGGGACGTGTCCCATCTGGTCCTGGTTAAGACTGGCAAGAGCAAGGTTAGCTCCTCCGCCTTCTCCTCTCAATTTCAGGTTCCTCTTCTCTCCCTCCTTCTCCCCAGATGTCCGGGACTTAGATGCTGTGTGAATAAAGCTGCCATACGTATACTCCAAAACTTTTGCCTTACTCTACTCTCCACTCCAATTCCTTCTTGCTCAGCTGAGCTAGGGATGCTAGAGAATGATCTGAAGATACTAATTCACATTAAAGTGTGAATAATTAACAGGCCTTCTCCCCACCTCAACTCCCCACTCTGTCTCGCTGCTAAATCCAGTCAATCTCCTAGTCCCTGTATTTTAGGCAGTTTGGAGGACTTTGGGGATAGGTTGGGGGTGGGGAGTTGTTTGTTTTTCTGTTGCCCCATCAATCACACCACTTGCTGGCCTTGAGAAGTGGCAAGGAAACAGCCAGGTGAAACTTGGAACTTTTTGAAGGGGCCCCCTGCTCTCCTTTCTCCCACTGCCAGTCAAGGAAGACAAGCCCAGACCACCTCATCCCACCTCCCCTCCAGTCTTCTAATTTTAACAAAGGAATGATGTTCTGACACATGCTGCAATGTGGATGAACCTTGAGCATATTACGCTAGGGGAAAGAAGCCAGACACAGGAGGGCAAATATTGTATGATTCCACTTATATGAGGTACCTAGACTAAGCAAATTCATACTGAAAGTACAAGAGAGGTTACCAGGAGCTGGGGGGGAGGAGGCAATGGAGAGTTCCTATTTGGGATGATGAAAAAGCTCTGGAAATAGATAATAGTGATGATTGTAAAACATTGTGAATGTACTTAATACCACTGAATTGTACATGTAAAAATGGTCAATTTTATGTTATGTATATTTAACCACAATTTTAAAATTACAATAAAAAACAAACGAACAAAAATTAGCAAAGGGAGACTAATCTCACACTTAGCTCCCCTAACCCTCAACTCACCCATCCCTCATTGAAACCAGTTTCAGTCCTGGAACTTCAGAGTCTGTCTGGCCTCTCTGTTTCCACTAAAGTTGGACACATCTGTCAACCTGAGCAAGTCTGGCCCCCAGAGCAGACCATGGAGGGACATAGAGAGGCTCAAGTGGCTCCTGATAGGATGTTCCAGAACAGAGCTGCAGAGGGAGTTCAAGCAATGTCTCCTTCTTGCATTTTTCTTGTTCTCTCCAGCAGCAGACCCCACTCTTGTTCCCCAAGCTCCTCTGTTCCATCCTTGAACCAAACTCCCCAGGGCTGAATTAGTAGGTGGCTTTGCTCCTGCATTCACTATGTTCAGGTGAGCCTTGCTATGACCCAGGCAAATCCATTCCCGACACTGAGTGGACTCCACTGGACCCTTGGCAGCTGGGGTGGGATGCCTCAAATAATTGGACTAGTTACTGGTAAAAAAAAATAAATAAATAAAGTGGAGTTTTGCCTCCTCCTTTCTTTACCATGTGCTTAGTATCTTTGTAATGCAACATTTATTCATTCATTCATTAGATATTAGCCACTAATTATTATGCCATGCAACTGTGTTGTATAGTATAGTGTTTAAGAGCACATATCTGAAGACAAACTTCCATGCACTAATGTGTGACCCTGGACAGTCTCCTCAACTCCCAGTGCCTCAGTTTCCTCATCCATAAAGTAGAGATAATAGTCGTGTCTATCTCATAGGATTGTAAAAAATTAAATGTGTTACACATAAAAAATGGTTAGGAAATCACCTAGCACATATTGAGCACTCAAAGTAAGTTGTTCTTCTTGTTATCTGAACTGCTTTATCACCCTCCATTTTCATTGCTCATTGCTGATGTGTGACATTTTTAATTCCAATGTCTGACACTTTCACCCCACAAAAGTAGAGGCATGTGATACAAGAAGGTGACTTCACTTTTTATTTAATAATTTTCTCTACAGTTTTTTCATCACTTGTACTATACGAGTCAAAATACCAGCCAGCCATTTGGCACATACTAATCCAACCAAAGTTCTCCACCTCACTAGAATTCTCAAGAAAGATAACCTTTTTTTTTTTTTTTTAAACCTGTAGGATCCAAAAGATGTAAGCAGAGGTGAATAGAGCGGAGGGGTGTAGACAGACAAAGAGTCCTGTGGTAATGTTTGAAACTCTGGCCTGTTATTCCCGTCTCTACCCCCTCAGACTTCCCAATTATATGAACCCACAAATTCCCTTTTTTTTTTAAAAAAAAAAAAGTTTTTTGTTTTTTTTTTTTAAAGATTTTATTTTTTCCTTTTTCTCCCCAAAGCCCCCCGGTACATAGTTGTGTATTCTTCGTTGTGGGTCCCTCTAGCTGTGGCATGTGGGACGCTGCCTCAGCGTGGTCTGATGAGCAGTGCCATGTCCGCGCCCAGGATTCGAACTGATGAAACACTGGGCCGCCTGCAGCGGAGCGCGTGAATGTAACCACTCGGCCACGGGGCCAGCCCCCACAAATTCCCTTTTTTGCATAAACTGGTTTGAGTGTGGAGTTTCAGTCACTTTCAACTAAGAGAGTTATGACTGATAACCTCAACAACGACCTCATTAAAAACAACAGTGAAAATATTGATCCCCTTTTGAGCTCTTCCCCAGTGTTATTTTTGATGTAATTTTAACGAAGAGTAATAAAACTAATTTTGGGGTAAAGGCCCGAGGAAACGGTTGCACACCTTCAATAAGTGAAGATGCTCTTAGGAACAGCAAACACGGGTTTAGAAGGCACCATCTTGAACCCAAGGCAGTATGTTCATCAAAGACTTTACAAAGTGTTAAAAGAACCAAGAGCCCCATCTTCCAGGCACTTCTGCCCTTCCTCGACACCTATTCCACCCTCAACCACACTGCACGAAAGATAGGGGTTCATGCTGCCTCCATTCACACCTAGAAAAGACTGCTGTCCACTGGGGGTACCCTTGCTGTCCCTTGAAAGACATTAGGCATTGCCTCCTCAGTGAGGTCTTCCCCTGCCCAGAGCCTGAACTCCTGGGCTCCCATGGCACTCCTCTTAGCATTTATGATTCTATCATCTTTTATTTCTACGTCTGTTTTACCTACTAGTCCTTAACATGCTTGAGGGAAGAGACTTCCACACTCATTTCACCAATCACAGCATCTGGCACAAACTTGGCACTCAATACAGGGGTGATGAACGAATGGGTTGAATCTTCCTGACACTGACCTCCTTAGGCTTCCGCTGTTGGTGTGTTTGCACACTGGACCAGCTGTTCACCACCTGCCCACATTCTCTGAGTGAGACCCATCAGGACCCCTGCCTCCCCCTGCTGCTCTTTGGCCCAGCCTCTGTGTCCTTTCCTCCCCTAATCTGCCTGCTGCTCCCAAGGCTCAGTTCAGACATTACGAGTCACGAAAAAATTATCAAGAGATGAAAATCCCCTTTGGGATCTGCTGAATTTTGATTTCACCATCACAGATGGGGAACTACGAAATGTACAGAATCTTTCAAGATCTAAAATGAGTTATCAGGAGCTACGAACTGTAGATGACCGTATACTGGAAGGTTTGAGCATCCAGAGACACACCCGCAGACAAAAGACGTGCAAGCACGTGCACACAGTTGCACACACACTCTCACAAACACATGCAAAAGATTACTGAACATTTTACAAATTTAGAAACGTGCTAAGAACCACTTTATGTTGGTGTAAGACAGGAGTTGCACAATCCTCCAACCAAATTATTTTCCTCCCAACAGAGACGAATGTTGCTAACATTTTATTTTCCCATGTAAAGAGTACACTATTCAACAATATGTTTATTTTAGTAGAAAATCAGAGCATTCTTCAGGAATTAAAAAACTGTGTGGCAACAATATTCAATAAAACCCCAGATGACTAAACAGTCTGGCCTCAAATATATGAGGGCAAACGAAGCTTACATCTACCTGGCAAAATGTTTATCTCAGGTGTTTTCATAGCATCAGAAATAAACTAATTAGACTTAATTTAACAACTCAAGTGATTTTGGGTCTCTCGCTTTTTATCTAGTCTGAATCCTAACAGGAAAGTCAATGAAATATAAATATTTAACCATCATTTTTGCTTCAAGGGAGGTTTGAGGTTGGGCAACAGTGCTTGTATGAGCATCTTCTAGCGGTTGACAAAGCTATCTGTTTCTAAAGTAACATGAGCCGTTGTAAAGAACTTATCAGGGCCCCCACACAGGAAACTACCTACCTCCCCCCTTACTTTCACAGCATCACAGACTTCACAATTTGAGTTAAAAGTAATTTCTAGACATGACAGCTATATGCAAATGCAAATTTAAGACTAAATCAAAGTCAAGTGTAAAAGTCGGGATTAGAAAATTCAGACTTGAAAAAGATTTAGGAGTCATTCTAGTTCAACTGCATCACTTTCCTAAGGAACACACTGAGAAAGACTTATAAGATTTACCCAAAGTCACAGAAGTGGGGACGGAACTGCAGGCTCCAGACCAGATTCAGATCAAACGTTTTCTCTCACAGTTCATACTGCTTCCCTGAAGACTGAAGTGCTTGCCCTAACAATCCACCCTCACCTATCAACACTTAGGATAAGAACAATGGGTGTCTCGTGTATCTAAAACAATATCATTAGGTTCATCTCTAAACAAGGACAACGCTATAATTGTTTTAATTGGCTGTATAGGGCTCCCTCCCTATCACTACTAAGAGAAAACGAAACCCCAATTAGTGAGGGCAG
Organism: Equus przewalskii; assembly: GCF_037783145.1. Lineage (NCBI taxonomy): Eukaryota > Metazoa > Chordata > Mammalia > Perissodactyla > Equidae > Equus > Equus przewalskii. Next base: position 17,401,989 of record NC_091849.1, on the reverse strand, counting down.
ATTGCAACCCAATCTTTATCTAACCTTAAAGCATTCCTAAATTCCTAAAGATTAAAAAAAAGCCTGAAATAAAACAAAACTAGGATTATCATAATCTCCGGCCTGGGGTGTGGGAACAAACACACCAAAACATTTGTATTGAATTTGTTCATGTTCTTGGAATATCAAAACCATCTGATATGGATTTACCTAAGTTTTTATAAACCATTCACTATTGAAATTTACAACATCAAGCTGGTTCATTCTGTGTTTCCTTGTGTAAACTAAAGCAGGATTCTTAATTATAGTCTAAAGCGCCCTCTAGTGTTCATATGTAAAAACTTCAAGACAAGGGGCCATCCTTCCTAGCAATGGCTAGGGTCCCTTTTGGCCTTGGACAGTCCTGCCATCCTGTTTGGTTTAACATTTGCCTGGATATTTTCAGTCTAATGAAAATATTAATAGTTGCACTAACAGACGCTTGGATTGGCATAGTATCCCTCCGCTTTGTATTTCCAAGTTTCCTCCATGATCTTATCCAGTAGTGTGAGGCACATGAGTGTGCTATGGACTGAAAGGTTGTGTGTCCCCAAAAGTCACATATTGAAGCCCTAATTCCCAATGTGATGGTATTTGGAGGAGGGGCTTTGGGGAGGTGATTAGGTTTAGATGAGGTCATGAGGGTAGGTCGATCTCAATCTCTCTGTCTCTCTCCTCCTTACGCATATAAGGCAAAGGCCATGTGAGGACATAGCAAGATTCTGGCCATCTGCAAATCAGGAAGAGGGTTCTCACAGACACCAAATCTGCCAGCACCTTGATCTTGGACTTCTCAGCCTCCAGAACTGTGAGAAATAAATTTCTGTTGTTTAAGTCACCTAGTCTGTGGTATTTTGTTACAGCAGCCTGAGCTAAAACAGGCAGTGGACAGAGAGGTCACCCTAACATGTGGTTAAATCCGAAAGAAAGCTAACAATGACCCATCTCTATTTTCTCCAATCCTTTCCAAACACAATGGCACTAACATTTCCTTTTCAGGACAGCAGGGCACTTGCTTACAAAGGAAAATGCACTCAAACAGGAGCTGCCAGGCCAGCTAACCCCTCCAGCCTCTCTGAGAGCTGCTGCCCTTTGGATTTACCAGCTGGGTGTGCCACGCTCCCACCTTAGAAGATGCATGGCACTGCCACAGCACAGCTGGTGGGGTCAGTAGGAAAGGTGGGAAATTATGGGTTAGGGATATGTGAAATATTTGCAGGGAAAAGAGGCCAAGAATGCTGCCTTAGAGCATATAGAAACCAATCTGGACACTCTTGCCGTAACAATTTAGTCATCTCTTGTATGACGTATCTATAACTATCACGTTATTGTTTGGTGACATTTTATTTTGCAATAAGCCCTTTCAACCGCAATAAGCTCAAAAGTGGAAGTCTATATTTAGTAAACTATTAAGTGCTGAATTTCCAATTCTTAAGTTAATGATGAATGTGAAATTGCACAAAATGTCATCATTTGCCACCCCCTCAGCCATGAGGGACAAAATGATATCACTAACTGAGAGAAAATGGAAAAACACATCTGCTGAAGAGGCATTAAAATGGACATCAAAAATCAGTCGCTATTTTGAGCATCCTGTACTTGTAGTTTATGATTTATCCCACGCAGCTGCAGAAGGTGCTTACGTAACAGATCCAGCGATTGCTCTTCGAAATCGCCTCTGCCAATTTCTTATTTCAACTGTTTGTGTATGAAAGGGAAGCAAAAGCCATAATGTGTTCCTAGTGAAAGCAGAAGAATTTTCTAAACAGTACAATGTTGCTAATTTTATATCCATGCTACCAAGGCTTCACCTAGAAAGATCAATTAATTCTAATAATGTTTTGATTTCTTTCATCTAATTCATAGAATCACAGTAAAGCTATTGGAAATTTAGTCTAAGATGATACGTCTGACATTATTGTGAATCTTTCTGTAAATTTAGTTTAAAAGTTCAACATTAAAAATAAGAGTGTTTCTGAAGTGATAATATAATTTTGGTGGAGCCTGGCGTGCACGGTAAAAACTATATTTTACTAAGATATCTAACTTTAAAATTAAGATATGGAGCAGAAATATAACTGGAATTGGTTATAGTGTAAATGTAAGTCATAATTTCATCCAAAGAAGTTGCATGACTGTACCAACTTAAATAGAAGCTGAATTTGTCAAAATTCACAAATTTTGAATACGCCACATAAACTACAAAATTTTTGTGATGTAGCTGATGTCGAATTAAAAAGTAAAAACACTTCAGTACGGTAGTTCTGACTTCTCTCGCTGATGCCCATCATCAGCTGGAACTACTTAAGAAATCAATCTGTGTCCTAACAATAGAATGGAATTTTTTTGTAATTGAGTTCTCTAGATTTTGGGTGCATTTTGTTCAATATCACCTAGAAATTTTAATCAAAGAATTCAAGGAGCACCAAAAATCTTCAGCTTTTTAAGCTTTTGGAGAATTACAATTATTGAAAAGCAAATCTTGCTAAAAGGAAGACACTGAAACAACTACAGTAAAGAAAGAAGTGAACAAATTAAATGATGAGCACTCAAGTCATGTCTAAGATTTAATTTTGAAATTGCTCTTTGGAATGAAGTTTTTCAGGAACTGAGAGTCGACTCCTTGTCCAGTTCAGGCCAGTTGAGACCACTAAGTCATCAGCTGTGCCTTTGAGGATGACCTCCTGACATCAGGGAGCTAAAGACTCCACCCTCAGATCATGGTAATGCCGCCATTTTGTGAACATGCATCCTATGAAGCGCCATGAAGCTTGACTACACTGCACAGATCATCACTTATCTCCCTTGTCCTTACCTCCAATCACCTATTCCCACACTTCAGGCCACCCAGTCCTTTATCCCATAAATCTTCCTAAGTCCCCGTTGTCAGGGAGGCGGATTTGAGATTGGTTCTCCCACCTTCTCACTTGGCTGCCTTGTGATTAAACCCTTTCTCTTTGCAAACTTGTCCTCTTGGTAACTGGCATAATCATGCAGCAGGCAAAATGAACCTGGGTGGGTAACAAAACTTTTACAGTGCCCACTGGAATGGAACAAAATTAAGAGGCCCTACGATTTTGTAGCATCTCAGTTTGGGGAAACACCAAAAGAATCATATCTGGAGATAAATTTGATGAACTTCGTCTTCTAGAAATATCTGTCAAGGAAAGGTGCTCTGAACGGAGGCCAAAAAACCCAAACAGTATCAAGGTTATATTTTAGCTGATTACTTATACATTTTAATACAAAAATGTTACAATTGAGAATACTATCCATTAGCAGAATTCAGTTTTCACCCAATAACTCAGTTCTGTAGAGAGATTATGTTTCTCAAGGAAAAATATGGTTTACAGATAAGAGTCAATTTCAACTTGTTAACATAGTGTACAACTTCAGAAAATATTAGACGTTATGAAAAATTAAAAATAATGTGTCCATATTAGGAAAAAAAGTGCATTCTTTAGAAAAATGCCAGCAATGTGGTATTATTGCCAGATATGACCAAAAAACTAAGTATGTAAAGATGTAACATAAATCCTTCTACTTATTTTTAATATTCAAATAAGATAACATAAATGTTTTATTTTTTATTTTGCTTCAATGCACATGGATATTTATTTTTTGGAAAGAATTTCAATTTCAAAAGTTTTTAAATAGAACTATTCAGTAGGCCTATCAATATAATAAAACTAATTTTCAGTCAATATATAATTTTTAAATTATATATAATATTGATAAATTATATAATATGTATCATTTTAACACCCTTTTTCAATTTTGAAAAGTTTGGATAATAAATTACCCTAATAACAGCTACCATTTACCAAGAGCTTACTACTTATCAAACACTGTATTTGAATAGTTTTATCAATTTAATCTTTACAAACACCTCAAAGCATAGGAATTATTATCTTCATTTTATCTGGTGACAGTAAGTGGCAGAGTGAGGATTCTGTACCCAGGCTGTCCCAACGTTGGTCTGTGCTCCTCAGTCACCATGCTGTGCTGCCTCCTCCCTACATTACAAGACACACAACACGCCCACCACAGACAGAGTGTACTGCTAGGTAATTATCATGAACTTGCTTCCATCCTGACCTCCAGCTCCATCACCCACGTGGCCAAGGCTGTGCATTTTCAGGATAGCTGGCACAATCAGGAGGCCAGACTACTGCTGCAAATCCTAGCAATTAAGCGGCTCCATAGAACTTAGGAGAGTCACACCTACCCCACGTCTCTCAAGGTGTGAGTGACTTTCACATGTGTAACCTCCAGTTCTGCAAAATCTTATTTTCAGTAGCATCCAAGACACTTAAGGGGAAGACTATAATGTAGAGTTCTTACACTGATGTGAATTAAATGGTGTTCGATCTCAGACCTTACGTTCACTAAAAGCACAAATTCTTTATAAGTCCCTAGCTATCCTATCATATAGAAGATGCTTCAAAAGCAACAATAAATTTAGTCACTAAACTTAGCACTTGGTACATATTCTACTGTCTTTAAGTGTCACCATTGAGACTGAGAACTCTTAAAATATGATCATGTTTAACCTAGGTACTTGTTTTTCTGATGTTTTCATTGTATTTCAATTGTCTCAATCATGTTTTAGATGTACAAAAGCTTTCCTTTTAAAAAGAACAATAACAAAAAGGCATTATTTAGTAGATAATTAACAATTATCGCTACTAGGTAATGAAAATATATAAAGGACCTGTTAATTGGATTTAAGCCAAAATAACTTTTTGAATCTACTGAGGATAATAAACTGTTGCCTGAAGAGGTTTGTTTTGGATTAGGATCCCCCAAAGTGGGGATTTGGTTTGATTTGAGACAGATTTGATTACAAATAGTTGATTAGGGAGGTACAGGGATTAATGGGAGAGGAGCAGCCAGAAAGGGAAGATGGTTAAGAAAGGCTGGGTCATTAAGCCATGACTAGAACTTGACTCCACCAGGAAGCTCTGAGACAAACTGGCCTTACAACAACCATCCTACCCAAGGAGTGTGGGAACTGGAGTAATTACACCCTAATTCCCATCAGCCATTGATCGAGGCTTCCTGAGGTTGGTATTAATTCCCCAGCATTTCCAGACACTTGCTGTTGCAAGTCTGAAGGCAATGAAATGATAAGGTCTTAAAGGAAATGGGCAGGGCACCAACAGTATCTGCAACACCCTTCCCAGGGTATAATAAATTCTTACATGGAGTAATTATGCAAATACTAGCAGCTAACTGCCTGCCCCCTCTCCACACCAAAACAAATAGTCAAAATCTAGCAGTGGCAGGGCTAATCTTCCTCAAAAAAAAAAAAGAAAAAATTCCAGCAGTGGCAGTTTTCTAAACAATTAGAGCCAAGGAAAATAATTGTAATTTTAAACATCCTTTCCCAAACAAAAAATTCCTAGAACATCAAATAATTTAATATTGTTATATGAAATGCACAGAAATAAAGATTTAATTTAAACTTCTATTAGGCTTTGTGTTGCAAAATATTGAGAAAACCTATGAAATCGGCCCCGCTAAAATATAATAAGAATTTCCCAGCCTAATCAGATCCCAAAACAGTGTCAATGAATCATTTATAGATTGAGCTGGAGGTGAATATAAACTAGAAACACAAGAAGCTGTGTATTCCAACACTCCAAAAAAGGGAAGGCCTTGTCCCTGGCCCCCTAATGGATCCAAATGTTTATCTTTTTTAAAGAGAAATATCAAGGTTTCTCATTTCGTTTATTGGTTGGTTGGTTGGTAATTGACAGACTAGGCAACGGTGATGTTCTCCAGGAGAGAGTGGGGTTTGCTTGTTTCTTTGTTTTGGAAGCATACTGATGTTACTTGAGTCTCCAAAGCTCTCACCCTCTGTGGCTGTCCCAAGTTCAGGCAATGAGCCTTCTAAGAGATGCTCAAAGGAATGCACTTTTCTCTACATATCACATGGCAAGCCTAGAATCTGTTGAAGAATTTCTCACCTAGTTTTCACCTCTGCATGTCACTCACCCATTTTACATCTAACCCCCCCGCCCCCCTCAAAAAAATGACAAGCATTCCCATGGCCACATCCTGGGTGGATCTTAAAGAGTATTGGAAATAACACATGCAGCTGTTAGCTTCTCCAAATACACAGTCCGAGGCATTTAAATGCACAGTCTGCAATGCTGGCAGTGAAAGACCAGAATAACAGTTACTTTTTTTTTTTTTCCCAAAGATAAATGCTGGATTATGCCTGAAAAAGGAAAGTCAGTCTAACTCCTCGGCAAAGAAGAATGGTACCAATGTCAACGGGAGGAAAAGCTTTCTGGGAAGGATGCACAGCCTTGACTACTCAAAGGCCTTGTAAGGAGAAAACAACTTGGTTTTGTTAAATTTTGGAAAGAAAAACATTGATCTCAACTGCTTTCTAAAATTAAGAACCAGATTTTAAGTATATACAATAAAAGTTAGTTCTGGTTTTTCTCTGGGTGAAGGAATTCCAGTGATTTTCATTTTCTTCCTTAGGTACTTAAGTATTACTTAATTTTTGGACATGGAACATACTATTTTTTATAATCAAAAGTATATATAAACTCTATTGACTTTGAAAAAGTGAGGGAAAGACCAAATAAGTAGAAAAAAGGTTTAAGAAGAGAAGAAAGCGGCCAGCCCGGTGGCACAGTGGTTAAGTGCATACATTCCACTTTTGCAGCCCGGGGTTCGCCTGTTCAGATCCCAGGTGTGGACATGGCACCGCCCATCAAGCCATGCTGTGGTAGGCATCCCACATATAAAGTAGAAGAAGATGGGCACAGATGTTAGCTCAGGGCTAATCTTCCTCAAAAAAAAAAAAAAAAAAAAAAAGAAAGAGAAGAAAGAAAAGGGAAAAGAGAATGTGAACTCCTCATTCATTTATTCAGTCATTTGACAAAGAATTCTTCAGTCAGACACCATTGTAGGGCACAATAATTATAGATTGTGGCTGTTGTTAAGGAAACAAATAAAGAGCTTAGACAAGGGGCAGAGAGTACTACAGGTGGAGTGGTCAGAGAAAGTCTATCTGAAGAAATACTTAAGCTAACCTTCCAAAGAATCAAAGCTAACCCTGTGAAGAATGGTGGAGAAGCAGTATGTGCAAAGGCCCTGAGGCAGGAAAACCTTAGGGACTTCAAGATGACTTTGTGACTAGAATTCATAAAGGAAGAGGCAGAGTGGAATGGCAGAAGGGGTAGGGGAGGATTAAAGAGATAAGCAAGAACCAATTCCTTCAGGCAACTGAAAGCCCAGATAAGGAATTCATATTTTAATCTCAATACAATGAAAGCTATTAAAGGGCTTTCAGCAAGGGAGAGAAGTCATCTGATTTACATTTTAAGTTGGTCCTTCTCACTGCTTAGTGGATTGGAGGGGGAGACAAGTTAAGGAGCTGGTTGTTGTGTTAGTAGTACTCCTGTCACTTTCACGCCTGCATTTGTTGACCTCTAAAATCCCTGCAGCCTTAGATCCTACTCACCTGGCAACACTGCCTCCCAAAAGTCTAATAATCCTATTCACTTGGCTCCCAGACATCCCTGCAATTTCCACTCCAAACCGTGAGCCCGTCCAAACTAATGCTCCCACTTTCTAGGGGTCCTGCCACATACACTTCATGGACCGCTTGCTCTCCAGCTCCCATCTGCACTCCTCTGAGAGGATTAAGCCTGATTCCCTCATAATCATCATCTCCTTTATGCCTCTACTTGCCTCCTAGTTCAAACTCATGCCACTTTCTGTATTCCTGATGCCAAGAGTCATAATGTTTTCTCTGCAAATAATTTTATTTCACGCAATTGTAAAATGCCTGGGGTTGAAAAGGACTTTAAAGATATCCTGGTTAACCTGAAGGTTTTTATGACAAGGGAACAGGCCTGGTTAGAAGACTTTCCATGGTCCCAAAGGTTAGGATGTCTGACTTCCTATTTAGAGTTCTTTGCATGATTTTAAAGCAATTTTGTGAAAAAGAACACTTGCAAAATGCTTCCTGTTTTGCAAAACACTTCAATACATACCATGGTGTAGAATCATTGCAGCCCCCAAGTAATGGACATAAATGGAAGCTGAGAAAGATGGAGTGCTGAGAGGGACCAGGCCAGGCTTCGACTCAAGTCTTCTGGCTCCAAATGCTGCATAAACTATGAAAACATCCTACTGTTAGATGAAGTTAGTCCAGGGGCATCAAAGTTAGAGGTCTCCTATTTCTGCTCGTTATTATTGATCAATGATACCTTTGTGTGTATTTGTTTTACATTCCTTCTGAAGATCAGATTTTTTACCGTGGTTAAGGAGGGACTTTGTCCAATACTGGGAATTTACTGGAAAGAGGGAGAGGGCTTCTGAGCAGGAGACAAATTTTAAAGAATAAAGAAAATGAAGAAAAGAGATGCATACTTTGCCAAGTTGATGATTTGGCCTAGGATTGGATATAAATGCCCAAGGCCATTAGGGCAACTACCGTTGTCAGAAGATTCTCTATAAAACTGGTTTTCTACCTGCCCCATGGCCCAGTGGTTAAAGTTCTATGTGCTCCGCTTCGGCAACCCAGGTTCATGAGTTCAGATCCTGGGTGTGGACCTAGTCCGCTCATCAGTCACACTGTGGAGGCATCCTGAATACAAAATAGAGGAAGATTGGCACAGATCTTAGCTCAGGGTTAATCTTCATCAAGCCAAAAAAAAAAAAAAAAGAAGAAGAAGAAGAAGAATGGCCACAGATTTTAGCTCAGGGTGAATTTTCCTCACCAAAAACAAACAAACAAAAAAACAAACTGGCTTTCTTATTTTAAGTAAAAGTTAACACAGCACAACTCCAACATAGTAGAGACTGTGGATGGTTTCACGGAGTTCATTATTAAAAGATTTGAACTACATACAAACTGGATTATTTGTACTGTTTTTTCCAGCACATTTGAGGTGTAGAGTTTCAAATCCAATGTCAAAAAAATCCTAAGTGACAAAAAATATGTCCTTCTTGATTGCTTTGCCGGATGTGGAAGAGATTACTGCTTCAGAGTAAACATATTTCGGAATGCATTGCATCCTGATGATACAATTAGTTCTATTCTTGTTCTGAAAGTGGAAAGGGGTCAGGGGCCCCACATAACTGACACTTAAAGCAGCAGCTGATGCAAGCTGGGCACCAACACGCACCCAGAAGAAACGGCTCACTCTTGCCCTCACAGCCCAACAAAGACAGGTTAACAGAACACTATGCAAAAATTATTGCTTCCTTGCTCTTTAATTTGCTTTTACTTTGATGCACTCAAACTTCTTTTTTTTTTTTCCAAACAGCAAACGTATCATTGTTAACATCTCCTTAGGGCATGTAGGTAGAGTTTATGTGTGTCGTAAAATGTCTCAATTGTGAATGAAAAGCTCTGCACTTACCTCAAATGCTAAGCACCCTAAGAACATAGCTCATTCCCTTTGTGAATAGTTGCTCAACTAAGAGAAACCATATGGTTGTATTACATTGAAAGACCAGGGTAATGTAATTATTAGAATTTTTTCCAGTTTTATTGAGAAATAATTGGCATACATCACTGTATAAGTTTAAGGTACACACCATATGGGTTGATTTACATATATTGTGAAATGATTGCCAAAATAGGTTTGGTTAACATCCATCATTTCTTAATATTATCCCTTGGACTTGGAGAAAGGGCCATGATAAACCAAGCAAACAACACTACTTGTTTTTAGAAGACTAAGAAAGAGTGTCAAAAATAGCAAGTGTTCCACTGAAAATAATCATGCAAAATACACATATCTCAAACACCATCAAATCTGAATGTATTTCAGGACATCCTCTGCTACCACATTCCATCCAGTTTACACTTCTCACCAATTAAGCCACCCAAGTTGTGACATGCGGATCCTGGCTTAGCTCAGTTGAGGGCTGTGAGCCTGGTGGCATAGAGGAGTCAGTAAAATACCTCGCCCTGCATACCTCTCATGCCTATGGAAAGACCCCAAGATTGTGGTTCACAAAGATACAGAAAGCTTACAGTGCATTACCTCGGCCTCGGGGGTTGATGCATTCCTCAGAGTTAACCAAAATCTGGAGGCACTGAATCACCTTTTCTAACACTGCACTCCATTGTAAGTAGTCAATGTTTAAGATCAGGTAAGACGACTAGTTGAAGATAAGATTGTACTGCTAAGATCACCCTTTCCAGCTTTTTAAAGCACTAAATGGTGCATTGTACAGGGGACTTTCAGCTCAATAAGAATTCTCGTGACTGAGTAATGTTTGTATTCGTGTTACCTTTATTTCTTTGGGTAAATTCACTGAAAATGTCTTTATATTTAAGATTCAGATGAAAACAAAATAAAAATGTTTTAGGAACACAAAATAAGTAACACTAGTCAAAATGTCACATTTCTGCTTTATTAACAATTGAGTTTTACATAAAGAGCACTTTATTTGCCATTGAATTAAAAAAGGATGCCGGGAGTCCGGTGCAATTCAATAGGCTTATATATTCACGCAGTGTCTGGTTCTTAGAAGTGTATTTTACAACCAACAAGAATGACAATGACTATGAGTAACTTTCTCCATCATGAATACCTCCAGAAGATAAAAGAATATCATGCTACAAAACTAACTATATACAAAAAAATAAGTAAAAATGAACAATCCAGAACATTGTCCACATAAAAGCAAACAACTGAACTGGCTTTCATAGATCGCTTAGTCCCTTTACCAATCCATTAGGATAGTGATGAAATTAATATAACTTAGGTGGGTACCTCCTGGCCAGGGACTGTGGCATTATGGCTCTGTGGCCGGCTTACTTTTGGCTCCAAGAAGACAAAAGCCAGAGCAAGAAACCAGTGACACCACTTCCACCATTAAGACACACAGCAATTGACCCTTAAGGCTCTGTCATTTGAGCCTTCCAAAGCGACTACAAATGAGCACATTCTCAAGATCTGACAGCTAAACCTTTCAGTGCAGCCATTGTACTTCCAACCAAAGGAGAGGCTAACTCTGAGCCTGGTAGTACTTTCCCAAGGTCTTAGAAGTCAGAAAGCGTAAGGTAAATTTAGATAAAGTTGACAAATCTCGTGAAAAAGTGTTAGAGATCTCAGTTTCCATAACTCTATAAGAAATTGGAGAAATTTACAAAGCAAGTTAAACAGAAGAGACACACAGTTCCACTACATCCTTGGGAGACTTTTCCTGAATGCCAAAGAAGAAAAACGTTCTCAAATACAAGAAAAACATATTTAAATATCAGAAAAACCTGGAAAATGCATTGCAAAAAAAATCATGGGTAGCACCTACAAAAGAAATAGGACCATGAAGGTACAATATATCACATTCTGGGGCAGTTTAAGTTTCGGTTAAGTATCATTTATTCCTTGACTTGCTATACCAAGATATACTTACACCTGGTTCTTATATTTTAAAATTGCGTTTCAGATCCTAACCCAAAATAGCTAGCAGCATGTTACTCTGATTTCCTGGAATTACAGATCCACAGAGCTAGAAAGATATTCAAGATGATTTGTTTCAACACCTATTTATAGATACATGTCCTGAGACCCAGATGGGATGAAGGTCATGCAGTGGCCAAATGAAAACTAGGACCCAGATTCCTTGATTCCTAGTTTAATTTACTGAATCTTAGTTGTGATTTAAAATGACAATAGTTCAAAAAACTTTGAGACTGGTTGCCACAGTCATTCCATGTATACTTTGCTACCATAGGTGATAAAAAATAACCAAAGTGGGGGCTGGCTCCGTGGCCGAGTGGTTAAGTTTGCATGCTCCGCTGCAGGCGGCCCAGTGTTTCGGTGGTTCGAATCCTGGGAGTGGACATGGCACGGCTCATCAAACCACGCTGAGGCAGCGTCCCACATGCCACAAACAGAAGGACCCACAACAAAGAATACATAACTATGTACCTGGGGGCTTTGGGGAGAAAAAGGAAAAAAATTTTTAAAAAAATAACCAAAGTGAAGAATCAAGATAATGACACAGAAACATCCCACTCACCAAAGATAACTTCAATGAGCAAAAATATTCCTATCACTCTTTTTGCCTTAAATTGTCAAACATATCACCTAATTTCTTCATTTCCCTTTAACGCTATCGCCTAAGTTAGAAGCACTTTCTTCTTTAAAAACCCTTTAGCAGGTTTGTAACCTGAGGTTACAAATAAGCCCCAAATTTCAGTGGCCTAAAACAAAAAGGGTTTTGTCACTCATGCTAAATATCCACTCTGGTTCAACAGTGGGCACTGGACATTATCATCATTCAGAGACACAGGCCCCTGGAGAGCTACCCTAGACAGATCCGCAGAGGGTGTCAGACTATGGATTAAACACTCTGCTTCAGAAGTGACACACAGTTCTGCTCCCGAGTCATTGGTCTAAACTGGTCACATGATCCCACCCAACCACATGGGGTCAAGAAAAGCAATATTCAAGGCAAAAAGTCAGAAATACGAAAAACTGGGCATTGACCTTCTTCGATTGAATACACAAGTTTATTAAGCGTCTAATTTTTTTATCATAAGCAGAAAGAAGCTAAAAAGAATGTCACTAAGAAGCAAGAACCTTTAGCAGTAGACTTTGTTCAACCACCAGATAACCAACGACCCTGGCAAGACACATCGGTTTGTTCATTTGTAAAATAACAGGCAAGAAAGGGTGACTTCTAAGGTCCCATCTAGCCTTTACAAGACCTGCAACCCTAACTTACTGAGTTTATGAGTGTGTACAGGAGGACTTCTCACTGGTTGCATTAGTAATGCTAAAATCAAGATATATTCTCTTGAAAATGCAGTATTCAAATACAGAAGTATTAATTTTAAAAAACCAATTTAAAAAAAATGGTGATTACTTGTTTTTCTTTTTTTTCTTTACTTTGTTATCTTCCTGCCCCCCCCCCACCCCCCGCCACCCAAAATAGTCACAGAAGTTGAAAATCTCACCTTGTTCAAGAAATTATGTCATGTAGCTTGCAGAGGGCTTGCTCCGAAGAATCCTACAGCAACATCTAGGAATAGTTTCCTTAACCAAAGCAAGAGTTTTCTGTTTGCTCTGGACCTGACCACACTCTACCATGCTTAGATGCACAATCTTTTTGTTATTTATCTCTGCTTATATTTGTCCCTTTTCTTAGCAGGTTGAAAGAATTCTAAATTCTGCAAGGCAATAATGTAGCATTATACTTTTTCCTTACAGGGATCAGCCCGTGACATTTTACCTGAAGTAAGGTCATTCTGTCCAACCAGTTGAGGAGACATGGATACTCATATTTACTCCCAATCATTAAGAATAATCTTAACAGAAAAAAAATTGTTTTACAAAATATGGAAAGAGAACTGTATAAGCTTCTCTTTGAGAAAGGAAAATGTGAAATTAGAAATATGACTCCCTTTAAAAAGTAAATCCATTTTAATAAAAGGTAGATTATAGAGCAAGTCATTTGAACCCAAAAAACTCTACGTGAATCCTAGGTTATTAAATATCTTGATCTGTGCTATTAAGGAACCTGAATTTGGGGCATAACGAATGAAAAGAGAGCCCTGGTTAGCTACTGATTAACTAAGGTGGATGGTCTCAACTAAGGTTAAAATTAACTATCCTCTTTTCTCTTCCACAAATGATAGATTCCTCCATGGAGTTTTTCCCAACTATCTAACGTAAGGAAAAGACACTCTTGCTCTCCTTGTCTCCATAAGTCATTAAACACGAACAGGGTGGGAGATGATGCCAAGTCATAAACTATACATGCTGTTAATCACTTCAGATATATAGGAATGTAAACTAAACTTAGTGGGTTTTAAAAAATTCTTTTCCTGCCTAGAGCCAAGTCTTGGTCCCATCGACACTGCACAAACATCAGTGTGGCCTCCAGCATCGGACCCAACTCTGTCTGCTCCCTCCCTACTGCAGCTGTTTGCAACTAACTTGAATTATTATCATTAAAGAGCTTCTCACAATTTCTGAACCCAAAACACAGTGCAGAGCATTGTTCATTCATCTACATTATAGAAAAATAGAGATTTGTTTTGAAAATAAAGGTCTACCTAAAGCCCCAAGTCATTAAATCAGAAACTAAATTGCAGGTTGATGGTGGTGAAATAAGAGCTCAGAAAGAACTGGAGAAATAGAATCATTAAGGCTTAGATTTTCTAACTACCTATGTTAACCAAGGCAATCTTAAATGAGACGCATTTTTCTTCCTTCCAAGAAAACTTTTTCATCTACACAATTAAGGGATTAGATTAGAGAAATGATTCTTAACCAGGCAAGTACATCAGATTACCTAGGAAATATTTCCAAAGGCACAGATCCATCCACACCTCAGACCTACCAAATAAGAAAGCAGCACATATATTTTGAAAATGTCCCACGAAAGGATTCTGATATACACTTTTAGTTTGTAAATTCTTTTTCCTTTTTAAAAGATTGGCACCTGAGCTAACTCTGTTGCCAATCTTCTTTTTCTTCTTCTTCTTCCCAAAGCCTCCCAGTACATAGTTATATATTCTAGTTGTAGGTCCTTCTAGTTGTGCTACGTGGGACACCGCCTCAGCATGGCCTGATGAGCGGTGCTAAGTCCACACCCAGGATCTGAACCGACGAAACCCTGGGCCACCGAAGCGGAGCGCGCAAACTCAACCACTCGGCCATGGGGCTGGCTCAGTTTGTAAATTCAAAATCTCTGAAGTCCCTTCCAGCTCTAAGCTCTACATTGAGAAATGACGCCAATCAGAAAAGAGCTCTACAGGGTTGAATCAACAAGGCTCTGCAAGCAACAATGATTTATTGATTACACAGTGGCACTGTAGTGAAAGGAGAACCACACCTGGTCTCCATCTTGTCGTACAGCTGTTGAGAAGCCTTTCATATTAGATTTGCATTTCACAGATGGTCTTGTACACAGAAGAGGGAACAGGCTTTGGCCCAAGTTCAAATTATTGCTTCTTCATTAGTAGCTGGGTAACTAATCTTTCACTAGCTACTAAACTTAAACCTTTTGAGCCTGTTTTGTCGTGTGTAAAACGGGAATAAGGATCACTCTCTCACCTGCGGACAGTGCCTCACGCAGGGCTGGATGTATAACAGGTGCTGCGTAAAGGTCACTTCCCAACCCATCACACTTTCTCCTGCTTCTGTCTCCTCATTTCTCTAAAGATAAGCCTTTTCCTGTGTTTTATAACCAACTATAAAACCAATAAAACATTTTGATTTAAAGAGAAAACTCTAGTGTCTTTTTTTTTTCTGCTTTTTTTCTCCCCAAGTACATAGTTGTATCTTTTAGTTGTGGGTCCTTCTAGTTATGGCATGTAGATAGGTGAAATATTATACCCAATAGTCCACAAACCTGAGTTTACTTATTATTATTTCCTAAACCCCACACCTCACTTAAGTCATTTCTATTTCCAAGTCAAAACCTCCCCTTTTCTAAATAGAAGGCCTTGGAGGGGCTGCAGCAGTGAAGTGCACACGTTCCACTTCAGCGGCCCAGGATCCTGGGTGAGGACATGGCACTGCTTGTCAAGCCACGCTGTGGTAGGCGTCTCACATATAAAGTAGAGGAAGATGGGAATGGATGTTAGCTCAGGGCCAGACTCCCTCAGCAAAAAGAGGATTGGTGGCAGATGTTAGCTCAGGGCTAATTTTCCTCAAAAAATACATACATAAATAAATTAATTAGTTAAACAAATAGAAGGCCTTGGGCAAGTCACTTCATCTTGTGGGCCTTAGTTGTGTAAAGTAGGAATGACAATATCTTCATACCTTGTGGTGAGATCCAAGTGAGATTATATATATGCAAGTTATTTACCACATATTTAATATTATGCAAATATAAAGGGAGGTCATCATATAGCAACTCTTAACAGTCTTTCATCAGGCTTCTCAGAGGTGACAAATTTGACTCGCTTTCACCCTAGTTTTCTTTCTTCATTCCCATATTATAAGAAGAAAGAATAAAGACAAAAATAAAACCAACTACCTAAATGTGAAGAAAGTATACTATTTACCTAACAAATAAGTTGATTTGTAACCATAAAATCATATACGAGTTTCAACCTCAATAATGGATATCCTACTTGTCTTTCACATATGTATTTCACTTTAGTAAATCACATACTGAGATTTTTTAATTTCCCACAACCTCCCTAACGTAACCTAAGAAGAGTTCTGTGGAATAATAATTACATATGCATATTTAAGACTTTATATTTTAAATATTTTTTAATAATTTTGAAGACAATAACAAAATAAATAGCAAAGCTGTAATTTTCTCAAATGAGAAAGTTTTAATATAGGATGCTATCTAAGCATATCAGAATAACTGAAGATAATGTAGATAATATTGTCCAGAAATCCCTGATATATTTGAAGATTTGCCCAGTTAGGCTTGGCCGATTTGGGGCTGCCTCTTTCGATTCTTATATCATCTGATATGTTGTGCCATACATCTGTTTTTTGGTGAGGAGATTGGCCCTGAGCTAACACCTGTTGCCAACCTTCTTCTTTTTTTTCTCCCCAGCACATAGTTGTATATCCTAGCTGTAGGTCATTCCATTTCCTCTATGTGGGATGTCACCACACCATGACTTGATGAGCAGTACACTGTTCCGCACCCAGGATCTGAACTGGTGAATCCTAGGCCACCAAAGCAGAGCATGTGAACTTGATCCCTAGGCCACAAGGCTGCCCCCCATACATCTATTTTTTTTTAATTAAAAGAAATAGTAAGTTTTCACAATAATTTTGCAAAATCCTTTAAAACTGAGGGTACATGAGACCAGGGTATGCAGTTTCTATGCTGCCAATAGAGGGCGTGGTCCCAGAGTTTCTGCTGATGCCTCTACAAGGCCTCTTCAGGAACTGAATATTTCTGTTCTGACTGGGTTGACTTTCACCATATCCTAGCCACGAAGATCACTCAGCTCACTTAATGTCTGTTGTCTAAAGCTGAGTTCCCGGGTGTAGCAACAGACCTAGGTTCCACAATTTCCTTCTTTCAACCAATGATTTTACAAATCCTGATTTGCATCAATCCTGGTATGCATCAAGCAGCAAAATCATACGTTTTAATTTAGTTCACTGCTCTGTCAGTAGTTTCTATTTTTACTTATGTTTCAAAAAGTTTTATTTTCGTGCATTTCGGGTAATTTTATTAATGCACAACTTTAAATTTCTGAACAATAACACATTAAGACTAAACCCATAAATGAAAATGAAACAAGTGAATTATTCCAGTAAGTTTGTCACTTCATATTCACTCAGTAACTGAGTTAAATAATAGTAATTAAACAGTTCAACCAAATTAAAACTTCAATGACTAGATAACTTGTTCGTGATTATTCAACAAACCAACAATAATACTTAAGAATAAAATATAAAACCTAGAACTAAATTTAATGATAAATATACAGTATCTATTTTTTAATTGCACAATTTCAGCAGGACATTAAAGAGAAGTCTCAAATAAATGGTGAGATATACACCAGATTCATAAATGGAAGGACTCAATACTGTAAATAAATAAACTCTGTATAAACTAATTGATTCAATGTGATTCCAATAAAAAGTAAACTGGTATTTTTTGGGGAAAAGGTCACAAAATGAATTTAAGGACTTCTTGTCAATAAGGCCAATAGAGCATGCTGGGCTCACTTAGGAAGCCTACTTCATCCCCACCCATTGCCACCCCATCCCACATTCTTCTCTGCTAACATATATAAAATATAACAAAGTATTTAAAAATATATAGCTGGGCATAAAGCAAGAAAGGGAAATCTCCCAGAAACAAAAAAGAAACTCAAAACCCACAATTGTGCTTAGGACTTGCAGACCTAGTAGGAATATGAGAATAGGATATTTGCCTTGGAGTGTAGAGTTTATCTATCACGTGGAGCTGGAATTAAGCACCTTATATAAAGTCAGGAGGGGGAAGGACTAGAAAAGCTCCATCCTCTCAGAAGGGAAGCAGTACAAAAGCCTGGCCCTGAGCTAGAGATGGAAAAAGAGTGACCCATGAGAAACTTAAGCCTGTTCAGGGCACAAGAAACGAGTTCAAATGGAGCCCAACTACACAGGATTGGAAACCAGATCCCAAACTGAGGAAACATGCAGACCTCAACAAATGAAATATAAAACTGCCTCGTAGGAACACCACCACAACCCAGGACACACGTAACTCACATGCCAAACTTACAAAGATGATAAGGCACGTGAACAAGCAAACCACCATGAGAAAGAGAAAATTAACAGATGAATCAAAAAGGAGAATTTACTCCACCAAAAGTACAGATAATAGAGCACTCTAAGAATTTTAATGTTTTTAAAATGTTTGACAAGATAAAGGATGGAACAGAACATATCAAGGGCAAGACATTACGAAACAAAAGAACAAGGAGATTTCAAAAAGAATCACACAGAGATCTCAAATTAAAAATATCGTTAATTTATAAAAAGAAAAAAGTAGACCATTTAAAAAATTGTATTGTTTAAAACTTTTCTTCTCATCTTCCCCTGCGGAACAGTCTAGCTCTCCATCTCATTGACGTTGGACTTGGCCAATGACTTGCTTTGGTCAATGGCCTAAGTGATACCACACCAGTTTTAAGCAGAGGCTTGAGTAAGCATTGCAAGCTTTGGTCTGCCCTCTTGCATACCTTGAGAACCTCACATCCCAGAGAGAGGGTGCTGTCTTCCTTTAGCCTGGGTCTCAGAATAAGAAGGCATATAGGGTTGACTGAACTTGACCCACCTTCTGGAGCAGACACCTGCAGCCTCTGATGTGCAATGTGAGCAACAAAGAGATACTTGTTGTAAGCCACTGAGTTTGTAAAGGTGTTTGTTACAATGTATTATCAAAGCAAAAGCTGGGGGCCAGCCCTGTGGTGCAGCAGTTAAGTTTGCACATTCCGCTTCTCAGCGGCCCAGGGTTTGCCGGTTCAGATCCCAGGTGCGGACATGGCACCGCTTGGCTAAAGCCATGCTGTGGTAGGTGTCCCACATATAAAGCAGAGGAAGATGGGCATGGATGTTAGCTCAGGGCCAGTCTTCCTCAGCAAAAAGAGGAGGATTGGCAGTAGTTAGCTCAGGGCTAATCTTCCTCAAAAAAAAAAAAAAAAAGCTAAAGCTGATCAATGCAGTCAGCTGAAGAGAAGATTGGTGAAATTAAAGATAAATCCAAAGAAAGCCCAGGACATAATATAGAGAAACAACTTTAATGGAAAATATATAAAGTTAAGAGACATGAGGACAGAATAAGAATTTTCAGCATATGCTTGTAATAACTCTGACAGTATAGACTAGAGAAAATGGGGAATGTATTACTTTTCTGTTGCCATGAAACAATTTACCATCAACTTAGTGGCTGCTCCAGGGTCCTAGTCATGTGGCCCTCTCACAACATGGCAGCTTGCTTATTCAAAGCCAGTAGATGAATCCCACTCCAGTCTTAAATAATGTAACATAATCAAGAGAGTAACTATCCCATCATCTTCACAGGCTCCAGCCAACACTCAATGGAAAGAGATTTACAGGGGTGTACACCAGGGGGTGGAATCTTGGGAGACATCTCAGAATTTTGCCTACCACAGGGAAAAAGCAATATTAGAAGCTATGCTCCTGATCAAACCACTTCTATTACTTCTGCTCTTAACCACTAAAGGATCTGCACATAGCATTTAGCAGAGCATTGGCACAACACGACATTGCCCTCAGCATCCTCAGGGCACAGCAGGGCTTCCTCTAGAGCTGTAGAAGACTAACTCATGTCCCCAGGCCAGGTCATCACCTTTCTTCCACCTTTTCAGGTCAATCTAATATCCTACCTCCAGACACAAAACTCCGCTTCTATGGAATAAACTGCACTTGTCCTCTGCCAATGTAAACACTTTATGTGTGACTCACATGTATTTTTCAAGATGTCTTTTCGTCTTTTAAGAACACATTAATAGGAACTTTATTTAGATTTTCCCCTTGTCACTCTTTTACATTAAAAGACTTTGACTGAATAACATTACAAATTCTAGGAAGATAATATGAAAGCTAATAGTTTAAAGCCCTTTTAAAATTCCCAAAAGCTGAAAAGAGAAATCTATTAGCATTCTTGTTTATGTTAGAGTTTATTGGCTGATGGGCATCATCTTTATTGTTTTACAGGAACACATATTTTTTTAAATTGATCAATGGTAGAATACAAATGGTGAACAATTAATCTTAACTGTTTATTGCTTCTGTGAGTCTCTGGAAACAGAAGGGTAAAAATGTCTTATGTGCTTATCACACAAAAGCAATATTTCAGATCACTTCCCCAGCTGTGGAACAGATTGCAAACCTCATTTTAAAATTACCTAATGTATGTTTTAATTGATTAATTAAAATTCTCCGAGCATCAATTTAGGAAATGAAAATAGTTATTGTGACATTCCTGTGAATAAGTTTAATTCCTATAATAACCATCTCTGCCTTTCCTTTCTATCGTCTTGTCAATTAAGTATTATTGAAAAACTATAGATGGTTTTGTATGTGTGAGTCTCATACTGAACAAGCAGGACTCATAGGGTATAATCAGAAAATGATTTTATCTATTTTCTCCACTGCCTCTTTAAGTTTAGTTTGTGGGAATGGTTCTTCCTTCATCCTTGGATGACATTCAGGACACCTGTCATGACTTTTCTAGTCACTCTTAAACAATGAAGACACTTCAAATCACTCTAAGTCCAAAAAATCAATCACAGTTTTGTAATTAATATGCCCAATCTAATATAGCACTCAAACTCTTCCAATTTTATGTAAAGTTAAATTTCTCCCTCCTTCCATTATGGCTTAATGAGCACTTTTATTGAACACTTTCCCACTTGTACTGGGAAAGGTAGACAGGGAAAGATTCTTCTCTCTTTAGCTGTTTCTTAATGTAGGTTGCCCCACTTTCTGATACCAAAGTAGGGATGAGGTAGGGGGAAGAAGAGGCGGCAAGAGAGTTCTTCCTTGACTAGTACAGATGTAATGATCTAATGCTGGTGATCTGTAAGCTTGGCAGGTATTTAAAGCTTACTTTTCCTCTTGAGCCAGGGATGGAATGGTGCTGAGGGGAATCGGGGACAGAGAGGTGGAAAGCCTCCATTCTACCCCCATCACTGAGGACCTATCACCTACAGATCCATTGTTGCAGATGGTTATTTATGGCTGTCTCTTCAGTTTACTCTGCCGAGGTCCAGATGGCCCTCTTACATATGACCTGAGATGACCCCCAGCTAGCTCACTCCCCAGCGTGGTCTACCTTTGGTCCTTGGGGAGCAATCCTGCACTCTGTGCTCTACCAAACTATGGAACAATGCAGTTATTGCTCTTTTGATCCACCATCAGAGAAGCTAGGCAGCCAGTCTCTTGCCCTTTAGATTTCTCAGGCATGAATCTCTGATCCAATATGCATCCCAATCAGGAGGGGATACACATTAAACACTCCAAATGGTCTACATAAAACCCCTTTCTCTAGACTTGAGTTGAATGGGCAAATACCTCACAGCCCTCTCTCAGGGTGGCCAGGAGGGGGAAATCAAACCTGCCACCAATCGTCTAAAAATCTTCTTCTAATCATTATTTTCTTGGCCTCGCCAACCTGTTTTATCAGCTGTAGGTGATCGATGAGCTCACCGCGAACAACTGTTGTCCTGTGCTTCCTTTTCCAAGTCTGCATTGTAGTCTTATACCTGACTTTGGAATATGGCCTCTATTGTCTTAAGCCACAGCTAAAATTGAAAACTAAAAAGGTTCCATTTTAACATCCTGTTACGTGTGTACTCATATTTCTATCAATTGGTTCATTTTTATTTTTTCCCAGTAGAAAATATATGTATTTGGGTGGCTCACAAACTCCGACAAGCAGGGTTTGAACTCCCAAGAGTTAAGTAATTCCAGAAACTGAGGGTTAAGCACCAACCATGAAGGATGAAATGACAATGGCTGAGGTGGGTGTCAGGGTGAGGTGGGGTCCTGGTTAGAAGCATACAGGACAAAGAGTCAAAGACACAGAGTTCTCAACCCCTATAGCCTACTGCACCCTGGATTGAGTTCGTGACCTTTTATTCCCCCAGCTCCACTCCTCCTCTATGATAGCACCATGTAGCATAGTCACCCTGGGAGTTATCTTAGATTCCTCCCTCTCTTCCACCTGCCATATCCAATCAGTCACCAAGTCCTATTAATGCTATTTATAAAACATCCCTCCTATCTAACCTCTCTTCTCATCCCCTCTGCCATGGTTTGCATTTAGGTCCTCATTAACTCTTATCTATTTTTTTTTTTTAAATAGGACAGTGGAGCACATCTATATGGTAATGGAAAAGAGTCAACAGAGAAGAAGAGATGAAAATATTTGAGAGAGAAGACAATTGGTGAAACCAGATCCCTAAAGGAAAAGGAGAGATGGAAACTTGAACCCAAGGAAAAAGATAAATCTTGGACAATAGAGAAAAAACTTCACTATCTAAGATACTGACTCTCATAAAGCTAAATTTATTTAGCTTTTTAATGTGAATATTTTCTTTCTTTTCTGAAATAATTTAATATTAGATGGTGGTATTCTCATTTTGTTTTGTTTTGCTTGAGGAAGATTGTTGCTGAGCTAACATCTGTGCCAACCTTCCTTTATTCTGTATGTGGATCACCTCCACAGCACGGCTGCCAACAAGTAGTGTAGGTCTGTGCCTGGGAACCAAATTTGAGCTGCCAAAGTGGAGCACGCTGAACTTAACCACTAGGCAATAGGGTCGGTCCCAAGATGGTAGTATTTTTAATACTTCATTGAAAAGAGTTTAAACTTGGCAAGCTTTCAGTCTTTAAATTTTTTTTTTGAAATTTTGCTATTCTCTCAAATCCAAATCCAATTCCCCAATGTTGAGTATCAGTCTAGCTACTGACGTGTCTCTTTTCCTATCTTGTTCCTTTCTCCTAAGGGAGAAATACTTTTTTATTAGTTGTTTACATTTTCCTACTTTCCTTACACTCACTAATCATTCCACTGCAGTCTTCCTTCAGTCTGCATTTCTCTAAGAAACTGTCTGTGGCTGATGTCACACTAACCTACTTGCCAAGCCCCATGGTAACTTCTTTGACCTCATGATGCCAATGAAAGTTAACCTTAAGTTTCTAAATTCCCTTTGATTCCCTGATCTTACTCTCTCCTGATCTTTATTCTATTGGCTTTTCCTCTATGTCCTCAGGGTTTCCATTGATGAAGGCCTCTTCTTGCTCCACACTCTCCGGAGGCCATCTCATCCACACCTTCTACCACCATCTGCATTTTGACAATTCCTATATCATTATCTCACGTAATCTGTACTCCTCCATGAGGTAAATATTATTTTTTCCAGGTGAAGAAAATGAGGCTAAGAAAATTAAAATTTACAAAGGTCATATTATTAATGTTAAGGAATGTATTCAACCCACAATGTTCTGAATCCAAAGGCCATAGCCCTTTGACATAAAGCAATTGTTTTAAGGATAAAATAATATATAAAAGTGTTTGGAAACTGAGACAAAGGTTTCTATTTTAATGAAATTCGGGCATTGTACAATAATGAAAATTTTGTAAAGAGCCAAAGTTCCCTTTTTAAACTCTGTCTCTTGCTCTCTCCCTTCTCTGTAAGGCGGTAAAGTAAATCAGAGCACATTTCAACTTTTTCCTTCTCCTTTTACTGACCATGGAGTCAGCTAGGGGTCCATATATAGAGAGAGGACCCATCGTAACTCTTGATTTTGGACTGACTTAGGGATTACTTCTCCAAGGTAGAACAAACAGACAAAAAATACTAGGTGTATGAAAAGACTGTATTTTAAAAGGAGACTCTTCTATGGAACCACTATAAATAGTGTCTACTAAAATACAGTAGCTGCACAGTAGAAACTTTTATATTTTATATATATATATAACTTTTATAGATTTTCTATTTAGTGGACTCAGTAAGAAGGAAAAGGACACCATAGCTATGAAGCCAGAGTAGGTAATCACAAAGCAGAAAGGATCTGAGATGAGCAACGACAACCTCAATACCAAATATCACTGCCAAATAAAAAGTTGCAATGAAGGCAGTGACTGACAGATTGGAAATGACTGAAAACCTAATCAAAGTAGATGATATGCTTGAGAAATTCTGCCAATATTCAGAGAAAAGGCAAAAATTAAATTTATTAAAGATGAGATACAGAAGATGAATAGATAAGGTATGCATAATTCCAAAAAGAAAAATACCAACAAAGAATAATCAGAAAAATAATCAAATACAGAGACAAAAAGAAAAAAGATTTCAAGTCTTCAAATCAAAACTGCTCAAAGAGTATCAGGAAAAATTTAATAAAACAGAATATTACCATGATATCATGTGGTAAAAATTTTCTTTAGAGAAAAGAAAACACTGCTATAAGGATCCAGACAGATAAACAGATTACCCACAAAAGAATAGCAATCAAACAGAACTCAGACTTCTCCTCTGCAACCCTATTGCTAAAATTCAAACAAGCATTACCTAGAGAGCACTGAGGTAAAGACTGTGACTCCAGCATTTTATCTAAAGCAAGGAAAACAGAAGAGGATTCTCACCCATACAAGGCTTCCCCAAACAATTTCTTAAACATATTCTCAATTACAGATGGCTCCCTAAAAATTTTACTTGAATATACACTTAAATTTGTTGTGACATGAATTTAAGGATGGAAGAATTGTACTGTTATTAAACTGGTGTAAGCAGCAGAATCACTCAGAGTTAAGTCTTGGTCAATATGAGCATAAATCTTAAAGAAAAATGTCAAAAGCAATTTTTTAAATAAAAAAATGATTTCAGCATTTATTAATAATAATAAATTTGATTTTAATAATATTAGATTATATAAACAAAAAACCAGGAAATAAAGGAGCTGGAGAAAGAGAGGTAGTAAATGTATCAAATTTCTCAACTTACAGAAAGCAAGTTAATAAATACCAATTCTTTCTGACATTGATTAGGGAAAAGAAGCTCATACATATATTAAAAAACAAACAAGGGGCCAGCCCAGTGGCGTAGTGAATAAGTTCACACATTCTGGTTTGGCAGCCTGGGGTTCATGGGTTTGGCTCCCAGCCATGGACATACACACTGCTCATCAAGCCATGCTGTGGTGGTGACCCACATACAAAATAGAGGAAGACTGGCACAGATGTTAGCCAAGGACAATTTTCCTCAAGCAAAAAGAGGAAGATTGGCCACAGACGTTAGCTCAAGGCCAATCTTCCTCACCAAAAAAAAAAAAAAAAAAAAAACCCACCTAGAAGGCAGTAACAGCTAGATTTTTAAGATATGATTTATATCTTTCAATCTATCAGAGGAAAAGTGAGCAAATATAATCTAGTCCAGATAACTAAAAGAAAACATGAAATAGCATGAGCAATTCTTATAACATATTGTTAAATGTTTTTAAAGTAGGTCAAAAGAATGCATAGGAAAAAATCTTAATTCTGTAACAACGACATTCATATACATATACACTCATATGCATAATTAAAAAACTGGAAATGCTATGCCCAAATGTTACATGTGGTTATCTCTGGGTGGTGGGATTAGAGGTGATTGTGATATTCACCTTTACCCTTCACTGTATTTTCCAAACCAAAATGCAAAATTAGTCAATTGTCTTAAATGCTTAACTTTCTTCATAAACTTAAATATATTTATAAACAAATTTAAACTCAATACTCCAAACACTCTTACCTCTTTCTGCTCACATGGTTTCCCAGAAAACATTTAAATAGTGATAAAGTACTGAAACATGCTAAAGGAGAGTGTGATTTCAAAAAGAAAAAAAGTCAGAGTCAAGACTAATTAAGTATTATGGAAAAGAAGTATTAAGTAACAAGAACTTCCTTGAAAATTTAAAGCAAGAGTGACATCAGCATCATGGAGGAATGAGCTCTTTCTTTAGACTCTCCCCTCTAAGATACAATGAAAAGGACATTCATATACCAACAGAGGACATTCACACAACACAAAAGACATCTGAGAGACCCACACAGCTACACATCTGAAGGTAGAGGACCCCCTCCCAGAGGAAGTGGAAGGAGGTGAGGGGATCTCCTCTCCTTTCCCCAATGTCAGGGACCCAGAGCACAGGACCACACAGTTCCGAGAGGAGAGGGGGGAGGGGTGGCCCTCCATGGGAACAACCTCACTCTCCAAGTTCCTTCAAGCCCATGGGAAAGCCCCACACAGAGGTGGCTAAGCTATTGCAGGGGTGTCTTGATCAAGCCAGTACCCCAGGAGAGCAGATATCAAGGGCAGAGCAAGAAGATCCCTGGATTGCACGGATGAAAGAAAGTGCTCCTCCCCCTGCCCGGCACTTCAGCTCAGCCAGTTGGCCAGAGCACCTGTGCATACATTAGAAAAGCAGCACCTGTGAGCTAGCAAGCCAGGGTAGTGGTGGGCTTAGAATACACAGTTCGTGACCCCCCTCCCAGTGGTGGTAGGTGGAAGCTGTGACCAAATCCTATCACTATGTGGAGGCACAAATCCATACCATCAAACAATATGAAAAACATATTAATTCTCCAGACCAGAAGGAAAATGACAAGCACCCAGAAATCAATCCTGAAGGCACAGAAATTTATAATCTAAATGACAGAGAATTCAAAATACCTATCATAAAAAAACTCAAAAAGTTACAAGAAAATACAGATAGTTCAATGAAATCAGGAACTTCTTCACAAAAGAGACTGAAATTATAAAGAAAAACCAATCAGAAATGTTGGAGATGAAAAATACAATGGATGTGATAAAGAAAAATCTGGACTCCCTGAATAGCAGAGCTGATATTATGGAGGAGAGAATCCACAGTCTAAAGGACAGAAATATAGAAATGTTTCAGATGGAGGAGAGAGAAATAAGACTAAAAAGAAATGAAGAAATTCTACAAGAAATATCCAACTCAATTAGGAAATGCAACATAAGGATTATAGGTATTCCAGAGGCAGAAGAGAAGGAAAATGGAACAGAAAGCTTGTTCAAAGAAATAATAGCTGAGAACTTCCCACACCAGGGGAAGAAACTGGAAATACAAGTGAAAGAAGCTAATACATCTCCTAATTATATTAATGTAAAAGACCTTCTCCAAGGCATATAGCAGTGAAGCTGGCAAAAGTCAATGACAAAAAAAATATTAAGGGCAGCAAGGCAGAAGAAAAGAATTTACAAAGGAACCCCTATCAGGCTTTCAGCGGACTTTACAGCAGAAACTTTACAGGCTAGGAGAGAGTGGAATAATATATTCAAAATTCTGAAGGACAAAAACTTTCAGCCAAGAATACTCTATCCAATGAAAATATCCTTCAGAGTCGATGGAGAAATAAAAATTTTCCCAGATAAACAAAAGCTAAGGGATTTTATTGCCACAAAACCCCCCTACAAGAAATGCTCAAGAAGGCCCTTATACCTGAAAAGAAAAAAAAAAAAACAAAAAACGGGCTTATGAAGCCTTGAGCAAAGAGATAAATAGGTAGACAAAAATCAGAAAATTGCAGCTCTCTATCAGAACAGGTTAGCAAACAATTATAACATTAAAGATAAAGAGAAGGAAAACATCAAAAATAAATATAATCTCATCATTTTAACTACAAACTCACAAGATGGAATAAATTGTGACAATAATATCTTAGAAGGGGAAGACGAGAGGAATTAAACCAGCTTAGTCTAAGGAAATAAGAGGCTATCAGAAAATGGACTATCTATGAGTTTGGTTTTTTTTGAGGAAGATTAGCCCTGAGCTAACTACTGCCAGTCCTCCTCTTTTTTTGCTGAGGAAGACTAGCCCTGAGCTAACATCTGTGCCCATCTTCCTCTACTTTATATGCAGGATGCCTACCACAGCACGGCATGCCAAGTGGTGCCATGTCCACAACCAGGATCCGAACCGCCAAACCCTAGGCCGCTGAGAAGCAGAACGTGCAAACTTAACCACTGCGCCACTGGGCCGGCCCCTCTAAGAGATTTTTTTATACAAACCTTATGGTAACTGCTAAACTAATAATCAGAACAGAGACACAAATGATAAATAAAGAGAAAACTATGAAATCCATCATACAGCACTACCCAATTGAATTGGTAGTCCAAAATACACAGGACAAGAAATGAGGGAATTGCACAAGAACTAGAAAATAAGCAATAAAATGGAAGCATTGAGCCTTCACATCAATAGCCACTCTAAACATAAACAGATTGACTTCTCCAATCAAAAGAAACAGAGTGGTGGGACAGATGAAAAAGTAAGACCCAACTACATGCTGCCTCCAGGAAACACATCTCGGCTTCTAAAGACAAACACAGGCTCAGAGTGAAGGGATGGAAGATGATACTCCAAGCTAATAGTAAACAAAGGAAAGCAGGTGTTGCCATACTGAAAACTTAAAGCAGTATTTCCCGAGGCACTTAGATACTCTCCAGGAGGGGGTAGGGGGTAGGGGTGTGTAGACGGAGGCACTCTGCCTGGATTGCTACCTGTTAGGACTCTAAAGATATTTTCTTACTGTATGTAAAGTATCTCAATAAATGGTAGTGCGTTGTGGCATTAGCAAGAATTCAGTAGTCCCCTCCCTCCCCCCCCCCCCGCCCCTTTATCCACAGGGAATACGTTCTAAGACCTCCAGCAGCTGCCTGAAACCACGCATGGTACCAAACCCTGTATACGCTATGTTTCTTCCTCTACATACATACCTATGATGAAGTTTAATTTATAAATTAGGTACAGTAAGAGATTAACAGCAATAACTAATAATAAAATGGAACAATTATAACAATATTCAGTAACAAAAGTTACCATAGATCCTAGCAACCTCTGCATACAATTGTTTTTCTTTTCTTATTAAGTTGAGAACTTTTACTTTTTCACTTAAAGGAAGCACTTTCCTGCTTCTCTTTGGCATATCCAGATTGCCAGCATCACTATGCTTGTGTTTTGGGGCCATTATTAAGTAAAATAAGGGTTACTTGAACACAAGCACTGCAAAACTATGACAGTTGATCTTATAACCCAGACAGCTACTAAGTGACTAGCAGGCGGGGAACGTAAACAGTGTGGATAAAATGGACAAAGGGATGATTCACGTCCTGGGCAGGACGAAGCGGGACTGTGTGAGATTTCATCACACTACTCAGAAAGGCAGGCAATTTAAAACTTATGAATTGTTTATTTCTGGAATTTTCCATTTAATATTTTTGGACCATGGTTGACCATGGGTAACTGGAACCTCAGAAAGTGAAACCATGGATAAGGGGGACTACCGTACTTCCATAGATTCTATGGTTTGTTAAGATTGGGTCCAATCCTTGTAGTGCCTACATATCAAGACAAATTCTTTTACAATCAGTGTCAAAAGAAAAATGTCTCAACACTAGGATCTTGGGAAGATAGATCTTTAAGATAGAAGATCTTAAAAGATAGAAACATCAAGAAGTGGGACTTACAGAGGGGGAGGCAAAAGGGGCAAAGGGGCACATTTGTACTGTGACAGATGCTAACTACACTCTTGGTGGGGAACACGATGCAGTCTATACAGAAGGCAAAATATAATGATGTACACCTGAAATTTATACAATGTTATAAATCAATGTTACCTCAATAAAACGTAAAAAAATAAGTGGTTCTTCCAAAAGGCAAGCCTCAATTAAGTAGGGTTTTGAGGGCCAGAACCTCCAACAATTGTTTCCATTATTTCAGATTAAAATCTCTGAGCAGAGGCCTGGAGGCTAATCATTCCTGAATGATCTGCTGATTTAGAAAATCATGCTCTTCATACTCCCCACTACCTTACTCCTTTCTCTTTAGACACATCTTTCTTAGTGCATCCTTTTCTTCCGTCAGCAGTTGAAGTAGTGCCCATCCAAGGTAATGAAAAACATGGGATGCCAGTTTAGAATAATTCACGGCCCCTGTAAATGACCTACATTGCCTTTAACGTCACACTTTGAGTTTCACTGGAAATCTAGCCAAGATTTGCACCTTTGCTGCCAATCCAACATTATCGAATTCGTATATAAAATCATTTCAAATGAGCAAAATCTTCATTATTACAAGAACTGGAAAGAATATAAAATTTAATGTCTACTCTCAAAGTTTGAGATTATGGCTATGAGTGCTTCAATATTCATCTGTAGAAAGAAATAATGAGAGTCTCGATGACTTCTAACATGCCTTTCAATTTTAATACTCTATCACTCTATTATTTCTACACAGTTGAATCATTGGGAAATTAACATAGCACAAGGAAATAAGGCAATTTGTGATCCGGGCTTTACTAAAGCTACTCTTCGTGGCTAAAGGAATTTCTTAGAATACTGAGCTAAAAATGTAACTGCATTCTGCAACCGATGCAAACATGTTCTAATTGATGAGAGGGGAAAAAAAATTCAATCCAGAGTGCCAGCAATTCCTCTGTGAGCTAGCATGGCAGGGAGAGTGTAGGGTCAGTGAAGCATCAAGTTACAAACCAAATTAAAGGTCTGGAGAAGAGTGGCAGGGTCTAATCATCCACTGACTGAGGCTGCCAGAATTGGATATACCACCCTTACCGGCTCACAAAGGACTGCTCGATGAAGGCTAAGTACACAGACGAAGGGCTTCAAACATCTTTTATTAAAAAGGCCCTCATTCCAAACAGGTCTTTATAGATATATTTCCTTGAAGTTTTTAGTTCTGTCATACTAAAATTTCCATGAAAAAATAATCAAAACCTAATGCTTACAGTGTTCCGCCACAAAGAAAAATATTGTGGGTTTTTGTTCCTATTAAAAACATGTGTTACATCTATATACATAATTATGTAAGTCCCAGACCCAGTGTACACATATAGACACAAAAACCTTAGGAAAATAATAATAGTTTTGCCTGAGCCAATGACATTCATAACATAATATTGTACTCTGTCCTTAACGCCCCTCATTAAGGCAATGCTTTGAAAAGGTCAGCTAGCAATGAATATTTCTGCATATTTTGTGGCATAGGCTGCAAACACTGCATCTATAAGGGATGCATTAAGGTCACTTTTAAAATTCAAACACAGTATTTTCTGGACTTGGTTGGCTGAATTGTGTGCATCTGCGCTATTTTCCGAGGGGAAAGTTAATTTTAGAAAGGAGAAAAAGTTTGCCACGAAAACAATCACATTGGCTCAACACCTAGACAGTGACTCTTTTCTTAAAAGTTCAAAATGTTTTACAGTCTCCTACTTCTCCCTAATATCCTTGAAAGCAGGTACCAAATATCCTCCCTGTTTCATAAGGAGCATCTATCTCATTTCACAAACAGTTGTATGATTTAATACCATACCTACTTTATAGCACTTTAAAAAATTAGTCCTTGACCTCAATTTCCCAAAAGACAGAGAAATAAAAATCTTTATTTCCCCTGGTAGTTACATGCTAAGTTAGGTACTTAGAACGGTTCAGGTACATAGATAGATACATACTAAAAGCAGAAGATGTACATCTATGGCAAAGTGCAAAATGGAGAAACAGTATTTGTGTAAATTCAAATATACTATAATTTACAGACACTCTTAACCAAGTCAGGGTGGAAGAGCTTGGTTCAAATAATTAGGAATGTAAACAGTATCTAAGTTAATTTATATGATAATTTCTCCTTCTGGTTCCAAAGACCACTGGGGTCTTCAGCCTTAAAATAATCAACATGTAAAAATGCCAGTGGTCATTAACAGAAAGTCAGTCAATGCAAACATAGTGAAGAAAAATTTTCTGATTCCCACGAGAAAAGGCCTCAGTCTTTTCTAATCGCCAGAGCACTTGTGAAGTAAAAATTGACGTTTAAAAGCTACCTCTTTAACAAGGACTCAGAAGTACGATGTTTCTCTCCACCGTATGTCTGAGTTTTCAATGAACCTTAAGTCTCCCTTCCTAAAACTGCCCTCTTAGAACCAATGATACCACAAGAAATTCATCGACTTGAAGGGAACTAGCTTTCACTCCGTTTTTATTCTCTAGTCACACTATTTCCAGGTGATGCATACCAACAGTTAGGTACCCCCTCTCTCTCCTACGCAGACCTTACAGATACTTTCACGGGATTATGACAAGAGAGTGCATCGCAATCACCTGGAGTGCCTTTTAAATACACTGAAGCCTACACATACATACACATACACACAAACTCCGGATTTCTGAATCAGGATCTCAGTGCCCGAGTAGGAGCTATTGCTTTAGGCTGTGATAAAGTTCTAGCCCCGTAGCCACCCAGAAAACCTTGTAAACTTACCACAGTAGTTAATTTTCACAAAAGATAAACCCCAAAGAACCTCAACCTATTGTTTCGTGCAGCTACAAAAGACAAGACGGCACACCTACCTTGACGAAGCGTTAGTATCTACCCCGCCCCTCCCCCCTGCAAAGTTAGGACAGTAATATGTTTAGAAAGGAGATTTGCGATCTTTCCGCCCGGAGATTATGAGACTCGGGGAAAACGGTGCGTCGGTGTTTGCGCCACACACCTGGAGAGGGGGGAAGACATCCTGCCTCCTCCCCCGCGCTCCCTCCCAACCCACCCCAGCGCCCAGAGCTCGAGGAAAAAGTGAGGGGTGAGGGTGGAGAGGACACGGGGGTCCCGCGGGCCGCAGAGTAGAAGCGAGGATGGCGGAGATCGGAGTCCCTGCGGGCCGCCCGTCCGGGGCTCAGCGCGGCGCCGAGGGGAGCAGAGGAGGGGGCGAGGGAGGAAGAAGGAGGTGACAGCCCGGGGAGGCCGAACCGGCAGCTGGGACGGCCGGCCCGGGCGGTGCTCAGGCGGGGGCGGCACGGCGCGCCCCTCTTACCTTGCGCGCGAGGTCGGAGTAAGGAGCAGGGAGACCGGGGAGGGGCAGGGCGAGGGCGTGCGCCCGCTGCGGGCCCGCTGTCAGCTTCGCCAGGCAGCCGCTCCAGGTATCAGAGGCATTCGGGTCTCCTAGCTACCAGCCCCTCCGCGCGTCTCGGGCCCCCTCCTCCGGCCCTCGCCCCTGTTGCCTGCCTGCTCATCCCCCTCCGGCGGCCCTGCGCCGCGCTCCCCTTCTCCCCCTGCTGTTTATTCCAGAGAGCGGTGGCCCCTCTCCCGAGCTTTCCCTCCACGAGCGCGTGCACGCACACACCTCCCCCAGGAACGCACTCTCTTTAGGAAGGAGGCAGCGATTGTGGTCCTTGAAATTCTGGGGCAGGGCGATTTCAGAAAAACCCTTTTAAAATCTTTCATCTGCCCTGTGAGGTTCAAGGTAGGCACGACTTCCATTCATCCCGTCTCCGTCCTCGTTTGTCTTAACCACATCACTTAACACTTGATATTCATCTACATTGTGTTCTGAGAATCGCCTGCCAGTCATTTTAATTTTTCCAAAACAACAACTTCCATTTTATTGTTTAAAAAACCCAGACGTCCCCACTATTTAAACTTCGGTTGCCAGGATGTTAGATTGGCTTCAGGAAGCATATGTTCAGCTGTACAAGACAAGGCAAGTTTCTTGCCAGCATTGTCGATACCTGCCACCTGTCAGGGCCCGGAGTCAGAACAAGGGAAGTTAATTGCACCTGGCTTTGGTTACTGAGCATGCCCAGAGCCTGGAACCTCCGTTCTCACTTAGGAGAGTCGCAGTTCTGAAGCCAAAGTTCTGGGAAGGAGCAGGTGGATGTATTCAGAGACTTCTAATGGCGAAGGAACTAGCAATGGGCAGACTATACTGAATAATATAAAAGACAAGAACGATGCGAAGGGATCCTTGAAAACATCACTGTATCACTAGCATGCGCGAGCTACCTGTCACCTAATCCCTACTGGGAATGTGGAAGGTGACTTGTTAAACGGCACTCC
The DNA here is from genome assembly GCF_037783145.1 of Equus przewalskii. Lineage (NCBI taxonomy): Eukaryota > Metazoa > Chordata > Mammalia > Perissodactyla > Equidae > Equus > Equus przewalskii. The sequence continues at coordinate 17,368,114 of NC_091849.1, read as the reverse complement.
ATTTATTCATTCATTACCTATCAATATAAAATAGATTTATGGAGTAGGTTAGAAGCACTGCAGTATTATTCATAATCAGTCATGCTGTAATTTAAAGGATGCTAGGAATTAACTTGAGAAGCAACTAGTTTATTACAGAGTCCTGATAAATGCATACCTATTAAAGAGACTCCATATTGGGGCCGGCCCTGTGGCCGAGTGGTTAAGTTCGCTGCGCTCCACTACAGGCGGCCCAGCGTTTCTTCGGTTCGAATCCTGGGCTCCACATAGCACCACTCATCGAGCCAGGCTGAGGTGGCGTCCCACATGCCACAACTAGAAGGACCCACAACTAAGAATATATGACTATGTACGGGGGGTGGGGGGGGTTTGGGGAGAAAAAGGAAAAAAAAAAAGAGACTCCATATTACTCCATTATCTTTTCTAAATTTATCAGATAACTTTCTAATCTGAGGGCTGGAAAAAAATGGATGCTTACTAGAATTATCAGGTTTTTCCATTGGGTAGGAGGTGGGTATCTGAAGATAAACACATCATATAAATTACTGCAACTGAAAGGACCAGCTTAGGTGATATAGGAAGGGGGTAGGAGGTGGTCACCACAAAGACTCTTTGCCTTCTTATTCGTTCTACCAATATTTTATTGAATGCCTGCTAGTCTGAGACACTGCTAGTGGTATGGATGGGAGAGTTAACAAGAAAGGCAACATCTCTACCCTCACCCAGCTGAACAGGGGCATAGACAAGTAAACAGGCTGTTAAAAGTAGACGCTCTGATGGAGGATGGCACACGTGGAGGGCAGTACACATGAAGCACAGAGGAACTGACGTTGAGGCTAAGACCTGGAGGCGAGTGTAACTTGGTCAGGGACGGGAGAGTAGGAGGAGAAAGAGTTTTCCAGTAGGCGGGATAACATGGAGAAGGCCAAAGGTAAGAAAGAACATGGCAACTCAAAGAATTTAAAGAAGCTCATTATGGCTTATTGTGGAGGATTTTTTTCTTGGGGGTGGGAGTGGGAATGGCTGGCAGGAAGAATGGAGAGACAAGGCTAGAGAGGTAAGCAGAGGCCAGATCATGTAGAGTCTTGTAGGCTATGTTTTCAAAATTGCACTTTATTCCCCAAGGGGAAGGCACTGAAATGTTACAGGCAAGGTAAGGATGAGATCAGATTTTTACCCGAGAAAGACTACTGCACAGGCAGAGGACAAATGAGGAGGAGAGAGAGTCAGGGAGAAGAGCTCTAGAAGCAGCATGTGATCAATGATACCAGTGTATAGATCCTCATGCCTTTGCGGAACCTAAGTTGAATCCCATGACAAGTCCCTGGAGAGACAAACTTTTCCTGAAGTGCGGTGGGGAGGGAGGAAAGTCGGTGGTGGTAAACAACTGAGAAACAATTGAGGTAAATAGAAATTAGAGATAAAGAGAAAAATGGTTTGTTTGGGTTTTGTTTTGTTTTGTTTTGTTTTTTACAAAATACACAGTAACTCTCTCTCATACAGTTCAAAGATAAAAAGAATGTTGATTTGTAACTGAGTGGTGAAATAAAGGAAAATTTGACACACAGAAGTCACCTTGATATATATTCCAAATTTCCCTCTATGTAAGAGCAAACTAGCATGCTCTTAACCCAGCTCCCCTCTCCTTTTGAGAGTTATTATATTCCTATTATCTTTCACTCTGACCATCCAATTGTTCTATGACCTCCCTCAGTTTGAACCCATCTGTCTGAAATCAAAGTTCATGCTGCTTCCTCTAGGCCATGCTCTCTAGATTGGTTACAATCATAAATCTCTGTTCTTCCCTTATCCTAATTCACATCTCATCTTCATTCTCTCACTTCCAAATTCCCAGGGACTAACTGGCCTTACTTGGGTCAGATGCCCAGTCAAGGAGGACAGGATGTCAGGGTCATGACATAAAAACATGCCTACATAAGTTCTTCATGTAACTATACAGATGGTGGCTAGCTAGGATCGAGGATAAGGATGGAAGGGTCCTTGAGGAGCTCGGGAGGAGGACGCTTCTTCAGAAAAAGGCAGACAACTTAAGAGATGTTTACTACAAAGGTAGATATGTAAATAAGTAATGATAATATAATTTCATAAATACTATAATAAAGATATGAACAACGTACTAAGGGAACACAGTGTAGGAGGGAAAGGAAGGAGTCTCAACTCGAGAGACATAAGGAATGCTTTATGGAGAAGGCAATGTTTTGAGTCTTAAAAGGTTAATATATGTTAGCTAGACAAACACACCAGCTAGTCTGTAGGATTTGTAAGCTTATTCCTTGTTTGGTGGACTAATTTTTCAGTAAGGAAGGGAAAGGACAAGGCTTCAGGGAGAGACCAGTAAGGAGACTGCTACAACAGTTAAGGAGAGAGGTGATTTGGCCTGAAAGAAAAGGAGATGTGTATGAGAGACATTCAGAGGTTCTGAATCCAGAGGACTTGATATGGGGAGTTGTGAAGAGGGAGAGGCCAAAGATCACTTCAAATACTCAAGCTTGAGCAACAAGGTGGACAACAAAGCAATTAACCGACTCAGTAAAAAGAGGAGAGATTTGCCAAAGAGGAGAATGGATTTAGCTTTTAATGTGTTAAATTTCAGATATTGATGGGATATTGAGTAAGAAATCTGATACGCAATTGCTAAGCGTATGATGCTCAAAGAGAAAGTAAATTGCTAAATATATTGACTTGGATTTTATTCATCTAGAGGTCATCGATACCATGGGTGTGGATGAGATCACCTAGGAAATCATGTGTAAGGAAAGAACCAAGGGCCTAGGTGGATCCCTGAAGAACACCAACATTTGGGAGGCCAACAGATGCAGGACAGCCAATAAACGAGGAGAACCAGGAGAAAGCAATGCCATGCAAGTCAAGAGAAAAAGTTTTTGAAAGACGTGGATGCTAAACAGTATCCAATGCTGCATAGAAACTAAGTAATATTATAGGAGTTTTCAAAAGAAGCCTTTCAATTGCCTTTTTGGAGATCATTGTTGATCTTTATGAGAGCGGTTTTAGTGGAGTGCTAAGAAAGGAAAATACATTGCTTTAGATTAGAGTTTCTCAATCGTTGCACTACTGATGTGTTGAACCAGATAATTCTTTGTTGTCGGGGCTGTCCTGTGCATTATAGGACGTTTAAGCAGCATCCTGGGCCTCTACCCACTAGATGCCAGTAGTACCTCTCCCCAGTTGTGAAAACCAAAAGTGCCTCCAGACATTGTCAAATGTCCCCTGAGAACATAATACTCTCTCCCCTACTTAAGAACCACTGCATTATATTGAGATGTAGATGGCAGACAAACAGAACAAATGTATTTTTCAAAAAAATATTACTAGGAGGTGGCATCACATTTTAAAAATCTTTTTCTTATCCTAATTTGCAAACATCTATTAACTCTAAATTTAATTCTTTAAACCCAGGCTGCCTATGGGACAGATACCCACCCAACACTTTTCTACTTCCCTTAAATGAAGAATAAGTGATAAAAAGAAATATTTTATTTATAAAAGTCTAGATTCAAATTAAGATTTATGGGGATATTTTAGAGTTAGACATATCTATTTTCTACGATAACACTCCATTTTGACAATCTTGTGACATTGTTGAGGATTCTAGCCAACCTATATTGGAAAACACTTTATTGCCTCTGATGTTATGATTCCACCAATAACGATGGTATTAAATATAATCTAAGCACTGAATGTTAGACTATAAGCTGAAAAGTCCCCTTCGACAGAGAGGATCTCTTTATTTTACAGTGAACATGAAAAATAATGTCAAAGCTCTACACTTCTCTATTTCTTTGGTCTCATTCCATGGAACAGTTGATACGGATATATTAATGAAATGTGTTACAAATAACACTTGCTAAAATTAAAGCAAAATTAGATTCTTGAGCCAAAATTTTGTAACCATTTATCCTTTGTTCTCCTACTTACATAAGTCTCACACCATCTCCCTCACCTTCTTCTACCACTTACCTTGAATAGTCTTCCCTGGCCATTGTCAGAGTTAGAATATCCAGTTTATCAACCAACTGGATACGGCTGTATTCATATATTTTCAAACCTAATCTCAAATTACTAAACCATACTTCGGCTAACTCTTTCTACCAAAATAGAGTATGATATCTTGTTTTTAGAAGAACCAAATGTGTCACTCTATTTATATTTATGACCAAGTTTAAATAAGAATCTGGTCATCAGCTTATTCAAGCCATGTTAATTTACTGAGTTGATATCGCTGGAATGTCTTTAAATAGCACCAAGACAACAGACTCATGTCACTCTCTAAGAACTAAAAGGGGGTGCATTTCAATTAAACAAATATTTTAAAAGTATTTACTATGTGTCAGGCACTGTGCCAAGTACTGGGAGAGAATAATAAACAGCATGAACATGGTCTCCGCCCATATGAAGCTTATAGTCTGGGAAAGATATGTATACATAAGAGCTAGATATGTGTATAAGATAAATAGATACATGTGTCCAGTGTATGTAAAAACTTAAGGCAAAATGAAAATTTGTTTTTAAGATTCAGCATTTTAGTATTTCCAAAATAAAACCAATAGTTATTTTCAGACACATCTCCTGTTCATCCTAAGTGTACCTTATCTGGTTGCAATTATCAGCCCATTGTGTGCAGAGACAGCAATCCTCACCAACTATTCCATATGTGCCCCACATTGCCTAGATTCTTTGCAGTTAGGTGGGGTCATATGACTGATGTGGCCACTGGCCAATGAGCAGAATCATAGAAGAGAGGGTATGCATTCTCATCCTGCTCTCTTCCCCTACCACAGTGAACACCAAGGACTTGTGTTGAGATGGTAGATCTACAAGACCAAAGTAACCAAGAATAATGAGTAAATCACATGAATGGAGGGCCTGGAGAGTTGCCTGAACTGACGGACAGCGTTATAGAGCAAGCAATAAACTTTTGCTGTTGAACTGCTATTAAAAAGCTTTTGTTGAAATAACCTGTCATATCTTAACACACTGTATCATCACATTAAACAAAAAGTTTTGAATCTTCATGATAGAGTCTATTTTGGTTTGCATTCATTCATCAAATATTTATTGACTAACTACTATGTGTCAGGCACTGCTTTAGGTGCTGAGAATACCGTAATGAACAAGACAAAGTCCTTCCAGCTACAAGGAGCTTATGTTTTAGTGGGGAAGACAGACAATAAACCAATTTTTCAGGTAGTGATAAATACAACAAAGAGAAATAAAGACCTTGCTTCTTGATCCTGCCCCATTTTCACCCTCTCACCCCTCTCATGTCCTTTCTTTTCTCCTTACTCAACTCAGATTCTGTGCTCCACCATTATATTCATTGTTCTGCCTGTATCCTCAATTCACCCTTCTCTTTTCTTCATACTTGCCTAGCAAAATCCTAACCTGGTTAAATGCCAGTCTTTGCCATCTTCACACCTACTCCCAGGGAGCTGAATATGGCTGGAGAAAAGCAATAATGCTGACTGGTCTCACTTTGACTTCATGGCCACTTCCTAAACGCCCACTACATTTGCCAACCCCCATCCAAGGTCTGTACCCATTTCCTCTGTCTTTCCTCATGTTACTGTGTAGAAACTGTTCATTGTCCTAACGAAGGACAAATCCTCCCCTTGTACACTAGATTCCATCTCCTTTCATGTCCTGTAGTAGACATGGAGATGTGCCACCCAGAAGCCCAGCTGCAGAGCCCACAGTGAGCACACAGCCTCCATCTGTCATCTCCCTCAGGATCTGCCACAGCTCTGGAGTCACTTCACCTTAGGTCACGCCCTTCCTGGGGCAGCTTGCATGCAGTGACTGAGCAAGGGGTATAAAAGCCCAGGCAGGCAGGACACTCTAAAGAGCAGTACTCACTCCAGAGCTCCCCTCAGAGTTGGCTGAGGCTTTGTCAGATCTGCTTCAAAGTTTGACCTCTTCCTTTGACCAATCTTGGTTCCTCCTCCTTCCTTTCATAGGTATTGATCCCTAATAAACATATGGTACCCCAAATTCTGCTTTAGCATGTTCTTACAGAGAACTCAGCTTGACATACTTACTTTAGGTCAGCTCCAACCATTGTCCCTTCTCTCTCTTTTATCATCAATTTTCCCCACTCTACTGATTCATTCCATCATCATATAAACATACAGTAATACCTCCCTTCTTAAAAACCAAACTCCCTTTGCTCCCATTTCTCTGCTCCCCTGAATAGCGAAATTCCTGGAAAGAGTGTCTGAATCCATTCTTTGCCTACCTGTCTCTCTAGATCCCCACTCCTGGTACCTTCACACTCACCACCCCACAGACGCAGATCATCAGCGTCGCTGATAACTCATCATTGTTATATCCAGTGGTCAATTCTCAGTTCTCATCTCACCTGATCTTTTAGCAACTTCTAAGCCAGCTGATCACTGTCTCCTTCTTAGACACTTCTTGATCTTTTGGTTTCTGAGACACAACTTTCGCTTGATTGTCCTCCCACTTCACTGGCTACAGCTGCTCTTTCTCATCTTCTTTGCGGGTTCCACTTCCTCTCCTGAACCTCTAAACACTGAAGAGCTGCAGGGTACAATCTTGACCCTCTCCTCATCTCTACCAATATTCATTGTTAGTCATCTCATCCAGTCTCAGGGCTTTAAATACATGTTGACAACTGCTAAATTTATATCTTGAGCTAAAGCTTCTTCCTCTGAATGCCAGGCTCTCATATCCAACTGCTTATTCTGAATCTCCATTTAGATACTAACAGGAAGCTCAGGCCTAACCTGTCCAGAACAAAACAACTGATCCCCTTCCCAATACCCCTTCCTTGCCCCCACCCAAAAAAGCCCTGCCCCCCACCAACCCCAGATGTCTTTCTCATCTCAGTAAATAACTGCTCCGTCCTGATTATTGAACCAAAAAACCCACAGTCATCATTGACTTCTGTCTCTTATACCCCACATCCAATACCTTAGACAATTCTTTAGAATATATCCAGTCTGTCTCCACTGCTCTCATTTAGTTCAGATCTCTTGTCAAATGTCATCTTATTAACAAGATCTTCCTTAATGATCACAAATATGTAAAATAAAATCCCATCCACCCTACGGATACTTCCTATCTCCTTTAACCTGCTTTACTTTTATCACTATTTGTCATACAAAATATTCACTTGTTTATTTATTAATTGCCTCAACTAGAACGTAAGCCTGAAGATGGCAGAGACTTAGTCCTGCTCTCTAGCTCCTAGTGCCAGGCAGGGTAGGTGCTCAATAAGTATTTTTGAATGAATGAATGAAAAAGAAGGGAAAGGGAATAGTGATGGTAGCGGGGGAGAAACACTTGAGCAGAGAAGCAATGATGCAAAGGTGCAAATCATTTGATGATTCTGTGAGAAGAGCAGAAAAAAATAAGTGGAAAGCCCAAAGGTAGGAATGAGCTTGGCTTTCTGGAGGAACATCAAAGGCCTGTGTCACTGAAACAGCCAACGCTGTCAGAGATGAGATCAGAAATGGTCAGCAACTGGATTACATATGACCTTGCAAACCGTAAGTATTTTGAATTTTATTCCAAGTATGATGGGGAGCCACCAAAGGGTTTTAAGCAAGAGAGGAACCAATCTGATAATTTTTTTAAAAAAGATCACCTTGGCTGTGTGTGACTAGTAGGGGATGGGGTGGCAATGTGGACGCCAGCGGACTAGTGAGAAGCTATGTTGAAATCTAAGCAAAAAAGAGTGAACAGGAGTTGAGTGACATCAGTAGAGTGGGAAATGGTATAAAATTTGAGGGTAGAGATGACAAGATTTGCTTACGTTTTGGATAAAGGCATAAAAGGAAAAGAGAGGATTCAAAGAAAATGTCCAATTTTCAGCCTGCAACCTGGAGTCCATTCAGGCATACTTAACTGATCACATTTCCATTGACTCCCTTGAGTAAAAGCATCCATTGGGCAGCTAGTGGTTGAGGACTTGGGAGAAAATTAAGGAAATCACATACAGAAAGAGGCAGCATATGAGGGGGGATAATACTGCGTTCAGTTTCTAAAATGTTGAGCTTCAAAGGTATCCGCGGAGCTGGCCTAGAACTCGGCGAGAAGGGTCTGGACTGAGCAATACCGTATTTCCTCTATTATAACACACACAAACACACATTTCCCCCCTACATTTACACGTCAGGAAATCTGTTTATGTCTCTGGTGACGTGAACCTTCAACGCGGTAGGGTCTTTTTCCTTACGGTGCACCTTACAAGCGATGAGGTCCTCAGATGCAGCAGATTCAGGAGTCATGCCCCGCACGGTCTCCGGGACCTAAATGAGTCTGTTCATTTAGTAATTCCCCCCGAGCTGGGTGAAATACTGTAGATAGCGACTTCGTGCTTTGTAAACTTCTTTCCACCTCCCGCCGCCCCCTCCCGGGCCACTGACTGCTCCTCCTCTTTTCCGGGAACGAAGCGGGGAGACAATACACACGCAGGCCCGCTAGCGTTCTTCCGCTCCTCGCCGGCAGGCCGGCCTCCGCCCGCTCCTGCCCGCCGCCCGGGACGCGGCCCGCCGGCTCTTGCCCGCCGAGCGCCGACGGGACGCCAGACGCGGCCCCGAGCGGGCCGGGAGCGCGCGGCCCCTCCGCCCGCGGCCCGGGCGGCCCCGCCCCGCCTCCCCCACCCCGCGCGCGCCAACTCCCAGCCCGCGGCCCTGATTGGCTGCCGCATTCCCGCTTTCCTTCCCGAACCGCCATTTTGAAAATCTTGTTGATTCTGGGGAGCAGAGAGCGCGGCGCGAGCGGCAGGCCAGAGAGCGGCCCGTGCGCCTTCCCGCCGCCGCCTCCCAGAGCCTCCTTGTGCCGTCGCCCGCCAGGCCCGCGGCGGCCGGGACCCGCGGTGAGGGCCGCGCCGGGGGAGGGCAGGCCGAGAGGGCGCCGCGGGCCCGCCCGCACCGCCGCGGCCATTTGGACGGCGGCCTGGGGCGGGGGAGGGGACGCGGGGCGGCCGGCGGCTCGGCCGGGCGGGGGCGGCGCGAGGCGGGCGGTGGGAGGGGCGGCGCGGCGGCCGCGCTTTCCCGCCTCGGGAATGCCCGGCCTGCGGGCGGGCGGAGCGGGAGGGAAGCCGCCCCGGGGGAGGGAGCTCCGCTGTCCCGGCTGCGGGAGGCGGCAACTTTGAGGCCAGGGTTCCCGCGGCCCCCGGCTGCCTGGGGCCAGCAAAGCTCGGCTGAGTGGCGGTGGCCGCCCCGTTCCTCCTGCCCGAGGCGAGGGGACCGAGACGTCTGGCCTCCTTCCCGCCCGCAGGTCGACAGCATGTCCTCCACCGGCCCTGCTGCGGAGGGAGAGGGCACTCCCGCCCAGCCCGCGTCGGAGAAAGAACCCGAAATGCCCGGTCCGACGGAGGAGAGTGAGGAAGACGACGAGGAGGAGGAGGAGGAGGAAGAGGAGGAAGAAAAAGGTGGGGAGGAAGTCGTGTCCCTAGAGATGGGTTTCACAGAGAACAGTTTTCTTGCTCTTTTTTGCGCTTAGAGACGCTAAATCCGAGTGTTTTTCAGCAAGGATGTTTGCGAAATTTTTCAGGTTGTGTGTTGAGCAATAGCGGAGAATTAACTTTGTGAATTCGAATTTTTAGAAAATGCTTGTTAGCGTTGTTCTTAGGTGTCTCGGAGCGCAGTTGACTTCTCGCCAGCGGTGTACGTTCGTCACATCTCATTTGACAGGAAGTTTGTAAGTTTCAGACCTGCTTTATAAAACTTAGCCTTTGAAGTTACTAAAGCAACGTTTGGTTTTAATCTTTGGCTAACTTAAGTACACATCTTTTGTCTTTTGAAGTTATTGTCAGGTTTTTAACGCAAGCACACGGGAGACTTCAGTTATTCATGCTAGTCCTGGAAATAGGTTAGTAGTTGTAAGGTATCGGGCGGACTTCAGCGGAGGTTCTTTTCAGAGGCTTAGGGGAGTTGCTCTCACGGGGAAACACCAGTGAAAGCTCTCGCTACTTGTGAAAGTCGTTAAATAGGAAGGCAGTGAATTCTGAAAGTTGAATATGAGCTCACAGCTGTCTCGGTTTTGGACTTGAGGGTTAACCATTGTTTGCCTGGCGGCGTGAGACAGGCCGTCACGGAATTAAGGGGAATTAAGGAATGGCCCTGCGTCAGTTCCTTCAAGATGCCTGGGGAGGTCTCTCCTTGAGGTATGCCAGCTTCCTAGGATGTTTCCAACCACTTAGAACTCCATCTCACAGATTTGAGCGTTCTTTGATGATTTTAGTCCAATCTAGGTTTACTTAATATATGGCTACAACTGAGCCCAACTTGGGAAGAGGCTTGAAGTTTTTTTTCCAGGTCTAACTGGCAGTTTCTTTTATACCTAAACCAGTGCATGGTCAGCATTTTCTAGATACAATCTGGGTTGAGGTTCCATGGGATGCCTTTGGTTTGTTTAAAGTGGTAGGTGCTGTAAAAAGGGAGCAGGCCTACGTTTAAACACAGAAATGCCTAGAAAAAAATAAAAATTATTCATGATACCATGACTGAAAATTGACTGCAGTATCTCACTACTGGTCCAAGACTTTCTCAGCACTTTTTCCTCCAGTTTTTTGTTTTTTAGTCTTTTTTAAGATGCAGTTTGCATACCACAGAAGTGATGAATTTCTTCATGTTAGGAAAAAATTATAGAAGTCATGTAACAATACTATAAATGGCCAGTACAGTAATGCTTGGGGGACTGGTAGTTCAAATTGTGATTTTTTTTAAACATGAAAATTTTTAAAAATTATCCCCAAGCAGTTCTATGTTTGTTCTAAAATATTATTCTGTTTCCTTCATTTGAGGTGTTTGTGGAACAACTAAAATTCTGAATGTTTTTATCTGACTTAGCCCTGAAAATTTAACTCTGCTACTGAGGCATCATAGAAACAAGGCAATGAAGTCTGTGCCAAATAAGGGATGGAATTGACTTAACTTGGCTGTGGTTTTGGCAGGGGTGGGGAAGGGAGATGCCTAGTAAAAGATGACTCCAAGGTTTCTGCCTTTGGCAGTTGGGTGGATAATATTACTGTTTTCAGAAAAATAGAATTTAGGAAGGTGAGGGAGTTATAAGATGATTGTGACTTCTGTTTTGGATACATTAAATTAGGTGCCTGTAGGACGTGAAGTGGAGCTGTCCAGTTGATGGCCTTGTTAGTTGGTCTGCAGCTCAGGAGAAAGCTCTGGCCTGAAGATAAACCAGGAAAGTCTTTGGCTTATAGATGGTAATCAGAGGCAAGCAAATGATTTAAATCACTCGGGGGAAAGGAAGTGGGGCGATAACAGTTAACAGGTGTTGCTTTAGAGTGCTTTCTTCATTCCATACATCATTGCCAGAATATGCTTGCTGAATCCCTTTCTCCTTACTCATTCTTTCTGTGAAAATCCTTACATCTCCAAAGCTTACCTGTCTTTCAAAGCCAGCTGCAGTGTTTTGATCCTGTTTTCCCTAATCTAAAAATAAATAATTACTCTTTCCTCAACTCACAGAACTTTTGTTTGTATCCTCCTTAAGATGTTTTATCACCTATTTTGAATTATAATATTTGTATCTCATCGCCCCCAGTAGGCATGATCTCTTTCAAGACATATTCAGTGTCTTAAGCATCTGTTCATCCCCCCCTTAGTATTTAGTGCAGCTTTGCCCAAAACCTTCAGTTGAATGAATGGGAGGACCTCCAACAATAAATAATGTCCTTTTATCTGACTTTATCTCAGCCAGTAAGTAAATGGTGTTAGATAAATCAAGCTTAATGTTTTAAGTTTTACAGTATATGTTATATATTTTCTAGGACTTTTTTATTTTTAAAGCAGTCTGGACTAAACAGAATTTAATGTTTTTAGAATGATTTATCACTATTGTTATGAACATCGTGTCTTAAATTACAAAGTAATGCCTTCCCAGTTGATTGCAGTAAATGTAAACTTGTAGAATTTTATCCTATCCATAGTAACTCCTGGCTGCTCTGCCTTACGTAGGGTCCTCATTTTTGTTTCTTTTGTCAGGTTACTAAATTATTGCTTTCCTCTATATATCGTTTGAAGTTCTTATAATCTTAATCTAAACTTGCTATTTTCTGATGTAAACTGTGAATACCAATTAATACAATTATGTCTAATCAAAGAGTAGGCTTGTGAGGGCCTTGGTGATTTTTCACAAATAGAGTGACTGGACTTCTTCCATAGCAATAATTGTAGTTGGATAAAAGTTTGCTTGCTTTCTGGTTTTTTTTTTTTTTTTTAAACTGGATCCTCTGTGAGGTTACCAGGTAAGTAAAATGTTACTCTCCAAAAAAGTTTTGGTGATGCTATTAGTTTATCAAGTATTTTCATCTCCGTTATGTCATTTGTGTCTCAGAATCATGGTCAGAAGAAGAGTAAGGTATTAGGTTTCTGCAGTTTTTTGTGTATGTTTATCCAGTAGGGTTAATGCATTCTTTAAGCTTTTTGTTATTTAAGAAGTATTAAATTAATTTCTAGAAAAGAGTCTCATCGTGGAAGGCAAGAGGGAAAAGAAGAAAGTAGAGAGGTTGACAATGCAAGTCTCTTCCTTACAGAGAGAGCCATTTACAATTGCACAGGGTAAGTTTATTCTATATTCCTTTCATTTTGTGAAAATGCTTAGTTTTTTAGTGTTTACGAAGTAGTAATATACTAGTATAATTTTATTTAATTTGCCTTATTAGAACAAAAGTTATATATAAATTATGCTGTAAGAATAATTCTGATTAAATTAACTTTGTAGATGTATTAGTGCATAATGGGTATTTAACTTACTATGGTATTTTTTTTTCTAGGAAAGGGACAGAAACTTTGTGAAATTGAAAGGATACATTTTTTCTTGAGTAAGAAGAAAACGGATGAACTTAGAAATCTACATAAACTGCTTTACAACAGACCAGGCACAGTAAGATGTTTTTTATACCTTTAACCTAGTAGCATATTTATATATTAAAATACTTCACAAGAGAAACCATAATTTTAGCCCTAGAAAGGACTTTAGCCATCAACTGGTTCAATTTCCATACCATACCAAGTGAGCAAACTGAGGCACTTACTTGTTAAATGGCTTATTGCAAGACATAGAGCTGGATATTTGCAATTAGAGCTCTTTCTACTAAAGTTGTTTTTATGCCAAACTGAAATTTCAAATTGTGAAATCCAAATTATGATGATTTTAGTGATCTTTAAATGTATTAGAGGATATTTATTTTTGGGGTGTTTCTAGCCATTCAGAATAAATGATGCAGTATACAGGCATGTGTCACTTAATGAGAGGGATATGCTCTGAGAAATGCGTTGTCAGGTGATTTCATCGTTGTGAAAACATCATAGAGTGTACTTACACAACCCTAGATGGTATAGCCTCCTACACACCTAGGCTGTATAGTACTAATCTTATGGGACCACCGTTGTATATGCAGTCTCTAAGTCACTCGTTGACTGAAACATCGTTAGGCAATGCATGACTGAAATTATCTCATTTGAACAGATATCTCATGAATTAGGTGGTAATTCTTTGAGAATGGATTTGTTAGAATAGATCAGTGTCTTATTTATTGAATTCTACCATACACACAACTTCAATGTTCTGTGTAATTGAGGAAACCTTTCTTTGGATTGTGCGTGGGCAAAGTAAAGTTTGATGTTGTTAGGATGTCTGAAGCATGGTTATAATTTATTTTCATGCCTGTTACCTCATTTGATCCTCACAGCAGTCTAATTTCCACAAGTCTCATTATTGCTAAGTGATACTAACTTTTGGAGGTGCTCTGTTCTTTTCAAAGAATAAAATCCCTGAGTTTCTGATCTGGACAATAGGAAATATTACTATTAACTTGTGTTACTTAGGGAAAGGGTGTCTTTTTAAGTAGTAACTTTCCACATCCCCTGGTACTGTCTGATAACATTTAGTTGTGTTTTCAGAATTACCAGTAAAAATTCCCAGGTGGGAATTTGTTGAAATTATTATTTTCAGAGAATTAAGTTTGTAAGCCTTTTATAATGTTAATATTTTAGTAACAAATATAGTTTTCAGTTGTGAATAAGAAATATTGAATAAACCAATGTTGTAACTTGGAAACAGATATGACTATAAAGATGTTGTTGGCTTTGAATTTTTTCTTATGTATATTACTGGGTAATAAATAGCTGTAATAAGAGAAATATTTTCAGGTGTCCTCATTAAAGAAGAATGTGGGTCAGTTCAGTGGATTTCCATTTGAAAAAGGAAGTATCCAATATAAGAAGAAGGAAGAAATGTTGAAAAAGTAAGTTATTTTTATGAATAATGTTTTGATCAATGTGCTTTAAATTTACTTTTAAGCATTTAAATATGCCCACACATATTTTCAATAGACTGCTAATTCTTTCATTAAATGCCAAGATCTGACTTATCTTCATAACTGTTGACTTGGGATGTTCATTACTTTCCAATAAATAGTGACTGTCAAGATTATTGAACTCAAAACATTTCTATTTTTAGAAGAATGATACACACAGGTAAATTGTTCACACAGTCCAAAATTCAGATCTAAAGGTAATATAGTGAAATCTCTCTCATTCCTGTCCCCTGTTAGCTACTTTATTCCCCCTCTTTTAGGTACTATTTAAACTATTTTGAAGGTAATCAGTTTGATAGAAACAGTGTCCTTCACTGTAATGCAAGCAAGATGATAGAGTCTTAGAGCTTTTGTTTATTAAATCCCCTGGAGTTAAAGAACTCTAAATAGAAAAGATGATTACCTATTCCTTTTTTTTTCCCCCACCTTTTTTAAAGTTTTTTTTTATTGTTATTTTTTTCTTTTTTCCTTTTTCTACCCAAAGCACCCTGGTACATAGTTGTATATTCTTCATTGTGAGTCCTTCTAGTTGTGGCATGTGGGACGCTGCCTCACTGTGGTTTGATGAGCAGTGCCATGTCCCAGCCCAGGATTCGAACCAATGAAACACTGGGCCGCCTGCAGCAGAGCACATGAACTTAACCACTCGCCCACGGGGCCAGCTCCTCCTTTTTTTTTTTTTTTTTTTTTTTTGAGGAAGACTAGCCCTGAGCTAACTGCTGCCAGTCCTCTTTTTGCTGAAGAAACCTGGCTCTGAGCTAACATCCGTGCCCATCTTCCTCTGCTTTACATGTGGGATGCCTACCACAACATGGCGTGCCAAGCGATGCCATGTCCACACCCAGGATCCAAATTGGCGAACCCGGGCCGCCAGGAAGTGGAACGTGCGAACTTAACTGCTGTGCCACTGGGCTGGCCCCTACCTATTCCTTTGTTGAAACATTATCATAGTGGTAATGCTGAGGGAAAAATATAATGTTTAATCACCAGCCAGAATTATTATCAAGTTTGTGAATTTTATAGTATTGAAAACTTTACATTATTTTCTAGTGAATAACTTAGTTTATTCTTTTACTACCTTTAAAACTTAATTGATAAATGGTGTTTTCAATTTATTAATAATCATACCTGGTTATATTTTGTACAGTAGTCAAGATTGTTAGGAGTATTTCTAAGATTCGGAAATATTGGCTGCTTTTTTAATGTCTGTAGCTGAGCCAGTTTGGTTAGCTGTTGCCTTTGTATTGTGGCTAACGCTTATAAACTTTTCTATGTAATAACCTTGGTTTCTTCCATTTTGTTTCAGATTTAGGAATGCCATGTTAAAGAGCATCTGTGAGGTTCTTGATTTGGAGAGATCAGGTGTAAATAGTGAGCTGGTGAAGAGGATCTTGAATTTTTTAATGCATCCGAAGCCTTCTGGCAAAGTGAGGACCAATTTTTACTATTTCAGTAACAAATCAGTTATTTATACCCTCTCCCTACTTTCTGTTTTTTGCGGAACAAATTTAGTTAGCAGTATTACTGTCAACATTCAGGAATATCTTGTACATTCAAAGAATATGCCTTCTGTTGACATATCTGCAACAATTTCATGATAGAAATAACACAGAAGGCATATGATATGTTCTCCTTTATGAGATATCAAGAATATAAGATTAAGAAAAGTAAGTTAATATTAGTTGGGACTGAAATACAAAGTATCCAGGATTGTATATCTAGAAGGCACTAGAAGAACAGAAACAGGTTGAGTTAAGGAAGAGGTGTATTGGGCTGGCAGAGAGGGATGTACAACCTATAATCAGGTCAGGAAAGACGAGATGGGGTATATTAGAACCAGATGTTTTCTAGATACTGGAATAAGGCTGTGAAAAAGTAACATGAAAAAGGCTGACTCTTACACATTTTTTGGGTTGGATTTCTAGGATCCTCAGCAGAGCTCTGGATCTGGACAGGGAAGTAAAATGGACTTGGAGTTTCCCCTGCTCTTCCTAAAATCTAGATTAGGTTTTCCCTAATTGTTTAACAGTTAACAAGTGACATCACTGACGAAAATGTCTATTGAAGTGTTATTTACATGACCTTGCATTTTCAGTTTGTTTTAAGTCTATCAGGAAATATTTTCATGTTCTTCCTCATTTTGATAAGAAATGTGGCGAGATCTAGAAGGCCTAGGAGTTCAGAGGAACACCATCAGTGAGGGGAGAGGGCATTAAGATTCAAAACCAGAAAATAGCTCTGGGGCTTGGTTTTTGCCTGCTCTTGGTCCTGCATACTGTTAGCTGGACAAGGACAGATAAAGGATATTTTTGTCATGCAGCTACAAATGGGGATTTTTTTTTTTCCTTGGTGTTTCTAATTGGCTTATTTAAAGATAAGAGATTATCTTTCTATTTTTCTAAATGTTTATTGTGGCTATACCCCTACCTTTTTAGAATTTTCATGTGACAAGTTGAACACTGTTTCCCCAGAAGCAGTTACTCAGTTGCCTAAGTTAGGAGGGATATGTTTATATTCATCTTTTCCTCAGTGATTTTTAAATGTGTTGGTTTCAGGATCCCGTTATTGTCTTAAAAATTAAGGAGGACCCCAAGAGCTTTTGTTTATGTGGGTTATTTTTATATTTTAAATTATTCTAAATTAAAACTAAAAAACTTCTAAAATAACAGTAAGGCCACTACATGTTAACAAAAGTAATATTTTGTGTGAAAATTAACTGTACTTGTAAAAACTTGGAAGAATGGCATTGTTTTATGTTTTCATAAATGTGTTCATATCTGATTTAAGAGAAGACAGCTCTTTTCTCATTTGCTTCTGTATTTCAGTCTTTCACAATGTATTGTTTTGCTTAAAGTATGTGAAGAAAGTCCAGCCTCACACAGATATGTAGTTAGAAAAGGAGAATATTTTAGAAGTTCTTCAGATAATTGTGCATATTCTCCTTTGATACATCACCAAGACTCTGTAGTGGTAGTTTCTTAAAAGTAGGTTGTAATGTGGTATCTGAAACCATGTTAATGAACTTGGACCTTTTACCTATGCGTGAGTTAGTAATATGCATTCACCGTTTGGAAATATTGGCGCCCTGAATTACGCAGATCTTCCAAATGTTGTCATATTTCATTAAACACTATCAAGTCACATTCAAGGGCTGGCCCTGTGGCCTCGGGGTTGTTTGGCGTGCTTTGCTTTGGCAGCCCAGGTTGAGTTCCTGGGCATAGACCTACACCTCTTTGTGGGCCATGCTGTGATGGGGTCCCATGTAGAAAACAGAGGAAGATTGGCACAGATGTTAGCTCAGGGCAGATCTTCCTCAAGCAAAAAGAAGAAGATTGACAATAGATGATGGCTTACAGCGAATTTTCATCAGCAAAAAAAAAGTTTAAACGTCATAATCATTAATATATATAACCACCATCACATCAGAAAAATCTGTAGTTTTGGGGAGGCTGTCAAATTCATTAGTAGTGGATGAATTTTCCAGAATTCTAATTTTCACTTGAAATTTTGAAATTTATCCTTGGCAATAAATACTGTCAGTTTTCCTTGAAGTGACAGGCTCACATTGTTCCATTTGGAGAACACGTTTCCTTGATAGCTAAGGCTAAATAACCATAGTTTCTAAATTATTCTTCTAAAAGTTGTATTCCATGAAAAAAGTAGCTAGCTTAGCTTACAACTCAATTGTGCAAGGGCTTGAGAAAACCAGTGAACTTCAATATGTAGCCAAAGAACTCTATGCGTACCTCCCATTTTGTTACACAGATATTATAAAGACATGTGCTCAAAGGTTGAGTTAATATGATTAGTATTTGCTGCTTCATCGAGGACTTTCTTGAGTGGAACATCTCCCTGCCCCCCCCCCCCCCACAAGTGTTTGTGAGAAATGACGACTACTGCCAGCACAGTTTGCCGCCTCTGCCTTGAGTAATACTAAGGTACCAGCAGTTTTACCCACCTTTGCTTTTGTACAGTCAGTACAAATGGCAACACAGTGAAAAGAGCAAATAAATAATGTCTTGGTATTATGAAAATAGTTTTGACCTTGTGGACTTCTGAAAAGGTCTCAGGAAACCCCACTGTTTTCTTCTTTCTTATGGAATCTAACTCTTAGATCCATTTTTCACTTCTGAGTCTGTGATGATTGCCCTTAATTTAATGGTATCAATCTCAAGCTATTTTCTATACTATCATATGCATCTATCATTTAAGAAAAACACTGTTAACTCATTACTACTAATTTTTTCTCCTCTATAATAACCTTAAAACTACTGAATTTAACATTGTTTTACTATCTTTTTTTTTTTTAAGATTTTACTTTTTCCTCCCCAAAGCCCCCCAGTACACAGTTGTATATATTTTGGTTGTGGGTCCTTCTGTTTGTTGTATGTGGGATGCCACCTCAGCGTGGCCTGATGAACGGTGCCATGTCCGCACCCGGGATTTGAACCGGCAATACCCTGGGCTGCCAAGCAGACCATGCAAACTTAACCACTCAGCCACAGGGCCGGCCCACTATCCTTCTTTTGTATTTCTACCTTCTAACTTTATTTGTTAATCAGATTTCGTTTCCCAAAAGAGATTATGCTGTTGACACTGGATTCTGATTAAGAGACTCAACTATTTTAGAACCAATATAGGAAAGCTCCAGAAATATTTATATCTTATTACTTTTTTTAATTAAAAGCTCTTCATTTATTTTTGGAAAATGCCTTTTCTTGGTTAGTTACTTGAATGATTTAACATCCTTTCACTCTTCTGTATAGATTTATCCAGCACCCGTTCCAGTCCTCATATTACTAATTCCATACACAGATTATATTCTCAATACCTGCATCGGCTTCCTGAGCTGAGATAGAGAGTATCATATTTTTCTAATACGTTTAAGTCCTGGATTTCATATAGTGAGTAGTGAGAGTTTCAATGGTGAGGGTCACCTTTTCTCCAGACACTGGTATCAAAGAATTTATCCAAATGGATTTAGTTCCTGGTGGTAGTTAGTTCACATAACAAGGATATCTGTATACATTCAAGGAAGTTTCCTCTAAAGAATCCCTCTGAAAACTATCTTTGGTCCATTAACATAAAATTTCTGGAGTGACCTAGATTGGCTGTTTCCAATCTGCCTTTAGAAGGATAGGTTGTTTGGACAAGCTAAAGGATAACCTGTGGATTGCAGATAGCCTGATAACACTACATTACACAAAGCACCCACCTTCTCTTAAGTTTTGTGGAGGTGATGTTGACCCCTGAGACTGGAAGTTTCTGGGAGAGAAGGGACCTGCGGGATGTTCTAGTCTCAGGAAAGATACTGCCTAAAGTTACCAACAGCATTTATACAATGGTATATCTTAAGGTTATATTAAGGAATTTTCCTTAATGTTTCTGCTTATTGCAGAAAGTAAAATAATAGGCAAAAATAAAAGATACCCATTCCAGAAGTAATTTTAATTCCTTCTAAGTACACTAAGATAGTGTATATCTTTTTGGATCCTTTATGCAAGGTTATTTTATAGTTTTCAATTTCAGAAGTTATCAACTACTTCTTTAAGAAACTATTTAGAAATTAAATTTGTTGGTTAGTATAAGCAAGTCATTTTCCTCATGTGATCTGCTCTGCTTTTTAAATATGCATGGTTTAATTGAATATCAAAGTAATGGCAATGCATTTATTTTGTGGTTCTTAATTAGTTTCATAATTAACATACTCAACACATTGCACATTTAGAATCATCAGTGAGAATATAATCCTGACATTATTGAACGTAGAGCCCGGAGGTAATATGAATATAAATGATATAGTTCATAAATTCAGGATGTGTAAGGGGAGGTTTTATTTCCTTTATGGATGGTTCCTCCACGTTCTTTGGCTGGAGGGTCCCCTAAAGCAAGAAGCTCTTTTGACAGTGATACTTTTAATGCTTATAGGAGTGCAGTAAATTACAAGTCTTAAACTCAAAATATTGTCTTGATAAAGTGTAAACAACTGTGTAAGCTTAACACACTGTGTACTTGGGCTTCTAGGCCTGTGTCAGAATGTAGAATACATGTTTCTTTCATTATTTCTGAAGAGTCTCTTGCCTAGGTTTTTAGAACACAAATGAAAGGGTATTTATAGTGTAGACAGAATTTTAGATTAACTTGAAACATCAAGTTAAAGATTAATCATTCTCTGTAAAGCTGCTAAACTTGGAAATAAAATTTCTTAGACAGGAACAAGAAGAATTAAGTAGCTATCAAAAACAGTTGATGGACTTGGAAATATAGTACCTCATTAATGTTATCTTTATTAATTTTATTGTACACAGCCGTTGCCAAAGTCTAAAAAAACTTCTAGCAAAGGCAGCAAAAAGGAACGGAACAGTTCTGGAATGGCAAGGAAAGCTAAGCGAACTAAATGTCCTGAAATTCTGTCAGATGAGTCTAGCAGTGATGAAGATGAAAAGAAAAACAAGGAAGAGTCTTCAGATGATGAAGATAAAGAAAGTGAAGAGGAGGTAAAATGTTGGGTTTGGTTTTTTTCGTTTCTGTTTCCTTTGGGAGAGTTAAATATTCCTACTATGTAATAGTTAAGCCAGAAAACATAGATTCTAGGAACTATTAGTACCGTATTGGTTGTTTTTAATTCCAAACCACAGGAATAGTTAAGTGTAAACCCCTTCTTTCCCTTAAGGAGCTTTTAGTTCTGTTGCCATGCCAGAGCATACGAGCTGGAAAAGAGTGAGGTTGGTGTGGCCTGGCTTTAAAATGGGCCCTGAGCTGGATCTTGAAGACTACAGTAGGTGAATGGGAAGGGAAGGGACAGGGAGAGGGGTGCATATCCAGAACAGGAACACAAAGGAGTAGGTTTTTTAAGGACTTTTTCATAGTGTGTTATTGTTTTATAGTTGAATTAAACCGTTTTATTTTGTTTTATGCAAAAAGCAAGGAGTTTAAGGATCACCATTTTTTCTCGGGATTATTTAATGAGAATAACAGCATTGAAGTTTATTTGATTGGTGGGCAAGTTTGGTATCACTTAGGAATGCCTCCTATTTTCTTTTACTTGGCAGTTTTTGTAAAATGTTGAGAATATTTAGTTTCCAAAGTGAAACTTCAGGAAGAGGAGAGCTGCTGAACCATTTAAAGCGTTAACTTTACCCTCTCCTTGATGTGTGTCTTCAATCAAGTAGATGAGGGAGAGGGTACAAGGAGATGGGTTCCAATAGTGATGTGTTGGTAGACTCTATTTTAACTTTGTCTTGGTGCCCCCTTCAGTGGTCAGAACTTGGTCTGTAAGTTGGGGACTTGATTAATGTGGCTTGACATTTTGGGTCAAGATGATTCTTCGTTGTGGAAGGCTGTCTTGACAGTAGCACACCTCCCCAGCCACCAGTTGTGGAAATCAAAAATGTCTCCAGACATTGCCACATGTCCCCTGAAGGACGAAATTACCTCCAGTTGATAACTGTTGGATTGGAGGGAATAAAGATGTGATGAACTCTGATTTTATATATGTGTATATTTTGCGTATATTTGTCTTTAGGTATTTAAAATCCATGCTTGTTTTAATGTCACATCTTATAAAGACTTCTATAAAGCTAAGTATATAATGCTTCATAATTTAAAAAAGAATATTACAAATCTAGCATGTGTTTCATAAATATCTTAATATATTTTTGGTGAGAAGGAAGATGAGTAATCTGAGCACTAAGGTTTTTATGGAATAAATTTTAACGTCTGGGAGGAAAACATGTTTGTTTATATGTGAATATATAATAGTGGCTATTTTGCAGTAATAGTGTTCCTTATTCAACGGATTATTGGTTATCTGCTACGTGTATCCACTCTGTTTCCTAAAACCTTTTTAAAGGCAGAGTTAAAGCGTAAAAAGTTGTCATAGAATTTAAACATCTAATTTTTTCGTAGAGGCAATATGATTACCAAAGCATGGGCTTTGGAAACTATCTAGGTTCAAATACCAGCTGTACCTTCAGGTATCACTGTGTTATAAACTATACCCCAGTTTTCTATCTGTAAAATGGGGATAATAATTGTACCATTCTCAAAGGGTTGTGTTAAATGACCTTTTTTAAAGCACTCAGAGCAGTTCTTGGCACAAGTACTATGTAAGTATTAGCTGATACTATTACTGTTAGTATTAAAATGACGTTTTATCATATGTAAGATTTCTATAATCTAATCTTCCTATCATTACTAAGGTGCAGGTTAAAAGGTTAGGGTATTTTATGCTCATTTTCTTACTTGCTTTCCGGATTATCTTCTAAGTAGAGGTAGCTGAGGTCTGTGAATATAGATAACCCCTGATTTATAACCATATTGGTTCCTGGATAATGATCACAGGTGGAACTGTCCTGCTATAAATCAAAGTCTTTCTTTCTGCCTTGCCATAAATGAGGATCTTTTGCTAGAAACCCAGCTCAAATGATGGAAAAAAAGAAGACACAAAAATGCTTTAACAGACATTAGGTATATAAAGTCACACAGTATAAAAGCTATTATCATGATGCTCTAATTTCTTCTTTGATTTTTCTGCTTGGGCTGGTACTCACAGACTTCATAAAATTCAATGTGAGTAAAATCTGGACTGAGAAATCTTCCCCCCCGCCCCCGATAAATCTTCCTCCAATAAGCTCAGGTATTCTTCATTGCTCTGAAGACTTTCAAATTTAGGGCTATCCTCTAAAACTTTATTGCTGATTCAGTTTCTGTGAAAGGTTCTAGATGCCTTTAAAAGGTAAGTGCTAGCAAGAGGAATAGTATTTCTATGGTAACTTTGTTTTTCCTTATTCTTTCATTTTTTGAAGACTCAGTTAAGTGGCAACCTTGTTCAGGGACTTCATAAATGGAGGTGTTGGTCATTACTGTGAAAGGACGTCTTTTCTAAGAGGCCATAAAGACTTGCAGGTTGATTGGAAAAGTTGTGGATTACCTATAGATGGATTTTTTTTTTTTTGCAGATTTTTTCGTAGAAAATTAGGTTAATATTATTCTGTTTATTTCCTGAAGTGAATTTTTCTTTCATAAATAAAAGACTTCTCCCCATTAATATCAGTTTCTTGTTCTGTTTTAGATTCTTGGAGTAAATAACTGAACTGTCGTAGTTTAATTTTACCTTTTCTTGTTTCCTTTATAAATTGAGGACTTTGGACTGAGTGATCTATATTATATTGCTGAAGTCAAAAATCTTACTCAAGCGGAAATCCAGTTCAAGTTATAGTTATCCATCGGTGGTTATGTGAGGTTGAATATTCATTCACCTTCTAATATTCATATTTAGCTGTGTGAAAGATTAGGAAACTTAATTTATAAGTGAACTTACTACGTTTTGAATGTAGGATTGAAATTCCCAAAAACCACATAGTTAAAACAATTGACAGGGTTTTTTTGTCTTTTATAAGAAAATGTGTCACATTTAGCATGATAGCCAGTAATTGCTAAGACATTTTGTTTGACGTTCTCTGTACCTCTCCACCTCTGTTTCTGTAATATGTGGTGAGTGGTTCACTACACTTTTTAATCCTCCTTTTCTTTAGCATTAATTCAAATAACAAGATGCTCTTTCTTGGTGACTCAGGTAGTAATTCCTTCATAAAAGAGATGTTTTAAACTTCTTTATCATCTTGGCTCTTGGACATTTGTTTTTTAGGGCAGTAGAAGGAGAACAGTTTGGGACCAGGAACAAATTGGTAGATGAAGTTTCTTTAAAATGAGAGAATAGGAAAATGACAGTTTTAGTTATTTTCTATAAACTTATTCGGAAAATTAACTGGTTCTCTTGTTGGATTAGCATCTTTAGGGGAAGATGGCTAAGATGAAAATGAACCAGTGAGATTCAACCATGCTCAGGCATGCCATTCATAGGTGTTAGACCCTAGACACAGAAATTACTGAAAGTACAGAAAAAGAAAGGAGAAGCAGTGCTTCCTACATTAGAGAAAACAATTCTAATAATCTTTTAGACCCTTAAAAGCATGCTTAATTTCCTTTTTTCATTTTATCCAAATACTTGAGTTTTTGTCTCCTAGTGTTTTTATAATACACTCTTACCTCTAGAAAAGTATTAAACAAACTGAATTTTTACTTTGCGAGTATTGAGAATTTATCTGAATGTTCCCATTTGTATCAGGAATGTCTTCAAATGTCTAAATACTTAAAAACCTCACTAATAATGTCCAAAACAGGAGTTCCTTTTTCTTTTGTGACAAGAAGTCTGCAGACGGGCCATTCTGGGCCAGTACAGCAGCTCAAGAAATGTATCAAGATTTGGGTGCTCTCTCTCTTCCCGAGCCACCATCTTTATATGTAGCATTTAATCCCGTGATCTGGTGTTTTACCTTTAGGCATTGTATCCCTGTTGCAGATAGGGAAGAACAAAGGGCTTTCTTCGTGATGTTTTGGCTTTATTTTTCCCCAGAAGGGATGCCTTTTACTACAGACCTCCATGTACATTGCATTGGCCAGAACCTTGTTTACTGGCCATCTCTAGCTGTAAGGGAAGCTGTGAGATCTGGGTGTTAGCTTTCCTGTCTCTATAGGGGGAAGGCAAGTAAAAAGTGGGGTGTTGAGTGAGCCATCCTACAATGTTTGCCCAATCAGAGAAGCTTTCAGTTATAATTTTTGGTAAACTTACGTATTTGGACCATTCGAGGAATTATTTGGTCGTGGTGGGAGAGTAAATGTGAAAGTTGTTAGTCCTTAATTATGCTCTGAAAAATAAGAATTCCGCCATCTCATAATTCGATCAGAGGAATTAGAAAACTGTGTAAACTATTGTAACTTTTTGTTGGAAGGCAGAGTTGAATAATTATCATAATAAAGTCTATTTAGACTTAAACTTGGTTTCATAGTCTTTTGTGAAATATGCTGAGGCTTGCACATTCTTTACTCTTGGCACTCTTGAGTTTTCTCAGCCAAGTTGTTAAAAGAATAGTGTATTTAAGCTAATTTTTATTTTGTTCATCTGTTCACCCAGTACAGCCTTTCTGCTGTGAGGACAGGATTCTGGCTCTGTGACGGGCGTCTTTTTTGGAGACCCTCCTTCAAGAGCCCTGCTGCCTATAAAAGATAGGTAAGCCTTTTCTCCCAAGATTTTTTTTTTTTTTTTTTTTTTTGCCTTCCTTCAAAAAGTGCTTGTGTCATTCCTCTGATTCTATACCTTCATGGTTATCAGAGACATGGAAAATCCCCTTCAAATTTTTAAAAATTTATATTACTAACCTTTTAAATATTTAATTACAGTACATTGTACTCTCTGAAGTTAATGGCAGCTGTCAATTTTTATCTGTTTCCCTTTAGCACATCAAAAATACTTACAATACTGGATGGTCCTGATTGAGCCACTCACAGCTTATTCAAATATAGCAAGCCAGAATCTTAACTCCTATGAGAATTGGAAAGTAGCTTTTTCTGTCTTCTTTTTTTTTTTTAATTACCACCTCATTTTTTCCCATAGATTTTGTTAAAAGACTCAAGTCTTGGCTCCTATTTGATTAAATAATACAATCGTTAACTATCATGAATATCCCCAACATTTTTCCGTTATGATGCTACATAATGTATTTACTATAATTACTAAAACTTTCAGAATATTTTAAAAGAGACTTAAAATAGAGGGCTAGTACTTATTTTCTAATGTAATTGCTTTTCAATTGCTCGATTCAGTAAATTGGGAGTGTGCTAAGTGCTGTGTAGGTTACCGAAGATATTTTCAACTCAAATCCCATTTGAGTACTACTTAATATTATAGGATTTCAAAAGAAAGAATCTCCCTATCTGTTGATGAAGAAAAGTTTTAGGAGGAAATGGAAGTACCAAGTGAAATTGACCTTGGAAATAGGAAGGAAAGTTGGACATGTGAACAAAGATGGGGAGCAGGAAGTTCAGGGTACCTTTGACAAACACTTGTTTGTGGTTAGGTAGTGTGTCCAGAAGTAAAGCAACGAGAGATGAAGCTACAGTAACATACACTGAAGCCAGGTTTTAGAGAACCCATGAGGTGTTAGGCGTTGTGTGAATAATACAACCTTTGGGGATAGATTCATCATTCTTGTGTATTCAAAAGGATTGTCTTATTCTGCCTGAGCATTTTGCTAAGTGTGGAAAAAGAGAGTGAGGCATAACCTCTGTCTTCCAGGAACTGCCAGTCTACCTGAGAAAGGACCATTCGTTCGCTCAGCATTTATTGATACGTGCAGGGAGGAAACTATTGAGACTACTGAGTGTCCTGTAACTGCACATCTTGTATCTCATTTAATCTTGACTCCATGAGAGAAGACAATATATCCTCATTTTTTGTACTTTGAGGATATAATAAATATATAAATTTTTAAATGTGTTCTCTATCACTCTTTCCAGAGCTTCTAGTTCATGTAGTTCTGTCTTCAGAGTCCTCTATATAGAACTACTGATTTAGATCCAAATTTGGTTTTAAGCAGTAGCTTTCAGAAAGTTAATGTGAGTATCCACTTCTGTTTCTAAAAACTTAAAACTAAAAGCTGTTGCCATAAATTTATAACTTGAAGAATTATCTTATTGATTGCTCTATCTGGTTCTTGCCTTTTCCCTGTGTATCTCCAGTAATTCATAATCTAAACAGGAGTTGGCAAACTATGGTCTGTAAGCCAGATCCAGTCTATGGCCTGTTTTTGTACAGCCTGGAAGGTGAGAATGGTTTTTTCATTTTTAAACTAGTTGTAAAAAACAAAAAGTGAAGAATGTGCAACAACGACCATATGTAGCCAGCAAAGCCTAAAATATTTATTCCCTGGCACTTTATAGAAAAAGTTTGGTGTCAGATCTAGACCATAAATTTATCTCTCATTTTATGTGGATTATAGCTGGGTGAGTCAGTTGTGGGGCTTTAAAAAAATACATAGATGCTTGGGCCCCACCCTTGATGATTTGATCTAATTGTCTTTTTTTTCCTCTTAAATAGACAGTTTATATAGGTAAGTTGTGCCAGAAGACAGTGATTAAAAATCAAGAAGTTTGCCTAACTGCTATTAATAGAAAACATGTTTGTCTTAGCAAGCAGAGTGATTTTAATGAAATAGAATCTTGGGATTGGAATAGCTCTTTAAAGGGTGTGCAGTCTCCAGGGATCTTTTCCCATCTCAATTTTCTAAATAATTACGTAGCAACTACTAAGTGCCGGTTTTAAGCTCTGCACTGGAGATTAAGAAACATATAAGACAAAGTCTCTACCCTTAAGCACTTCAATTTAGTTGGTAGGACGAGAGAAGTCAAAGATTAGGAGGGAAAAAGTACAGTAGAATAGAACCTAAAAAAGAGGTATGGACAAGATCCTAATGTGAAAGCTAAGAAGATAGAGTATTTACCCCTTTCCGGGGGCATGTGGGATGCAAAGGTCCAGACAGACACTTCACTGGAGGTAACAGTTTGATCTGAGTCTTAAAGGACAAACAGGAAAGGCTGGCATAGTGAAAGAAAGGGACTTAGAGAAAACTACTTATACAAAATTGGATTACACCAAGGCCTGTCTTAGCTTAAAAAAATTCTAGAGAAACGATCCTGGAGCCCATACAAAGTTTGGAGGGTCAGGGCCAGAGACAACGCTAATACAGAGATGGCTGTCCTTTGTTGCCATTCTGTATTTCCTGCCAGCATTTTTTCTTCTTTGTTATCGCTGGTAGCATGCATGTAATTGAACAGGAGTTAAATTTAACAATATGATAAGCAGGTTATGGTATACACTGGCTTATTACTATAATTTAGTTCAGTAGTTTGAACTCTGGCTTAAAGAAACATAAGTACGTTAGTCATTTCTACAGTCATGGGCTGCTTAATGACAGGGATACGTTCTGAGAAAAATGCGTCATTAGGCAATTTTGTCGTCGTGCACACATCATAAAGTGTAGTCACATAAACCTAGATGGTATAGTGTACTACACTCCTAAGCTATACGTGGCACTAATCTTATGGGACCAGCGTGATATGTGCGGTCCATTGTTGACCAAAATGGCATAATGCAGCATGTGACTGGGTAAGCAACTTATATAGTAGGATGCACACTGGTCTTAATCAAGTCTTGCTTCTTACTAGCTGTAAGGCATTGGCTTACTTAACTACTCAGATACATTTTCCTCATTTATAATGAGATAAACCATTTGTTTTGTCTTTGGGTTTTTTTTGGCTTTTTTTTTTTAGCTCATAATGAGATGATAGTGTATATGAAAGCAGTGCTACACAAACGCCTTTTTCCTTTTAATTGCATTTTTAACTACATCCTGGGTTCAGAGTACAGGTAAACCAGATTCCACAGATGATACAGAGATAGTGGCTACTTCATGCCAAACACTCTTATAGTTGCTAGGGACAGATAGAGCTAAATATGAGTCACGTGTCTCTTCTCATGGAGGTTCAGATATGCCCTTAAGGATCGTGCAGTGTAGTGGGAAAACAGATATGGAAATAAATACAGTTTAATAAACGTAAATGTTTTCTCTGCTGCCTTATATCTATTTACTCATTTGATCTTCACAACAATTCTACCTATATAGCCATAGTTCATCAAATCTACAGTGCCTATGGGGAATCATTTTAATGTAAATTGTAAAATGTACCCCAATATCAGAGATGAAAGTGTGAAAAGTTCAATTCAGCAAAGTCTGGTACTATTACCTCCATTTTACAGATGAGGAAACAGGCGGGCGGAAGGATAAGTTTTTTGAGAGAATGCAAAATAAGTCAGTGGTGGAGTCAGGATTTGAACCAAGAAGTTTGGCTCTAAAATCTGTGTTCTTAGTCACCACTTCCAATACCTTTCATAAAGTAGGAATAAATAAATTGTAGGTCAAGTACTGTAGAACTATGGATTAATCAAATTGGTGGTATTATGAAAGATTTAGAGGAGATGATTGTTAAGTTGGGTGTAGAATCATGAGTGAGATTTTCCTAAGTGGAGGAGGGAGAATGAAAGTAATGAAGATTTGGAAGTTCATGTAAAATTTAACTGGGCATAGTTTAATTTTCCTTCTCAGCTCTCCCAGGGCTCCTTTTCGTTGCCACCAAAATACCAGATCACTTCTATTTGCCTTAACTTCCAGAAATTGTCCATTGTGTCCCAATACCAAGGTCTCTCCTTTGAGATGCCCCACTTTCCAAAGTTACTTCTTGCTCCTCTACCTCATGACTTATCTTCAGGGCACCCGAAGTGATTCTTAACACCTGCAAGGCAACAGCACGCAGTGTGAGTTAATCAGTTATCTGATTGCCCTCTGCTCAGAGTGAAACTCATAGGAGTGGGTTTCTACAGAGTCTATTTTACTACTCACCTTTCACTATTTCCCTGTACCAACATTTATCTATCTAAAAAAGATCTTACTGAATTCCTGCCTTAAGTTTATCCCAGAATCATTTGTAACTGGTTACTAAAGATAAGTGAAATCCAGTATAAATAGCATAATTTGTCATTATGGAGATTTGGATGTTTGTAAGTGAAATCCAGTAAAGGTAATATAATTTATTATGGAGATTCAGATGTTGCTGGGTCCAGACCGTTCTACCGGAATGTAATGAAATAAATGTGATGTATCATGGTTAGTTAACATGGGTGTTGTTGAGTCTATCTTACTGCTTTTCTTCTATGTATCTGCCTTGCTTTTAAAGAAAACTTATAAACTTCAAGTTATTTGAGGAAATTACATTTGTATAATGAGTTTTTCTTTATGAAAGGAAACCTTCATAGTAATAATAGCTAGTTTTTATTGGTTCCTATGTGCCCATCACCATTAAAAGCACTTCTGTGTATTCATGCATTTATTCCCTATAAAACCATTAAGTACTATTATTTCCCTTCGAGCCCAAAGGTGTACTGGGGCTAGAAATTAAAACGAGCTCACACTCTTACCTATTAGGTTGTATCTTCTATAGTGCTTGTGACAGTATGTTTGCAGTCTTTTGTTAATAGACGATAGGCTACTTATCCATTTAAAACACTGTAGAACACTATCCCTTCTAGAAGATGATGTTAAATATAGTAAGAAGCATAGTTTTAATTCTTTGTGTTTGTCCAATAGTAACATTTTATGGAGATGGCTGGATTATCCTTTATCACTGCAATTTTTTATGCTTTGTCAAACTTACTACTCCCAATTTGCAGGTTTAAAAACGATGCCACATTGTGTGTGTGCTTTTTAATGACAGCCTTATACCCTGGTCTTAAAAGGCTCTGGAAGTATTTTAATTATCTGATTCTAATTATCTAATTTGAATGAGGATCCCATAATAATGCTTATAACATTGTTGCTATCCCTTGCTCACCCTCCCCAACCCTTTTTGTAATAACTTAGTTTCTGGTAAAATATTTGAATGACCTACAGGTGCAGATTTTGTTAACCTTTGACTAAAGAGTGACGTGTAATGGTGGTTAGTTTGTTCTGTCTACTAAGTGCATCAACAGAACTTAGGAATGTTTAGCATTCCCTTTCAGAGTCTAGTGTGGTTCTTACAAATTAGGCGGACACTTAATAAACTTAAAACTTAGTTGAAGCTAATCATATAAAACTGATGAACCATTGAGCTGCCATTCCAGTGACCCCCACTATCTGGAACACTTCTGAGAATTAAGAAGTAAAAATGGCCTCTAAATAGGAAAAATCCATAAGTAAAGCTCATACACTTTACTTTTAGAAGCATGTTGGCCCCTTGACATCGCATAAATGCATTTTTAGTAGCAGTTAAACTAGATAGGTTAGCTAGTTCCCAGCTAACAGGATATTATTGAGGTAGTGCAGGGTATTATTAGGCTTGTATAAATATGTACAGTGATGGCAGTATAGCAAGAGGAAAAACAAACACTAAAATCCAATGAACTGCACTTAAAAATAGCCTGAGCCCACTTAAGTTTTGGAACAGATTGGTCTGTACACTTTAAATTTTCTTTAAGGATAAGTTCAACACAGTGTCTCTCCTTTAAAAAAAAAAAAAGATTGAATTATGATGATAAGCAGAAATTGAGTGTTAAAACATTTGGAGAAACATTCTATCAAAAGTGATTTGCAGTGTTTTTGGTGTATAAAGATGAGATTTTAAGTTATCTTGAGATATTTGCTTTTATGGGATGCTTTTACATTTGGGAATGTTAATTAAATATAGAATTAATGTTGCCTAATTTCATAGACCCTGGTTGAGACAAAGTAACTGTAAACTATAATTTTTGTCATTTCAATCTATCCACACATATATATACTTTGCTTGTATTTTATCAGCTATGAGTTCATATTTAAGAAAACAGGTTCTGGAGTCAGATCTGTTTGAATCTCACTTCTTTATTGGTTATGAAGCTGAACAAATAACCTCTCTGAGCTTTAGTTTCCTCTTGTATTCATGAATAGTTATTGAGCAACTCCTGCGCACCATGCACTGTTTTAGGAGTTAGGGATACATCACTGGACACAGCAGTGTCAAAAAAAAAAATCCCTGTCCTCACGGAACTGACTTTCTGGTTGAGAGAGACTGACAATAAATAACAGAATAATAATAGTACCTATATTTTAGAGGTTTTTTCCAAGATTAAGGTAATGCATATAAAGTTTTCTATCTGTAGTGTGGAATGAATGTGGGCATCTATTTTCAGTGTTTGAATCTTGACTTCACATGACTTAGTCTTCTGTTAGGATAAAATTAAGTTTGTTGAGTGTATTAGTCATCTCAAAAATTGATAACTTTTCATTGATATTGAACACATTAATTTAATACTGTTGAAGTGTGTAGAGGAGTAGAGGGATGGCAGTTAATCTCATCAGTGTCTGTATTCTGCTTTCCTTTCCAACAGCCACCAAAAAAGACATCCAAAAGGGAAAAAGCTAAACAGAAAGCCACTCCTAAAAGTAAAAAATCTATAAAAAGTGCTAACGTTAAGAAAGCAGATAGCAGCACCACCAAGAAGAATCAAAACAGTTCCAAAAAAGGTATGTTAGAAATGACACGTTTTCAGCAACTGTAAAGATAGAAATTATGTGCTGTAACAAACATAATTTTTAAGTGTGTGTGGAAAATAGGCAAATTGCAAAGAACATTGGGGGGGGAGTGGTATACAGTTTTTTTTAATAATTTCTCAAAATTGACAAAAATTTCAATGCATGCTTTATTTATAGAGTTGTGATTTATGATTTTTTAAATATAATATCCCTTTGAAAATCTGGTGAATGTTTACAGAGTTCTTCCCAATCTGTCTTGAATGTTACTTTGCTATGTAAGAAAAATATTTATTCACATGTAATAAAATCTTACTTTTAGAAAGTGAATCTGAGGATAGTTCAGATGATGAACCTTTAATTAAAAAATTGAAGAAACCTCCAACAGATGAAGAGTTAA
Source organism: Equus przewalskii (assembly GCF_037783145.1). Lineage (NCBI taxonomy): Eukaryota > Metazoa > Chordata > Mammalia > Perissodactyla > Equidae > Equus > Equus przewalskii. The sequence goes on along the minus strand of NC_091849.1, from coordinate 17,335,425 downwards.
AGGAAACAGTAAAGAAATTATTGGCCAATGCTAACTTGGAGGAAGTCACAATGAAGCAGATTTGCAAAGAGGTAATTGGACAAGTGCTTATATCATTTTGATTTTATTTAAAAAATCCTCTTACCCATCCTTCAATTCAAAGCTAGATTCTTGTGTGCATTCATTCATTGAACAAATATTTATTGAACTCTGCTACATGTCAGGCACTCTTACAGGTGCTGGAATACCACATTAAATAAAATAGTCAAGGTCTTTCTCCTGTTGGAGTTATTTCATAAATAGCATTAGAATGTATACAGTGAATAAAGTTAAAGTGATACGTTCCAAACTGCATAAGAAACTTTCTTTTCCTGATCTGAAAACTGTTTTTATTGATGCATCCTTAGATTCTGTTAGTTAAAAAAAAATAGAATCTCATGGACCACTTTATTTTTAGTGTTACTCTGGTAAATGAGATGTTATAGATTAGGTTCTTAGCTCAAACTTTTGTGAAGTTCTTCTCATACTTGTCTGGAAATAAAATGATTGAGTTTTGATTATGATTCTAAAGAAATTCCATACCCTAGATCAAAATTGGGAGATTTTAGAATCTAGTTTCTTATGATAGAATGAAATTAAAATTTGAAATTTACCAAAGGTGAAATATTCTGTACTTTTTTAAGACATTGATTATTGTTTTGTTTATTCATTCACCATCCACTGAGTCTCTACAACACATCAGACACTGAGATAGATGTTAGAGGTAGAGCTAGAGAAGCCATTACTTGGCTTTTGGGGGCTTAGTGTATAGTGGGATAGAAAAAGACCACTGTTTCAGTAATTAGAGTACAACAGCAGGTGAGGGCTCTGTAAAAGGAGTGCAGAAGGTGCTACACCACCACAGAACAGAAAGTGCCTACTTGGGATCAAGAGGAGGGAAGGGGGTTGGGGAGTCTGGAAAAGCATCTTGGAAGAGATCTTAGAGCATCAGCTGTTCCATACAATTAAGGGACATGGACACAGTTACATAAAATATGACAAATAATGACAGCAAGGAATAGTAATTAGTTTAACGTGGCTGAAGACTAGAGTTGAAAGGAAGTCTTCACAGAAGTTAGGAGAGAATACTAACGAGTTTTGCAGATCGTATATATTTAGGGTGTGGTTTTCTTACAGAGTTTGGTATTCTTGAAACTAATGGGGAATTGGGAGGCTAGGTAGATAATTGACAGCTATTTGGCAGGGAAGTAACCCAATCAGATTTTTATTTTTTATGAGTCATCCTACATGCATCAAGAAGGACAAACTGGTGAAGAATGTGACAAAAGGCAAGAAACCCAGTTTATGTCATAATCAAAGCTACAGGGTTGCCATAATCCAAGTCAGAAATCAAGGGAGCCTGATCAGAGGTTGCTTCAGTGTGGGTGTAAGGGCTTTGAGTGCATTAATCCTAATAGGGAATAGAGCAAAAGGTATACTTTGTGAGGAAAAGATGACTTTTGTTCTAGACAATTTGAGATGGGGTGCTTAGAACATCCAAGTGGGAGAAATTGTGAACATTGTAATTCTCCAAGTTAGGAGAGAAACCTTGACGAGGATGTAGCTGGGAGTTAAAACCAGAAGTATAGATAAGGTAGCCCAAGGAAGAAGATAAAAGGTGAGAAAAGCGAAGGACAGAGTCCTGGAGCCTGTGAACATCAGAGTTGAGAAGTAATTTTAATTTCTGCAAAATGTACGAAATTGTAGAATCAGAGTAGTAGAAGGAAGGCCAGCAAGAGTGGTGTTGTGAAAGCCAGGAGAAGAGCGAGTTTCAAGGGGCAAGAGTAGTGCCAATTAAGAAGAGGTAATTAACTTACATGAGACAGTGGGCAATGGCTATGGAAAGGCAGTTCACAGAAAAAAATAAATGACCTGTAAACATATGAAAACACACTCAACCTTCCCTACTAATCAGGAAGATAGAAATTAAAAGGAAATATTTTTGCTCATCAGCTTGACCAAAACTATGAAGACTGACAGTTTTCATGGTTGGCAAGAATATAAGGAAACAGGTACTCTCATGCAAACAACCTCTTTGGAGAACAATTAGGTATTATCTTAAAATTTAAATTACAAATACCTTTTAACCTAGCGATTCCATTTCTAGGTCTCTATCCTAAAGACATAGTCACATCTGCACAAAGTTATTACAATAATGCTCAGCGTGTCTGTAATTTTGAAAAATCAGAAACAACCTAAATGATCATGGATAGGGAAATGGTTAAACTGGTACATCCGTATTTTTGGAATACTTTGTAGCAGTTCAAAAGAACATGGAAACATTTTCCAGGTATTGTCAAATTTTTTAAACATAAAGAATATTACCCAATTTATGTAAATATAGGAAAACTATATTGCCATTGATATATTTATGCATTTGTTTATAAACTCATTTTTAAAGGTCTGGAAGATTATAGACCAAACTGATACCTGGTTTCCTTAGGGGAGAGGGATGAGGGTAGAGTGGAGGGGAAATTGAAGGGAAACTCGTTTTATCCATTTGATGGTTTTTGTGAATACATTTGTGTAATTTTTAAAAGGGACTATTAATAACATGAAGAGGTCAGGTGAGAAGGACTTGAGGGAGTTTTTTTGGACTCAGCAGTTGGGAGATAATTTTCACATAGAAATTTTGAGGGGTGGTAAATGTAAGGGTTATTTACTTTTGGATTGAGAATTAATGAATAGTAAGGGAAGTGAATGAATTAAACCTTCTGTTTTTAGCAGCTTACTTTAGAAGGGAAGTTGTTAAATGGGGATATTAGTTTGTAAAATATTTTTGAAGAAGGAAAGGGAGAGAAAGCGTGTGTTAGGCCGAAGGGACAGTGCTGTGAAAGGAGGAGAAGCCAAAGATACAGGAGAGTTGAGGGATGCGTCCTTGCAGAAGTGAAGGAAACGGGTAATATTGGTGAATCCAGATACAAATAAACTGGAGGGGAAGCAGTATGTCAGAAAGGTGAAGGAATTCATAAAAATGACTTCTTGGCTGAGAGCAAGACTGTGGGACACTTGAGTGGGGAGGAAATTGTCCTTGATGGGAATGAAAGGAGGACCTGATCAGAGATACTTGGGATTGCTGGGGAGGCTTTGACATTGAATACCATGAACTTAAAACAGGACCACTGTTTTCAAAGTTGTTATATTTTCCCACAGCAGTCTTGTGTCTGGGCTTAACCATGGAAAAGACGGTAATTAGACCAATTCAGGATTAGAGTTTTGCAGAGAAAGAACAGTAGCCATAGTAATTTCAATGATTGACTATATTTGCAGAGGTTGCCAAATCCATCTTACCACCTGTTTTTATAAATAAAGTTTATTGCAACACAGCCACACCCATTCATTTAAGTGTTATCTACGGCAGCTTTCATGCCACAATGGCATAATGGAGTAGTTGCGACAAACTGTCACTGGAAAAGCTGAAACCATTTACTGTCTGGTCCTTTACAGAAGTTTGCTGATCTTGAACTCTACCGCAGGAGTGAAGCCAGCAAGGTGCTTACAGATTGTGAGCATATGGAAAGTCAGGACTAGAAGTCATTGGGAAGTCAAGCAGCAGGTATCAGGTTGACAAAAGAGAGGGACATTTAGAGAATAAAACTTTAGGAGTAGAGGACTCCTGAGACCACCTGGATCTCAGTGATTTAACTTTGGGGAGGTGACTGAGCAGTGGAGTAGAGGCTCAAGTTCATCAGAGTTCAAGCTGAGGAATTGTGAGTGATGTTGGATGACGTAACAGAGAAGAGGGTATCCCTGAAAAACAGCTTGCAGACAACCTACCAATATAAAGAACTTAGTCCACTTGACTAAATAAAGTCTGTCTAGATGGATTGATCCATGATCTAGCCTCATCCATGTTTACTGTTCATTCAGCTGAGACTCTCAGTTTATAAAAAGACTGAGAATGTTTGTATGCTAGTTTTTTCTCCTCTGTATACAATATTTTTAAAACTACTCACTTGTAATAGAATTTTATAGGGTGAACCAGCGTACTGTTAGAATGTACGCGCAGCTATTTGTACTTAGCATACATTTCTTCGTTATCCAGAGAGAATATTGGGTTTTTTAATCTACTTTTTAATATTATTTTTCCTTTTTACTATAGGTGTATGAAAATTATCCTGCTTATGATTTAACTGAAAGAAAAGAGTTCATAAAAACAACTGTTAAAGAGGTAAACATATCCACCTTTTCCAACTGATCATTTTGGACATATAAGACAAAAGAAATTATGTATATCAAATACTGCCTATTTTTCAAAATATTCATTCAGGTCACAAAATATCACATTTGATCCTCAAATTTACTCACAATAGATGGTGGAAGATATGTTCATCCCCATTTTAGAGCTTGAAAATAGTCTGAACTTTAGTGACAAAAGCTGACCTCAGATTAAGATGTGGGCTCACGGTGTGCACGGGTACTATCTCTGAGCAGCTCACACGACGACTTGAGCACTTAATCCTGTCCACCACTCAAAGGCAGGACAAGAGCCACAGTAGCTATAGTTTTATATCAATCCCACCTGATTTCCCAAGGTCACAGTAGTAAAATAGAGGTTAGAAAATGAAATAAGGTTTTGATTTATGTGTACTTAATATTGTATGTCGGGTATGGGAAAATGATGTTTCTCTTTCGTTACAGCTAATTTCTTGAGATGGAGGACAGAGACCGATGACTTGTTCTCATGGATTTAAAGATCTGATTTATACCATTATACCAGCAAAGAGAATGTATTTCCTTTTCTAAATCCTTGCAAGCATTGTGTTGGTAGAACTTCCTGCTGACCTTTTTATCTTGAGTGTTAGGTAAATTTGAGTTTGCAGTTTTAAATTGCATTTCTATGCAGTTTTCAGTTTAAAATTTTGCATGGCAGTAATTATTCCTTGCTTTTATAGTTGTATTTTGTACATTTTGGATTTCTTTATATAAGGTCATAGATTCTTGAACTGTTGTCGTTTTTAGTGCGCTTAATATTAGCTTGTTTAAGACATACTTTTAATCAAGTAGAACAGAAACTATTATAACTGGCATTTATACATGCAGAGAGTATTACAGTATTTAGTATATGAAATATTTTGAATACACATCTCTCAGTGTAAAAACTCAGTGGGAGTGTGTTCATCATATTAAAAATATACGAGCTTTAGCAGTCCAGATGACTAAATTGGAACTTTTCTCCTGCATGTGTATATATGTCAGATTGTCAGCATGACAAAAGTGACAGATATTATTTTTGTATTTTTAAAAACAAATTTGTTGTATATAAAGTTTTTTTATTTCTTTTGTGCAGATCAATTTTTAAACTCATAGAGGTAGGTATCTTTACAGTTAAAAACTATGAAATGTCAGTGTTCAGCCAGATGGTATGATGGAGCAGTGAAAGTCAGAATTCAGTGAAGAAAACGCTGAAGGAACTGATAGTTCTCTGCTTTGCCTTGAAAGTGTCATCAATTTGTAGTTTTAGTGTTAACTCTGCAAGTGTCTGTAGATACATTTTATATAGGGGCTAGACCAAAATCAACACATCAGAACTTCACCAATTTGAGAAAGAGTGAGATTAAGTATAAGCACATTTGGCTTATAGTGAACTGATTTTTATTAACTGCTTTTGCCCATATAAAATGCTGATATTTACAGGAAACCTGGCCATCTTTATAATTATGGTAAAAGTACCAGGTACAATGACCGAAGAAGATAACGTGTAGGCAATAGTGGATATCTTGACAAAGTATTTCTCAAAAGTGATAATAGACTTATTTTTAACATTAAAGAAATGTAATGTATTTGTGGAATCAGGGCTGTGGGGTTTTAAATTTTGTCCAATCAAGATTGTAGGTGATCAACATATGGATCCCTCCTGAAAAAGAATAATTTTGTCTTTTAAATTGACTGTCTTAATCAGTTATTAAATCTCTGAATTTTAAAATAAAACATGCTGCTTATGAGAGAATTAGGCCTTTAACAAACCAATTGAGTGTTTAAGATAAAAATATCTTTGCATCATAGAAATGATCTATGTTGACTATTAGGTATTTTCACAGGTTTGATTGTCTCTTGGTAAAGTTGCTAAGACATTGGAGAATGGTATAGTTAATACAAATGAATGGAATGAAAAACAGACTTAAGAATTGGCCTTTGATTTTAAATATTTAATTTGTTCTTATAAACCTTGTCAATAAAAATAATAAACCAGTGATCTTGTCTCTTACATTTGATATCTTATTATAGGTTTCTATGGCATTTCCCCCTCTGAGGATTTTGGAACAAGGATTTTTAACTAACTGAATTTAGCCCCACAGCCTCTACAATGTGGATAACTTTAGTGATAACTGACCACTTTTACTTTGAATAAATACACTACAAGGAAATTGCTAGGAAAATTTGAAGCGATCTCACAAAACTATCAAGTTGGTCAAGGCTAACAGTTGTTTATTTTATGACTATTTACTTGCAAAGGGATAAGTAGTAATGCTTGTGACCTAAAAAGTGTCAAGAAGGCTTGGAGGTGAGGGGAGTGAGTTGGTGTATGTAAAAGGCAGTGAAGATGTCCCTGTGCTATAAGAGTGTGTTCACTACAGTGCACAGTGTGTTTGAAAAACAAGGCTAGTTTTTATTAAGCAGTTTTACACAGCCAGCTCTTCACAATCTGCAGTTAAAATATTGTGTAGTCACTGCTACTCAATTACAGAATCTTCAGACAACAGTGAAAACATACTCAAAGTAACTCAAGAATAAAAGTACCGTGGTTCCTTAAAGAACAAAATGTCAAATGAAGTATGTCACTTGAGACAAGAAATGAGGTTTTTTTTTAAATACACATTTACCATACTTTAAAGTCGGTTTTTCTTTAGTTTGCTTGTAACACAGTACAAGTTTAAGTGCCCAGATACTAAAGTAATAATTTACTGCGAACCGTTTCAAACTTTAAATATTTTGCATTTATCACTTAACACATGCTATTCTTTAAACATTTGAATACATAACACTTTAAAGCAGAATACTTCCCAGTCAGTACCAATGAGTCTCATCAGGTAAGCTAACCTAACATTTCCCTGCATTAACTTTGAAACTAATAAACCGCTATTTGTTTTCTCTCACTTGGATCATACTTTGATGAGGAGGGAGTTGTATCTGAACTGTCTAAAGCTCACCGTACATTCTTTGCATAAAATACTATTTCTACTTATAAGCTGACATTTTAAATTTTAAAAATACCTAATATTTTGAAAAGTGGCTTTAAAGTCATTTTGAGTCCCTTTTTTAAATAGACCAATATAACTGAAAGAATTGTTCAAAGACTTTTTAAAACAAAAGCACTTAAGTTAGCCACCATATTTCTAAACTGTAAACTGAAGTTTCTTGGCAAGATAAGCATCCTGAAGACCCCGAAACCGATGGATTTTAAATGATGTATTTTTTTGTCGTGAGTGAAAAAAGGAAAAAGTATTTGCCGTGTTCTCAGGCTTTTAAGATACGGCTTATAAAAGGTGTAATATTTACCAGGATAGCTCACATTTTTCTGCAGTTTTCCAGTGGACCTGCCTATGGAATACTGAAAACGTAATTCTGTAGAAAATACTCCTACAGGTTGAATCAGTTAGTTATTTTTAAAAGAGGCAGTGCAGAGGCTTTATGTTATCTGACAAGATCTTTTTGCCAGTGGTTGCCAAAATTAAGGCTGTTTAAAGTGTGCTATCAGCTTAAACTTGGCTCTAAGAAAAATAGCCATATTTGTCTAAAGTATGAAGACCACACCACACTACCTCTACCCCATTCTCAATGACACAACACCTATGCTGTTTAAGGAATGGAAAATTTTGCTGTTTTGCCAATGAGTGCACAAATCTAAGCTTTTGTCACAAAAGATACCTGAATTTAAATTTCTTTTGAACACCCAATGGGAAGAAATATGTACAATATAAAATAGTCTAGAAACTTCATTTACCTTTGACTGAAGAGTTTGTGCAGTATCCAAAAAGGAAAATTTCTATCTAAATTTTAAGTAAAAGCTCAATATTGGAGCTATATAAAAACCGTAAGGCTCATTGGCAAAGATACTGATAAACTGTCATAGAAGAAAAATACATGGCTTAAATGTGGTTTTTTTAGTGATTCCTGCTTGACTGACTTGGATTCTCAACGTGTGAAAATAAATCAGCCAAACCAAATGTCAAATTTAAAGGGCCTCTCCAACCATGGAAGAATCATATCCAAGGTCTTAATTTAAGGTTATATTCTGCCTTATTCTGAAATCCAGAAGATTTAGCACTAGTCAGGCCTGTGGAAAATGCAATTAAATATAAGTGCTTATAAAAGGATTCTTGGATCTAGTGCTTTCAGAGTAGTGAAATGGGTTTACATTATCATACCACCTTACAAACATTTCTGTTTTGCTATCCAGAGAGGGTTTTTTTGATTTTATGAAAGTGAGGTTTAATGTGTTTCAAACTTCCCATTTGGGGTAGAGAAGAAAGCTGAGTCCAGACGAATTCTATTTAAAATGCTGCAATCTTGCTTGCTTCTCGAACGCCACTCAAATATGCACCTGTAACTGTCTGTGGAAAATGCCTGTTTGTTGCCTGTAAAAAAAAAAAATGCATAATTTGAGATCATGTATAAGGAATTCAGATAATAAGCAAAAGGTAATAAAAGCTTATACTTCCTCTGATCATCCTAAAATAAAGATTGATGTCACTCCTGTGCGCTCATATTCACAATCTACTCACCCATCATAGCACTTGAACTTTTCTGGTTATCTCACCATGCTTCACCAAATTCATTCATTCTACAATATATTCAGCACTCCTCTGAAGTACTGTGCGGCATTCATTAAGATATTATCTATATATGCCAGGTACTAGAATTAAGAAGAATGAATAAGGCACAGTCCCTCCCATCAGACAAGTCATCTAGCTACGAGAATCAGTGATAAATGAAACAAGCACAAAAGTGAATCACAATTCATCCACGGGTGGAGTTTTGCTAGACGGGTGGAACAAAAGGATAGAGGGCTGAGTTACTCAAAGGACAGCTTCGTTCAACAGGAAGAGAAAAGACAAATGGTGAGAACTGTCAATGGGAGAACCTCACTCAAGGAGGTGATAGTGGGAGAGCAAGAACCAAATCAGGACAGGAAAGTAAGGCTTGAGTCAGTGACTGTGAGGAGGTAACCAAGACAAGGTCTGGGACGTGGCTTTGGGGAAGAGTAGCTGCAGTGGAGTTGAGCAGGTCAAAGAAAATGGAGAAGGGTGAGAAGTTCCATGTGAACTAATTTAGGTTCTGTGTCATCTAAAGTGATGGCTGAGCTGGAAGGGAAAACATCCAGGTGTCACAGATTTCAATAAATGGGAGAATGATCAGGAGGTCAGCAGGAACACAATTATTAGAATGGCAGTGACAGAAACCTTACAGAAATGTGTTTTATAAGAAGGTGAAGTAACAACTATCAAAGCAGCAAAGGAAAGCAAAAACGGTTCTAGAGCTTGCTCATGGCCTTCCAGCACATCAGCCTACTACAGCCATCTCTTAGAACCGTTGACAGTTGCCTGCCATGTAGCCATCTGGCTCTGTTCCTACAAAGTTGGCTCATCAGAGGCCTAGGAATAAGCAAAGATAGGAGGTTTTAAAATGTTCTTTTGTCATCATTCAAAAATTATGAAGAGAAAAAACAAATACACTATTTTAGAAGAAAACTAGCAGATGGTGTAATCCCAAACTATAATACAGAAAGCACGAAAGAACACTGAGAATTCACTATAAGTTTGGGGGTGGGGTGGGATGGGGAGATGATAAAAGCAAGCAAACTCACTCCAAAGAATTCTTTCCAAATTTCAGCCATTGGAGGCATCAGGAACCATGGAGGTAGAGGCGTGGCACGGGTGAAAACTGAGGATTAATGATGGAAGAGCAATTTGGGCCCTCACCACGTTCCCCACTCCCACGGGCTACAAACCCCCAGGAGACTGAGGTAGAGGGCAGAGGTGAGGCGCCAAACAAAATGGTGAGTGGGTCAAGTCTTTATAACCAAGAGCAAGGCTTCCAGCTCCCAGAATCCCAGGAGCTGAGCATCCACCATGCAAACAAGAAAAACTACATGTTCCCAGAGAAAAGAGCTAAAGATAGATACTGATGTTTGGGGATCCAACCACCCATTGACAAGTTTGCTGGAACTTTCAACTGGCTTTTTAAAAAATTCCTCACTCAGGGGCCAGCCTGGTGGTGTAGTGGTTAAGTTTGCACATTCCACTTCACTGGCCCAGGGTTTGCTGGTTTGGAGACCTATGCACCACTTGTCAAGCCATACTGTGGCAGGCTTCCCACATATAAAATAGAAGAAGATGGGCACAGATGTTAGTTCAGGGCCAATCTTCCTCAGCAAAAAAAGGAGGATTGGCAGCAGATGTTAGCTCAGGGCTAATCTTCCTCAAAAAAAAAAAAAAAAGAAAAATACCTCACTCAAATCTAAGCGGACAGTCAAGGATTGGATACTTGGACATGTGGGAGGCAGAGGCTAAAGGAAACAAAACAGGAACTCTGAAGAGCCACACAAGGAACAAGTCATGGAGCAAGAAGAGGAAGCTACCAATAAAGGAAAATACTCTGAGAACAATAAGCACTCATTAAGTAAAAGAGCCAAAATTTTAAAAGTCAATTCAAGGATTGGAAGACAAAAAATCTTCTTACAACAAAAGTAGAATGAGCAATAGTAAAGAAAAGAAAATAAGATACAAATTCAAGAGTTCCAATATATATAGTAGAAAAAGAAATGGGAGAAAATGATCAAAAGTAAAAAAATCTCAGAATGAAGGACAAGAGCTTCTAGACTACAAGGAGTCAAAACAAAAGGCACAGAAGAGATCAGAAATCAAAACGGCAAAACATTTCTTAACAGAAGTAAACCGAGAAAGAAGAAAAGCCGCTCATTAGGATGGCTAACCAAAAATAACAAGAGTGGTGGATGCGGAGAAATGAGAACGCTTGCTCACTGCTGGTGGGAATGTACAATGGTTCAGCTGCTGTGGAAACCAGTGCAGTGGTTCCTCAAAACATCAAACATAGAATGAATATACGATGAAGCAATTCCACTTCTGGGTAGATACCCTAAAGAACCGAAAGGAGGTTCATGAAAGATATTTGTACACCCACGTTCATAGCAACATTATTCACAATAGCCAAAAAGGTGGAAGCAACTCAAGCGTCCATGACGATGAATGGATAAACAAATGTAATATATATACATATATTATTTAGTCTTAAAAAAGAGGATATTCTGACACATGCCACAACATAGATGAACCTTGAGGATATTATGCTAAGTGAAATAAGCCAGTCCCAAAAGGACAAATACTGCATGATTCCACTTAGATGAGTCCCTAAAACAAATCCATCGAGACAGGAGGTAAAGTGGTGGCTGCCAGGGACTGGTGGAGGGGAAATGAGGAGCTGTCTAATGGGTACAGAGTTTCAGTTTCGCAGGACAAAAAGTTCCAGAGATGGATAATGGTGACAGTCACACAACAATGTGATCGTATTTAATGCCACTGAACGGTACACTTAAAAACACTTAAGATGGCCCACCTAATGTTATGTGTAGTTTACTACAATTTTTAAAATAAATTAAAAAAGAAAGAAGAGGGATCTAGAAAATAAAACTTTGACTCTGGAAAGTGCTAAGGAGGAGTCCCAGGAGGACACTGTGCAGGAGCCCCGGAGTCACCCAGTGCAGACCGGAGCAAAGGGACGAGGATGCCAGGAAGCGGGGTTTCAAAAGACGGAGCGAACAAGCCAGCTCACTAGGATTCAACTGTGATTCAAAGACGACCAGAGGATGGGGAGGCTGGAGGAGAGGTACGAAAAGAATTAAGCTAATGATGGGGCCGGCCTGGTGGTGGAGCGGTTAAGTTCGCACATTCTGTTTCTCGGTGGCCTTGGGTTCGCCGGTTCGGAGCCCGGATGCGGACACAGCACCGCTTGGCAAAAGCCATGCTGTGGTAGGCGTCCCACATATAGAGTAGAGGAAGATGGGCATGGATGTTAGCTCAGGGCCAGTCTTCCTCAGCAAAAAGAGGAGGATTGGCAGTAGTTAGCTTAGGGCTAATCTTCCTCAAAAAAAAAAAAAAAGCTAATGAGAAAAGGGCCATTATGACAGTCAAGAAAACAGAAAACTGTCAGAAAGGAATCAATGAACACCTCCTTGGTTCAATGGTAAGCAACACTGACACAGCCACGTTCCATAAACACTGATACCAACTGAATTAAAAGAGTGAAATAACCATGTTGCCAAAAGACAATGGGCTAAATCTTCAGCCTGATAGGAAGTCAGCAGATAATGTATAACTTGTTAAATCAGAAGACAACAATATAAACATTTTAAAACATGAAGTAAATTCCAGAAGAAACAGCAGAGAGAGTTAAAAATGGCTGCTCTGGAGACAGCTCCTATGGCTTAGTGGTTAAAGTTTGGTGCTCTCACTGCTTCGGTGGCCCAGGTTCAATTCTCAGGCACAGACCTACACCACTCTGTTAGCGGCCATGCTGTGCTGGTGGCCCACATACCAAAAAAAATAGGGGAAGATTGGCATGGATGTTAGCTCAGGGCCAGTCTTCCTCAGCAAAAAAAAGTAAAGAAAAAGAAGAGAGGAAGATCAGGAACAGATGTTAGTTCAGGGCAAATCTTTCCCAGAAAAAAAAAAAAAAACAACAACAAAAACAAAAAACCTTGCTCTCTATATATGTAGACAAAAACATATCTTAAAACAATAGCTGCACTGGGAGTTTGAGAAGGATGTTGAGAGGGTATCTGCTGTTTATTGTCATAAGATTTTTCACAGTATTTGACTTTGCTTTTAAACTCTGGACATGGATTACTTTAATTAAAAGAGAAGAATCAAAATAAAAATAATTGGGTTCAGGATTCTGATACACACCTCACCAGCAAAGAAGACTGCTCCTTGTATTTCCTCAGCAATGATATCATAGGCCTCACCACTCCCACCTGTCTTCACAAAACTGTAGGCCATCTGGATCCAGGGGTCCGAGCTCCACCGAGTGACAAAATACTTCGTGGGATCTGGGACTTCCTGCGTCAAATAGAAGGAATCATAAAACAGGATCAAGAAGGGACTCAGACGTGATGCGACTCCAAGTGTAAACCTACAGTCCTCCCTCCCTCTAGAAAATGAGTTGATTCGGAAACAGCAGTTCTCAGGAGGCTCCTCCTACCTCCTTGCAGCTCCACCCAGGCCCGTTACTTAAATGTGCACCATCCTCTATCGCCTGCCCAAACTCTGCAACCTCCCCCGACGCACACCTCCTCGCTTCTCCACTTCATCCTGCGTCTCCTAGACACATTCCCCCGCCTACCACGGGCCATCGCCAAGGGCTAAGGGTGCTGACACCCCCTTTCCCACCGCCGGGCATGCGCTGCAGAGACGGAGGGAAAGGGGTCTCTGGGCCAGAGGAGGAGAGGGAAGTCTGGGGACCTCCCTAGACCTTCAGGATCATGACACACGCCTCACCAGCAAAAACATCGTTCCTTGTGTTTCTTTAGCTGCTTCTCCACGAAACAGCTATTATTACAAAGATATCTTTCATACTAAGTTTCAAATAATTTTGTAGGCTGGCCTCTGACAAGCACCACCATGAAAAATATTTCTATGGAAACTGTGTCTTAAAGTTCCAAAGAACTACTTTAGAAACAATTTTTGGACAAAAGCCCCAAGCTAGGGACTACTGTGAGATATAATCACATCATGCAAAATAAGCAACACCCCCGGGTGCCTTTCTCTAATTTATGTAAATTTTGAGTCATTTCACTTCTTTCTACTTCTGCTCCTTTATTTGAAAAAGATACATGCCACATCATTTATAAATCTCCAGAGATTGCAAGATTTAGTAAACTGACTAAATATAAAATATAAATTGACTAAATATAAAAATATAAAGTACCTTGGGCTCCTTGGAGAAAAGACAGAAAAGGGACTGGCTGCAGATGTGGGGTACGAGAAAATGCTGGACAATATCCCGTTAAAAGGGAAGTTGTCACCAAAGCCTGCTAGGGTTTGGGTAAATACAGAATCCATGGAAAATGCTGAGCCTTTTACATCCTTAGAAAAAAAGGGGTGTGCATGATGCGAGAAAAAAGGAAGACAACAGTGTGAAAGGAGGTATGGGGTATTGTGGGCTGCACTGTGTCCCCCTAAAATTCCTACGTTGAAGCTGTAACCTCCAGTACCTCATCATGTGACTGTATTCGACAGAGGACCGCTAAGTCAAAATGGGGTCGTTACGGTGGGCCTTAATCCAGCATGACTGGTTGCCTTATAAGAGGAGGAGATTAGGACACAGACACACACAGAGGGGTGACCATGAGAGGGCACAGCGAGAATGCAGCCATCTGTGAGCCAAGGAGAGAGACTTCAGTAGAAACCAAGCCTGCTGACATCTTGATCCGGGACTTCTAGGCTCAGAATTGTGAGAAAATAAATTTCCACTGTTGAAAGCACCCAGCCTGTGGTCTTTTGTCACGGCAGCTAGAGCTGACTAATCCGGGGGGAAAGTCGGATAATGGGAGAAAGAATAACATTGCCCACTGCCTTGGCTCCTTTCCTCGTCAGGAACGATGGGGGCTTCGGGATCCCAGCACTCTGGAGAGCACACTAAGTTAACAGCAAGCACGTCTTTCTCCTGTCAACGAGGTCTCTCTGACCTGCTCCTTGAACAGCTCCCGCAGGGTAGCCATGCACTGCTGCAAGACCTGCTTGTCGTCCAGGTTCCTAACGGACGCCACCGCCTCCCCAGCCACCACTGACATCAACACGCTGTGCTTCTTCTGGAGATGCGAAACGAAAAAGCAGTTTACACTTTTTGCTTTGGGTACAGAAGACTCCAAACGCACAGCTCCCAATGCATAAGGAGCTCATCCTCACAAGTTAAGTTTCATTATTTCCTACTGTCCCTTTTCCTCGTTTTCACCACCAGTCCATTTTCCTCACAAACACTCATTGTTCATCTATACATTTTATTGTTCCCTGCTGAAAAAACTCGGGAAGTGGTAAAAACATCCAATTGCGGGTGCCCTTGGCTTTTCCCTTATAAGAACTTGTTTGAGAACAAGTAGAACGAGGTTGAGAAGGCAAGTCTGTAGATAAGATAATGGAAAAAACCACCTCAAGTGGTAAAGAAAGTTTGCCCTTGGCTCCCAGGTGAAACCTTTTAAGATTAAGTTTCTTGGAAGGAGAGAAAGAAGGAAACAACTGTGACTGTGGCGTGACATCACCACTGCCAGAGCTTTCAAGTCCTGGGCATGCCCTCCCCTCTTCCTCCTCCTCCCACCAATCACACCTCCTGACACCAGGACCCCCCCACACCAGAGCTCCCTGGAGGACCCCTGGAGAGTACTTTTCAAGGACCACTCATGACTGTGTTGTCACCAGCTCTCCTTCAGAGGAATTCCTCTATCAGCCTGAAACAACGGTTTCCACAAGCGACTAATTCATTTCCCAGGGACCAATGTTAGTCCTTCAAGAAAATATGGCCGACACTGGGGCTCCGTGCCTCTAGGAAATGTCCCAGTCCAAGTATCCTCCCAGAGTATAAACATACACCCAGCATGTCCACGATGTCCATTAGATCCTGCGCTTGACACCTGAGTAATTACCAAACCAACTTCCGAATTGTAATGAGGGGATTAAAACCACATTTGACCCATCATTTTACCTGGGGATCCATGTCATAGAATACAGCAAAAAGCCCTCGCTTGCTGGCACTAGGAGGAACGTGACCAAAAAAGTCAGCCCCTTGAACTTTATTGTCCCAAAATCTGTAAGGAAATTGCAAGGCAATCTGGAAAGTGAGAAGAGAAAGATGGTTAAGAGTTTCTTGAACCAAAAGCACAGCAATCTCTAACAAGCAACCTATGGCTCTTAACTAAAACCGTGTTCGAAAATCAAACCAAAATCCCTTTGCATTCTCATACCTCCTCTGTTCTCTCTGAGCATCTGGGTTTTCATGCCCTTCAGTCTTGTTCGCTCACAGATAATGGTGGGGCCCAGTGACAACCTCTAGGCTATTCTGAAGATGCAAAGCATTCCCGAGACTTGGTCTTGAAGCTCATGTTTCTAAGACAAGTTCTTACTATTCATAGGTCTGCCAGGATCTACTCCAACCCTAGCAGACTCTGCTAAAGGAGATTTTAAAAGCAGAAGTAAAACACTTTCCTCAGAGGGGCCATTTAGTGGAGGGTAGACATGAAAGGCAGAAAAAAAAAAAAAAAGAATTCCTCATTTATATGCCAAATTCAAATTTTGAATAACAAGATTCCTCTCCTAAAGTCAAAACTCACAGACCTCAGCCAGCTCTCCTCCTTTGGTCTTGATAATATCCTTTTGTATTCTTCATGAACAATTATTCCAATGAAAAGGAAATCTTTGAATTTTATTCGGGATGAAAAATTACCCACTACTTCCCAATGTCAGAAGTTAAGAAACTCCTGTCATCTGAGATGAATCTCTTTACTTCTGAGGCTTAAATAACTCATTCACCTTTTCAATGATGCCTGCGCCTAAGCTGTTGATAGCCTTCATCTTCTTGTCTGACAACGGTGGATTAAACTGGATGGCCCCTTTCTGCAGTAAGGCCAGTGGTACAGTGACTAATACCTGTGGGAAATAATTAACAGTTAACACACAAATAGCAACTGAACCTAACACTACAACTACTCAGTGGAGTCATTTCTAGGAAAACAACACCTAAAGAACACTCTTCTCTATTGCCAGGCATGAGACTGCCAACATCCCATGTTGCTATACTGGGAGGAACGAAGGCTGCCATGTACAATTGTACAGACTGTCCACTGCATGCGGCTGCCTGGCTGAGTGGAAGGGACATCCAATGGAGGAATATGAATAAAGGTCTTGATGGTTAATACTAACCCTGGGTAAGGACAGTCAACAGAACCCCATCCTGAAAAGCAGTGCTATGAGAGGAAACGGCCCTAAACAGAGCCGGGAGAAGTAGATTTGCGTGTCATTCCTGACACTTCCTAATGCGTGGCTAATACCCGCCACTCTTCTCTGCCAAACATCTATAAAAAGAAGGGAATATTTGCCCCTCAAAGGATTGTGGTAACGCCTAAACTAAAACACTTACAATATACATAAATATGCTTCATAAAGGGTAAACATTAGAGATTATTATAATCATGAAAAGCCACATGAAATTTTTTTTCGAGGAAGTAGTTTATCGCAGTCGCAAATGGCTTACAGAATCATTTAGGAGGGCAAAAGATGCAGGTGCTAGGCTGAGCCTTCAAGAATCTCTCTCAAAGTCACGCCACACAACCAGGCCATCAAAGAGAGCTGCTGTCTTTCCATATAATCAAGAAATTTCTGGCTCCAGAACTATGTTGCCATTGCCACAATCAGGAGCCATGAGCACCAGAGCCATGTCACATATAGAACACCCTGCACCAGCAAAACAGCCGCCTGGTGCCCGGACTCCCTTGTAGTTCCTGAGTGACCCTGGCAGCTCTACTCCCCGGTGCAGAGGAACCCAACACCACGACCACTGTGCTTGTCAGCAGAGGCAGCAGAAGTGAGGCAAAGCCACACCACACCTTCCAAGTCTCATGAAGCGCATCTGACTGGCTGGACCTAATTCATATTTAGAACCTCAGCTGCAAAGGAGTCTGGGAAGTGTGTGTGTTTTCCATCATCTGCAGTACAGGATAACACACTACGATGAGAGTGGCATGGAGACGAACACCAAGCCCCGTATCTATCCTAGCCTTCATCACAGATTTAGTAGATTTGGATTAAACCTCAATTCCAGGACCATAGGAAGTTCCGAGTTCTTCCTGTGATTTTGTTACTATTTTCTGCCACCTGAAAATTCCATAGAGTATAAAACATGTTCTCTATCTTCGATCTGGTTATAGATAACAGCCACCATGCAACCCCCCCAACAAAAAAAGAGGAGCAACTACTCTCTTGGATACATAAGAACTGCAAGGAAATAAGACCTAGATATTTTAATGACAAAAAAGCTTTCAAAAGCACATGAACTTAGGCAAACAAGTAGGCAAAAGACATAAACATACCCTGGGAAGGAACTACAGCTAGATCTCAGCGGAGGCAGCCTGGAGTGAATTACAGTGTGTCAAATGTTTATCAGCATATCACGTTGGGTTGGAAATCTTTCACTTATAGGCTGGGGAAACTTCCAATTCAGACAGTGTGATGTGTCCTGACTAGCATAAAAACAAAAATACCTGCTTTACACATTTCAGAGCAGGTTGGGAAACAGCCTGAAGCTACGCCCTAGGATCTCTGGAGAGCCAGAAGACAAAGAAAGCAGAGCACACGGCCTGTCCAGGGTCAGGCAAGGAAGGTCAGCAGGGTAAGGGGGACTAGTGCTGTCCTGGACGCCAAGAGGAAGGGTCACAGAATAACAGGGTTGGAGCCACCAGCTAACTTGAAGTTTTAAAAAGGTGTATTTAAAAAGAAGTTACCACTAGGAAGAACTTTAGACAGGAACCTGATTCTCATCTCAGGACTCACGGACAAGGACACTGTGGCCCAGGGGGCCTCCACTCTGGCCGCATGTTGGGATCACTTGGGAAGCTTTACAAACAGGCCCAGCCCCATTCAGGGACAATCTCTGCAGGGTGGGGCTCTGCAACCTTTCTTGTTAAGCACCTCCCAGGTGATTCGCACACGCAGCCCCGTTGAGAACCTCGTCAACCCCTACAGCTAGTCCAAAGGCTACACTATCACTACTAACTATTCAGCTAGTTAATGGCAGGATTAACAGGAGAACCCATGCCCCTGGACTCACACACTACAGCACATCCATCTCTGTATGAATATCAAGGACTGTGAAATATTTGAACAAGTGATAGTTCGTCAATTCCACATTTTGGTAATCACCTCAGACATACCTGAACTTAAACTTAGGATGTTTATTATCTCCCTCCAACCCAAGTAAGCACCTTTGTTGTCCAACAATATAGAAATCCCAGTATGACTTCACATATTACATGACAGCACCTTTCACTGTCCACTTATTTAAGCTGTTTACCAAAAACTCAAATGATAGGAAAGTACTCCTGCCAGTTTCAAAATGAAAATATGGAGCTTTCTCTATTTGAAAAATTGTTTCATGGTAAAACAAACAAACAAACAACACCAACTTGGAAAGCAGTGAATTAAACAAAGTAAAGTAGGTTCTTATCTGAACTTTCTCTATTTATCTGAACTAAGCAAAATAAGTTTTTTAAATGCAGGACTCCTCAGAGCCTTTAATATGCTCATATTTAACCCTAAAAGCCGACAGTAGTACACAATACTTTTCAAACTTATCTGGCCAAAGAATTTCTTTTCTTGTTCAACTCTCAGGACTAACATGCCATAGAACCCATTTTGAGAAACTCTATTCAGAATTCCATCTGCCATGAACCTATATAGTGTTAGATTAATTAAACCAGATTTGCACATACATACACAATGAAGCAGAGACAGACAACTCTTCAGAGGTCAAAGGCAAACTGCTTGGTGGAAAAAACTGTCTTCCTTCCCCTCAGGCACTCGGCTGCAGCTAGTAAAATTCTAGGCCTTACCTTCTGGGCTGCACATCCTGTCCCATCGGTGGTGGTAACTTGCACTTCATCTCCAGAATAATCAATACTCTGTACCTGCTCCAGAAAAAGAATGATGACAAACATAATGAGGGAGAGAACCATATGATCCAGAAGCCTTTCCAATTCTCCTGTGATGTGCATTTCCCTCCCCACGGCTATGGGGAATCATTTCCCAGCATTCAGAGCTCTCAACAACAGTTACAGCTTACTTCAGGGAACTACCACAGCCATTAATAGTTATCCACACTATGTCAGAAAATGGAAAACCTTTATAATACAGTGTAAAAGGAAATATGCATATAAACAAATACCTCTATGATTCTAACGAGGTACAATACAAATGCATAGGGACAAAGAGTGAAGGGAAAATTTAAAAGTGAAAATAATTGCATTGGGTCAGGGAGGTTGTAAGCAACTTGAACGCTATATTATTAAGAAAAATACTTTTGAGCCACTGCTGTTTCCAAACAGCAGCAGGCACCTAACTGACATGGACAATGCTGCTGCCCACTGGCTACCATGTACCACAAAAGTCCCTGCAGACACGGCTGGACATCAAAGTAAGCGCCTGTCTCCTGTGTAACCCACATGCCCCCAACTTCACATCCTTCACAAACAAGGCCCACCCAGAGCCCCCCACAGCTGTCCACACTCACTGGAGACTTGAGCCGAATGTCTAGTCCTTCGGCCAGCTTTTCAATGATGACAGAGTAGCCTGGAGTTAGGAGAGTGTGGTCACCAGCAAACTGGGCAAAGAATTCATTGTGGTCCCAGGAGCGAGCTGACACCTGGGACACAACAGGAGAGGACGGGAACAGAAGAGGTCATGTAAATCCTTCAGCCTGCGCCTCAGGGACAATAAAGGAGCTCAAGGGGAAAAAAGCCATCCAAGGCAGGAGGGCAGGGCTGCCTAGGCACAGGACAAAATATGAAGGACAGAGGGGACAAACAGACAACCCGGTGGATACCACTGTCAGGAGCAAGAAATCTCTCGATAACACACAGGAAAGCTTATTTTAGAACAAAAGGTAGATATGATTTGGACATGGGCACCATTCCTTAATAAAAATAAATATTGTATTATATATCAACTTGGAAAGGAGAATTCTACGGGAGTAAAATTGCACTTGATCAATTCCACATAGAAACATGCCAACTATTTGTCTTCAACATGGAATCTCTCTAGAGGCTGAAATGCAGCATGATTTTGGAAAACATTGTTATTCCAACTGCAGTGAAGAACTGAATGGAAAGGGAGGGGTCCTGCAGAGGACAATTCACTCAGGAATCATCCGTGGAGCCTCTATGCACAATAGACAATATCTGAGTATCAAGACCACAGTTGGTTAAATGAGTCGGGCAAGTTTAAATTTATTTTAGCAAGACAAACAGACCATAACTGCAAGGACACTCTATTTTGGTTTCTTGAGAGCAGTGTTTTCAGACCACGGTTCCACAGAAATGCCTCAAGAGCCTCTGTGGGGCCAAGGAAGCAGTGAAGGCACAGGGCTGCTGGTCCCTCCCTGATTCAGCCCAACCAGCCCTCTCCCTGTATTGGGTTTTACATGTTGAGCTTCTTCACAGGCAGTATTGGAAGAAACCTTTCTCTTGGTTTTTTTTTTTTTTTTTGGCTTGAGGAAGACTGTCCCTGAGCTAACATCTGTGCCAATTTTCCTCTATTTTATGTGGGACTCCACCACAGCACAGCTTGATGAGCGGCATTGTAGGTCCGCACCTGGAATCCGAACCAGCAAAGGCCAGGCCGCCAAGCAGAGTGTGAGGACTTAACCACTACGCCACTGGGCCAGCCTCTCTCTTGCTTTTTTTTAAAAGAAATATTCAAAACCACTTTGGGGTAATAAGCTCTAAAGTGGTGGTTTTCAAACTTGTAAGCAGTACTACCACTGTTTCCTGTTTATCCAAACCAGCCCAAGGTTCAATATTTAAATATATAAAATACACGTACATACACCAAAAACAAGCATTTTTGAAGCACGCGTTTCACAAAACCCAGTCACACCTGATGGAGGTTGCTGCCACAGGCGTATTCCAGGTTACTGAGATGGAACTGGAGCACCTGTTCTTCCAGGTCACTGAACTGGATACCGGACTCCTTAATAAAAGCTTTGTAGATCTCCTCTATCTTTTCTGTAAGGGAATGGATCAAAGCAGGAAAAAAACATTATTCTCTACTTCCTCACCCTTTGCTTTCAACCTCCTGCACCCCACAAAACCCCAAACTTCCAAAGTCCTCTCCCAAGTAAACGGGAGGAAAAGGCTATCTTGATAAGGTTGGTTTCTCTCAGGAATTAAACGCCTATCCTAACTGGAGAAAAAAGTATGTAGGTTCTATATCTTAACCATGTTTCACATCTGCTTAGTTGAGAAACTGTTTCTTCTTTTGCTCAAGACATAGAAGTACCCCCTGCACATATAAAGACACACACACACACAGAGGGCTCCCATGCCCCTTCTGGTCCCACTGTCCTCAGCTTAAAGTCACGTGCTTAAAGCATCTCACCTCAACTAAGACATCTATAGTAGACTGACGACTGGCAGTATCATCCCTCAACAAGAATATTCCTCTATGGACTTTCGTCACATCAGCCCTCTGCCTCAATACCTTTAATTACTGGTTCTCCACTGCCTATGCAATAAGTTCCAAAACCCACAGCCAGACAACACGAGCACATTTTTAGCCTTCCCAAAGATAGCAACTACTACCTGCCCACTTACAGGCTCCGCTGTGCTGCCGCTCAATCTTTTTCTGGTAAATTCCAACCCTGTAAGGTCTGCTACTACCACTCACCTCACCGGACTGCCCTTCCCCACCCAATCCCATCCATCCTGTACAGCCCAGCATCACCTGCAAGCTTCGGGAATCACACCTTTGTTATCGATCCCAGCACATATCTATCCCATGCGGCTGGAACTTTCAATTACAGATACACAAGCCCTGTGATATCATTCCAACTGTCATCCTAGATTCCTTTATTTGGAGTGTGGAGGGGAGGCTCAAGTCTCACAAATTATAAGCATCTTAGCACAGATTACTTCTTCATATCTCCCCAGTGATGACAACCATCCAACACATAGGTTGCGGACTCAAAGCTTCTATAAAGTATTGTGCACCTGCTTGACTCAAAACAGAACTGAACATCAGTTAACTTCTTTTGGACAACTCAAGGTTCTCACTAAAATTTTCAATGCTTACACTAGATTGTAATAGGGGGACATCCACAGCACCTCTGGATTTGAGCCTAGCTTCTGCCCCTACACCAGTGGGCCTGTCTGCCACTTTCAGTACTTTTCTGTAGCAGTGCCATTCCTGCCTCCTGCTATGCGGTTTCTATTTTCCTTTAGGTTTTGTAGAGGTTTGGAAAGAACCAAGATTGCTGGAATAGTACATAAAATTAAGTACAAACAGACTGAGAGAAGACATAATGTGATTTTTATGTAAATAATATTTAAAAGCTTTAGTACATATGCTTTGCAAAATTAACTCTAGCCTCTTAGTATTTATGTTTTGTTTTTTTCAGCTAAGTGCTAATAAGATAGATCTTAGTCAGATACTGCCAGGCAGGCTATAACTATAACCTTATATAGAGATGTGTGCACTACTATTAAAACTTTAAAAAAAATATATTAAAAAGATGAAACAACTACTTACACAGTAGTGTTGCTGATCTTCCCTTAATAACATTTCTTAAGTAAGGCCAAGACAAAGCAGTATTATTAACTTTTTTATCGGTGACCCCAAAAGAAGTGTAATGAAAAACCCCATCCAGTGACTACTACACATGTGCAAAACACTAACCAAATTCTGAGAACATCCTGCAAGTCAGCCTATCAACTGTCTTCAATTCCAGAAAATTCAACAGCTCACCACCTGGTCTGGACACTCCCACATTTGATTAAATATCCCTGCTGACCCCAGTAAATCTCTGACAATGGTCTGTAACGGTTCATCTGTCAACACTTACTAAGAGCGATTAGAATGTGAGTCAGTCTCAGAGGTGGCGGGTGGAGGTAGCTGAGGGACGGATAAAAAGAAGAGACAGTCCCCGCTACTGAGAAGCGTACTCCAAACAGAGATGGAGTATACACTAGGATGGAGAATTGAGAACTCTTGCAAAGAAATGTACAGTTGAAGAAAATCAGCATCTTGCAAATTGAGTTCATATAATCACACTTTAAGAAACTCCGACAGGGCTCCAAGAACTTCAAGTGAATACACTCAGGTCATAAAATTGTAGGGTAAATAAATAAATATCAATTTAAAAGTAAATCTATCTAAGGGTAAAATCTATCACACTAAAGCTGGCACCATCATGGAAATGAGTCATTAGAGACAGTCAAGTTTTCTAAAGGGTTGTGGTTAATATTATCCATTGAGCACCAAAGCCTACAGATTTTGCATTAAAATTCTTAAATTATAATACATATTCTTGCATTCTTAAACAAAACATACTGAAAAAATCTTAACCTAAAAGGAAAAGAGAAGAAATCCTGGCATACAGAACCCTTTATCTAGGAAAAGACATTATGGGGTGACAATTCACATAGGGTTTACCACGTTTCCTTAAAAGTAAGTTCCTCCAGGAAATGGAAAATTAAACATGTAAATAATTTTTTTAAACACCAGCTATTGTGTAAAGTAAGATTTGTGTGTGTGCGTGCACACACGAGCACGTAAGGGTCCCTGAGGAAGCTCTGCTCTCCTCTGAGGAACGGTCTGGAGAACTCATCAGTCCAAAAGGAATGCTCATCAGGACTGACTGCACACGTCCAACCTTGCGGATGCGTGATGCTACTGCTCATCAAGCTTAGGTTAGAACGAGACTCAGATGGAACAATCAGAACACCATTCTCCCCATACCTCCTAAAGGGACATCTTGGAGCTGAGTCTTATCCTTCCTCCACTCAGAGACAACATCCAAGAGAGCATTAAAATGAAAATCCATGCGCTTGTCAAGAGTGGGGTCAGTTATTCTTCCACCTTCCTGAATTAAGTCACATCTTTCTCCAAATTTATGCATGCTGATGCCAAGCTTCAAAATAATAAGAATAAGAAGGTGAAAATTTTCCCTGGAAAGAATATTTACAGGTTCTAAGCTGAAATTAGACAGAGCTCTCAGGGAGAAAATGGTCTAGTACCTCTCAAAAACAAAGCTAAATATGTTTAATGGGGAATGGCAGCAAATTAAGGCAGTGAAAAAAACAGCACGAAACCTATGAGACCTTATGAGAACGTGAGGGTGACAGCAAGAGCTTCTGTGCCATGCACTCCATAGCTTTCCAGCCAACATTTATTAGTGCTTCAGATGCAATAGCTGTGCACTGCCTCTGTTTGCGCTGACATTCTGTCTCCTCTACGGACTCTCAGGTAAATGAGCACACGAACACACACTCACTCACAGGATAAGTTGGAACTGAATTTGCTGTCAACAAATATTTCAGAAAAAACCTTGGGCTTACCAGGTCTTCAAAGAAACTACGTACTGCCAAATAAAAGGATGTCCAGTTAAATTTTACTCTCAGATAACCAACAAATAATTTTTTTTAGCATAAGTATATCCCAAATTTTGCATGGAAACTAGCCTAATATTTGGGATATACTTATACTAAAAAATTACTTGTTCATCTGAAAGTCAAATTTCACTGGGCATTCTATATTTTATTTGCTTAATCTGGCAACCCTAAAACTCTGAGCCAATCAAGTGGGCTGCAAATAGCACACAAAGATAATTAAAGAGCTGAGAAAAAGAAAAAAAATACTTTAAGTCCTCTAGTTCCACCTTCTCAGAAAAGAACAACTGTAATTGTTTTTATTTACTTTTCAAAGGGGATGAGTCGGCAAAAAAAAAAAACATTTGGGGTTGTTATATACTATCTAGAAGCATATTAATACTACACACAGCAAACTGAGACCATTTTTTCTTTTCTTTCTCTACAATACAAATCTTAAAGAAACCCACTTGTTCACACATTAGCGCTACTGGGTTGTTAATACAGCCATTGACAATCTGGGCTCCTCTTCCCACCGTGACACCTTTAAAAGATTTATCATCCCATACGCGGCCTCCAATTCTGTCTTTGGCTTCCAGGACAGTCACCTAAAAAGAAAGACAATGAGGGAAGCTAAATAGGATGGAATAGTCATATCAAACGCAGGACTATAAATGCAGAATGACACAGTTAAATAAGTTCCCTATTTGGTTAACGTATTACATTACAAGAGGAACAATTTTAAAGAGGGCGGTGTGAACAGAAGCCACAGTAGATGTTAAAACAAACAATCCAGATTCTAGCAAGGAGTGAGTGTCTGCTGAAGAAATCCCTCAAACTATTCCCTCTCCAATCCCATAATAAGATTTGATGAACCAGCACATGAAATGCACTTTGAAAGCTCTTACTAAAAAGTATCCCATAAATTAAAAAGCACTATGAAAACTAGGTTGGAGAGGTGATTTTGTCTTATGAAATATCTGTGTATGTAGCAAAATCCGTTTAGCATGGCAAATAGGCCTTAACTTCCCTAAGACATAACTATTATTTTTAAAACATCATATGCCATTCTATCTGAGGAGGACCTCACTGGCTTGGTCTAAGCAGATTGGTCCCACACCCAGGCTATCTCATCTCCTCCAAACTGCTAATGCTGGTGACACAAGGAGCTGCTCTCAGGTGAAAAGCCTATGACTCAAGTGCAGCACCTCCCTGGGCTGCAGTAACTGAAAATGTAAGTCCTGTTCAGTACAAGGCCAGTCATTTCATCTCTGGACCCGAAAAAACACCCCTTCAAAGTGCTCAAGAAGGGTGCCCAGTTAGCCATCTCTCAGGTTACTCGGAGGAATCTATTCCCCAACCATGAGAGGGATGGGTGGTCTCAGAGGCGTCTCCCTCATCACCTGGTGAGAGAAGGAGGATAGTAAAAAGCATCCCCTGAATATTCTTCCTTAGACCTAAATTCCTCATTTTCTCCAACTACGAAGGCTACAACTGCTGGTTCTCCCCTTCCCACTCTCTTTCTCTGACTTCAGATTAACATAGAGTCCTTCATTTCTAGTTTCCTTTTAGTGAAAGAGGAACGCTGAACATTAAAGACAGCCCCCCAGACTTTGGATATTAATAACTTCTCCTGTAATATAATCTGTAGGATTGCCAAGTGAAAAAACAAAACAAGAAACCTTGGGCCCTAATAGCTAACACTGAAATAAATAAGCGATCAATTAAAACACCTCATAGTTAACACTACTAAAAAACATTTCAAAATGGAAACACACTTCCTATAAGTCTCACTCAGATTCCTCTGTTTGGTCAGCAATATAGTATAATTCAAGACTTAGGTCTTCCATCCAAACAAAAGGAAAGCCTCTCCTAAGCATTGCTATTGAAAACTTTTCTCATCTCTGAAACTTTGAGCAGAGAAGATATTGTGAAAAAAGAAGCCATCATTTCTTTTAGATAGGAAGAGTGAAGAGACCAATTCAATTCTAGCAAATTAATTTTCACGTTTGGTTTAACTGAAAACCAAAATCTTTGCAAAGTAAGTTTTTAAAAAGGAGAAACGTGTCAGACCTTAGGAAGTCACAGAAATCTAGGGGATGGCTAATTGAATGAATCTAATGGAATTGAGATACTGAATTGGACAAACGGTTTTCTGTAATAGTCTCTGTTTTGCCTAATTTTGAACAACTGGAATAAGGCAACATACTGGATAGAAAGAAAAAATATTCCATCTTGGGGAGGCAGGCTACCTTAAATACATACTGTACTTTAAAAGTCACGTAATTCTGTCTCAACCAATGGATTAACTAATTCAGTCTGCTTCCAAAAGCAAAGATTTTTGTTTCTCAGACTAAGTATTCAAAGGGTGCCTTTGATTTGCGTAAAAAAATTTAAAAGAGTATTTCAGAAACTTTTATACAAGAAACAGCGAATTTCCCAGCTGCTATCTGTTGTCCCAAACTATTGCAGAAACGGATTTTTCCCAATGACCCCTTTATTATGTCACTAACAACCTGTCCAGAATTTCTGCTTTAACCATCTTAGAACCTCTTCTGATTTGCTCATTCAAGTCTAAAACCCTCTCCAAAGCTGTGGGAATTTCTATTTCCCTCCACCTTTCTTTTATCAAACCAACTTCAAATTTTGTATCTTTTCTAGGATCGATTGTAAAGATATGAAGACATACGGTATTTAGCATTCTTTGCTAAAATCAGGAACTGGTTTCTAAGTCTTAGAAAATCTGGACCAAAGGAGCAGTTAACCATCTGTTTCTGCCTCCATGTGCCAAAAATCTTACCTTAATTCCAAAGTTATGCAGTTGCCTAGCAGCTGCTAATCCTGCTGGACCAGCCCCGACAATTATGACTGATTTCTTTAAAAAAAAAAAAGAAGAGAAAAGGGAACAAAAATCTAATTAGAGAAATGAAAACAATGTACTGGTTTAGTTGTTCTGGAAGGTACTAACTGCCAGGCAATGTTAGCTCATCTACATTTCTTTGATGTCTGTAGAAAGTTACGTATTTTCATAAAGATTACGGTCCTACTCGTGTTGAGAAATCCCTTCCTCTTTTCTACAGTCTAGGAAAACAGTGCTTGATATTCTCCTCCTCGGAGACACACATACTAACAAAGTCTTGCTTTATAACTTTTATGGTGATAATGTGACTTTTACTAGTGTTATTAACAACGTACGAACTAGCATTTATCACGACAAGTGGCGGTGTTATTGCTGGAGACAGTCACCTACGTTGTGGTAATCTTTAGGAAGAAGATGCTGGTCAGGACTGACGCTGAGAACTCCTGTGTTGATGAGACCTTTTCTTGTCATAAAATAAAGTATCCTCTCCACTTCCTGAACACATCGAATGCGCACAAGACCCCGGACAATGATGTGAGGAATACATTTCTGAGGAGTAAGAGCTTCCTGTGTTTGGAAATAAAGCCAAACTGTTAAACAAAGCAAACAAATAAAACACAATTCTTGTTTCTTCAAAAAGTTCAACATAGAATTACCACATGACCCAGCAGTTGCCTTGCTAGGTAAATACCCAGAGGAACTGAAAACATATGTTCAAACAAAATGTTCAAAAGCAGCACTATTCAAATAGCCAAAAGATGGAAACTATCCAAGTGTCCATCAATGGGTGAATGGATAAACAAAATGTGGTCTATCCATATATGGAATATTATCCAGTCATAAAAAGGAATGAAGTACTAATCCATGCTACAACATGGATGAACCATGAAAACATCATGCTAAGTGAAGAAACTAGTTACAAAAGGCCCCATATTGTATGATTCCATTTATATGAAATACCTGGAATAGGCAAATCTATAGAGACAGAAAGTAGATGAGTGGTTGCCAGAGGCTGAGGGAAGTGGGAGGAACAGGAAGTCACTGCTTAACGGGTATGGGGTTTCTACTTGGGGTATTGAAAAAGTTCTGGAAGCAGATAGTGCTGACAGTTATACAACATTGTTTATGTACTTAATGCCACTGAATTGTACATTTTACAACAGTTAAAAATGGTACATTCTATGTTGTATGTATTTTACCACAATAAATGAAACTTCTCAGGGTAATTCAAATCCATCATTTATCAAGAAGATATAGTAAGATCAAAGGGAGGTTTGCCTGGTGAAGTAAAAAAAGAAGAAAGGGACCAAAGGAGGAAACAGGCATTTGTATTTCATCACTTAAGTTCCCCCTCATGGAGAATGACGGCTACACGGAGCGTGGGGGCAGATCACACCCACACATACCCCTGACCCAATAAACCACACAACAAAGGCCGCCACAGAAACCCAGGCTGCTGCCTGCATTGTCAGCAGGAAAAGCTGGATTCTTACCACCAATAAGATGTGGTGCAATTGATTTAGGAACTTGTTACCAAAAAAAAACCCACACTGCCTTTCTCAGTTCACCCGAGCTTTGGCAAGGCCCTGGTCCATTTCAAAGATCCAAGAACATCTAGGCCATTACCTTGGCCCAGTGTGCCACAGGCACGGGACGGGGGGCCCCCACCCCAGGCTCCCAGCACCCAGGCTTCACCAGACCCTGATCAAACACAGGAAAATGACTATATAACTCAAAGTGCTCGAGAAATAACATGTATACATTGGTTTGGATTGCTGCAGCAGATAAAAAAATTTGTATTCACAAAGTTTAAAAAAACTCATTTCAAAGTCTTTGATTCTTTTAAGGCAAACATATTTGTGTTTTTCCACCAGAGTATTAAATATACACAATACATACTATCTTCTTGTAAAAAAAATTAGAATAGATCCAGACTGACAAGGTCAGGGGTTTTTTTCTATAAGATTCTTCCACTGTATAAGTCAAATTTCAAAGTCAAATAAAAAATGTGAAGAAAAATGAATCCAAGGTTGTTTCTGAAAAGTGCCTCTTTACAACTTATGTACAGGAAATTCTGACCACAATATTGTTCAGTTCAGCAAATGTTTATTGAGCACCCACCTCAAGCCTGCTGGGGAGGAAATGAGTAAATCTACCTTGTTTACCTTCTCATCTGGGTATAACACGTATACACGGCATTAACCGCTTAATCAGGTCATCTCATCCTGGAGTCTAATTCAGTGGAACTGGAATTTCTCGCTTTAATCAAGATTACTTTGGCAGTCTTGCAAAATGTTCTGCATTCAGCAGTTACCCAAATAATTGCAGGAGAAATTAATAAATCAGAAAAATACTACGGTCAGGAAAGGCTTTGCCCCCACCACCCAACTTCAAGGCAGGTGCTGTGTGATGCCCCTAACATTTATTCAGTCCCAACAGAGAGCAAAGCACTGGTCTCAGCTGTTCGAGGATAACGAGGTGAATAAGAATCCCTGCCCTCAAGGGGTTTAAAATCCAACCTTGGGTGTTTCATTTTTTCTCTGTGACATTGCCATTGGAACTTTTTGAACCAAACTTTGCACCTTATACTCACTCACTAGCGAGTCAAGAATTCTGATGACATATGGTCTAAAGTGGTGGTTCTCAGCAAAGGGAGACTTTGCCCCCAGTTAGCAATATCTGGAGATATTTTTGGTTGTCACAACTGGGAAGTGCCACTGGCATCTAGTGGGTAGAGGCTGGGATGCTGCTGAACGTGCTACAATGCACAGGATGGCCCCCACACACAAAATTACCCACCCAAAATGTCAACACTGCTGAGGTGGAGAAACCCTGGTCATAAGGTTTCAGCCACAGGTAGAACAGCTCCTCTCTCTCCAGAGAAGGCTCTGTCCACGAGCTGTTAGCTAGCATGGCCCCCACTTACTTTGCAGTTAGTGTACCACAGTGCGAGGATGAGATTCCTCAGAGCCAGGTACATGGTGGGGTCTCGGGAATACTCTGGGAACTCATAGAGCTCGTCCAGCTCCATCACGTCCGGCCTCACGCATAGAGCTTTTCCACACTCGTTGGGCTGGTAGAAAGGCTGGAAGTACCGGTTCATGCCTGGAACTGACAGAAGACACAAACAGGCAAATCCTACAAGCTGTAACCTCCAAATCCGGGTGAATTAAACGGCAAAAACAAACCAAAAAGGATAGCCTAGACAAGGCCCACAGTCCGTCCTATGGAAATATTTCTGCTTACTCCATCCAGTTAGACAAAATATGCTTGAATTAAATATTTTTTCCCATTATTTTTTAACAAATTTAATTTCCATGGCATAGAAATTTTTTTAGATTTTTAATTGTGGTAAAAAAATAAACACTATAAAATTTACCATCTTCACCATGTTTAAGTGTGCAGCTCAGTAGCGTTAAGTATATTCACAATGTTGTGCAACAGATCTCCAGAACTTGTGTTTTTTTTTAATTTTTTTTTAAAGATTGGCACCTGAGCTTACAACTGTTGCCAATCTTTTTTTTTTTTTCCCTGCTTTTTTCTCCCCAAATCCCCCCAGTACATAGTTGTATATTTTAGTTGTAGGTCCTTCCAGTTGTGGCATGTGGGATGCCACCTCAACGTGGCCTAATGAGCGGTGCCATGTCCGCGCCCAGGATCCAAACCCTGGGCCGCTGAAGCGGAGTGTGCAAACTTAACCACTTGGCCACAGGGCCAGCCTCAGAACTTGTGTATCTTGTAAGACTGAAACTCTATACCCACTGAACACCAACTCCCTATGGAAATATATTTTAAAAGTAAGTTTTATTGGATTTTTCTGATTATAGAATGAATAGGTTCACAGAAGTAAACAACAATTTCTCATTCCTGACAATCCTTGAGTAGTGGGGTTACATTTAGAAGGACAATCTAAATCAGTTCTGTTTCTACGAATAGAGAATATTGATATAATAGATACTTGTTTTTCCAAAGCTGGAAAAAAATGCTGTTTTCTAATCTGCTTTTTAAATTCATGATATCATGAACATTTTCCCATGTCATTAAATACGACTTCAAAGGACATACAATTTTTATTTATTATTTAACCATTCCCCTGCTGCTGGACATTTAAATTTCATTTAATTATTTCACTATTGTAAACAATGCCACACAAACTTCATTCCACATAAATGTTTGGACTTTTGATAATTTACTTTGATAATTTACTTAGGATAAATTCCTAGGGTCAAAGGGGATCTACTTTAAGGTTTTAGATTCACACTGCCAAATTGTCCTTCATAAAGGTACACACCCACTAAGAGTATGTGAGTGCCTGTTTCATTCCACCTTCATTAACACTGGAATTTATCACCTCAGCTTTGATTTCGACCATATCTACCTTTTTAGAGGGCCCAACGTTATGAGTTAGAAACCTTAAGATAGGGCCACAATGTCAAAAATCTATTTGCACCACCAAAAACAAAGTTTGTTAGTATGCAGGCAGAAGATCTAGAACTCTCCTTGTGCACCAGCAATTCTGATGTAGAATTAAGATTCCTTTAAAGTAAATGCCTGCCCTGACCTGAAGTTGTGAGTTTTTTCAAGAGTGGATCATTTTGCCGAGATCACCAATGGCATAATTAGAAGCAGAAAGACTCAGAAAAAAGAAGAGCTGCTCATATAGTCACAACTTGCTTCTGATATGTGAGAATTTGCATTATCATCAAATCATGCAGCTATCCAACTTTCAAATAAATACTCATTAAAACCCGTAGACATGATTCCTGGCCAAGTGTTAGACTTTCCAATTATTGAGGGAAAAATTAACTGCACAATATTTTTTTTTTCTGCTTTATTTCCCAACCTCACCCCCATACATAGTTGTACATCTTAGTTGCAGGTCCTTCTAGTTGTGGGATAACTGCACAATATTTACAAATGATATGAGCGATCCACAGTATAACCAAATCCGTGAAACAATGAAGTGCTTTATGTCATATGATGCACACATTAAAAAAGTCTTTTCCATTCTGCTCACCCACACATATCCAGGAAAAGAGGGGGGAAGGGAAAGCAGGGCATGCCAGGACCAGCTCTCACCCAGCACAGAGGGGACCGCCTTGGAGTGCTCCAGCTTCCCGGGGCTGGTGTCGCTGGCTGCGCGGTTTGTGCTGGTGCAGGAGGGGCTCATGCCAACGCAGTCGGGGTAGTAGGCAGAGAGCAGGGGTGCTGCCACGCTGTCTTTCAGCAAAGGAGGTAGGATGAGCATGGAGTACCACCAGTGGTTGGAAACTTCCGACACTCTCTGAAATGGAGCAGAGCGAGACGAAGAGCGACAAGGGCAGACAAGGAATGTACATGCAGATTCAGCCAAGGACAGATGATTCTCTTCATTGCATTCACCCTTAACCCTCTACTCTGCCTCTTCCCACTCAAGAATCCTACACCAGAGTTCCGCACACTCAGATTTAGAAACAAAAATGGTTGGCAATACCCAGAAAGAATGCTTCCTTTCAGATATACGGCAACAGCCTTCGCCTCTCCCCCTCTCCTCCTCAAAAAAAACCTCCAACTCCAGGTAAGTCTTAAAGCTGCATCTATTTACTATATGGCAAGCCTAGGTTTAAGTGTGATACAAGAAATTTCTTTCTAGTCAGTAATCATTTATCAACCATCCTCCCTTTTTATTTAGGATTGAAAGATAATTGAAATTGAGAAACTGGCCATGAAAAATTATTCTCTTAAACAGTAGTCAAGCGTTCCTGCTTCTCACCAGAGGCTACTAAAAAACTTTCAGAGGGAAAAATACACTATAATCCTCAAAATAAGATGCTAAATTTAGAAATGAACAAGAAAAGCTATTTTCGGTCTTAAAATATGTGATCACATTCCAGAGTTGCTTTAACATATGGAGTCATTGGATCAAAGCATCCCGTGATGACTAATTATTGCAATAAAAATAAAATTTACTTGGCTTCTAGAAACACTATCACAAATCCTATGTTAGGCAGCCTTTTCCAAACGTGATCTTGAATGTATACTCCAAGAACTCTAAGAATCTGGTACAGAAAAACCTCAAGCTCAGGGCCCCTCTGATGTTAGTTCTCCAGGCTCCCAGCAAATGCCACTTGCCATCAAGCAGGGGTTTGAGAACTAAAAGTTTACAGGGTGAATCCAGTTTGGAGATACATTTTGTTTGGCCTCCACACTTCACAGGGTCCAAATCTGGGGAAAGCGTTTTTCAGTTTACTACAAGCCCCAACATCCCCTATTAAATAAATCCAGCTGCTTCACACATTCATTTTACTTTCCTGGCCCCTCAGGCCATGTCAGTCTGCAATCTTTGTTCTCAAGCTTGTTTTAGGTTTGGCTACCCTTGACCAGGCTGTGCTGTAGCGAAAAGAAGGGAAGCTTCAGTCCCTTCCCCAACACACCAGGGCCGCCTCTCTGGACCTACATCGGAGCTCAGCCCCAAAGAGAGAGTGAAATGAGTGTTCAGATCCCAACATTCCAAAAGGACCACTTAGAGAGCAGAAGGTAGGTGCCTTAAAAAATATGAATTCAGGCTCTTTCCATTCTCTTCCATTTTCTGGGTCTTGCAGCTTTGTTGATAAATTGAGTCAGGACCCAAAAGACACCCTGCCATCCTGTAACCTCCTCCTAGTTTCTCTTCCTGTTTTAAGCCCACTTGAGGGTGTTCCAACCAGCCTCTGCAGTGCAATACGAGAAACTCAAATGCTGACTAATAAATCACCACTTGATCTTGCTATTCCAAGTGTGTTTCTCAACACACTCACCATTCCTCAACACCTGGATATAATTCTGTCAACATGCCATCGAAAATCCCACTCCTACCTTTAATACACAAACCTCTGAAGAAATCAGACTTGATATAGTCAACTTACTAGCATATTCAATGAAATACCCAGTATACTATGTTAAATAGCATTCCCTCAAAACTCATGTCCACCCAAAACCACAGACTGTGACCTGATCTGGAAACAGCGGCTTTGCAAATATGATTAGTTAAGACAAGGTCACACTGGAGTAAAGTGAGCCCTAAATTTACTATGACTGGTGTCCTTATAAGAAGAGATACAGAGACAGGGGAGACACAGAGACAAGGAAGAGGGTCATGTGACGATGGAGGCAGAGATTGGAGTGAGGCATCTACAAGCCAGAGAACGCCAAAGATTGCTGGCAACACCAGAAGCTGGAAGAGGCAAGGAAGAACCCTCCCCTGGAGACGTCAGGGACCTCACGGCCCTGCTGACACCTTGATTTCGGACTCAGAGCCTCTGGAACCATGAGACAATAAACTTCTGTTGCTTTAAGCCACCCAGTTTGCAGTAACGTGTTATGGCAGCCTTAGGAAACTAACTCAGGCGCTCAAAATTTAGAAACCGCTTTAAAAGCGACCCTAAAATCCATAGTAATAGAAAAAGCATAAGGTTAGTGATTATGGCTATAAACTTGCTCCTGGCTCTTTCTTAACCGAACGCAAAAATAAATAACTGGCAGGTGAGCATCCAGGGACTCTTCTCAACTTTTTCAAGTTCTTAGATCCCAAGAATATGGCCTCTCTCCCAAAGTTCAGATTCTCCTGCATGCAAAATGGTCTGAATACTAGGGGCTGGACTCATGAGGTATTGTAACTGTATTTAAAGTAATTTTTTACTTTCTTTCTATAATGTCATCCTGTCTACCCTAAATCCAGAAATTATTTGGGCCACCGCTTTATGATGAAAATGTTTGAGGGTGCAACTAATTATTTAAAAAATATATATACACACGTGTGTGTGCATCTCACACCCCTTTATATAACAGAATGGATCTAAAGTAGATTTGTTAGGTGTCAATCCTCCCTTTGCCTAAAAATCAATCATAGTCCCTGAGATTCAGAAATCTAGAAAAACTGCAAATTATAATCCTGAATCACTGAAATGCAGAATAACTCAGAATTTTAAAAAATAATTTTCTAAAACAGCCGTTTCATCTGGTTTCACGGCCCATGGAATCTGCCAGCTCAGGTAGCAACATTTTATAAGACAAATGAAATGGGCCGAGGCTTTGCCAGGTGGAGATGCTGCTTGTCCTTCCTTATCTGGGCAGGGACTGGAGAAAGCAGTTACACAGAGGTCAGAATACACAAGAACACTCTCACAGCTGAGTCTCGGCCAAGACCATTAAATTACAGGCCTCTCGTTTCTTTCTTGGAAGGGTTCAAGTGGAGATAAAGTCACAAAGTCATCCATGAAAAACAAGTATAACAAGTCTGATCCTTGTAGTAATGCAAGGGAGCAGTTTCTTCCTTTTAATGTCCTTTTAATGCAGAGCAATATAAGCTTACTTTTTTTTTTTTTTTTTAACTTGGTGGAGGATCACCCATAATACCACTATTGCTAGCATTTTCATCGTATAGTTATCATGTTAGATTAAACAGCATTTGATCAGTAACCAAATAAA
Source organism: Equus przewalskii (assembly GCF_037783145.1). Lineage (NCBI taxonomy): Eukaryota > Metazoa > Chordata > Mammalia > Perissodactyla > Equidae > Equus > Equus przewalskii. Next base: position 17,298,958 of record NC_091849.1, on the reverse strand, counting down.
GAGAAACTCATAAAACTGTTGTTGTCATTTACTTATAGTACTTATCATAATGAACTCTAGCCTAGAACATGCAGAAATACTCACTAGATCCTCTGGAAGGGAACAATGGTCTGAGGTCTCGGGCTGCAAAAGAAAACCAAACATTAATTAGGTTTACTCATGAAATATAGTCTTATCTGTCAATTTACCTTCAATAAGAGATCTCTTTACACCGATCAGACCTTCAAAGAAAAAAAGTGTGATAAAATACTGTGTAAGCAAGGATGTGGGGAGGACAGCCACTCTAATAAGGATGTCTGGGGGGGAAATCTAAAGGAATATAACGACTCTGGAGAGCAATTTGACAGAATATGAAACTTTTAAATGCATGATGATTTGGCATTATCTTGTATAACTGAAGATGTATGTACTACATGCCGAGGAACTCCAACCTTGTTATATTTTCTAGAGAGATTCTCGTACATGTGCACCAACAGAAGTACTAGAAATTGTTCAAAGGGGCGTTGCTCGTAATAGAAAAAAGCTAAAAACAACCCAGAGGTCCATCAACAGTAGCATGGTAAATACAACACTGTGTTACATTCAAACAGCAGCGAGAGAAACCAGCCAGACCCAAAAGAACACACACTGTATGATTCTATCTACATAAAGTTCAAAAGCAAGCAAAATACCTAAAGTGTTGCAAATCAGAATAATAAGTGGAGGAACAAGGGATGGAAGTTGTGAGTGAAAGAGGGTATAAGAGGGGCCTGTAAATGTTTGATTTCTTTACTGGGAGCCGGCTAAATGGGGACTTTGTGAAAATTCATTGAGCAATGCATTTTGATTTGTGCATTTTCTGTTTGTGTGTTATATTTCAATTAAAAAGTTACCTAAATAAACTGAAGATTGGCATACCATATGGCCTGGCAAATCCGGCCCTTCAAATCTATTCCAGAGAAACTCCTGCACATGTGCACTAGGAGAGGCACGCAAGAATGCTCACAGGAGCACCGTATGTAAAAGCCAAAAACTAGACACAACTCTCAGGTCCAGGAGCAGGAGAATAGATACACTGTGGTAGATTCTCATTATGCAATACTACACAGCAGGGAAAATTGATGAACCAGACCTTTAGGCATCAAAATGGATGTATGTGAAAAACTTCACTGTTGCGTGAAAAGAGCAAGCTGCAGAAGAATACAAAAATTTGATACAATTTATAACCAGTACAAAAATATGCAAAAGTTTAATGTCATTTAGGGTTTCATAAATATGTATTAACTCTATAACCAAAAGCAGAGGAAAAATAAATGCAAAATTCAGAATGCTGTTTGCCCTTGCAGGGGAGGGAGAGGAAGATAACTACCAAGGGGCACCCAGGGAGCTACGGGGCACTGGTAATGCTGTTTCTAAAACTAGGTGCTAGGGGCCGGCCCTGTGGCCGAGCGCTTAAGTTCGTGCACTCCGCTTTGGTGGCCCAGGGTTTTGCCAGTTCAGATACTGGGCGTGGACCCAGCACGGCTCATCAAGCCAAGGTGAGGCAGCATTCCACATGCCACAACTAGGAGAACCTACAACTAGAATATACAGCTACGGATGGGGGGCTTTGGGAAGAAAGAAAGGAAAAAAAAGAAGATTGGCAACAGATGTTAGCTCAGGTGCCAATCTTCAAAAAAAAACAAAAAAACAAAAACTGGGTGCTGGGTGCACGAGTGTTGCTTTAATTCTTCATTCCTTACATACAAATTATAAATCCCCATTTCTCCTTATGAATTATTTCATAGTAAAACAACTGCATATACTCTTTGAGACAAATTTCATTTCTAGGAATTGATCCTATAAATATACTGAAAAATGGCATAGATATAGGGCTATTCACTGTAGCACTGTCACTAATGGTAAACATCTAAAAGTCACCTAAACGCCCTTCAATCATGCTAAATTCATCATGATACAGCCAGTCAGTGGCCTGATTATTACACAGTTTTTAAAGAGAAAGAGATCTTTATGTACTGATACGGAAGCACCACTGAGATATATTAAATGACAAAAGTGAGCTCCAAAACAGTGCGTAGTTTGCTACCCTTCTGAATTCTCATGTTGTTTGACAAATAAACCTTTCCAGACTTTGTCCTTGACAGAATACCACACTGAAATCCAAAGTGACTCTGGGTCAATAAACATCATTTAGATAAATATTTCAAAAGTTCAGGCTCTGGATGGCAATCAATTCGGGCTGGAGCAATAAGGTCTCCAAGGAGGATTTCTGGGGGGAAGTGGGAGGAAGAGATTTCAAAGGTGTGATAACCATGCTTAGAAGCTGGAATTGAGGAAGACCATAAAGCCTTCAACTTTAAGACAGCTCGGAGGAAAGAAAGGCAATTAAGTTTTCAAAAGCTTAAGGAATCTGACACCTCTGAACCCTTCTGGAAAAAAGCACTTGATGTTAAAATACATCCAACCAGGCAACGAATCAAAATAAAGAACTTGGGAGAGAAGGAACTGTGGTTAGAGAAATTGTGGGGAGCAGTAAATCCACATAAATACAGAAGCAAGAGTAAACAATGGAGGGACTATGGTTAGAGAAAATAAATGATACATTTACTCCAACAGAGTAAACTAAACTAAAACCCAAAGCAAACACTAACAAAAACAGGGAGAGGGGAATGGGGAAGTGGGCTGAAGTATGATGTAATTTACTTTTTCCTCTTTCATAGCAGGGTGTCGACTAATATAACCCAAAATTGAAACATGCAATTTTGTTAAAAAGTTAAGAGTGATTCCAACTTCTTAACATTTTCATCATACATTTTCTTAACCTTTTAGGGAGTTTTTAGAAACTGCTATTTCTTGAGATGAGGAAATAATTATCCTTTGTTGAGCAATTTCTTACTTCACTTTGGCTTCTTTTTCTTATTTTAAGTTATGTTGTATTAAATTCAATCATTTTAGGTAAAACTAGTTCTTTATCAGCTAGGCTTTCTCCTTGTATACGTGCAGGAAAACTCTTGAACGAATCTCATTTAATGATGGCTATTTCATGACGATGTCTGCATGATTTTTTTTTTCACTATCATCTTTGTTCTTTTCTATATTGCTTGAATTTTTCAATGATAAACGCGTATCATTTGTCTAAGAACAAACTCATTCTAAAGAAAACTTCAGACTTTTCAAAAACCACTTAAATTGAAGAAACTGAAAATGACAAATACCACCCAAGGAAAAATCAAGTAAACAAAAAAAGGGACACAGATAAGTTGAATGATTAGTAGAGATGAAGTCAAAATTGTACATTCTCCTATAAGCAGGTAAGAGAGAGGACAGACTATGGATAAACCAAAACTATAGTTAAACCAAAGCTAGTCAAAGCACAGTACAAAATGATTTTAATATAAACTTTTTATATATGTATTTATATAAAAATACAAACTAAAATCACACCTAGTATTTAGCAACATGCTGTTATTACACAAATCATTCAAAATATTTTTTTAGTTGTTTAGAAACTTCACAGAAATAGGGTGAGTGAAAATGGCCCAAAGGCGAGGATCTGTTAAAATAGTCTGCTATTTTTGACTGTTCCGTGGCTGAACTCTCCAACTGGTACCAAACATTAAAGAAGAAATAATAACCTTACACAAACTCTTTAACAAAAATAGAGACCAACGATATACCTCTCAGGTCATTTTATGGAGCCAGGATAACTCTAACAGCAGAACCTGATGAGGATATTACAGAAAAAGAAAATGACAGAGAGTATCCATTGTGAACACAGATGCAAAAATCTTTAACAAAATATTAGCCAACCGAATCCAACAATACATTAAAAGGATAATACATTAAGAACAAGTAGAACTTTTTCCCCAGAATGCAAAGTTGTTTCAACATTCCAGAATCAGTATAACTCACCACATTAACAGATTAAAGAAGAAAAACCATATGATCATCATAAAAGGTACCCAAAAAATCCAACATCCATTCATCATAAAAAATTCTCAGTAAACTAGGAGGAGAAAGGAAGTTCCTTGATCTGATAAAATGCATCTGAGAAAAACTACAGCCAATATTAAACATAATGATAAAATACTGAACACGATCTTCCTAAAGTCAGGAACAGGCAAGGATGTCTGCTTTCCCACTTCTATTCAACACTGTATCGGTGGTCCTGACCAATGTAATAAGGTAAGAAAGAGCAAAAAGACAGAGTTTTTAAAAAAAAAAAAAAGTTTTATTCACAGCTGATGCGATGGTGGAAAACCCAAAGGAAGCTACAAAAAGATCTATGGAATTTAATAAGTGAAGTGAACAAAGTCTCTGGGCTTCAAGTCAATATACAAAAATAAATTGTATTTCTATATAATTGCAACAAACAACTCAAAAGAGAAGTTAAAAGCACATTCTACTTACAGTCACAGAAAAAATAAAATATCTAGAAATAGTTAACAAACGACATCCTTGGTGAAAACCAGAAAACATTGTTGGGAGAAATTAAAGACCCTGAAAAGATAGATAGATATACTGTGCGTATGGGTCAGAGCAGGGGTCAAGAAACATTTTCTGTAAAGATAGTAGGTATTGTAGGTTCTGTGGCTCATATGGCCTCTGTCGGAATTACGCTGATATTGTACCATGCAAGTAGCCATATACAATACGTAATGAAGGAGCATGTCTGTATTCCAAAAAAACTTGATGTTCAAAAACAGTCAGGGGGCCAGATTTGGCCCATGAACAAGAGTTTGCTGACCCCTGGATTAGAAGACAGAAAAGTGAAAGGAAGTCAATTCTCCTCAAATGATCTATAGATCCAATGCATTCCAATCAAAATCCCTGAGGCTTTTCTGTCGATACTGACAAGCTGATAAAATTTACATGGTTACATAAAGGACCTTACAATAGCCAAAACGATCTTAAGAAAAAGTCACAGGAACTTACACTACCTGATTTTAAGACTTACTATAAAAATAGAATAATTCAGACAGCAGTGTATTGGGTAAGCATAAACAAAGAAATCCGTGGAATAGAGTCCAGAAATAGACCTACATGTCCGGCCAACTGATTTTTGGTAATAGTGCCAAGATAATTCAATGGAAAAAAATCGTCTTTTCAACAAATGGTACTGAACAACTCAATATTTATATGAAAAAAACTGAATCTTGGCCTATACTTCACATCAAAACCAAAGTTAACTCTAGATTAGTGATCTAAATGTAAAGGCTGAAATTATAAAGCTCCTCAAAAGGGCCAGCCTGGTGGCGCAGCGGTTAAGTTCACACGTTCCGCTTCAGCAGCTCGGGGTTTGCCAGTTAGAATCCTGGGTGTGGACATGGCACCACTTGGCAAGCCATGCTGTGGCAGGTATCCTACATATAAAGTAGAGGAAGATGGGCATGGATGTTAGCTCAGGGCCAATCTTCCTGAGCAAAAAGAGGAGGACTGGCAGCAGATGTTAGCTCAGGGCTAATCTTCCTCAAAGAAAACATAGGAGACTATCTGTGCAAGTTCTGATTTCTGATTTCTCAGAAAAGATACAAAAAGCCCTAAGCATAAAAGAAAAAATGGATAAACTAGGCTTCAAAATTAAAAACTCCTGCTCAACAAAAGACCTATTAAGAAAATGAAAAGGCAAGACAAACAGTGGGAAAATATTTAAGATACATATCTCATATCCATATTACATAACTCCTACCAGACAAATCCAACTTTTAAAAAAGTCTTGAACAGATATTTCTCCAAAGAACTACTATGAATGACCCGCAAGCATATGAAAGATGCTCAACATCGCTAGTCATCAGGGAAATGCATAAAACCACAATGATAGACCAGTACCCACCCGCTAGAATGGCTAAAATTAAAAAACAGTACCACCACCAAATGCTGTAATATGTTACAGCAACTGTGGAAAACTATTTGGCAGTTTCTTAAACAAACATAAATTTGCCCTCTGACTCAGCAATTCCACACCCAAGTATTTACTCTTACGAAATGAAAACAAAGGTCTACAAAAACGCTTGAACAGAATGTTCACCATAGTTTTATTCATCACAGCAAAAATCTAAAACAACACAAGTGCGCTTCAACAAGAAAATAGTTAAGAGAATCATGGTATATCCATAAAATGAATCACTACTCAGCAATAAAAAGGAAAAAACTACTGATCCATGCAACAATATGCATGAATCTCAAAAAGAACTTTACTCAGTGAAAGAAACCAAGCACAAAGAGTATAAATTGGCTGATTCCATTTTTATGAAGTTCAAGATCGGGCAAAACTCTGCTTAGGGCATAGAAATCAGAATAGTGGTTGCCTCTAGGAGGAGGGAAGGAAATAAGTGGAATTTGTTAGGATGGTGAAAACATCATGTAAAGATCTGTGCATATAATTACAGGATGTAATTATACCTCAATAAAAAACAAGATGCAGTTTACATCTATTAAAAACACTACCACTCAATGCAGGTAAGGTTTATATAAAATGATCACTGAGCAATAGGTCTTCAAACCTTCAAAAGTAGTTTAAAGGGGGCCGGTCCCATGGCCTAGTGGTTAAGTTCAGTGCACGCAGCTTCGGCAGCCCAGGTTCAGGCCTCGGGTGCAGATCTACGCCACTCAACAGTGCCCATGTTGTGTGGCAACCCACATACAAAATAGAGGAAGACTGGCACAGATGTTAGCTTAGGGTGAATCTTCCTCAAGCAAAAAGAGGAACAGATGTTAGCTCGGGCAACTCTTCTTCAGCACAAAAATAATAAAAATAAAAATAAATAAAAATAGATCTAATAAAACTGTATTTTGAAAAAGTAGTTTAGATATTTGAATCAAGAGCCTTAAAAAACCTGCCTACCCTAAATATGTAATCAAATGCACTTCAAAAAGTTCCAGTAGGATAAATCAATCATTAAGAGTGATTATCTGTTAGGGTGGGAAGGAAAAGATCGTCGTTAAGAAAGACTTCCACTTTTATTCGTGCATGTGCATGTCTGTGTGTGTGTGTGTATACATATATTCAATTTACTTTTTTTAACCCCTGAGATTATATTCACGTAATACTTCTGTAAAATTTAAAACAGTAAAATAACTCCCAAGCGTTCATATGCTTTTTCTCATCTCACTTCGCAAAAGCTTCCAAATATTTTTACAATAATCATGAGTTGCTTTAATAATATTTATATCTTAAACCCTAGACTTTTAAAAACTTGAACATAAACTTTATAAAGCTTTTCATTCATTCTTTAAAAGGGAAATATTTGAACTAAGAAAATATTTTGCTGGTGATGATTGTACATCTTTGTGAACATACCATAAACCACTGAATTGCATACTTTAAAAGGTGATTTTATGGTTATGTGCATTATATCTCAATTTTAAAAAACAAAAGTATTTTACTTCTGAGGTTACAATGTCTCCTATATTCTTTAATGTACTGAAGGAACTAGGGACATTTGAGCAGACTAATGCTTTAACACATTAAGGCAATTACACTTTTAAACACTAAGTAATTGCCAAGTGTCAAAAAAGGCACTTTATACCAGGTACGGCAGATTCCCAGTTGCCCACACATATCCATTAATCCCTTCTTCCTTACTAACAGGAGTGTGATTTTGCTTGATATTGCAACATGCTCAGTTATAAAATATTTTCTCCCTTTGTCCTACAGTTATTCAGAGTAGCTGCATGATTCTGTTCTAGCCAATGAGATATAAATAGAAATCCACTGTCGGAACTTCCAGGAAAGCTCCTGATCTCCCAATAAAAGAGGGAAAGACTCAGCTGGTACTCTCCTCCCGCCCTTTGCCTTTCCCCTCTTTTCTGCTTAGCATTTGGACACGATGACTGACAGTGCAACAACCATCTTGTGGCTGAACCAAATTTTGGCTAAATCACTGTCTGGCAAAACTGGAAACTAGAAGGACACTTCCATGGGCAACTACACCAACCCTGGACAGACTATTTCCAAGCTGCTTATGATGAGAAAAAATAAAATCCTTAATTGGTAAGCCATTGTAGTTGGAGTTCTTCTATATGCGGATGAATAAAATTCTGATACAATGATCAATACAACAAATGAAAACTATACATCATTACTGACAACTAAATTAACCTATCAATTAATTCCAAAGGGAAACCAACAGAGATCATACCTTAACAGCAGTGTTTGGTTTCATACCACACCGGTAGGTCCTTGCTATGTGTGGAGTAAGCTGGATTTCCTTGGTAAGCTGCCTCCATTTTCTACACTCGGGTTTTGTACATTGAACCTAGACGGAAAGTAGTAAGTCAAGGTCAATGAGTTGCCTAATCTCCAGCTGACATTTTTATCCTCTACCACTCACTGTCATCTTCTCCATATGATTTGACCAAGCTTTCAGCACTTCTAAGTACTCTTTCTTCCCCTTGCATCACCGCCACCCACATAATCCACTTTTATCCCATCCGGGTAATTTCTGATTCAATACTAGCTCAGGCACCAGGAAAGTGCAAAGGGGATCTGACTACTGCTGTCAGAAAGATTTTCCAGCTCTAAGCCAAGGAAATAATCAGAGTTAAGTTTAGTTACAGTTAGAAAGCATACACACTAAATGTAACGTGGTCTCCTGGTTTGGATCCTGGAAGAGTAAAAAGACACTAGTGAAAAAACTGATGAAATCCAAACAAAGTCTGTAACGTAGTTATTACTACTATACTAACATTAATTTCTTAGTTTGACAAATAATCATGGTGTGTTGTATGATAACATTAGGATAAACTGGGTGAAGGATATATAGGAACTCTCGGTACTATGTTTGCAACTTTTCTGTAAATGTAAAATTGTGCCAAAACAAAAGATTTTATTTAAAATAAAAGTATGCAGATATCTATATGCAAAAGAATGAAGTTGGACCACTACTTCACACATACACAAAAATTAACTCAAAATGGATCAAACACCTTAATGTAAGAGCTAAAATGATAAAACTCTTAGAAGAAAACATGGGAGTCAAACGTCATGACCTCAGATTTGGCAATGGATTTTTAGATATGACACAAAAGCATAAGCAGCCAAAGAAAAAATGGGTAAACTGAACTTCATCAAAATTAAACATTTGTGCACCAAAGGGCACAATAAGTGAAAAGAGAACCTATAGGAGAAAATATTTGCAAATCACACATCTGATAAGAGTTTAGTATCCAGAATATATAAAGAACTCTTACAACTCAACAAAAAAAGACAAACAACACAATTTAAAAATGGACAAAAGATCTGAACAAATATTTCCCCAAAGAAGATATACAAATGGCTAACAAGCACACAAAAAGATGCATCAGTCATTAGGAAAAAGCAAATCAAAACCACAATGAGATACCACATCATACCCACTAGGATAGCTAGAATAAAAAAAAAATGGAAAATGAGCTGGTGAGGATGCAGAGAAATTTGAACCCTCATACATTACTGGTGGGAATGAGAGATGGTGCAGCTATTAGGTAGGAAAAGAGTTTGGCGGTCCTTTAAAGACTTAAACATAGAATCACCATATGACAATAACAATTTTATTCCTAGGTATATACCAAAAAGAATTGAAAACAGGTGTTCAAGCAAATATTTGTACACAAATGTTCATGGTAGCACTATTTGCAATAACTAAAAGGTAGAAATGACCCGAATTACTATCAACAGATGAATGGATAAATAAAACGTGGCAAATCCATACAATGGAATATTATTCACCCATAAAAAAGAATTAAGTATTAACACATGCTACAACATGGATGAACCTCAAAAACATTATGCTAAATGAAAGAAGCCAGTCGCGACAGGTCACATACTGCCTGATTCCTTTATATAAAACATCCAAAATAGGTAAATCCATAAAGACAGAAAGCAGATTAGTGGTTACCGGGGGCTGACGGGAGAGAGAAATGAGAGGTGACTGCTTAATGGGCACAGGTTTCCTCTGTGAATGATGAAAATGCTCTGGAATTAGATAAGAGGTAGTGGCTGCACAACATTGAGAATATACTAAACGCCACTGAATTGCACATATTAAAATAGTTAATTTTATGTTATGTGAATTACACTTCAGTAAAAAAATTGTGCAAGAGAAGCTCAGAATTACCTACATTAAAAAAACTGGCAAATCATTTATTAAATGATGATATATTTACCTTATATATGCAATCACTAAAACATATTTTCAAAGAATGGCTAAATGGAAAAATAATATAAAGTTAAATTAATAAAAAAACTAAAAGTTACCAAAAACTTATATGCAAAGTATGATTTTACACCTAATTAGGATTTGTATATAAAGCATGGAATCGTGTTTAAACATACACATAAAAATACAAACAGAGGGGCCAGCCCAGTGGCATAGTGGTTAAGTTCATGCACTCTGCTTTGGCAGCCTGAGGTTAGCAAGTTCAGCTGCCAGGCGTGGACCTAGCACTGCTTGTCAAGCCATGCTGTGGTGGCATCCCACATAAAATAGAGGAACACTGGCATAGATGTTGGCTCAGGGCAAATCTCCCTCACCAAAAAAAAAAAAACAATTGAACAGAAAAAAAGATCAGAGAGATATGTACCAAGCTTAGCAACAGCTACCACCAGCTGGTGGTGAGTCTTTAGTTTCTTCTTTATACTATGTTAAATTATCTAAGTTTTCTACAAAAATAAAAAATGTGAATTGCTTTACTAGACATAGAACAATAAATGCAGTAAGAGAAAAAGATTTGCTGAAAATTGGTATTTTCATCCAATGCTCTTGCTTTTAGCTCCACAAATGTTTCAGAGAACAATAATGGGTTATCCTTTTACCCAGTAGGGCAGCTGCTGGTCTGCCATGAAAGCTTTGGGACTAGGTTCAGTTTTTCCATTGCTAGTCCATATTTTTTTCCACGTAGTATACTTGTCATATCCATCCTTATGGCTGAAAAAAAAAAAAAAATAAACATATCAAGTTAATCAGGTTTTCAAAATAGAAGGCAGGTTAATAAATCTTATGTAAAGGACTTAACTCGCCATATTATAAGGAGGGGGAATGTTATTCCAGCACCCATAAAACGAGTTGTCAGTTGAGTATCTGAAACTATTAAGAAGGGGTGGCTACCTGTCCAGAGCCTTCTAGTCGTCAGCATCCTCCCCAAAATCTTTGCATCCCTCCCCATGCACCGTCACACAACAGCAAAGCAGCTCCTAGATTTTTCAGAACTTGCAGACTAAAGAAATCAACTGTCTCACAGCAGATATTTTTTGAGCCCTGAGCGTGCACACACGTAAGCACGCGCGCACACATGCATACTATGTCATCAAAGTTCTGGCACAGCTGTAGTCAGCACAGGCATTGACTGAAATGGTGGAATAACTCAGTAAGCCTGGAGGCTCAGTCTTAACTGTCTGACTCCCTCCACTGCCCCTGCCACTGTCCCCTCCACCACAGAAACCTCAAACAATTAGCGAACAAACCTTCTGTAGTAATGGTCAAAGCATTCATTACAGAAATGCTCCCCACAGGAGAGGTGATACCATCGAGATGTGTAGCCATTTTTGGCGCATCTGAAAACAGCAAAAACATGTAGCTTTGGTGACGAATAAACATTTCTTCCCACTTTTTTTTTAAAACATGGATCAAGCACCTCCTATGAGCCCATTTTGCATTATCTCCACTTAGAATCCTAACAACAGGGGAAACAAAATGGATGAATGATACATAATAAGACATGGTGAGGACACAGGGACTAGACCAGTGGTACCTAACCCAGCTGGCTGCACCTGAGAAGGGCCTGGGGCTTTGGAGTTTTATCAAGACGCCCTGGAGCAATGATAGCGTTTTACGACATGAAACAAAGGGTGTCACTGTGCTTGGTGTAAGGTCATGTTGAAGGAGAGAAGCCCAGTCTCTAGCAATAACATCTGACCCAATACTGAACAGTAAACAAGTCTGGCCAACTGGAATCTGACCACTGAGCAAGCAATCTGACAAACATAACCTGTCAAACAGCCAATAATGTAGTAAAAGAATGAAATACAATGCCATTATGAACACTAGCACCCCACCTCTCTGTGATTAAAAAAAAATATGCGATTTTTTTCCAGGTTGTATTGAATCTTAAGCCTTAATTGAAGATTTTTCTCTAGAAGTAAAAAGTCATGCTTGGGTCATCCTAATAAAAATGGCAAGAGTGCAATTAGCTACAGAGTTTCAATGAGACCTGTATATGTCTATTGGAAGAGGAGGTATGTTATATGAGGGAGAGCACAGAGAAAAGTAAACACATGGTGGTCTTACAGGGAGCTCAAGGGTTCTCTCTACCGTCTCCCCACCTCTTACCCTATCCCACCTTCAACCCCCCCAGAGAGGTACAGCTATTGTCAGTCGGATTTGAGGACACTGGCCACTATGCAGAGCTGATAAGGCTAGGTCTAACAGGAGGAGCATATAAGAGGGGGTGGTGTGTACAGAATATACGAGTACTGTCTCTATTATTAGATGACTTACAGTACGTATATCTATCTTTAGGAAAACTATCTTCGAGGATGATGGTTCCCACAAAGAATGCTCTCACAGGCAGGAATGTGAGGCCAAGACACACCATCTAAACAGACCTTTCAGAAGCACTTGCAAAGCACACAGGACACGTTGCTGTACAGCCCGCCTTTTCACATTTCCTGTACTTCTTCTCTGACCCACCGTCTTCATCCTCGTCTGTTGTCTCTGTTGCTTTTTTCTTTGCCTGAGGAAGAACCAGCTGAGGTTAACCTTTCACTGGCATAGTCAAGGGTGAAGGTGGTGGAAGGTTTATTACTGAAATCACTTCCACGTTAGGAGGAGGTCTAAACGTGAAGGTCAACGACATCGTGGCAATAGTTTAGGGGCTGACAATACAGCAATTTTCCTGAGACTGCACTGCGTAAATAATTCACTAACTTGCTAGAAATATAGAAGTAGCACTTTAACAATAGGTCTCTGAGCAGAGAACTAAAATGCACATGAGGCTTTCTTAGGAAAAAGCTGCGATCAGTCAAAATAAAAGCCACTCTCAAATTAAGATTCTTTTTTCCTTTACTTAGAGCAGTTACATCCTCTCAGTACTGCAGATGAAAAACCAGGTGATGGATAAAAACTGGACTGTTGGTGGTGAACACGATGCAGTCTATACAGAAACTGAAATATAGTGATTACACCTGAAATTTACACAATGTTATAACCCAATATGACCCCCATAAAATAATTTTTAAAAAACTAGAAAAATTCTAGAAAAAGAATTACACCATTCAATATTTTTTTTAAAAGCCCTACAAAAGGGATGGCAGCCAGTAACCCGCCAACAGCACCCAACCAACTATAAGCTGAAGTCCAAATTCCTGTGAGTGACACAAGTCAAGTATGAGCTGGCCCCAGCTCATATCCTGGAGGCAATCACACAGCTGCAATTCTATAAACACCCACGCTGATTTATGCTCTATACCTTATCTTTGCTGTTTCTGCTGCCAGATATGCTTTTTTCTACATACTATCACTTTATTGCACTGGACTGTGATTGTCCTGGGGTGAATTTCTCCACTAGATCGCAAATTCCTTGAGGACTGGAATTATATCTTTTCATCTCTAATTCTTCAGTCTCAATCCTAATAATGCCGTGTGCTCAAAACAGATGCACTGAATGAATGAATGGCTAATACCTGCCTCCCGGAGCTCCTCAAAGGAAGACTATCCGGAGAATGATCAAAAGATGCTTTTTTCTTTGTCCTCCCCCGTGGAGTTGCCATTGTATCAGAAAGTCTGCAAAAAAGAAAAGAAAAGAAAAGAAATCATTAAATATTAACATCTGCTAATACTTTCAACACTCTGGAGCAGTGTTATTATGTAATTTTGTAGGTAAGAATATATGCTCTGGGGGCTGGCCCAGTGGCATAGCAGTTAAGTTCGCATGCTCCACTTCAGCAGCCCAGGATTCATGGGTTCGGATCCCTGGAAGGGACCTATACACTGCTCATCAAGCCATGTTGTGGCTGCATCCCACATACAAAGTGGAGGAAGATTGGCACAGGCGTTAGCTCAGTGAAAATCTTTCTCAAGCAAAAAGAGGAAGATTGGCAACAGATGTTAGCTCAGAGCCAATCTTCCTCAACAATAACAACAAAAGAATATATACTCTGCAGTTAGATTGCCTGAGTGTGAAGCCACTGCTTTCAAGTTACTTAAATTCTTTAAGCCTGAGTGTTCTTATATATAAAATGTGCATAGCAAGAGTGTACCACAGTACTGGAGTGAGGATTAAGTAAGATAACCTATTTAAAGCACCAGGCCTGTCATATTACAAGTATTCAACAAATGTTATCCATTAGTAGCATGTACATTTCAAAATATAAAAATGAGAAACACACCACACAAATGACCAACAAACAAATTACACTATCTTTCTAAAATTCAATAAGTAAAAACACCTAGTTTTTGTCCGTTATGTTCCTCTCCATCTTACTGTGTCTTCTTAGCAGTTCCTGAATTTTGATCTCTTATTATACTTTAAAAGGAAAACTCACTCATTCCTTCCCAGTAGAACTCAACAAATAAATCTCAGGCACACTGTACAGTCACTACTGAATATGGGAATCTGGGTTAGAGTGTCACTGGTATCTTCTACTGAAAAAATGTTATGAGTTCTCAAACTAGTCTAATAACAGCACAGTTACACAAATATTAAGAACCAAAAGTCTACAAGAAAATAATGCATAGTGATCATGAATAATTAAGAGTTATCAAGTATTTTTCCAATTAAATTAGATAAGGAATGAAAGATGCTTAGCATAAATAAGTACTCAATAATATATGGATTCTACAATTATCACACATCTCCTCCCCTGATCCAGCGTATTTACTACACACACACTTACAGAAAATGATAGCATGAAAAATAAATAGGATATACCTATGGATAAGGAATTTGAAAGTGGAAAAGTGTTATTGTAAGATACAAATTTCACATATATAATCTCGAGCTTTGAGAAAAGCTTTGAGGAGCTTGTAATCCTAATGTTTCACATCTCCGGGTTGTTCCAACATTGATTAAGAGCATTTTTCATGGATTATTAACATCATGTGAAAACTTTCAGTATGCCATCCACAACGACTTTGAGAAATTTTGATACCAACGTTATGGATAATTTTCCTTCGACTCAGTCTTCATTTTCTCAAAACCATTTTGTTAGTTGTGAACACGTAAAGCCTATACATATTCTGAAATGCATTATAGTTCTTCAAGCATTAAATAAGTTGCCATTTAGTTCTGCAGCACTCATTATACTGCCACACAAAGCGCTAATCATGTTTAAAGCATTACCGTCTATCTATAATTGTTAGACCCAAAGAAGGCTTTCGGGATCACATTTGTAGTTTCCAAAGGCTGTCCAATCTAACAAATCTCTTTATATAAAAAACGTATCTCACATTATTCATAAAATGAACCACAAATAAAGCATATGTAAATATGTAAATGTACAGTAAATGTAAGTGTTGCAGCAAAAATATTTGCATCTAATGCAGGGAACGTAAATAAAATTAGCCTAGGTTTGTGCAACATTTGACCCTGTCATCCAGGAATGCAAGAATTCCCAAAAGAAAGCGTAGTTTCTGGAAATTTCACCAAACATTTTTAATCCAACTGTATACTGGAAAATATGTATTTAATTGCAATAGAAAATAATATATTCGGGAAGTCGTTAAGAGGAAACGAAAACATCAGCTACAAAAGCCATTATTGTCTATGCTATCTGGGAAAAATATAACTGAAGATTTTTAGGACAGCACATTTTTTACCTTTAGTTATACAATTAATAGTTATGTACCCTTACCCTTTTTTGACACTTCCTATAATTCTGTACTTTCACTATTACTGAGTTCTTGTCGATTAAAATGGAGGGAAAAATTTTTAAGTAAAGTTGGAAGGACTACATTTATTGCGCTTTTAAATACAATCTTAGAAATGCTGATCAAAGTGTCATTAAAACAAACTAGTACACTGAAAGTGCTTTCCCACCTGGTTTTTCAAATTAACAAACACACCTAACTTTAACTATAATCAACTTGTTTCAGGTTCAATGTGATTTTATAAGCGTATTTCTTCCTAATTTTAAATTCATAGCTTTGGTTTTCTTTTAATGTGACAAGAGAGAAAAACAGTGGGGTTTTTTGGGGGTAAATATGTAAGCGGATATATCAATGTCTAGATTTCTATTTTAATAATTCCCAGGATTTTTTTCTGAAGTAGCTTATTCAGAAAGTTTTTTTTAAAAAAACACACAGAATTCATAAAAATATGAATCAAAAGGACTCCAGGTTGGGATAAAAATTTACAGTGATGTCAGCATAATTTCTAAAAATAGGACAGACTACTAGAAACTTCTTCAGAGACCAGAGAAACAGGAATTTCCCTTTGGGCTGTTAAAATACGGCAGGACAAGCACCTGACTACACTCACACTAATGAAATTTTCCGAAATATGGATCCAGTTCAACTGCCTAAAGGTTTTGTTGACTACTTTCTCTGCCTGGAAGACAATGAATTATTGATGCTCATTTTCCCACGTACCTCCTGAAGAAACCTCTCCACTCGCCTTTCTTCCACTAAAAGAGAGATTTTTTAAACACAACCAAACAAAACGCAAAAGCCTTGAGTTGTGTGCGTCTATGTGGAGCGCCGGATCTCCACGCTCACCCAGGGAAGGCTGGGCCTCCATCTGGCTGGGTTCCATGTCACCGAACCCCAACTTTCTACAGCTGGGCCTGCCTCTTCCTTCCTCTTTCACCTGCCAGCTGCCAGGCTGTTGACTAACACAGCTACCGTAATCGGGCCGCCCCCTCCGGGTCCCCAGTCCCGGAGGAGTTACCCCAGCAACCTGGCAATGCTGGTCGTGTCTCGGCGCGTGCCGGCTGCGCCGGAGTCTTACTACAACACCTGCGAGGCTGTGCCGGCTGGGCGCCGCCACACTACCGGCTGGAAAGAACACGCGAGGGAGTTCCCACACCCGGACTATGGGTTTCCCCCCGCAGCAGACGCTCCCCAGGTGACAGGGCTCTGACAGCCCCCAGGAGGGAGCCCCAACGCTCCCCGGGCCAGCTGCAGCCGCCTCGCTTTCCGAAAAGCTTTCTCGTCTCTTCTCCGAACTCGGAGAAGCAACAGCCTCCGGGGCTCACCTTTGCGCTGAAGAGGTGCAAGGAGTCGCGTGGAGAAGGCACCGCTGGACAGAAAGGAAACATTGTAGGAGGGTTAGGAGAGACCCGCAACACGCGAGGAATTGGGGAACGCGGTCTCGCAACACCCCAGCCTGAGAAGTCCCCCTTCCGCGGACGGGGATCCCCACCCCGCACCCCGCTTCCAAGCCGGGGAGCGAGGTCTCAGCCCTCGGGCACGCGTCCACCGCCCACCCGGGCGAGGGGCGCTGCACCGGGGGAGAGGGAGAGCTTGCACCCCAGCTAAACTGCTTTGTGCAGAGCTGTCACCCGAAATCCGCCGCCGCCCCCACGCCCGCCCCCGGAGCCGCCGGCCCCCCACCTCGGAGCGCCGGTGAGACGGTGCGCGCCGCCTCGGGCTGGGGGCGCCTCTCCGGAGCCGCGCGCCGCGAGCACAGGACAGCAGGTTCCGCGCCGCGAGCCGCAGCCTCCGCTCGGCCGCCGCCGCCGCCGCCGCCGCCGCCGCTTCCGCCCCTGTCACGGCGTGACCCGGGGTGGGAGGAGCCGGCGGGCCCAGGGAGGAGGACCGTACCCGCCTTCGCCTTCGCCGCGGCGCTCGCCCCGCCCTGGCCATTTCCGCCGCTGCGCAAGCCGGGGCGCCTGGGGAGGGGGCGGGGCCTGGCCGCCGGGGCGGGGCCGGGGGCGGAGACGGGGCGCGCCGTCCTAGCCCGTGGCCGCCGCCGGGGCGCCAGAGCCAGCTGAAGGCAGCCGGGCGCGCGAGAGGTAGGCTCTCCAGGGCGCGGAGAGGGTGCGGGTGAGAAATGGGACGATTGGCTAGGCGTGAGCCTGTGATAGGATTCCAGAATGGGCATCCTAACAAGCCCGGACGGCCCAGCCGTCTGCGCCCTGAAATGGCGTTCAGGGAGCAGAGCGGGAACTGGAAATCACAAAGTCCGGCCGGCCGTGACCTTTCTGAGTCCATGATTTAAAGTGACCCCGAAGTATTTTTTGTATCAGTGATTTTTTAAGAAAAGAGAAATCATTGCCATAATAGTGAGTGATGCCCTGGGGGCGCGTTGGGGGGTGGGCGGGGACACGGACTGGTGTGCTGTAAATATTGTCTTGCTCCGTGGTGGTTACACAGGTGTATGCATGTGTAAAAACTCACTGAGCCATGCTCTTACAATTTGTGCACTTTAGGGAAGTTATTCTTTAATTTAGCGAAATTTAAAAATAAACCTAAAGCTGAAACTTTTTTTTTTTTTTTTAAAGTGAGGGAGGAAACTAGACTTGAGAGTCCAAGGAGGACTTCTGTGACGGCACTGGCTCATCTGCTGTTTCCGTACGTGAGTGGGATTGATTGTGGAATTGGCCTTTCCTGATTCTTATAATTTGCACTTTTATCTTGTTGTGGAAACTTTTTATTTCTCCAGGAAAAGACGTAGACAAGGACCCGTTGAGAAGCTATTGGAACAGCTAAGGACTAATTTATATTCGTGATGTTAAGTTGTATTTCAAGTTTGTGTGAAAGGGATAGAGTTGTACAATTCCAGGTTGCCATGGCTCTATGATAAAATTATGCTTCTCTTTTGTTTTAAGTGGAGAACTGCTTTATGAAGGCTCAAGCTTAGGTTCCAAAGTTTCTGGCTGAAAAGGGAGATGGGAAAAGTGCAACTTTCTTTTGCTTTTGTATATACAATAAAATCAGATACTTCCTCTTGACTTCTCAGAAAACTGAGTCACCTCCTGATGTCAGGGCCTTGAAAAAGCCATTTATCAACAAATGTTTGCTGAGAAGTGAATTTATGGTCCCAATTCCAAGGGAGGTACCTTCTCCTTAAATCCCAGGCACACTGAAGCCAAACTTTTTAATAAAGGGAACTTTACCTGAAATACCTGCTTTTATGCGATGTTTTTCTATTCTCATGGAAAAATCATTAAATTAGACCCTCCAATAATAGCATGCTACTATAATCCAAACTAAATTAGTTTCACTAATGATTCAAAGGGAATATTAGAATTATTGTGTTATACACAATAGTTGGTGGTCTAGAGATTAAGATTCAGAGCTCTCACTGCCTAGGTTCATTCCGGTCAGAGAACCACCCCACCGGTCTGTCAGTTATCATACTGTAGTGATTTCGTGTTGCTGTGATGCTGAAAGCTAAGCCACCAGTATTTCAGACACCAGCAGGGTCACCCACGGTGGACAAGTTTCAGTGGAGCTTCCAGACTAAGACCAACTAGGAAGAAGGACCTGGCCACCCCCTTCTGAAAAAGTTGGCCATGCAAACTATGACTATCGGCAGAGCATTGTCTGATATAGCACTGGAAGTTGAGAGGATGGTGCAAAAAAGACCAGGCAGGGTTCCACTCTGATGTACACAGGGTTGCTAGGAGTGAGAATCTACATGAGGACACTAACAACAACAAATTGTCCTTAATATTGCAAAGTTGACATAGAAAGGACAGGTATTTTCCTCATACCTTTAGAGAGATTTGCAGTTATGTTTACATGTCCTTTTGTTTTTCATTTCCCTTCGTGTGCATTTTCCCATGCAAAACAAGAAGTTATTAGAAAATTATTTGAAAATACAAAATTATGGAGTGGAGATGGGCTATTGGACCCATGCATCTTCTTTTGCTCCCTCCTGAAACCCCACCAAAATGACAACAGGATTTTTTAAGGCATAAACCAGTAGGATAGGGAGGACAGGAGAGGAGATAAAAGCAATAAAATTTTGAAATCTGGAAAGCAGCTGGACAAGCAGTAAAGGATTTTTCCAACTGAAGAAAGATAAATTCTAAACTAGGAATGGGGAAAGCGAGTGAGCGACCCTGTTTGCATTATAGAATCCCCAAATGCTCAGGAATTAGCAGCACCAGATACCTGGAGGTAGGTGGAAGGGTGTGGCTGAAACTAGGAGGATTGCTTGAAATTCTGATTCAGCAAAGACTCAATCTCCAGATCCCTTTCTCACTCCCTGTGACCAAGTATCTGCCCCTTGCCACACGGGCAGACTTCTGGGGGTTTATTCCCTGGAGAGGGCAAAGCAAAGAATCTCTGGACTGGGAAGACACAGTACATAGCTGAGGATGGGGGTACCATACTGAAAATATGGGGATTAATTGAACACAGGTGAAATGAATGCTGGGAGCCTCTCTCCCACTTCTACCCTTCTTTTCTCTTGGGAGTATAAAATCATGGCTCCAAGGGCTTGATCCTTGCAACAGGGATTGGAAAGTCTGGAAAGTCTGACCAGTCCACAGAAAATAAAGATAATGACATCTAGGTTTCCAAATGAAATCCATCATTCTACAGGGAAGCTTACAGTCAATAAGCCCCATCCACATACTTAAACCTCTAATCAGCTTTTTGGTGCCTACTCTTAAATATGAACAGATAATAAGTATTGCTATGCATTTGAGGAAAGCCACTAGAGTGAAAGATAGAAGACAAAACAAAAGATAAAACAAACCAGCAGAAAAAGCAACTCATAAGTAACAGACTATCCGGATAAATAAGAGAAAATATTGTATCCCTTCTATCCATGAAATAATAACAAATAATATAAAAACAGAACATCAGAAACAAAAAAGAGTGCTTGAAAATTAAAGACTTGATAGCAGAAAAGAAAATCTAAATAGAAAGGTAAAGATAAGGTGAAATAAAAATTAAGATGGTCTCAGAAAATAGGGCAAAAAGATGAAGAAATAGAAAATAGGAAAAAAATGAGAAATTTACAATACTAGGTCAGAAGAGTCTACAACCAAATAAAAGGGGTCCCAGAAAAAGAAACAAAAAAAAAGAAGGATGTAAATTGCCATCTGAATAATTCAAGATTTTTTTCAAGATTGAAGCATATGAGCTTCCAGATTAAAAGAACTTGAAAATAGACCCAAAATAAGGCATAGAATTATGAAATTGCAAAAACTAGGGGCCAAGAAAATATTTGAGAGAGAAAAAAATATTGGCCATATGGAAAGTATCATGATCAGAATGGCTTTGAACTTAAGTGATAACTCTGGATGCTAGAAGACAGTGGAATGATTCCTTCAAAATTGTGAGAGAAAATGGTTTCTAACCAAAAATTCTATACCCAGCAAAACTATGCATCAAGCATGGGGAATAGTATGAAGATGTTTTATACATGCAAAGTTGCAAAAACATTTTCTCCCGTGCACCCTCTCTCAGAAAGCTGCTGGAGATTGTGCTTTACCAGTAGAAGGGTGGTAACCAATCAGATGAAGGAAACTTGGTGATTCATCAAAAGATAAGGAAATATCCAGGATGATGATCAAGAGAGATCCTAGAATGCTAGCTGTGCACCAGGAGTAGAAAGCATGCAGGTCAGAAGGCTGCAGGAGAGTCTTCTCCAAGAAGGTGGTGTTGATAGAATATCTGATAACTGAAGAGGTGGTGAGTGTATTGGTAGGAGGTTGGGACAATTGGCAGAGCTGAGAATTAGTAACAAGTACATAGAAATTTTATAAATGAAAAAGCAAGACAGTTATTCACTACAGAGTAAAAAAGTTGTACAGAAAAGGAAAGTAAGCATAGAATACTATGTGGCTTAGCTGTGACTTGTTACCTAGTCATAATAATGTGTACTCCAAATATTTAGTAAAAAATATGCTATGTCTGTATTGAAAGGATAGGAAAAATGAGAAGGTGATGTGTGTGTGTGTGTGTGTTTTGGAAAGTTGAAAGAGAGCTAAGTGCTTATCTTCTGTAGATGCTACCTAGAAATGAAAAATCAAGAAGAAACAAAATAAGCATGCTATTTGGAGATAGTTAGATTTCAAGACTCAATTAAAAGAGTTAAGATGGTTGCCTCTCTTATTGAGAATGGAGACTGCTATTTCATAACTCTGTTGAACTCTTTAAATTGTGTGCATTATAACATTAATAAAAAATGAGAAATAAACATTAAAAAAAATTTTTAAATTAAAAAGTGAAATGCTAGAAAAATTTTTAAGCTTACAAAAGTTATGAAGTGTGGAATGGCTGTTTATTTTCTTGTCCTCTCTGTTTTTTGTTGTTGTTAATTTAAATCAAACCCTTTTACTCTAATGTTAAGATATAATTCAATTTATTTAAACATCTTTCCTAATGTGTAATATGAGGTATGCTTCTACCATCAGACTCAAGAAAAGTAATTTTTTGTATGGCTTTTCCTTGGATGTTGAAATATTTTTAAAAAGCCATACTGCTGATGATAATAGGTTTTTATTTCATTCATCAATAGAATTGCAATGCCCTTAAATGACAACATTGCTAATATTTTCCCTTTAGGCATTGAAGACATCTGCTTGTGAGGCAAAGGTGTCTATGCAACTATGGATGGGACGAGAACTGTACTTGATATTAAAGAGTACTCTGATAGTGAGGTACAGAAAAACCGAGTACTAACTCTGGAAGAATGGCAAGAAAAATGGGTGACCGGCAAAACTATATTTCATCAAGAACAAGGACATCAGTAAGAAATGTTTGGTATATACCAGAGAAATGCTCTATCAGAAACTGACTTTGGAAATAGAAATAATAATATGGTACACATTATTTGATTTTAAGATGCACATTTTTAGTTTTTCACATTTTAACATCTCTGAAATCAGAAAGCATCTATGGCATGTCATAAGTTAACTGGCAATGTTATCTCTTCTCATGGAGAATAATGGTGTGACTTGCAATCGAAGGCATCTTAGATTTATGAAATATGTTCTTTTTTTAAACCCGTGTAGCATCTATGTATCAGTCATGCATATTTATATATATGGCAGGTGCTCAAGTGACATTAATGCTTATATCTCTTTATACCAAAAAATGGCAGTGTTCTGACTTTGCTTTCCAATAGCATGTGTTCCAATAAAGTGTTATCTGTATGGTAGAAGAAGAGAACTTAAGAGAAATTAATAAGTGAGCTAGGATGTTGACCAACATATTCATAGTAGTAGTAGGCTTCGAAGCAGCAGCAATAATTGATGGGCCAGTGCTGAGTAAAGTGATCATGACAGACGTTCCTTGTTCCAGACAGCCACCTCGACTTCCCAAAGGACATTATTTTTATTACACTTGCACAACATGTGGTAGTTCGGGTATCATCCCAGAACTATTGTATGTGTTCTCTCTGTCGTGTAGATGGCCTTGGAAGAGCCGCGTCTTTACAGAGGGAATTAACTACAAGAATTAAACTTTTCAGAGCTATTTCTGAGACCTGAGTACACATTCAGAGACCTTACTATAAAAGGAAGCTTAAAAATTTAGTGGATCCAGAGGCTCCCCCACATCACACACACACACACACACACACACACACACACACACGTATACATTTGGGAAATTAATAAAGAATTTTCAAAATATATCAACCACAGAAAAAAATAATTTTTAATTACTAATCAGAAAAGCTCCAGGTTTAAGTCAGATTGACCACTTACTAGTTATGTGACTGAGTAAGTTTCTTGACCTTCCTGTTTCTTCATCTGTAAACTGGAGATTATAATAATTAATGTTATCTACTTTGTAAAGGTGTTAGGAAAATTAAGTGAGATAATGCATGAAAAGTATGTAGCATCATACAAGTGTAGTCCTTTCCTCTGTGC
The DNA here is from genome assembly GCF_037783145.1 of Equus przewalskii. Taxonomy (NCBI): domain Eukaryota; kingdom Metazoa; phylum Chordata; class Mammalia; order Perissodactyla; family Equidae; genus Equus; species Equus przewalskii. The sequence goes on along the minus strand of NC_091849.1, from coordinate 17,275,227 downwards.
ATTGGGCTAATTAAAACAAAATATTTTTTTCCTCCCCAGGCTATTAAAGAAGCATTTGGATGCTTTTCTTAAAGGCGAGAGTGGACTGAAGGTGTTTTTTCCTCTTTGTGGAAAAGCAGTTGAGATGAAATGGTACGAGCAGATAAGCATTAACACACTTTCTTTTTTTGATGATAAATACCTTGAGTAAATGTTTAACAGGATATAGGTTAAAAAATTCCATTCTCAGGAAATGCACAAGGATTCCTTCTTTTTGTAGACAATTACTAATGGGTTCATAGAGATAATATTATCAAATAGTAAGACACAGAAGAAACAGATGTGACCTAGTATTTCTGTATTTAGTTTCTAATAAAAGAATTAGTTTGGAACCAATAGTGGTGGGGGGACCATTCTACCATCCTTCCCTCTTAAATCTCCTACATGTTTGTGCACAGTTTAGTTTTTGTAGGTGGTTTAGGAATTTAGCTAAGTTAATTTTAGATAGTTTAAGTAGAGATGGACAGAAAAATTCAAAATGAATTACAAGTTTTTAGCAAGACAGTGTGTCTAAACCACAGTTCAGCTCAACTCTCCTCGCCCAGTGTGAGCACATAGGAGTTTTTGTTTTCATGAATCATTGTTATAAAGCCAGTGATGAAGAAAGAATTTCTTGTGAGTAATTTCTGTGAAGAGAATTCATCTTAATTAACAAGCTACTATTCCTACGAGTTACACTAAAGTCACAAGCCTGGCAATCCTTTCTATCCAGAAGTCTGTTTGTAATGATAATATACAGACACTATCGTACATGCCAAGACATCCCTTAATTTATAAGCTTGAATGTTAAGAACTTTGATCATTAAGCAGGAAAAGAAAAAGAAAAATATATATGGAAAAAGATTAGTAAATGAAAACTTAGTAACTTCAAAATGCTCTGTTCCCTACAGAAATATAGGTGGCCAACCCACGGAATACATATGCATTTGGAGTAGAAATGCAGGCATGTTTGCAGCCAGCCCACACTGTCTCAACTTGTAGGTGAGAGAATTTGTGAAATGGCTGCTATAGCATAAGAGTCTAGTGTGGCCATGAAATTGAGAACATTTAAACTATATTGGTAGACTTATATACACCCTTACCAACTCACTGAACCAGAAAGAGTTACTTTGGAAACTATGTGCAAGAAAAACATAAATGGATTGTCTTATTGCCATGTCATAAGTGCTAACAATTCAGCTGTAGCAGAGGTTTTGAGACAAGATTAGGAAATGGTATGATGAAACAGCCAATTAAATGGGATTGTTGAATATTTTGGGTCTGAGGTCATTTGTAATAAACATACCAGAACTAAGCCATGGTAATTGCATGTAAGTTATTATATTAGAGGGTTTTTCACTTATGTAACTAATTTGTGTATTGAGGTCTATACAGATAGCAGATGTGAATAGATAAACTATGAGCTGAGGCCCAAAAGCATTAAAATAAAATGTTTAAGACATTTTCGTAGATTTTTTTTTTAAGGGCAATATATTCCACTATAATCCAGCCTACACCAGTCTGTAGTAGGCTATGCTTCATTTTTCCGTATGTTGAATGGAAAGGAAAATCCACGAAGCTTGTTGGGATGATGTTTTTGTTTATATTTTGTAATTTCAAAAAAATATGAAGAATACAAAAATATATTCCCTGTGTGTTAACTTACAAATTTCCTAGGAAATATGAAAGGCAAGTTATTAGTATGTTTATTTTCGAATTATAAATAGTTCATGCTGTGCCCACATTGAAAGTGTGTAGTCTTGTGTGGGAAATAGGTACAGTCAGTTCTGCTGTCCTTCTTGTTTTGAAAGTGCAAATTTCATTTCTAACTCCATTGATATATGAGGGAACAATTTGAGCATGACGTGAATTTCACATTTGCTTCTGTGTGATTTCATCTGCGAGAAACATGAGGTGAAACCAGAAAGCTATGCCCAGCTGAACTAAGCCATGTGAGAATAGACAAAACGCACCCATGTGCACACCTCAGACATCTCTCTGATACCTCAGTTCACCCTATCAGCTGTCAGCCACTGCCATCCACAGCTGGTCTGAGAAGTTTCCATTTGATTTTCAGTAATCCTCCTGCCATCACTTCACAGTAACTTGAAAGCTACAGCCCTTCCAATGCCCACTGCTACCAGTAAACTTCAGGTCTTTCTCGAGATAAAGTGCCACATCATAGCATTTATATTATTTCGTAACCATTTAACATGTGTAAAACAGTGCTGCCATTAGGTTTCTGTCTTTTTCCTTTTTTTTGAGGAAGATTAGCCCTGAGCTAACATCTGCTACCAATCCTCCTCTTTTTGCTGAGGAAGACTGGCCCTGAGCTAACATCCGTGCCCATCTTCCTCTACTTTATATATGGGACACCCACCACAGCATGGCTTGCCAAGCGGTGCCATGTCCACACCCAGGATCCGAATCCGTGAACTCAGGCCCCCGAAGCGGAATGTGCGCACTTAACCGCTGGGCCACCGGGCAGGCCCCTCTTTTTCCTTTGAAGGTGACACTGATGAAGTTTTTTAACATTGTGCCACATCCTCCATTTTCCCCATGAACCTTGTGGTTTTTCATTGCATGATTTTGCATAGTGCGGTGATTTTTAGGGAGGCATATGTTGCATTATAGCAGAACTGACTGTGTTTATTTCATTTGACATAAAATCACTACTGATACTGTGCCTAGGTATTTGTGCCATTAGTATTGTTTTCTCTGGAGTCCAAGATCCCAAGATTGTGAATTCTGTAACTATAAAGCTTGCCAGAAAAACACTGGTTATTTGCACATGGTAATAAAATAAATTTCTGCCTAGCATTTATGGTAAATAAATGGAAATTATAAGGTTATTATAGAAATAGATGCTAATGTTCTAGAGCTGTGCACTCCAATGTAGTAGCTGCTAGCCACACGTGGCTATTTAAACGTAAACTAAATCACACTAGCCACATCTCCAGTACTCAGCAGCCAGTGTGGTTAGTGTCTGCTGGATTGGACAGCACGGACACACACACTTCCATACCCCATAAAGTTTTTTTTGTTTTTTTTTTTTAATTAAGTTAATGATAGGTTACAATCTTGTGAAATTTCAGTTGTACATTAATGTTTGTCATTCGTGTTGTAGGTGCACCACTTCACCCTGCGTGCCCACCCCCCACCCCACCTTTCCCCTGGTATCCACTAAACTGTTCTCTTAGTCCACATTTTTAAATTCCTCATATGAGTGGAGTCATACGCAGATTATCCTTCTCTAGCTGGCTTATTTCACTTAATGTAATTCCCTCAAGGTCCATCCATGTTATTGCAAATGGAATGATTTTGTTCTGTTTTGCAGCTGAGTAGTATTCCATTGTATATATGTACCACATCTTCTTTATCCATTCGTCTGTTGCTGGGCACTTAGGTTGCTTCCATGTCTTGGCTATTGTAAATAATGCTGCAATGAACATTGGGGTACATAGGACTTTTGGGATTGCTAACTTCAAGCTCTTTGGATAGATACCCAGTAGTGGGATGGCTGGATCATATGGTAGTTCTATTTTTAATTTTTTGAGGAATCTCCATACTGTTTTCCATAGTGGCTGCACCAGTTTGCATTCCCACCAGCAGTGTATGAGGGTTCCTTTCTCTCCACAACCTCTCCAACATTTGTTACTATTAGTTTTAGATATTTTTGTCATTCTAATGGGTGTAAGGTGATATCTTAGTGTAGTTTTGATTTGCATTTCCCTGATGATCAGCAATGATGAGCATCTTTTCATGTGCCTATTGGCCATCCATATATCTTCTTTGGAGAAATGTCTGTTCATGTCCCCTGCCCATTTTTTGATCAGGTTGTTTGATTTTTTTTGTTGTTGAGTTGTGAGAGTTCTTTATATATTATGGATATTAAGCCTTTGTCAGATATATGACTTGCAAATATTTTTTCCAAGTTAGTGGGTTGTTTTTTTGTTTCAATCCTGTTTTCATTTGCCTTGAAGAAGCTCTTTAGTCTGATGAAGTCCCATTTGTTTTCCATATCCCATAAAGTTTTAATGGACAGAGCTGATTTAGAGAAATTGAAAAACATTTCTAATCTGTACGAAGCTTTTCAATTAGAAATGCTTCTAATCAAATCTATTTGTAGTAAATCAACATTTTAAGGTTTAATTTCGCAATTTTTAAAAATTTTTCCTAAGGTCATAGAAATCAGTTTTTCAGAATCCCATATAACATAAGGTTTGAGAATATATAGATCCATTTTCTATGGATCTACATATGAAACCCTTTCTATGAAACCCTGTGAACCTGAATTCATGTAACTCCCTTAAAATTAAGGAAAATGTATGCTTATTGGGGTATAGCCTTTTATTTCGTACTGTATTTGAAATAAAAATTAAGTGTAAATATATGATTTTATGCAGGTTTGCAGACCGAGGACACAGTGTGGTTGGCGTGGAAATCAGTGAACTTGGGATACGGGAATTTTTCACAGAGCAGAATCTTTCTTATTCAGAAGAACCAATCATAGAAATTCCTGGAGCCAAAGTATTCAAGGTTTGTTTTGTTTTTGATAAGTAATTATTTCCATATGCCCACAAAAACAGGTTTTTCTCAGCGTGAGTAAGCAGGAATACTATACGAGTGTCAGATGACCCCCTTTATCACACAGATTCACCTAGACATTATATAGTATAAGAACCAGGGGTTAAAAAGGTAGATGAAAGATGCTGATAGCTAGATATGGACAAATGTATATATAAGCACTGAGGTCTGAGAGCCCATCTGTATTCATGTTTTAGGTTTGGGTTTGGTTGATTTTTTTGTTTATGAACAGGAATTTCTGAGAACCTGTCTTGGGCCACACCCTGCACAAGACATTGAAGAGATAAAAACACAGTCCCTGCCCTAAAGCATCTCTTAGCTTAGGAGAGAAGGGAAACACCGAGAAAGCTGTTTGTCATACATGGAACTAAGTGTAATGACATAGGATATGAAGGGAACAGAGAGGAGAGTTACTTAACTCAGCCTTGGGGTGCTTCCTGAAGCATGGGACAGACAGGGGCTCAGGTTCATGGTCTCAGATGCCCTGTGAAGCTGGTACTTCATCCTGTACAGTAAGGTTTTAAGTGGGAACATGACATGGCCAGATTTTCTTTGGAGACAAACCACCCTTGTGTCCTCAATGGAAGTACATTTGAAGGAAAGCAGCCTCCTGGCAGAGAGACCAAATAGGAGGCTGCGAGCAGTGGTCCAGGAAAGAGATCTTGAGGCCTGCTCGAGGAGATGATAGGGACATTTAGAGAAACGGGTAGATTAAAGCAATGTTGAAGATGTCAAACTGGGAGGATTTAGTGATTAAGTGAGTGGGGATCGGGGAACAATGAGTTCACAATTCCACTCAGATGACTGGTTGGATGGTAGAGAATAAAGGAGAAGCAAGTTGAAAAGCAGAGAAAAAAGAGTTTTGTTTCGGAGATGATGAGATAAACAGACCTGTGGAATGGCAAAGATATAGCTGGTAAATGGTTTTCTGTACTCTGAAGCACAGGGCAGCATTTGGGCTGGAAATGATAGGTCTGGGAGTTGTCTTCATCCTATGATCAGAAACATCCAGTGGAACTGCTTCACCAACTTGGCGTAATAATGTGGAAATAATGACCACCCAAATGAGAACACGAGGAGGCTATTTATTCAGAGGGAGTCAGCCACTTGCGTTTGGCAGAGGCTCAAAGGCAGGCCTGGGAGAGGGAAAGCTAAATTTATTGTGAAAAAATGCTAAGGCTTCAGGTATGCCCCGATCGGAGGCTGTTGGCATGGGGAAGCTGGGGGCGGGCTATCTGGAGGGGGGCATCCTACGTGATGGGTTTGGGAATCGAATTCGGCTTTCTCTAGTTGGTCTTCAGTTGGAAGGGAGCAAGGGTGGTAAAAATTTGGGAGGCTGGCACTTATTGACCACATGATCACTGCAGAGGCTGTGGTTTGATTTGGTTTCCCAGGCTGGTTGCTGAAGGGTTTATGGGTCCGAGACATGGATGGTCTGGCCATTTTGTGTTTGTACATTCAGTCCCTCACAAACTACTCTCTTTTCTAAATATTGAAATTAATTGCTCAGGTCAGTAGGAGGCTTGCTAGTACTTGATTTTACAGCTTCCTCCTTCCTCCCACCCTGTTCATCGTCTGAGAATCCCAGGAGTTTACTGAGTCCTCAGAGGCTAGTCCTGCTTCCAGACTCCTCTCAGAGCCATGGTTCTCAGCCCTGGTGGCACGTTTAAAATCATCTGTGGATCTTTTAAAATTCCCAATGCTAAGGCTAATTAAATCAGAATCTCCAGGGGTGGGCCCCGGCCTCAGTGCTATTGATCTCCCTGGTGATTCCAATCTGCAGCCAAAGTGAAGATTCACTGGCTGTTCTCTCCGCTTCCAGGCCCACCCCTCTCTGAGCTGACTCTTAACAGGGCTTCCAGAGTGGTCTTCAAAGACCCTCCCTCCACCATTTGTAAACCTCTGACGGCGTCTCGTTTCAGAATAAAATCCAACAGTTTCATGTCCTGACAGACCTTGGCTACCTCGCTCTTCACCGTCGTCCCTACATCACAGAGTCTATGCCACATTACTCCCCCTGGAATGCACCCCAGCCCACCCCCCTGTGATGTTAGCAGATGCATTCAGACACCCTTTTAGAGGCCGCCTCTTGCTTGGCCTCTCCCAGTGCTCCCAGGCCATGCCGTGCTTGGTCCTCTGTGTTCCCATGGTTCTCGGGCACATAACCAGAACGGGACAGGCCATTCTGTATTGTAATGTTTCTCTGTACTCATGCATGTCTCCTCCACCAGGCTGTCCTCATGTGGTTAGAGACTGTGTCAAGTTCACACCCACTATCTGGAAGCTGGGATAGTCCTGTCTACGAGGTGCTCCAGAAATAAATGCCCATTAGCCGAGGAATGAAAGGGAGAAAAGGGAGAGTCAGCATGTGTACTTTTCATGAATAACTTTTCAAATATTGGACTTTTCTATCTCAGCCTGCCTGGTGATTGACCTGTGTACTTACCTTTAGCAGAGTCAGAATCTCAGGACTCTGCTAAGGTAAACATTGCTAAAATTTAACAAGCTCTGAAATGAATAATAGCTAACTGATCTTCAGGGTTAACCTCTCTATAATTTTCCTCTTTGAGTTAATCCAGAAGAACCCTATAAAATTAAAATATGAGAAAGCATACTGAGTAAAATGTGACTACACCTATGTACTTTCCAATTCAAATATCATTCACCATACAGGTTAAAAAAAGAAAAAAAGATGTTGTTAAAAAAATTATTTTCAGTAAAATTTTATTATCTGAAGTAAAATTATGTTCTTGATGTTTAATTACACATTCTCTCTCCACTACCTTCGCTTTGTCCCTCTTTCCTTGACCATTCAGGTGTCTCCTAATTCAATAGAATTTTTTTTCTTGAATTTTTCATTACAGAGTTCTTCAGGGAACATTTCGTTGTACTGTTGCAACATTTTTGATCTTCCCAGGTAGGACTGAATACTACCTCTGCACTTTGAAAAACTCCAGTGCTTGCTAGGCAGTGCTGGGGTGGGGAGAGGGTCTCTTCATCACTCCTGTCTACTTACGGTAGTGGCCATGGAGCACTGATTTGAGTCTCTATTCTAAAGTTATTTTTACTACAGCCTACGTGTCTGTACACTTGCTATCTTTGTCCTTGGATAGCTTCCAAACTGTGGAAAACATTACTAGGACCCTAGGCAGGTAGGGAAAGGGAAGGGAGAGCAAGAGGGCGTCTTCCCCTTCACGCCTGGCTCTGTAACAGAAATGAATTTCAAGGTGCGGAGGGAGGCGAGATCTCATCTCTGGAAAGTCTCCAATACCTGTTCCAAAGGCTGGGAGCAGAGTTGTCACAAACTGTCCTTTGTTCCCCTTTTGTGCTCCCAAGTCAGAGCAGAAGGGGGAGGCTGCTGCCACCAGCTCTAAAACTAGGAGGAATGGACAGCTCCTCATACCCGCATCGACACATCTCTATGGACTCTGAGGAAGAGTGGACGTGAGATCTCAATTCCTGACAGCTGCTGACGTACCAGCATATGCCACGGGCAACACTGTTTGTCTTGATAAAGATTTTATTTTTCTTATATAAAGTGTTTTCTTTTTTCTTTTTCTTTTTGGTAGAACAAATATTGGCAAATTTGACAGGATTTGGGATAGAGGAGCATTAGTCGCTGTGAATCCAGGTGATCGCAAACGGTTAGTAATTTGGTTTCTTTAATTATGCTGGGTTTTTTTTTTTTTTTTGTAGCCTTCTCAATATAGTATGCTGTACTTTTTCTGAGTTCCGGAAAATTAGCTAGACTTTTACTAGTTTGAAAAAAGCTTATTGTACTTGGGATTAAAAGACCTAAATCTAATACCATCTTTGTCTAAAAATAATAGGATTTGGCGTTAGGGACCTGAGTACAAGGCTGGTGGCTCCGTCACTTCTGAGCTCTGTTGCCTTGATGGAGGTACCCAACTTCTCTACGTCTCAGTTTACTCTTCTGCAAAATTGTAGTATGTTTATTAATACCACCATCACCACCTGCACTGATCTTATCAGGTACTATAGTAACAACACTTGTGGGGCAGCTGCCATGTGCCAGGCATTGTTTGAAATACTTTATGTAGACCAAGACATTTAATCCACAGAACAACCCTGTGATACATAGGCTATCATTATTCCCGTTATTACAGATGAGGCAACTAAGGCCAAAGAAATTAATTTACTTATCCAAAGTTAGGCAGCAAGTACATGAGAGAATTGAGATTCAAACCCAGGGAGTTTGGCTTCAAAGTCCACGCTCGTGATCCCCACCTTAGGCTACTTCAAAGGGTTTTTGTGGGAATTAAAAGAAATGACGTGTGTGGAAAGTGCCTTGTCAACTCTAAATAAATGTTTAAATAGTAGCTGCTATAATATTAAGGCTGTCGTTATTGACATTTTTCGTGACCAAGCTTATGCTTGTACCCAGCCTTATTAGAAAATAAAATTAAAATATGAGAAAGCATACTGAGTAAAAGGTGACTACACCTATGTACTTTCCAATTCAAATATCATTCACCTTCTTACTCGGCTATAGCACATAAATATTGAATTATTTAGTTGTAGGGAGGCAGATTCTTTAACACATGGGACAAAAGGTTGGAATCAGTGAAACAAAATTTTTATTTTAAAAAATTAACTGTTTCATGAGTAAGGCTTATTGCCAAACCTAATCTTTTTTAATGAGACCATGCCACGTCTTCTTCATACATGTTTTCCTTCAGTAATAATTCATGTTCCTGTTTTCCCTTCTCTTTCTGTCACCACTCCTCCTTTATCTCTTTTCTGGAGCCCTCACCTTCCGCACGTGCCTGGAAGTCCTCATTCCCTAAGGGACCATCCTCAGCCTTTTCTTTTCTCTCTTATTCTTGCTCCTTTAATGGTCGCTTCAGTTCTCCCGGGACTTTCATTCACTTATTCCACAAATGCCTATTAAGTTCCTACAGTGTTCTAAATACTCTGTCAGATGTTGGGGAAATAACTGAATAAATCATACATGAGATTTGCCCTGATCATTTTTATATTTCCAGCTCTGTTCTTTCTCCCAAACATCCCCATCACATTTCCAGCATCTGCTTTGCATTTCCATTGTAACGTCAGTTTCCTTTATCAACTCGAAATATCACCTGAGACCTCTTTGTGTCCATAAAACACCACGTTTGTCAACTAAACTTCCTTCTGCCAAACGTCTAACTTTGGAGGTGTTTCCCACTCCCTAAGGATGCTCAAAGGCCCAGAGGGAGGTTAGTCCCTCTGGGCGTTTGCTTTGCATGGTCAGAATCCACAAGGCAATCGGGACCAAACTGGAAGTCACAAAGCTCACTGTGAGGGCAGACAGTGTACACTGTGTTCAGTTATTTCCCTACCAGCTGGCATAGCATATATTTAGCATATAGTAGGAGCTTAATAAAAATTTGTTGAATGAATGAAGCAAGCTGGAATCAGAGCAAGGGAAATACACTGTTTCCTGCCAGCCACCACCAACTCCTGTGTCCTAGATACAGAGGCCATCTAGGTGGCCTTGGAGCTGTTTAATTCATGGTTAGCAAAGACTAGTGAGGCCCCTCCTGGAACTCTTTTTTCTTTTTTTAAAGATTGGCACCTGAGCTAACATCTATTGTGAATCTTCCTTTTTTTTTCCATCTTCTTCTCCTCAAAGCCCCCCAGTACATAGTTGTGTATTCTAGTTGTGAGTGCCTCTGGTTGTGCTATGTGGGACGCTGCCCCAGCATGGCCTGATGAGCGGTGCCATGTCCGCGCCCAAGATCTGAACCTGTGAAACCCTGGACCGCCGAAGCAGAGCATGTAAACTCAATCTCTTGGCCACTGGTCCGGCCCTCTGGAATTCTTGTTTAGGGAATCCAATTCTATCATGGCCACAGACCCTATGTCCTCCCTAGTTTTCCCACTTTCTTTCCTTCCCTCCCAGCCATGTGTATGTGTGGGGTCACAGCCCCAACCACACCTGAGAACATGTTGGCCTTTGTTACCAAAATAACTACTTATTTAGAGCCAATATCTTAGTACTGGTACTTAGTTTGTTGGTACTGTATCTCAGTCCTATCGTTAGTATTGAGTGTCTTTCTGCTTGCATTGCCCATGGGCAAGTACTGGTGCGTTTTCTGCTATGACTCTCGGGTCTCTTGTCTAATGTAAATTGGTGGGGCACACTGCCCTCATTTTTCTGAATTTTTTGAAACTGGTTGAGAGACAAAGTCCATATGCCAAGAGGAATGAAGTCTGTCAGTCCTGGGAAACTCTGCTAAACTAGTCCGACTGATCACCTTCACCCAGACAGCAAGTTCCTTCTTCCTTCTTAAGAACAAGAGTCAGGAAGTTAAGAAGTAAAGGTTTCTGCTCAAAAGGTTGCTTTGGTCTGGTTCCTTTGCTTGCAAGGAAGAGCGACTCATCAAGGCCAGCTCTGTTCGGGGAGTTTATGTCAAGGATGCTGATACCTTGAATTTTTGCCTATTTGTTCGTTTTTTCTCTCTCCAACTAAGTGGAGGAAAGAGATCATGTTTTGTACCTCTTCCACATGCCCCTGGAGGGGACCCACTCACCCAGGATATTTGTTCAACTACAGCATCCCAGCCCCACAGCAGACCAAATGAGTCTGCCTGGGGATGGAGCTCAAGCATCTTTCCTTTCGTCAGGTGCTCAGGTGATTTTGATACCCAGCTGGTCTAGGAACTACTGCCCCAGAGCATGTGGAAGCATGGCAGTCCTTCAGAAAGGATGTGTTCAAAGTCAGTAGGCCTCTGAGTACCACGTCAGGCTGCAAGAGCCTCTGCTCGTCTTTGTGTGATGTCTTCTGGTCTGATGGCCTCTGGAAGCAGGCCTCGTTTTGGTTCCCGTCTTTACTATTTCCCAGCTTAGACAGGTGACATAGTTTGCTGAACCCATTTTTGGCTTTTAGAATGAGAATCAGCTTTATGGGGTTGTTGGGAGGATTAAACTCAGTAATATAGATGAAAGTAAATGCTGGTTTCCCTCCCTGCCTCTTGCCCCCTGCCAGCCTCGCCTTTGTCAAAAAATGTAACACAAACTTTCTGTGCTCTTTTCAGCTATGTGGATATAATGCTGTCCCTGACTAGAAAAGGGTTTCACTACCTTTTGGCTGTTCTTTCTTATGACCCAACTAAACATGCAGGTAAAGTCTTTTTTTCATTTTCTAGTTGCTTCATTTCCTGATTTAATGCTATGACATGGATAGCATTATTTTCTCCTAATTTATCTCATACGAAGTATACTGCCTATAAACATGAAGATAAGTCTACTTTTGGATAATGGAAACTACCAAAATTTTTTTCTCTTCCCACTTGATAACATGTTTTTCTTGTATTCCATTCCTATTTTGTTTACCCTTCACAGCTCAAACTGTAAAAGAGAGGGGGCCCTATATAAACGAGGAATCTCATGAGCCCTGGCTTAGGAGGAAGAAAGATTTGGTTATCCTGCACTGGATATAGCATATTTGTCATCCATGGTGTTGGGGATGTGTTGGGCGGATGCCTATGAATTCACACAAATATACCCTCATAGGATGATAGGGTGAGAAGTGAACCTGGGGGATAGAGGGTGTGCAGGAAAATCTCTAAATTACTTGTTGCTGTTTTTTAATTTCTGAAATTTTATAGTTGATTGCATTCTTTTATAAAAAGTGATGTTTTCTTCTGGACTCATTTTGATGCGTTTGAACATTAAAGTTTAACCTTTGTCCTGGCTGAACATTAATTTTCGGGAAGAAGTGAAAAGCAAATGCGTAGACTTTTAATTTGTAAAAATCCCTTTTTGATTTTTAATTGAGCTTCCTAAAAGTGCTGTTTTTTATAAATATTTACATATGTTAGTATTTTTTTCCTGTTTGAATAAATTGGATTTTAAAACTCATTAAAAGATGAGACTTAGGGTCTGTAATTAAGTCTAGGACAATCAAATGGAAATAGAAATTAATGAAGATAGACATCCGCTTTGATAATCTGATTTAAATTCCATTCCTGAACAAGGAAGCTTAAGGGAGAGCCTGTGGGAAGAAAACACAGCGGGCTCTGTCTGGTAGTGGAGGCTTAGAAGACTGCTCTAGAAAGGGCAGAAGCTAAGTTTCCTTTAAAGTAAATGGCCCACAGCAAAGTGGGAGGAGTGTATAGAATATGGGTGAGCGCAGGAGTCCTAGAAAATCAATACCCTAGAAGTTGAAGGAAACCCCAAGGGAATTTGTTAATGAACTCCATTCTGATTTCAGTGTTCCCAAATCCAACGGCTGGCTCAGCCATCTCATCTAAGCTGGAGATGGGCACCTCACATTGCCAGTCCCCGCATAAACCAGACTTTGGTATGAGATGTGCAGAAGAAGCTGTATATCCTCACCCATTTAGCTAATTAAATTGTGTTGGAATAAGTATACCTAGGTCATTGGAAATAAGCCGAGAAATGGGCAGAGAATTTATTGCTCTTTAGAATTAGATGTATAGAAATTATTCTTCACTCTGTTTCTCTTTTACCTAGGCCCGCCATTTTTTGTTTCGGATGCTGAAGTTAAAAGACTATTTGGTAAGTTATGGACGTGCTGTAACTTTTTAAATAAAGTCAACAGTTAACTGTTTTGAGTTGTTAGCAAACTATTAGTATCTAGAAGTATATAAAATTGAAAAGTCAGAAACCATTTTATTGAAGATGATTTTATCCTAGAAAAGGGACCAACCTCTGTAATGTGCCTTTTTAACTTAGTGTTATGCTTATGTTAAAGACATTTAAATTCTTCTAGAGAGGTGATGTGTTTATTTTAGTTCTTAGGAGTTATGAGTGATAGTGACAATTCAGAGTTCGGGTAATTTGCCCTCAGCATTTCCATATTTTCATTAAGAAGAAAAGAAAAGTCTTCAGTACACACTATTTTAAAATCATTTGATGTGTTTTTAGAACTCCTGCTTGCATTCTTCATAACATTTTAACTTATTACCCTTTCTTCTTGTTTCAGATTCAGTGTGCAATATTCGTTGTCTAGAGAAAGTTGATGCTTTGGAAGAACGCCATAAAAGTTGGGGAATTGACTACTTGGTTGAAACGTTATATCTATTTACAGAAAAGTAAATGAGACCTAAATAAAAGCAAGTAATATCAATGTGTTTTTGAACAATGGAAAATTATGCTAAGGCATGAAAATATAATGGATGACTTTTGAAAAGAATTGTTCACAAATCACATCACAGATCTTGCTCAAAAATCTTTAGAAAAAAACACATACTAAAATGTTAAATGTTAAATATACTAAAATGTTAAATACCTATGTCTTCTACTCAGAGATTGCAATCATTTTTTACAATCAGAATGCACTACTTGTATAATTAAAAATAAAGGAGAAACGCAAAGTATATAACTTAAAGAAATGCAATAGAGGGGCCGGCCCCATGGCCGAGTGGTTAAGTTTATGCACTCCACTTCAGCAGCCCAGGGTTTCGCAGGTTCGGATCCTGGGCGCAGACCTAGGACAACTCATCAAGCCATGCTGAGGTGGCGTCCCACATAGCAGAGCCACAACTAGAATATACAACTATGTACTCGGGGGCTTTGGGGAGAAGAAGAAGAAAAAGAAGAGAAAAAAAAGATTGGCAACAGATGTTAGCACAAGTGCAAATCTTTAAAAAAAAAAAAAAAGAAATGTAATAGACATAGGAAAAGTGCCATTCTTTAGGAAATTTAGAATCATTGGAGAACTGTAACACTTTTTCATTTTCTTTCAAGGTAAAAGATAGTGGTCCAAGAAATTATATAAAATACTAGTTTTTACTATAAACCCTCGTGTTATACTTAATCCTAGCACTCCTTTTAACATTTTTTCTCCTTCTATAATTTTATTTGTAACAGAATCAAGAAACCAATTTAAAAATTAATCAAATAAACTATCCTATATGGAACAAAATATTTTTCTCAAACTGTAAAAATAAATTTAAAAAAAGGTTTTTTTCTGATTTGGCAGTTTTTTGTTTCTATTGATTTAATCTTGTTTGAATGGTAAAGTTTTATGCAATGCAATGTACTTAGAGCTGGATTCATGACTGTTCATTATGAAAGTTTAGATTCAAAACTTCTCAGTTTTGGGGCCAGCCTGGTGGTGCAATGGTTAAGTTCACATGTTCTGCTTCAGCGGCCTGGGGTTCACCAGTTCGGATCCCGGGTGTCGACCTACGCACCACTTGTCAAGCCATGCTGTGGCAGGCGTCCCACATATAAAGTAGAGGAAGATGGACACAGATCTTAGCTCAGGGCCAGACTTCCTCAGGACTAATCTTCCTCAAAAAAACAACAACTCGGTTTCCTTTAACAATTACATTTTGTTAAATCAGACTTCCCTCTCTAACTGCACTACCTAATACCTAAGTGATTAGTTCATGTTAATAGGATGGTGTGTATTTTAAAAAATAAGTTACTTAATTGTGTGTGTGTGCTGGATTAAAGGGCGTTGATGGAGAAGTTCGTAGACCCCTTTAATATCGATGAAAGCTATTGATACCCTCCCCAGAGATATGTCATAAGCAGAATACTGTGAAAACTTCCATAGGGTTCAGAGTTGTTGACCTTCCCACCTCGTCCCATTTAGGAGCTGCCGCCCTACACGCTCTCTGGCACTGGTCTTATTCTAGTATACTTGTAAGGCTATTAATTTGGAGCCCCTCCCTGCTCACAACAGTTCCTGCATCTCTGAGACCTACCCCTGGTCCATAGTGTGGGCTTACACCTCTGTAGCCATTTGAATGGACAACTGACCTGAGCTGGACCAATGCAATTCTCTTCACAGTTAGAATGGGGGCGGGAAAAACAAGTTAGCCACTTAGAGTGGGTGAAACTATAGCAAGTGAACCCAGGAACTGTGGGGCAGCCACACTCCACTATGCAGATCTGAGAAATAGAGAATGCTGATCTGCAGAAAGAGCAGCAGAGATGAAAGCTGGAGAGAGCCCCAGGTGTTCGGGGTTTCCGTTTTCATCCTTCGTGAAGCCCAGCTGCCCTGGAGAGAGCACCCTGTGTGCCTGTGAGATAGACCTCTTATCTCTTTCTCTGGCTGGAGTTAGTTTCTGTAACTTGTGCCTAAAGAATTAAATGAGATATCCTTATGTAGTTGATCTTTTACATATTGCATATCCTCATTGGGGAAATACCTTTCAAAAAGTCTCAAGATAGAAGATATACTACATATACATTATTTTTAGAGCAATTGAATTATTTTCAGAATTTTCCAAAAATGCCTTTTATTTAACCTTGTAATACAAATAATAGATTACCTGAGCCTCTGGGCCCTGCACACAGTGATTTAGGAAATGCCTTGCCCTGCTTGAACATCAGGCATGTGTGCACCAGCATATGCACCCTTAATGTTTTCAGTGGCTGGACGAAACAAGAGGAGTATGTCATAGTCTATTTAGGTGAGTGTGAAAGGAAAAATACAAAGGAATACAACCGAAGCTTTAACACCTACCTCTGAGGAGCTGGCGGTTCTCTAAAGGGTTAAGGGTATGGGGACCTCAGAAGGTGGCCTGAAAGATGTACCTTGTGAGAGATACTGTCAGATGAAAGGGGATTCCCCAGGCAGAAGAATGAAGTGACAATTAGAAATCTCACCCATAGAGAAATTAGTCCCAGTTTTTCCCACTCACAACTGTAGTGCACACCTCTCACTGTTTTATTTTAGTAAGAGTGTGATACAGATGTGTGTTTGTGTATATATATATATATAGCACACACTCTTTAAAGATCTTTCCTTTAAAAAAAGATTTCTACTTAGAGCTTTTAAAAAACCAAAATTGTCCTTTATCCTTACTGCTCTGATTTCCCATTGCTTCTTATCTGATCTGCTTTCTTTCTTATAAAACATTATATTGGAAGTTCACTGAAGTGGCTAAGTTGATGCAGCGAGGATAGAATTTCATACAAGGACATTAAGCACAGTGACTCTGCTGGTTTGTGGCAAATAATCATGGTCCAGCTTCATTTATTATGTACTTTATGTGTAGCTTTAATGTGTAGTTTAATTTTAACTGAAAATATATGCCTGAAAATCCGTGATCCCTACCAGTAGGTATTAATAGAAATTTGTTTCAATATTAGTGTTAACTCTCAAGGGCAGGTAGAAAGAGAATAATCAAGGGAAGCATTTAGAAATCAAATACGCCACAAGATATTAACATTTATTTATATTTAAGTAATAATAAAATAGTACTTTCTCATTGAAAATCGAGGAAGTATAGGAAATTCTAAAGGAGAAAAACAAAGGCAGCCAAATCCTTTAACTAGAGATTTTTACCATTAAAATGGTGATTTGTTTTCTTATCTTTTTTGTCTGCTCACACACGTATATTGTTGTAAAGTTGAGATCATAATATGGATATTGGATCTCTACTATCTTCTCTAGTATTTCATCAGCCCGTTCTCATGTCACTAAATGTTTTTTTAAAAAAAGATTTTGTAATAGCTGCATAATGTTCTGTCACATCGCAGTACCATAATTATTTAATCTTTCCCTGTTATTAGAGTCATTCAACAAATGTAAGTACTCTTGAAAGTGCTAGGAGATAAGCATTCACTGATGATTGAAGACAAGAGTTCTGTTCTGAGGAATTGTAGGTGCTAATGGCAGAGACCAAACACTGAATGTTACTGTTTAGTGTAGTAAGACTGCATTAGGGATACACACAGGTCAACGAATAAGTGGCCACTTAAACCATGAATAAATGAGGAAGACATTGCTCAGGGAAAGCAGGTAGGAAGAGAAGAGAAAAAGACCAAAGATGGCGCCCTGAGAAACACTCCAATTTTTCAAATTTGAGAAACATTAAAATCTCCAAATTCCCATTTCCACCCATACAGCTCCAGCTCATTTTTCTGTAGGTGCTCAAAACATTCAAGGCCGAACCAGTCTTCCCCTCCCCGCCAAACCCCTCACCCTTGGGAAGCCAAGCACATTGAGTGTGAGTTACGAAATTAGATGGTGGTCAGAGGGGGCGCTGGAAGACAGGATGTTCCTGGGGGAGAACCAAGCTGGAGCTGTCACCAGCGCTCAGTTCAGAGTCCAAGGAACCACACAGGCAATACGAAATTCACCTGGTGAGGAGGTGCCCTGAAGCTGGTCTGAAACTCAAAACCGACCAACCCAGGAGGGATTCAAGTTGGCAAAGGTAGGACATTTTCGCTCTCGTGGGCTCCCAAGCCCATACTAAAGCGCCTACTGTTTTTACTTCTCCTTTGAAAGGTGGCGCCTCTCCTCCCTAACAGAGATTCTATTCCAAATGGCTTGCTCCTCTGCCTTTCTCTCAGGCCATTGTCAGGTACGGTCTGGGATGTAACTGCATCATTGCACTTGTTCTGGGACTCCTAAACCGCACAGATGTGGCGTATCTTGCCACACTCGCAAAGCCAGGAGCCGCCTGCCTCAGCACTCCCTCCCTCCCCAGATTCGCAGCCTGCTCCCCTGCACTGCCTCTTCCCTGCTGTAACCATCCTAAGCTGGGTCCCCATTTTCCCTCCTCTGCCCTGCGGTCCTTTGCACATACGTCACCCACTGACCACAAGTTCTATTCTTCAAGCCCTTTGCCCTCACAACCCTCAAGGCTCATTCTAGGTGGAAGCAGGAAGAGATGACTATGCTATTCAGGACCTTCTAAGTGAGGAGTATTAGAGAAAGCACAGTGGAAATCATGGAGTCTCTGCCATGGGGAGGAAAGATTCATCACAGGAAACTTACAATGTTAGAGTCAGAGTCAGGGCATTTCTTCTGTTAATCAATGTGTGCATATATGTGACAAAGATTATACTCTACAAAGTATTTGAGAAACCTATCAGCATTGACTCTAGAGATGAGCAAAATGCTTAGCGTGATTCCTGGATAAATGCTACTTTCCTAACAACTCTTCCTATAAATACCAGAGAAGCATCAAAAAAAAGGTATAACATTTGAGTTCGATGCCTGGAAGTAGTATCCTTTTAAGTATTCATTCATTCATTGATTCATCCATTTAAAAAACATTTGTTAGGCTCCTACTGTGTATCAGGCATGTGCCAGACGCTGGGGATATGGTATCAAAGAAAACCAGACGTGGTTCCTGCTCTCCTGGAACTTAGTTTATCTCTTCAGAGACAGGAGCAAAAGAAAGAGGAGATGCAGATAAAGAGCAATTTTAAGGGGCTGGCCCCGTGGCTGAGTGGTTACGTTCGCGTGCTCCGATGCAGGTGGCCCAGTGTTTCGTTAGTTCGAATCCTGAGCGCGGACATGGCACTGCTCATCAGACCACGCTGAGGCAGCATCCCACATGCCACAACTAGAAGAACCCACAACGAAGAATACACAACTATGTACCGGGGGGCTTTGGGCAGAAAAAGGAAAAAATAAAATCTTAAAAAAAAAAAAAAAGAGCAATTTTAAGAATGGATAAAAAGAGAAATAGAACTTCATATACTTGGTAAAGTAGAAAAAGGACAAGAGCAAAGAGAGGACTGGATTGACAGGAATGCTGGAACAGAATCTGTGTTTAATTCCACATGGAGGCAGCAAACATGAAAAAAATGATTACTAAGGATGCCCAGCTAGGATGTGGGGATCCTCAATTGTGAAAGACTCAAACCCACATGCTTTTAGTTCTGAGGCTTTGTGTAATTGAAAAAACCACAGCTCCCAATCAAATGCCACGAAGTTCTATTTCCATACTTCAAACTTACCAATTAGAGTCTTGACAGCAAATCATTAGGGTGGATTGTCTGTGTATGTGCCACAGCACTTTCTAGAGCCGTTGTGCTGCCTAACTACCAAGCGGTAGAATGATTACGGCGAAATTCTTAAATATCTCAGGTTTATTGCGGTTTTTTCTGGTATACCTCCCCAAACACCTTCTGGCTCTTGGTGCAGTACTACAGGGTGCCCTGCGGGGGCAGCAAAGGATCAAGAAGAAGAAAGTAAGATTATCTGGGAGCAGAGCAAGGTTGCTGAGCCCTGCAGTTGCTCTCCTGGGAGTCACACCCAGGCTGGCAGAATGTCACTGAAGGGTCTAAGCTCCGCCACCGTCAGCAATGAGTTGAGGTCTTTGGATCCTTTTTAAAACATTGCTGGAGCAGAGACAAATTAGAAACAAGTCAAAGATCAATTAGTTTGGACAGCACCTTGAGAAGGCAATATATCATAGCACAGACTTGTTTCAGATCTGTCCTCCTCCATGTGAAAGCCACCAGCTGCATGTGGTTACTGAACACTTGAAATGGGGCTAGTGTGACAGGATGTCTGTGAGCGTAAAACACTAGCTTTTACTTAGCACTAAAAAAAAAAAACCCTCAATAATTTTTATAGTGATTACATGTCAAAATGATAATATTTTGGGTTAAATAAAATATTCAATTAAATTAACTTCACTAGTTTCTTTTTACTTTCTAAAATGTGGCTACTAGAAAATTTAATGTTAATAATGTGGCTTTCATTATATTTCTATTAGACAATACTATTCCAAAAGTATTCCATTTTTGGTGTCTTGAATGTATTTCTTGATTTAAAGATTACTTTAGAAAGTAATTTCTATTTTTTTATTTTTAATATTTTTTTTTTGAGGAAGATTAGCCCTGAGCTAACATCTGCTGCCAATCTCCTCTTTTTTTTTTGCTGAGGAAGACTGGCCCTGAGCTAACATCCCTGCCCATCTTCCTCTACTTTATACGTGGGATGCCTACCACAGCATGGCCTGCCAAGCGGTGCCACGTCTGCACCTGGGATCCGAAACAGTGAACCCCAGGCTGCTGAAGTGGAACATGCACACTTAATAGCTGCCCCACTAGGCTGGCCCAGTAATTTCTATTTGATATGACTTTAGTTGGCTATTTATTTGGAATGGAAATGCATTATAGTCTGAAATTATAATATTAAGTTGGTTATTATGTTCTACTACACAGATAATCTTTGAATTATGCAACACTTAACAAGAAAATGTTCTTTCTTGTCTTACATTAAAGCTCCCTCCAGAGGTTTTAATAGGGGATAAAAATTCCTTGTTGTCTCAGAAGTCTAGCAAACGAGAGGGTGAATGATCATGGTAATGATCTCTAAATGAAGAGAAGTGATCTGACATGTGGTTTTATAAAGACAACGTTCATGTAAGACATTGGAGGGAAGGGGGAACTCCTAAAAATGAGAGATTGTAGTATTGCAATGGATTCCTGAGAGACATTGTGTTGTCTCCTGTTTGAAGATTTTCTAACATATGGTCGGTTCTCTTTTCTTTCAGTTTTGACTGAGGTTGGAAGAACTGAACTGGGTGCTGTTTGAAGGGAGTATTGCAGTACAGTGGTTCCCAAACTTGGCTGCACATTGTCATCATCTGGGGAGCTTTTAAAAACTCCAGATGCCCAGACCACACCCTGGACCAATTAAACCTTGGGATGAGACCCAGGTATTTACCATGGGCCAAGTTTGCCAAGTTTGAAAACCACTGGGATAGTTAAGAGTGTGGCTTCCAATCCCAGTCCTGTCAAATTCCTAGCCATGTGACCCTGGGCAAAATACTTAACCTCTGTGAATTCTATTGTAGAGAAGGGATGATGAAAATAACATACCCTTAAAGGAGTGCCATGAGGTTTAAATAAGACAATCTATGGAAACCACTCAAAAGAGGGCAGGCATGGAGTAGGTTCTATAGCAATTAGGAGTAGCAGCTTTCTTATTTCATATTAATTCCTCTGGAAGACATTCCCAGCCCTGGTTCCCCCATCTGACTGACACTCATTCAGCTGGTAGGTTTCTTGTATTGTTCTATAACATTCCTTCGTTCACACATGAATTCATTTTACAAGTATTCATTAAGCATCTACTTTAATACCAATGTGATAGAAGACACAAAAGAAGTACACACACCTGCCTCACCCCCTAGAAGTTTAACTTCCCTCGTGTGTCTGTGTTTTGCCAATCAGATCATAAGCATCACGAGCTATGAGACCATGTTTTATGCCCGGCCAGTCCTAGCACCCAGCACCCAGCTCTGCGAACTGGAAAGTGCAAGGCACCAGGGTTGGAAGACTGAGTTCTGGTTCTTGCATTGCCACTTAAGGGTAGGGAGCAACCCGCTTGTTTCCATGCACGACTGCTGTGAAAATTACAGGTCTGACCATGCGCTGCGGATGCATTCTGTAAATGTCCACTATCAGGAAAGACTGCCGCGCGCGCCCACCAGGGGGCAGCAGATCGCGTCCTAGCGGCCTGCAGCGATCAACGTCAGGACCAGCGCCCCGCCCCGTGACCGTGACCAAGGGCAGCGCGGGGGCGGCGTCCGGCCGGGTAGGCTGGAGGCTCAAGAGGAGCGCCCAGGGCCGCGCGATGGGTGCCGAGGCCCCGGGGAGCGGGCCGGCGCTGCGGGAACTCGTGCGTGAGGCTGAGATCAGCCTGCTCGAGTGCAAGGTGTGCTTTGAGAGGTTCGGCCACCGCCAGCAGCGGCGCCCACGCAACCTGCCCTGCGGCCACGTGGTCTGCCTGGCCTGCGTGGCCGCCCTGGCGCACCCTCGGACGTTGGCCTTGGAGTGCCCCTTCTGCCGGCGAGCCTGCCGGGGCTGTGACACCAGCGACTGCCTGCCAGTGTTGCACCTCCTGGAGCTCCTGGGCTCCGCGCTTCGCACGGCCCCGGCCGCCCACTGCGCCGCCCCCTGCGGCCCCGGGGCCCTCACCTGCCACCACACCTTCGGCGGCTGGGGGACCCTGGTCAACCCTACCGGGCTGGCGCTGTGTCCCAAGACGGGGCGCGTCGTGGTGGTACACGACGGCAGGAGGCGAGTCAAGATCTTTGACTCCGGGGGAGGATGTGCTCATCAGTTTGGAGAGAAGGGGGACGCTGCTCAGGACATTAGGTACCCACTTGATGTCACCGTCACCAACGACTGCCACGTGGTTGTCACCGATGCCGGCGACCGCTCCATCAAAGTGTTTGATTTTTTTGGCCAGATCAAGCTTGTCATTGGAGGCCAGTTCTCCTTACCTTGGGGCGTGGAGACCACCCCTCAGAATGGCGTCGTGGTAACTGATGCGGAGGCAGGGTCCCTGCACCTCCTGGAAGTCGACTTTCCGGAAGGGGTCCTCCGGAGAACCGAAAGGTTGCAAGCTCATCTGTGCAATCCACGAGGGGTGGCCGTGTCTTGGCTCACCGGTGCCATTGCGGTCCTCGAGCGCCCCCTGGCTCTGGAGCCCGGGGCCTGCAGCACCACGGTGAAGGTGTTCAACGCGACTATGCAGCTCATCGGCCAGGTGGATACCTTTGGACTGAGCCTCTTCTTCCCCTCCAAAATAACTGCCTCTGCTGTGACCTTTGACCACCAGGGGAATGTCATTGTTGCGGACACGTCTAGTCAGGCTGTCCTATGCTTAGGAAAACCAGAGGAGTTTCCGGTACTGAAGCCCATCATCACCCATGGTCTTTCCCATCCTGTGGCACTGACCTTCACCAAGGAGAATGCTCTTCTTGTGCTGGACAGTGCAGCCCATTCTATAAAAGTCTATAAGGTGGACTGGGCGTGATGGGGTGTGGTGGGGGTCCCCGGGCCTGGACTCAGAAGCCCTGGAACTGCCACTGATGAATTGTTTAACCCCTGCTAAATTACTTAATCTCATCTGTCCAACAGAGAGAATTATAACTGCCTGGCAAACTTGCAAAGGTTCAGGCAATTATTAAAGCATAATAATTAAATCTACCATTTATTGAATATGGACTCCCTGTGCTAAGAAATGTGCAAATCTTAGCTTATTTAGTCCTTACAGCTACCCAGTGAGGTAATTTCGATTATTAATTCCATTTTAAAGAAGAGAAAACTGAGACCCAGAGAGTTTAAGTGACTTACCCAAGGTCACATTTCCTTACTCTGACAATTGGAACTCAATTCTGACTCCAAAACCCCTGGCTCTTAAATAAGATAAGAGATGTGGAAAAAAATACGTGACTGTAGATTGTTGCTATGTGTGCTCTTTTTACTAGCTATTTATTTTAGTTGGATGCACAGAGAAAGGAGACTTTATAGAGAGGGCAAGAGAAAAAGGATTTCGTAGTGGGCATCAGTTCAACTTGCAACTCCTCTGATGGCACATTGGATGGAGTTACTGTGGATCCTGACTTACTTGAATAAGAAAAACAGTTGAACTGCTTATTCAAAAGGTAGACGTGTCTTTTAGCACCTGTGTCTTGCCCACTACAGGCGCTCAGGGAATACTAGTTGGTTGGTTGAGAAAGGCTTGTATTGGCGTTGATTCTAAACTGCTGCAAAACACTCTACGTCCATACCAGTGTTCGAGGGCTGGATGATGTTCCTGTTACATGTTTATGTTAATTTGGAGATAAGCCACCATGATCGCCTCGTGGCAAAAGTGATTTCGCCTGCCTTTTCATTATCAATGGTAACCTGAAGCACTGTCAGGATGGGATTTTTCTCTGTTGCAAACACTGTGTACTCAATAAACACTTCCCTTGAGCCTAAGTCAGCATCTAGGCCACTGGTAAACACTTAAATACTTCCTGAATTGAAGTATAGCATTGACCAAGATAAGGCCTGCTTAATGTTGCAATTGAGTAAATGAATAGGTGGAAATTTCAGGTGAAGTGGCCAGTTCCTTATAAGTTGGTGTTTTCAGCTAGTGTAAATACCTCAGAGTTTAGGGGTGTTGAAATAGTACCAAGTAACCAGCACCTCAGAAGCAGCAGCAAAAATTTTTCCTTAGGGAGAAAATACTGGCTTTGAAAGGTAAAAGTTTGCATTAGGTCGTAGCAGATGCTTTATCAACAACAGAATTCTATTATGCAAAGAATTGTTTTTTGTTGTTGCTTTTAAGGAATCCATGAAGGAATCAGGTTTTTTTTATTTTTTCAGGGGAAGATTCACCCTCGGCTAACATCTGTTGCCAATCTTCCTCCTTTTTCTCCCCTTTTGCCCCTCAAAGCCCCAGGACATAGTTGTGTATAGTTGTAAGTTCTGCTTCTTCTATGTGAGCCACCACCACAGCATGGCTGCTGACAGATGGGTGGTGTGGTTCCATGCCCAGGAACCAAACCTGGGCCGCTGAAGCAGAGCACTCAGAACTTTAACTGCTGGATCAGGGCTGGATCTACAAAGAGTTTTAATAGATATAATGTACACACTAGAGACAGCCCCCAAATGATGAGGAAGATATGTTCCAAAAGATTGTAAATCTGTCCTTTAGAGCTAAGAGAGAGCTTGGCTCCCATGCCAGTCCACAAAAGTCCATCTTGCTTTCAGTGCTCCCATCCTATAGCACAATAGTAAGAAGCCAGGCACCTTGGACCACCATGTGTAAATGCATTCCAAATAGGGATTCTGGGATGACTCCCTTGCCCCTACGTTCCCCCACCCTTGGAGGTCACCCTTAGGTTGGCGACTTCACAGGTATTCTGCATTGTGTAACAGGAAAAATTGTCTCAGGTAGAGTTATGGGTTCCGACGTCGTCATTTGCAAGTAGAGCAACTGTGGATTAATCTGTAAAAGGGTTTCCTTAGGAATAATGACATTTTAATGGCCTCAGGTTCAGTTGAACCAATTCAAGGGACTTTCTCCTATTTGGAATTATCAGCGGCATCATCTTTGATTATAGAGCTGTGTGTGTGTCTTTTTCAGATAGCACTTGTAGGAAAGGTATATGCAGCACACGTGGAGGTGTGTGACCAAAGTATTACTTGTTACCATGTGGATTACTCAACTGGAAGAATGGGGTGTGAGCCTGTGAGAGGTTGTGGGAGCCAATCAGAGAATTGCTACAAGTGACTTTGTTAACTGATACCTCTACTTGGTAGATTATTAGGCTTGGGAGTGGGTGGGGCAGGATATACAACACAAAGAGAAAGCAGCTTTTCCCAGGAATGGCGTAATATGGGAGCGGGGTCTCCCTGGGGAAGACACAAGG
This sequence comes from Equus przewalskii, assembly GCF_037783145.1. Classification (NCBI taxonomy): domain Eukaryota; kingdom Metazoa; phylum Chordata; class Mammalia; order Perissodactyla; family Equidae; genus Equus; species Equus przewalskii. The sequence goes on along the minus strand of NC_091849.1, from coordinate 17,249,731 downwards.
CTTGTTGTTCCTGATCTCCGAGCGTGTGCTTGCTGAGGGAACAGGTTCAGTGACCTGCAAGGCAGATGCTAAATTCATCTTCTGGGCTGTGTTCCTTAAAGCAAACTGGTTAAAGGGCTTGCGGCATGTTGCACTGAATTCCAGGTTATGAAGGAGATTGAAGAGTCTGAGACAGGCGGGAGGAAATAACTGCAGCAGAAAGTCAAAGGTGATGGAGGGCAGTTGGAATGACTCTCCAGAGAGTGGAGACAAAAGAATGTCGCCGGGAGTAAATGGAGAAGGAGCAGAAACAGGCTCTTCCTGAACATCCCCCTCAATCACAAGCCTTTAGGCCAGTGCTGCCCGCCATGCGCCACCGGTGAGTCCATAAAAGCCGAGCGCAGGCACTCCAGCTCCCATCTCAGCGGCTCTCACATCACTCTCCATCCGTTCCAGTTTTGCCTCATTCCTGATCCTTGGATTGTCTCCTGTTTTTGACCTTGTTCTGCCCTGTGAACTTGGTTTTCTCAATCTTTTCCCTTGGCCTTTTCTAAGGACCTTGGTTCAGATTCATAAATCTCCCCTCCAGCAAGTCTCACTCTGGATCCCAGGACCCAAACCATCACCATTTTGCTAGGGCCTTCTCGAGACCTTTCCTGACTCCCAACTAAGTGGGATGCAGACCCCACCAATGGTGAGTTATGCACCTTTTGAGGAAAGCAGTATGTCCCGTGCACCTCAGAAAAAGGAGGAAGAACTAGTGATGATCGCATTTAATCCTCCTCACATCTGCCACAGAAAGAAAACATGGGTCCTGGTGGCTAGTGCTCCGCTAACGGTGATGCGCTATGGTGACGTATCACGGTTAATAAGGAGATGAACTGTTTTCTGGAAGAATGTGTAGAAACTATGATAGGGAGGCTGCAAGACTCACCACAACTACTGTACCGAACCATCATGGTGTCTCCTGTGCCCACAGACACTTCTAAGGAAAATGGCTCCTCCCACAGGCCTTACTGATGAGCCAGCTCTCAGCCACCATATTTTCTACTACATGACCCCCTCCAGCAAGAGCTGATTGGACAGGGGTGCACAACTAACTAAAGAACAGCCTAGCCATCAATGTCCCTCCAAATGTGTTAATTAGACCAGGAAACTGGCCTGTGAGGTGGCCTGGGACAATCAGGTTTTCCCAGAAAGGACGATCCAATTAGATTCTTGGCCCTGACCTTTGAATTGAGCAATAGGATGCGAATCAGGCAGATGGCAGCCTGCGGGGGGATGCTGAAAGCCTGCTCAGTTAGAGGGCACAGCAGCTGTGAGCAAGCCAGAATCAGGGCTGGGAAGCAGCTGTGGGGCAGAGAAGAGAGACAGCTGCGAGGAATCCAGGTTAGAAAGGGAGGAGAAAATGCACCCAGGAAGCTAAGCTGTGCGAGTTTGTTGCAACAGAAAGTACCTAACAAAAATTATGCTATGTTGTTGATTTGTTTGGAGAAAATTGAACTTAAGCCTCCTGATTTTGATGCCATAAGTAAGATATTAACTCTGAGGGGAGCAGCACTGTCCCGTCAATGCATCCGCCCCCAGTACAGGTGGGTCCTGAGATGAGAGCACAAGTGGAGGCCCACATACCACAGGTCTAAATATCTGAGTTATAAATCAAGCCAACAAACTCTTAAATAAAATACATCCAATCCTTCTATCTTGACAAAGGTAAATAGAAGTTTAAAAATACACTTTCATCACCATCTGGAAGGCCAGGTTCTACTTTAGAATACTTGGATGGAGTTTTTGCTCAATTTGGGGGTGCTACATCTTAAGAAAGATCATGACAAGCTGGACTGTGTTTAAAAGATATGAAGAAGAATCTGAAAAGCATGTTTTTTGGCAGCTTTACCAACTAGAATGTCAACTCCCCAAGGCAAAGACGTTTGTGTCGGTCACAGCTCTTTCCCTAGTGGCCAGAACACTGCCTGACACATTGTAGGCGTCCAGAAATATCTGTTGAATTAATATGTTTTTCCCAAGGAATTTTTCTAGACTATGTGTTCCTTTTGCTGATAAAAGGGAAGTGCTGGGGCTGGCCCTGTGGCCAAGTGGTTGAGTGTGTGCATTCTGCTTCGGCGGCCCCTGGTTTTGCTGGTTCGGATCCTGGGCGTGGATCTAGCACGGCTCATCAAGCCATGCTGAGGCAGTGTCCCACACAGCAGAACTAAAGGGCCTACAACTAGAATATACAACTATGTACTGGGGGACTTTGGGGAGAAGAAGAAGAAAAAAAAAGATTGGCAACTGATGTTCGCTCAGGGCCAATCTTAAAATAAAATAAAATAAAATAAAATAAAATGCTTACAAAATAAAGGAGAAGTGCTGTATGTAGCTGGGTAGCTTGGGAAAGCTGGTCTAGAATTAAAACAATTTGTGGTGGGTTTGCTGAGTGACTCATAGACAGTTACAAAAGCATTATGGTGACTTTGTGGTAGCCTGGGTTGTATATTGGGTGAAGAAAATTACCACATTTCCATTTTCACCAAGCACATGGGCCTTTGAGGTGTGGGGGTTGCCTGAGTAGTCATGAGTCACATCTTTTGTCAAACACTGAAGAGCAGAGACAACACCAGTGTCCTTGCTCTCCAATATCGCCATGATGTCAACTCCAGGAGGGAAGAGGAGGAACTGAAAGTGTCCTCTATCCCTCACTGGTGGTGGGCTTGGAGCACTGTTGAAGTCATCTCAGGGTTAATTTTGGCTAATAATGGATACATAAAGAGGATTCTAGTTTCCCAGGAACCACTCATACAGCATGGGCAGCCCAACCACAGACCTTTGTTGACTGACTGGCTGCAAATTATGATACGTGCTGTGTCCATTACAGTAGTTGAAGAGCAGCTCATATTTTCCTGAGGAAATAATGATATAAAAGGGGGCTAATTTCCTGACAGACCTCTGGTCAAATCAGTCATTGGTTTGACTAACAATGTCATAAGAGTAGCGACAACAAAAATCTAAAATCACTTATAGAATGATCCTATGAAATTGTGCTTCAAGCCACAGACTTTAGGACTGGAAGGAAACTTCGAAATTTTCTATTACCATGCACTGAAATGACAACCGAGGCCTACTGAGTTGTAGAAGAACTGGTTTAGGTCACACAGGTAGTTAGGGGTAGAACCAGGACTAGAAACTGGACCTTTCCATATTCTACATTGACCCCCCTGGTGGGACAGGATCTAAAGATCAAAGTCTGGGAATACACACACACGTGTACATGCACATGTGTCACTGACATGAGATCTTTTACTGGTAAAGTTCTTACATTCTTTACAAATCGACCTTTTTTGTCCCAAGTTTCCTTAAGTCAACTTTTATTTTATTCCTTCACTGCATCTACTGAGATGGCCTACTGTTTCTTTCTCAAATAGCATCCAGGTTTGTATGCACACTGGCCCAAGAGAACACCATGGTATTTCCAAATTGACCAATTAGACCATAACCATGAGGCCAGCCTCTTTAGTGGTTGCACAAGTATGCCCTAATGAGTCCAGCGTCACAAGACTCTGTCCCTATAGGGGCCACAGAAATTCATTCTATTTCATGGTCATTAAATGTATGCCAGTAGCGTATGCCCTTGTTATAAAAAGGAGCCTTTGGTTTCAAGCGAGTGTGATTAAAGAACTTAAACATAACTAACATTTTCATAATACTTGAAAGTTGTTTCACAACGCTGTTCACTTATTTGGTCCTCACAACATCTCTTGAGGTGGACAGGACAGGTTTTTTTTTAAAGATTGGCACCTGAGCTAACAACTGTTGCCACTCTTTTTTTTTTTTTTCCTGCTTTTTCTCCCCAACCCCCCCCAGTACATAGTTGTATATATTAGTTGTGGGTCCTTCTAGTTGTGGCATGTGGGACACCGCCTCAACATGCCCTAATGAGGGGTGCCATGTCCGTGCCCAGGATCCAAACCCTAGGCTGGCGAAGCAGAGCATGCGAACTTAACCACTCGGCCACAGGGCCGGCCCCACGACAGGTTTTATTAAGGTAATTTTAAGGTGAAGAAGCTGTGAGGCCCAAGATTGCATAACCAAATCCTGTTGTGTTTGGGTTGGGGGAGAGCAGATATTTTTAAAAATCTCTCCTGGGTGACTCTGTGTGCAGCCAGGGTTGGGTCCCATGGCTTAAGAGAAAAACAAGCCCCAGCTGTCCCTTTGTGGTGTTATCCCCACCACATCTCCCATTCACATCAACTTGTATCAGCATTAGAGAATGTTCTTTGGGAAGAAATGTTGCTACCCTCCTCAGGTTTCAGAGCTTCAACTCATAATGTCGACTGAATCCGTCGATTTCTAAGTGCCACACGATCCACACAATGGCGCCTTCTTTGAGGTTCTGTGGAGAGAAAAGACCTGTTTACATGGCAAGGTGGGAGCTGCCTGTGACTGGGTCTTAGGAGGGCTCCGAGTGATGGGTGTCAAGTTCTGATATTTCCCTTAAACCAAATGCTTTTGCTAAAGGATAATGAAATGTTCTTGTTATTTTCAGAACTCAGAGAGTGTAATTCTTTAGCTGCGTGGCCTACAGTGCTCTGTAGCTCTCTGACACCCAGTGTAGAGCTGAACTCTTAAGGTGGGAAGAGGCTTCAAGAGCCGGGAGCCAAGTGGCAGAAGCCTGTCCTGTGAGAGGCCACTCTTTCCAAACGTTGAGGCCCCAGAGCTCTCTTCCATTTCTCCCTTGTGTTACCGGCCCTTTCCTTGGTGGATATCTCTTTGTAATCCCCCCACCCGTGAATTGTAGAAGTAACATGTGCTCGTTGTAGAGTTATAAAACCTAGATAAGCATAGAAATATTTAATCACTTTTTATTAGCAAAAACTACTGTTACCATTTTTTTTTTGACGCAGATTAGCCCTGAGATAACTGCTGCCAATCCTCCTCTTTTTGCTGAGGGAGACTGGCCCTGAGCTAACATCCATGCCCATCTTCCTCTACTTTATACATGGGACGCCTACCACAGCATGGCTTGCCAAGCGGTGCCATGCCCGCACCTGGGATCCGAACCAGCGAACCCCCCGCCGTTGAAGCAGAACGTGTGCTTAACCGCTGCACCACCAGGCCAGCCCCAACTGTTACCATTCTTAAATTGAGTTGACTCATCTCTGTGGAATTAATATTCCTAGAAATCCCTTCGTAGACTGAAATTTTGTAAAACAGTGAATGTATCACATAAATGGCAAGCTCTTCTGCAAAGTGAATTTTAGTGACATTCAGCTGAAGTTCAGTTTTGGAGATCCCACAACATGGCAGGCACAACCTCTGTGGCAAGAGAGCGACAGAGTGGTACCCACCAAATGTTGCATCCGCCTTCCCCTTTTCTCAGCCTGCAGTTCAGCACGGCCGTGAGACTAGCTCTAGCTGTGAACAGGACCCAAGATGAAGCAGCACAGTTTCTGTGAGATGAGAAAAGAAGGAAAAAGTGAAGATACCAGTAAATTTTGAGTTAAAGCAGAGGTCTCAAGGTTCACAATGAAAGAATCATAATTTACGGAGAGAAAATATTGTGCTTAGATTTTATACAGTAAAATGTAAGCGGACTCTAATTTAGTGCCTAGTCTTTTCAATCATATCGAAATTTGCACTATAACCAGGAATGTTCAGTTTAGACTATATATTCAGGATATTTTTTTCACCAGTCATGAGGGTGATTCGCTCTTGCTGCTGTCCAAAGGGAGAAGAGCTCATAAATATGTGAAACCAGACATCAACAGCAGGGCTGTGAGCTGCCTGGGGCACTGTGGAGCTGCGTGGTGACATGTGACAGAATCAGAGGAGCCTGCTACTCCAATTTCTTCACGTCAGCCCTTTCTGCCCTCTACCCAGGCTGCATTCTGACGAGCAAGGTGTTCCAGAATAGGCTTCAACATAATGACCTTCTCCCGGATATACAATTCCACGCAATCTTTTTCCATTTTCAAACCAATAATTGATATATCTGGACTGACTGTGAAACTGATGATATAGGAGGCCAATTTATTACATCCTGGAGTTGATTTCTGCAAGATTATACCAGTCCTCCATGGTGAACATTAAAATATAAATCTTAAAATTTTTAATTTTTCTCTTCTGATAATCAGTAAGATATAATTTATATGAATTTGCTAAATTTCCTAGAAGCACTATCTGTACAAGTGAAGCCCATGAGGACATCCAAATGCATTCCCATCACGTATGAAGTTTATCAGCCTATTTATTTATTTTTTCGTAATGCCTTTGGCAGGCTCCGGCACAGGGCTTGTAGTGGCCTCATAAAACGAGTTCGGAAATATTCCTTCCTCTTATTTTCTGAAAGAGTTTGCGTTATGTTGATGTTATTTCTTCTTAAATGTTTGATAGAATTCGCCAGTGAAATCTTGTGGCCAGGGAGATTTCTTGGCGTTTGTGTCTGTGCATGGTCAGAGTTTACAGTTGTTTTCTGTAGAAAGATTGGCCGGTTGGAGCTTACTCAATCGTGCCGAAACATAAAGTTTATCAATTAAAAAAATAACTTTTAAACTTCTTTGATTTTTTTTTTGGCAAGAATTTACACAATAAATATTTCCTTTGTGCTCACTGTCTGTTAAGCAATGTGCTAAGCAGCAGCGATATAAAGATGCCCTTAAGGCACTAGAGTTCTGGTGTGGAGAAGGCTAAGTGCTACATACAAATATGTCCTAGGCGCTATGAAGAGGGAGAGAGAAGCCCAAATGGCCAAAACTGGAAAGGTGTATTGGAAGAGATGAAGTCACCCTAGAATTCCAGATTGATCAATGTCATAAATACTGCTTGCTTCATCTAAAACAAACTAAAAGTAAATAGTTGTATTTAAGCCTACCAATATCAGGATTCACTTTCTATATCTGTAACCAGTCAAGATTCTGAGACCATATAAGAAACAAAATGACAGCTGTATTTCAGAGCATCTGAGGAGATTTTACTGATATTTTCACATTTAGCTCAACACCGCAGTAGTAAATTGATCAATATCTGCTCAGGTCAAAAATGCCCTTTTTGAACAAAGCTGATTTATGTTACAATAAAATACTTCCCTCAGTGAAATATTTTATAATCCTCTCCCATCATCATATAGCTCTTTCCCATCACCATGGCAGCCACAGATTTTACGGGAATAGGAGTCAAATTGACATAACAAATATTTCCCTATTTCAGGATGTCGTTGGGGGTGTCCTCGTGTGTCCTCCTGTCCTGTCTCTGGATGCTCAGCACCTGCCAGCAGGCATTGAGGAATCTGGACTTTGCCGGACACCTTGGCACTGAGGGTGTTCCTTGAGTCCCCCCTTACCCGACTTAAATAACTCGGCTGGCATAGCTTCTGTGCAATAATCAAAGGACCAAGCAAAGGCAAAATATTCAAGATAAAGAGATTGCAAGATTTCACCTGATAGCTCTTTTTAATGGATTAGGAACTGTATGTTAAAACAGGTCAGAAACACTGACTAATTTCGAAGAACAGCATAGGAGAAATATGGAGCCTTAGAATCATTTTGACTCCAGGCACCATCACTCAGTCAGGATATCCAGAATAGCATCTCCAATTCCAACGGAAACCACCTTCAATAATGTGTTTATTTGATGGGATATTTCACAAACGTGTTAAGAAGTATTTTTTGCCAGGGCATGTGTTAAATTGTCTATAAGATCCTATTTTGTTGTGAAACTTACCAAATAATTTATGAATAATATTTAGCACCATCTCTTCATGTAATCATCATCAATGAAAGGCTTCCTGTCAGGATATGACCTTCGCTTGGGTTCCATACTCTCTCTTCCAGCCAAGTTAACTCATTACCATCTCCCCCGTGGGGAGGATGGGCTCCCACCTGCAGCTCTCCTGCCGGCACACTCTGAAGCTGGCTCCTGCCCCAGCAGGAGCAGTACAAGAGGCTTCCAGTTAAAGGTTTTCCTATATAGAGCCTGGGGTCTGCCATCCAAGGCATAGGCCATCTAGGCTAGACTGGCAGCCTTGACTTTGCTTTTACCCTCAGTTCCATCGTCCCAACGAGGATACTACATCTTGGTCCCAGCTTTGCCCTAGCTCTGCTACTTTCAGTTTCCTTCCCTCTATCCATAGCTGTGATCCATTGAGACGCTTTCTATCTTATCTAATGCTGTTAGAGACTGTGGAATGTAGGAAGCTGAATTTTTTGGACCATTGCAGCAATACAGACAGGGGTATTAGAAGAGGTCATTGAGAGGATGTGACCGCAGGTTGACCCATGAGCTGGACCTGGGCAATCAGAGACTCCTCACCCCACCCTGCTTGTCTTTGGAATGTATGTTCTGCTCACCATTCTCACAGTATGAGCCATTTTCAAGGATGCAGCCTCGAGAGAGCAATGTGTTGTTGAGACCATTTGGACTGAATACATGACTGAACCCAGTTAAGGCCTCTCTATAAACTCTTAAGATTCTGAAGGGTGGGTGCAGAGATCTACTTGTTTCGTGGCCACCCAAGACAAATGTTGTATGTAAGTTCCCTTGCATATTAAACCTGCCGCCTACCAATCTGGAGTGGTCTGCCTCTTTCTTCAGTCTCTCCTTTCCCTCTGTGTGTAGGGGCCAGTTTGTGAACCAACAAGGGGATGAGAGAATAGCAAGTGGAAATGGCACCAAGAATTATTGACTTCCTGCTGAATGCAGTAACTCTATGTTGGGGCTCATCCTTCAGTTCTTACACATCCTTATCTAATCCTCACTACAGCCTATGAAATAGTTGCTGTTGGTATTTTTACAGATGAGGAAACTGAGACACAGGGAGGATAAATAATTTGCCCAAGATCACATAAACTATTTAATCTCTCTGAGCCTTGGTTTCCTTGTCTGTAGAATGGAAATTTAACAGTGCCCACATTCTGGAGTTGTTGTGAGGCCTAAATATGTTTATATATGTGCATTAGACTAGTACCTGACGCATGGTAAGTGCTCAGGAATTGTTAGCAATCATTATTTTGCTTGAACTGTTTAGGATAAGGCAATACCTCTTTTTTTAAGTGTAGAAGTTAAGGACCATGAAGCTTAGACCTTCAGGAAGCCACCTTTTTTCCCCTGTAAAGAGAACCTTCCTGACAACAAAACCTGTAGAAAAGAAAGTAGAGCTGAGAGAATGAGGAGGTCAACATCCATGTAACATTGTTTGGGTCCCCCAATTTTTCTGTTCCCAAAGCGAGATGCAACCCAGGATGTCCTAGTTATCTGAGCCAATAAGTTCCCTATTCTCCTTAAATGAATTTGAGTTGAGTGTCTGTGACTTTCACCTAAAGGAGACTTAAGAGAGTCCAAGGCAGACATTTCTAGAAATCATCACGCATTACAAGGACTCGGCTTTACGCTTTATGTCAAGGCAGCACAAAGCTAGTTTTCAGTTTGTGCTCAGAGTTCTGCAGTAGAAGAAAATAATTTGGTTCCCTTGAGTTTTGAGTGGGATGTCAAACTACTAACAGGTCATTTCACTATTTTGACAAGAGGGAGGGGAGTTGCCTGATACCAATTGAAAGGATTTTTTTGGATTCTCAAAGCTCCTTTGATATGTAAGGTTTTAAAGTTGGCCAGGATCATAGAGATCTTGATGGCTAACTCCCCTACTTTCTAAATGAGTCAATTGAAGCCTGGAGAGGTTAAGTAACTTGGACAAGTGATTAATCTTCTTAGGAGAAAAACCAGAATTCTAAAGCTTGCTGCCATTTGAATTCTTTCTGATTTTTGGATTTTCAGCAATATTAGCTGCACGGAGCATTTTTTTCTACCTAGATATGCAGAATTGGAGAGAGTCAGCAGCTGATGTCAGCTCTCCTGACTCCTAACCTAGTTAGGTTTTTCCATCGTATCACGCTTCTTCCTATAAGTAAACACTTTTCTCGTGGCCGCTATATTTACTTAACATACTATACAACAATAACAAATGTGTCGTGTAGAACTCCAGCCCTACAGGATGTTACTAGAACAGGGTAATGTGGAAAAAGAAGTTCTGTATTTAAATAAATTTATGAGTTAAGCAGGTTTCTTTATTGCAGTATTTCTCAGAGCCCTTAATAAGCTATTTTTCATTATAAGTTGTAAAATATAGGAGGTGGTTAGATATACGATACAGTGTTTTCCGAACTTATCTGACCCTTGGGGCTAGTGTTCTGGGAAATGCCGTATTAAAGGCCTGAATTTTCACACTTTTCCAAGGCTGAACAGCCACCCTGTGATTCAATTCTGCCCTTTTCTTTGGTGTCTTTCCGGATCTCCATCTTTTAATTTTTACCTTCAATTCTCATTCTGTCTCTCATCCCTCTATTTCCCCAAGTTTCCATATTTGATTGCTTTTCTGGTGATGGTGCTCTCCCTTGGCCTTTTTGTGTGTGGCCTTTATTTGCGGGTAAAGAGAGATGATGAGACAATGTTCCTGGCAGATTTAAGGAAGAAGGATCAGCTTGTGCTCACTCAGAAGGGCAAGATCAGCCTTGACTTAATTATATCTCTATGTCCCACACCCCAAGGTAGGCTTGTGCAAAAAAGCAGCATGTACAGATACCTTCAAGGGCTTGCCCATAAGTGCCACAAAAGCCACTATTCTACTCATTGAGTCCTCCTCATCTTTCCAGTCACAAGCCTGGCAGCAGAACCTCTCTGCAAATTACCCGATCATCAGAAGCCCCTCTCCTGACTTCAATTATCTCATGAGCAGATCTGTCTCAACTCAGCATTTAGTCTTTTCTCTCCTGACAAGCTGACACTCTGTCCAGGATAGCATTATATTTTGACTGGAAGAATCAGCCTCCTTTATTAAGAGTTGCAGCAAATATCACTGAGTATGGGGCTGTCTTTTATCTTTCTAAAGTATTCTTCTGTGTTTTCTACTTTTGCCTTGCGTCTCAAAATTCTAGCAGTAGTTTTGAATATATTTTGCACATGGGTTGGATTTATCTTCATTCACAGTTTTCACACTCAAAATCTCCTTCTTTTCAAAGCTCTTCACAGACCTAATGGCAGAGTTGGGAGCATCACTGTGCTGCTTGTGTCAGTGAAAAGGTGTTTGATTAACCAACGTTAATGCTGATCCAATTAATTGAACACCCCATGACTTTTATCCCTCTCACACTTCTTTCCCTAACAGTTTTCACATTCAAACTGAGACTGAGGTGCACTTTATGCAAATTTCTCTTTTGAGGAATTTCAAGGATACTCATGTAGGCCTTTGGCTTCACTATAGAGGCCACAAAGCCAAACAAGCAATTTCAAAGGTCAGGTACGAAGTATTGACAAGTGGAGATCTGGATAAACTTTATACTCATTAATGTTCACTTCAAATTTTGATCCTATCTATAAGAATAAATCAGAAAATGGATTCTGAAAAGCTGATGGTAAGTATGCTTTTAGTATTTTCTACTTCAATGACTTTCCTAGAGACATACGCAAACCCTTTCACTATTTTATATTGAATCAGACCTTCCTATGGCTGGTTCTTGTCACACAGTGCTGTGAGCTAGCAGCTGATCATTTTTCATTTTTGAAAGTTTTGCTGTACCTTGGGATGTGTCAGTTCTGAACGTATGCTCTAATTGGCACACAGGCAGAGAACTGTGACCAACCGACAGAATATCCCGTGTACCCCCTCAACCAGCCTCGCTTTTCGGACTCAGTAAGTGGTGCTATCTGCTGCCTACTCATAAGCCACTGCTACAGGTGTAATTGAAGGAAATGTAGCAGAAATGATGCCTGATCTGATAGTACTTAGATCCAGGAAAGAAGAGGCTAAATAAGATTACTCCTACTGCAAACCTGAGAATCAGGTAGCCTGATAAGTACTACCTGGCTGGCCCTTAGTTTAAATAAGTTACTCGTTTGGGCTCAGGTATCACATCAAGGTGTTAAATTTAATCTCTAAAGACTTATGTGGTTTGGACTCAGAATGTTCTTATGTACCCAACTTCTTTCGCTTTTCATGGTGCATCCAAATTCTGTAACTGACCCAGATTTAAGGACTTGGGCTGCACCAAAGGGCAAGTTGAGGCAGAGACAAGATTTAAGTTCAGAATGCCTCCAGTTCTGCTCTGGCTATTGATGGCACAGCCTTCCCAACTCTCCTGGTTTCCTGTCTTACCTGGGTTCTGAATGAAGCCTAAAACGCTTGGACAGTACAGCTTCAGACTTTCAACATGAGAATCCAGGGTTTAAGTCTGTTCAAGACAATGTCTCTGTTCCTTTCTTCTATCATAACAGATACTCCGTATGGGTGGCCCTCTGCCTTCCTGAAATTCCCAGCACACAGTAAGTGTAATGTTGGGATACTTTCAGCCACAAGCAGCAGAAAACCCAACTCAAAACAACTTAAATAAGAAGGACATTTATGATCATATCAGAATTCCTGAAGTGGGCTGGCTCCAAGGTGGGTCAAGCCAGAAGTTCAATAACTTCATCAGCTACCCATGTTCAGTTACATCTTCCTGCTTTGACACAACTGCTCTCACAGATGCAAGAGCACTGCCCTAGTTCTAAGAGTCATACTCAATGGAAGAAGAGAAACCATTCCGTCCCACCTCCCACCCTGTACCAGGTCATATTTTAGGAAAAAGCAACTCTTTCCTAGAAGCCATCCTATCACATTGACTAGAACCAAGACATATGACCAATCCTAACTCAATCACTGCAAGAGGAATGGGACCACCATGTTTGGTATAAAACCGTGGTTCATACTCCTGGCAGTGTATTTGGATATCTGGAGCTAAGTAGGAAACTTCTGAAAATACCAATGCCCTGGACCAACTTCAGACATTCTGATTTTTAATTGGCCTGGGGAGGAGGCCCAAGCATGGATATTTTTTAAAGCTATCCCCAGCAATTCTAATGTGCAGCCAGGATTAAAAAGCACTCACTTAGATTAATCACAACGTATCCCTGAAACACATCAGGGAGAAATGAAATCAGAGGTCAGGCAGGAGGACAAGAGGAAACGGCTCTTGGACAGGCATCCCATAGACAACCAAAACACGTTTGTTGAATTTCTCCAGAGAAGGTATGCAAATTGCCAACAAGCACATGAAAAGATGCTCAGCAGCACTAATCATTAGAAAAATACAAATCAAAACCACGAGATACCACCTCATACCCATTAGGGTGGTTACTGTCAAAAAATCAGAAAATAACAAGTGTTGTCAGAATAGGGAAGAACTGGAACCCTTGTGCACTGCAGGCAGGAATGTAAAATGGTACAGCCACTGTGGAAAACAGTATAGTAGTTCCTCGAAAAATTAAAAATAGATTTACCATATGATCCAGCAATTCCACTTCTGGGCAGATACCCTAAAGAATTGAAAGCAGGGTCTTGAATAGATATTTGTTCACTTGCATTCATAGCAACATTATTCACAATAGCCAAAAAGTGGAAGCAACTCAAGTGTCCATCGACAGATGAATGGATAAACAAAATGTGGTAAATACATACAATGAAATATGATTCAGCCTTCACAAGGAAGGAAATTCTGACACGTGCTACAACATGGATGAAACTTGAGGACATTATGCTGGGTGAAATAAGCCAGTCACAAAAAGACAAAAACTGTGTGATTCCACTTAAGCATCAAGTACATAGAGCAGTCAAATCCATAGAGACAGAAAGTAGAATGGGAGTTGCCAGGGGCTGGGGGAGCGAGAAATGGGGAGCTGTTATTTAATGGGTACAGAGTTTCAGTTTTGCAAGATGAAAAGAGTTCTGGAGATTGATTGTACAACAATGAATATGCTTAACACTGATCAACTGTACACTTAAACATGGTTGAGATGGTAAATTTGATATTATGTGTATTTTACCACAATTTTTTTTAAAAAATGTTGATTAGATGTAGAGCTGAGAAAACCACTTGCCTTCTGTACTAGTGACTAGGTGGCGGCAGGACAAAGGTGAGGAAGCTGCATAGGGCAAGAGAACCCTGAAACATATTGTGTTTCTTGAAAGGCAGTGAATTCCAAATTCCAATGATGTTCCAAAAGCGGGGGGAGTGGAAAATAAGAGAGAAATTCCAGGAATAGACCACACCTAGTTAGTTATCAGCCTTTTGGGGAGCCCCTGCCAGATGTCCTTTGGCAAAATGCCCTGCTGAGCGCCTGAGAAGGTGAGGCAGCCCAAGGCCCCGTCTACTGCAGGCCTCAGTGGGGGTTTGGCAAGAGGCAGGAAGAGCAGATGTCTACTCACCTCTCACTTTTCTATTCTAATGAAGCCTCAGGGACTCAGCAACCCCAACCGCTGGTGATCACAAAGTATCTCACATTGGCTTAGGGATATGTATGAGTATTGATGCTTACATTTGAATGTGTCTGATGTAGAAGGAATTTATAGCCCTTACAGTAAGACAATAAAGCTCTACTTCAAAGCACTGACTTGGTATAAGCTGGAAGCTCTCCAGCCCCATCAGATTCCCTTCCTGCATCCTCACTTCCAGTATAAGCCATCTGCTCCATTTCTCCCTGTTCACCTCTCCCCAAGGGGTCTGGACAGCATACTCCACAGACTGATGAAAAATGCCAACTTTCCCCATCCTCCACCATCACCTCTACCACCTCCCCAGCTTACTGCCTGTTTTTCTCAACACTTCTCAAGACAGAGTATGAGAAAACTGCAAACAGCCATTGATGATTAAGTAGCTAGGAACTAAAATATTTATTTCTTTTTTGCAATTACTGATTATAGCTCTTAGCTGTTTAACCCACCCATTGTTAAGTGTGTTGCTCAGGAATATGCTAGCTGACTCCCACTAGGTTCCTATAGTTAACATCTCCATAGGGTCTGGGTCACCATGGTAATGGGTGTTTGAGCTGTTCTTCAGGAATTAGAACCCCTTTGGCCACTCCTGGCAAGTTGAGACCACCAACTCATCAACTGGGCCTGCACAGATATCCAATATGCGACCTTTTGACTCAAGAGGCTAAAAACTCCACCCTCAGATCATGCCAATGCCGCCATTTTGTGAGCATGTTTCCTATAAAGAGGCATGGAGTCTGACTACACTTGTGCCGATCAAGAACCTCACCTCTCCCCACCTCCAATCACCTCTCTCCACATTTCAGACCACCTTGCCAGCTATCCCATATATATCCGTGAGTCCCTGTTTTCGGGGAAGTGGATTTGAGACACATACTCTTGCTTCCAAACATGGCTGCCTTATGATTAAAACCCTCTCTCTGCTGCACCTTCCTTGTCTTGGTGTTTGGCTTTCCAGGTGGCGGGCAGAAACGAACCTGGTGTGGTAACATAATGTAATTAAATATTTTGGTTTAAAGGGGTTTTTCTTTGGGCTGTTGCTGATGTAGTGCTAAGATAAAGAAAGACTTTAGTTTTCAAATCATGTTTCTGGAAGTCCACCTGACCTAGAATTACCTGGGACAGCTGTTAAAAATGAAACTTGCCGGGTGGTAACCCAGACCCAGAGCACCAGAATCGCTGGGAGTGGGGCCAGGAAGCTGCCTTTTAATAAGGATCCCAGGTGATTCTTAAACCACTGAGGATTGAAAAAGGGGTCTTCAAAGGAGGGTTGCCAGAGATAAGCCACCAAGTGAATGATCTTGACCTAAACAAGTATGGAGGCAAAGAAGGAAACATTTATCAATGATTTCCTTTTAGGTATCTTGTTTATAAATTATGTCACTTAAACTTTACACTAGTACTACAAAATTAGGTATAATATCTACTTTAATGTTGATCAACGGGAGACTGAGCAACATTAAGTGACTTGTCTAAGAACTCCAAGAAACTGGAACTTGAATCCACTACTAACAGAAAGCCCACTCCCGGAATCTGTCTATTTTTGCATTTGTCAGTAAAGCCTAGAGGATGAAGAGCTGATGAAAGTCAAATGGCTGTCTCATATTCACAACTTCAGGCCCTGTATTCATTGAAGTCCATTATACCAAGATGCCATTATGTCTGTAATGAAAGCCCTTCACTCAATAACAGGCTCAGAGTCCCTCAGGGCACCTACTTCTTTCATCATTTAAAATAGACGCAAATAACTCCTCCTTATGGAGTCTGAGATCTGACAAAAGGGAGTGACACACCCTCAAATAAGGAAGAACTAGCCAAGTCCAAGGGTGGGGTCTGATAGCAAATTTTCCTTTCAGATCACACTTGAGCTTGGATCAGCTGTCATTTTCCTTCACCAAGAAGAGTTCTACTTTCTGAGCTCTGTGCAGTCAATGCCTGTTCCTTTTCATCCTCCGCTTAAGAGAGGCTCAGGCAGACACGGTTCTTGGGAAGGAGATCCTGTGTTCCACCAGGCAGTCAGCCAGTCAGAAAGTCATTCCACAAAGGTTTGGTAAGCTGCAACTCTGCAAAGGTTAAAGATGGATAAAGTATCACACCTACTCCCAGTGGGAGTCCAGTGGGAGAAGCAGATCACTAGACAGTCTGTTTTAATAGTTCTGGATTTATGATTTATGCACAATGAGTTTGGGAAGCACTGTGGAGCACTGATTAATCACAGTGACCCAACCCAGGACTGGGCAGTGGGAGAGGGCAGGGAAGGCTTCCTGGAGGAAATGATGTCTACACAGAGGTTAAGAGGGGTGAATAGGAGCGACCAGTTGAAAGGGGCTTGTATAAGGGAGAATGTGAGCAAAGGCAAGGAGGGAAGAAATAATACAGTGTTTAGACCAAAAGTGCAAAGCTGCATCTACCGCAGAGACCTCCATCAACCATTTCCATATGGCTAAGTCAGCACGTTACTTTGCAGCAGATTTCTTCCAAAGA
This sequence comes from Equus przewalskii, assembly GCF_037783145.1. NCBI lineage: Eukaryota > Metazoa > Chordata > Mammalia > Perissodactyla > Equidae > Equus > Equus przewalskii. Next base: position 17,232,975 of record NC_091849.1, on the reverse strand, counting down.
CATTATTTCCCCAAAGTTCTTTTAACTGTTGCTGCTTGTGCTTTTCCTGACCAGCCAATTGACTCTAAAATTAGTAGAAAGTTAAGGCCCGATGGAAACTAGACTGGACTCCTAAGAAATGAAGCTGGGGGAAGATTATTGTAACAAGGCTTTTAAATGACACCTCAGATGCTGAAATTCTCTCTCCAACAGCAAGTGATATAACTTAGTGCATGAGAGCATGGACAGATGGATCTAGACACCACTCAGTGTGTGCCTTCTCGTAAGTTATTTAAACCTTCTGAGCCTCACTTTTGTCATCTGTAGCATGGGAGCATTAGTATCTACTTTAAAGGAATGAGAGAATGCTTGTGGCAGATGACTGGCACATCAATGGTCATCGTTATTCATATTCATTGCCAATAAACGTATCATTACACAACAAGATCAAGTGTGAATAAAATGAGATTCACTTATCATAATAATTAATCCACTACCTAGAATAAAAACTGTAATTTTGGTGTTAGAAGGGAGCTTAGGGTCATGTGGCCCACCCTTCCCTCCCCTGCAGAAATCTCGTTTTTTCTATTTTAAGTTTAGAGAGTTCAAATTCCACTTTCCACCTGCATTCAATAATTTCTTGATGTTTGGACATTCTATTGGGAGGATATTTTTAGTTGAAGAGGCTGAAACTATCTTATTTGATCATTATGGGGTGAATGAAAAGGGTAAAGCTGTATGTTGATGTTATCTTTAGAAAGTAGAAACATTTCTTGAACAGTGTATTGACTCGGAGGGAAGAGATTCCCCGTTAATTCAAAACACAGCCCCCTTGAGGTATGAAATGCTTTGGCTTGGCCAAACAATAACAAAAGAGAAGGATCCCCTCTTTTTGCCTAAATCTGAATTTTAAGCTACATATTTTGTCTTTCAGAGCAGGCCCAGCTCCACAGAAACATTCTCCCATATTTCTTTTAATCACTTCCTCATGAGAACAGATTTTTATGGATTGGGAGTCTATATTAATACAAATCTGAAGAGAAACAGAGGAATCTGAGCCAACTGACTATTCCCATGTAAAATGCCTCCACGTGTTTAGAAATTGACTGAAAAGGCTGAGAAAACTGATAAGAAGTCACGGAAATAAAAGTCTGTGGAATTACAATAATGAACACAGGCCTGGTGGAGCATTAATGATAACACATTACAAATATAATTAGCTTTCTTTTGAACTTTAAGGAATAATCACAATCCAAGTATGTGATAACCAATGAAAATCACATAGCACAAAATCAAGTGTGATTCCTTACAAAAGAGTAAAACCCAGCTGTTCTCTGAATTCTCAATCATGCATTTGTAATAGAATCATGAACTATAAGCCCAAAGGCTAGGAATAATACAATAGGTACCAAGTACCTCGATCCTAGATGAAAGTGTTAGACCACTGTCTTAGGTTGGGTTCAGGACTGACTACGTAATTTGCAGGGCCCAGCTAAAAATGAAAACATGGCGCTCCTTGTTAAAAAATTATTAATAATTTCAAGACGGCAACAGCAGAGCATTAAACCAGATACAAGCATTTCACAGGTCACACTCCCATGAAGTTGGGTTCTTCCTGTTGTAGACCCTAGGACTATGGTTTACTTGGGAAGTAATTCCAAGAAGCATCCATAGGAGGAGCACAGAAGTGAGACAGAGAAGGGTAGGAAGTCAATTTAGGGTGTGTTAATAAGTAGGTTACCACCGCACTCAACTACAGCTCAGTCCCACTGGGGACTTCTAGGAGATAGTGTAGAATATGCCTCAGAGTGGTCCCGGCTGAGGAAGTTGGGTAATGTAATCTCCAGCTCCCACTCATCATTGGTTGATGACTTCTCCAGAGAGTGTTAACTTCAAGGCATCCTGAATTTTCCTGTTCCCAGGCTGATCATGTTCCCCCAGGTAAAGAGTCAAAGGCACTAACAGTAGGACATCATGAGTGGGCAGCCATGAGGGCCAAGGGGCAGGGCACCGAAATCGTCTGCTACAGTCCCCTTGGCAGGGTATGTGGACAGATTAAAAAACTGGCATTAGTCACCCTCAGGTTATAAAAGAGTCATGGTAGAAGAGGCTGGAGAAAAGTGGACACTAATTCAAAAAGATATATGCACCTCTATGTTCATTGCAGCGTTATTCACAATAGCCGAGACTTGGAAACAACCTAAGTGCCCATTGGTGGATGAATGGATAAAGAAGATGTGGTATATATACACAACGGAATACTACTCAGCCATAAAAAAGATGAAATCTTGCCATTTGTGACAACATGGATGGACCTTGAGGGCATTATGCTAAGCGAAATAAGTCAGAGGGCGAAAGCCAAATACCACATGATTTCACTCATACGTGGAAGATAAAAAAACGATAAGAAACAAACACATAGACACAGAGAATAGTTTGGTGGTTACCAGAGGGGAAGTGGGGAGGGGGGAGGGCAAAAGGGGTAAAAGGGCCCAGGTGTACAGTGACAGATGGCAATTAGACTTTGGGTGGTGAACATGATGCAGTCTTCACAGAATTCAAAATATAATGATGTACACCTGAAATCTACATAATGTTATAAACCAATGTTACCTCAATAAAAATTAAAGGAAAGAAAGAGAAAGTGGAATATTTTGGAGAAATTTTCAGCGTACAGCAAATTTCCAATACCCACCTCCAAACAGGAAGACAAAGGGATTCTCTTCTTCACCTTAAGCTAAGTGAGAATGGGAGTTCTAGAGGACCACTCAAAGAACTTGCCAACTTTCCATGGGGTTAGAGATCACAGAGGCTCATTTCTAAAACACACCTGTGAAAGCCAAAGGCCGGAGTCTGGCTGATGCTGACAGGATGAGGAGGAGGGCACTGCACTGGGAGTGAGCGGCGCTTCTAGCCACTACAGGCAAAGATGTATATTTCCCAGGGACTATATGGGGGACCTATAGTCCTGCAGAAGGGAGCCGGTTTGCAATAGCAAGTCTCACCAAAAGGTCACTTGGAAGAGCAGACAACCTCCAGTGACGATGGCGGGGGCGGGTTGCTCCAGAAGCCCAGGAGCCGAACTGGGAGCCATAAGGGGCCAGCTGGAGGAGAGGATTTGCCTGTGTGGTAGCCGGCCTCCAAGATAGCCCCCAAGATCTCTGCTTCCTAGTATTCGCAATCTCATGCAGTCCCCTCCCATACCATATCAGGGGTAGTTTGCGTGACTGCTATGAACTGATTGTGTCTCCCCAAAATTCGCATGTTGAAGCCCTTATCCCCGTGGTGATGGTATTTGGAGATGGAGGGAAAGAAAGAGGAAGAGAGAGTGCTTGCGAAGAGCTGAAACAGATGAATGTGGCTAGAGTTTGGAGAACAGGGTTGGAGGGGGCAAAAAGTGAGACTTAGGAGGTAACCAGGGTCAGACCACGCTGGCTGGAGTGTGGAGTAAGAGCAAGGGGAGACATGGACATGTTTAAGCGGGGATTTAATGTGAAAGCTTAGATTATCCCCTAGAGCTTGAATTTCCAGCAATATATCTCGCATAAACATATGATATTTGGGGAGATGAAATTTCTCCTTAATTCAAGGCTTTGCAAGCCCCAGCAGGCTGGAGGAGACTTCCAGGACACAGTGATACAGGGCTTGCGTCAGAGAACACTCCATCAACTTTGGGTAGGTATACAGTAAGGGACAAAAGTAGAGGGAAGTCATGGAGCCAGAGGGAGGAAGGCAGGACAACGTCGGAGACTGGATGAGAAAAGCAGAAACCTCAAGGGGGTTGGTCTAAGAACCAAGGAGGGTGCCAAGGAAACGGTTGCCCTGATAGCACAGGACCGTAATCCACACTTTCCAGCAGCTGTGGGTCATCTGATTAGTACCATTCTCAGGTACAAGAGTCAGTGTTTCCTAAGGTGTTTTCCTGGGAATTAAGGAAAATGTTCTGCAGTGAAGGAAGCTGCAGGAAATGCTGTACAATGTGGTCTCTTCTTAGACAAACACGACGAGCATACCTTAGCTTATTAAAGGCTCTGAGAAGTCCTAAAGGAAAGGTAACTCTTTTGTTTTAACTTAGCATTTTGCAAACGTTTTGACCATGGAACCCTCTTTTCCTTGGCAATGCCTATTTAGATCTTGCAGATGTCACGTTTTGTGGAAACGCTGTTGAAAACGTGGATGTGGGCTTTAGACTTATAAGATTCTGGACTAACTGGAGAGAGTCCTGGCCCTCCTGGAACCAGAATCCTTCTTACTCAAGGAGGTAAATTTCCTTAGCAGCTGTTGAGTGAGGCCAGGGAATTGGTGTTCCCAGGGTTCTCTGTTGGGCCTGAACCTTGGGGGAGGCAAGTGGAAGATATCTAAGACATCACTGGGAAACTCTTATCTTCAGTGATCCATACATCCTCTGCAGCTAGAGGCGGGTTCCTTGCAGCAGGACGCTCCCTTCCTTCTTTCCATAAACGCTTGTAGTCATCTTGAATGAGCTGGAGTTGGCAGGGTATAAGCATAAAATAACTTTATTCTTTCTTCTTCTGTCCCTTCAAACCACTTCATGGTCTCATTTTTCCTTGCCTGAGGATGGAATCACGGGCATGTTCCATGGCTTTCTTAGTCATTCTTAGAAAATAAATGAAAAGCCCCTTGTTTGGGCATTAAAAAATAAAGTCCATTTAATAATCATATAATTCTCATCTAGTCTAGTATAAAAATCAGAACTCTAGATTTTTATCCAATTAAGATTTCTTCTCTTCTCTAGTTTGGACCTGGCCCAAGCCAGAAGGCAGGAGTGAGGGTATAGTCAGTTTCTTTTCTCTTTCCTCACTCCCTCTGCTTCCCCACTAATGAACTGCTGTTTATACCTCTGCAAGGTTGGGTCCAGGGAGAGGGGACTCAGGACAAGGACACAGCCTCACTCACTTGGGCTGCTGTGATCCTACTGCTGGGCTCTCTGGATGGCAGGCGCTTTCTGTCATGGTGAGCTTTTGAAGACCCCTCAGAGATCTGCCCTCCTACTCCCCCTAGTTGCTCATGACCCCTGGGCCTCCCCTGTCCACCACCTCTGCCTGGGTCACATTACCCCTCTAAGTAGGCCTCTTAGGGAGAGTTGCATTTAAGCAAATCCCAGGCCAGCTGCCTTCAAATCCAGCTCCTAGAAGAACATAGTGGAAATGCAGCTGACCCTCAAGGCATCCTGTCTTCACTCCACTACAAGGCAGGAGCAGTTCCAGCCATGTTCTCTCACTTCTGGATCCCTTGGCAAGAGTCAGACACTACTGCCCGTGACCCCAAACCCCCAGCTCTTCAAGTGGTTCTCTTCAAACTCTTCTTCCTTGACTTGAAGCCCATTCTTTCCTTGCTTGTGGGGTTGGAATACCCAGCACACTAAAAATTATCCCCCCAAAAATCCTCCTTCTAGGATACATTATTCAAATTCAGTCTCGAAAAAGTAAGTATAGGTGATCAGCTGTCTTAACATGCCCTGCGTGGGTGAACCAGAACCCTCCACCATCTTGGGGACACTTGACACTATTGTGTTGCCTTCAGCTTTGGGGAGCTCAGCTGAAACCAAGCCAGTGAAAGTCTCATTTTTAACATCCCATTATTTACAATTCTCTGCCTCTGAAAGTTTTAGTCTAAAGTTTGAAAGTTTGCAACATCACTGCAGTTTGATACAGGCATAATGCATTGATAATATACCAGATGCTATAGAGATAACAGCACCCCTACCTTTCATGGAAGCTCCTAAGATTATAACCTCTAGAGGTCTCATATTCCCTAATTTAAAATGTCTAACTTCTCCCCATTCCACGTCATTGTCTCGCACTACTTGGTTTTAATAAGCCTTTGTTGTTATTAATGGCGATATTTATTTTTAAACATATATCTTCTATTTTTTTACTTTTTATTTTATTTTATTGATTTTTTTTGCTGAGGAAGATTCACGCTGAGTTAACATCTGCACCAGTCTTCCTCTATTTTTTAGTATGTGGGCCACCAGCACAGCGTGGCCACTAACAGAGGGCTGTAGGTCTGCACCTGAGAATTGAACCTGGGTCGCTGAAGCAAAGTGTGCTGAACTTAACCACTAGGCCACCGGGGCTGGCCCAATATATCTTTTAATTTTGATGGATAGAAGATAAATGAGACTTTGTATTAGTTTTCTATTGCTGTATAACATACTATCCCAAAATGGCTCAGAAAAACACGTATTTATTACCACACAGTTTCTGTGGGTCAAGAATTCAGGAGCAGCTTAGCCGAGTGACTCTGACTTAAGGACTCTCATGAGACTGCAGTCAAGCTGTTGGCTGGCCATGCAGTTTCATCCGAGGGTGTGAAGTGAACAGGGGTGGGGAGTGAAGATGCTTCCAGGCTCACTCACGTGTTTATTAGCAGACTTAAATCCCTCACCAGATGGACCTTTTCATAGAGCTGCCTCATGACAAGACAACTGGCTTCCCTCAGGGTGAGCAATCCAAGAGGGAGCTAGAGAGAGTGTGGCCAAGATGGAAGCCACAGTTTTTTATAACCTAATCTCAATATGATATCCACCACTTCTGCTGTATTTTATTCTTTAGAAGTAAGCCAGTGAGTCCAGCCCGCGTACAAGGAATTACACAAGGGTGTGAACCAGGAGGCAGAGATCATTGTGCGTGTGTGGGGGGAGAGGGAGTGTCATTCAGAGGCTTCCTATCACAGCTTCATACTGGTAAATTAATAATATTGGAAGATACTAATATTCTAATCTCAGAATCTTCAAATCTTATTAATATATACTCCTGATGGCAGAAAAAATTCCAACTAGCTCAAGGCTGTATGTAATCTTCCAAATTTTAAACTCACATAGCACTATTTTATAAAAGAGTAAAATTTGGCAGTCGAATGCTACATACACCTGGCCATAACATAACCTGTAATTGTGGTTATGAGCTCCTTCAAAAGCTGTAGTAAATTGGATACACCATTTGTCACTCTTCAATGAAAACATCTTTATGAATATGACCTATTGCCACCTGTCAAAAAAATGACTAAAATATTTGCCAGCAAGATGAATTAATAATTTAGATATTTTAAATATCTTATAACTCCATATTTGTTACAAACCAAAACTACAAATTATATCGTTTTGTTAAGTAATCGTATACTATTCTTTCTTCAGCTGTGTGTAGCCGTTATTTATTTATTTATTATATTCCATCTATTTCCAAATGGAATTTGTGACAGTTAAAATCATGCAAATTTCAGCTTTATAGTACTTCTTATTTTATATCATTATATTCTTCACAAATGATTCAAAATTCATTTCCCCCTTGATTCTTATAATAAGTCTGTGATATAGTTGAGACAAGTGTAATTATCTCCACTTTTAGAAGTAAGAAAACAGTTTTAGAGAATTTCCCCAAATCATACAACTTGTAAAGAGCAGAATCAAGGCGCGAACCCAACTCTGGTGCATTTCTCACTACTCAATCTGAACCCCATTCATGCCAGTTTCTTTAAGCACAATGATTACCCTTCATGTGCATTACTTACAGAGCTTCCTCAAGAACTAGCGAAAGTCTTTGTCCCTGTTAAATCTCCTATAACAAATCGAGTATACCACGTAGAACATTCACTTGGCGAAAACAATTCTCTAAGAACCTGTTTAAACAAGTTTCTTTCCCTTCTTTTTTCCTTAAATAAGCAAGGAAAGGCAAACCCTCCCCCATATTAGAAAACACCACTTGGATTTCCTCCTGAAACCAGACAGCTTCTGAGTAAACACCTTCCTTCTTCAATCCCAGAAAGCTCCCACGTGGAAATGACTTCTACCCTTCCTGACAGAAATTCTCGTACTCCTCATGGTACCATTTGCTCCTGTAAAAAAGTATCATGCCCCTGAGAAGAAGAAGGAAAAATGAAAAGTTTTTAAGATGCCTATTATTCATGGAACAAGTACTGATTTTAAGAAGGGAAGGAACCCCAAAGTTTCACTGTGACTTGAGAAGAAATGAAATATAATAATTAAAAATTAAAAAGGAAAATTATATCATTTTCCCTCTCTCTGAAGAATTTCTTTTAACAACATGATTCAAAATGTGCAGAGTACTTAGTTCAGTCAGGGTTTTTTTGAGCTATATCGTTTATGGGACATTGGGTTAAGAGCCAAAGGAAATACAAGTTCGAAAAAGTCCATTTCAATTGTGAAGTAAATTATTATAAAATTCTGAAAGGTAGAAATTTTCTTATGTCCAACTTTGCAGGTGACAAAACTTAGGCTCAGAGAGGTCCAGTTACTTGTTCAAGGCACATAGTTTGGTACAGAGCCAGTTTTTGAGCCTAGGCTGTGTAATTCTGGAGCCATTTGCTTATCCACCAATCTCTTCCTATATATAAATAATTAAAAAACAAGGTAGGGTTTGATAAGTACTGGGATTAAAGTATTACAAAAGTGTTGGGGAGGAAAAGATTGATCCTGACCTAAAAAAGTTTTGGAAAAAGTGAGATTTACCCAAACTTTGTGACCTTGAGCAAGTTACTGAGCCTCTTTCAACCTCAGAATTTGATGGATGGATAAAGAGGAAAAGGACATTCCAGGAATAGGGACCAGCTTGAGCAAAGAACAGAAATGACAAAGACAAGTTCCAGCAGAGTGTAAGTAAAATATATGGGCTGGAGGCGATGTAACAGGAGATGGTTTTGGAAAGGTATTTTAGGGTTGTATCTTGGAAGATTTTGATTACCAGTCTAAAGATCTGATATCTTATTCCCTAGGAAATAGGAAGCATTGAATACTTTTGGCAAGGAGGTGACATGCTATGATTGATGGCCTCTGAAATTTACGAGAGCTTCATTGTCTAGATTCTGTGGCTAAGTGCCAGAGTTAAAATGTTTGCCTCCACATGGCTCCTCTTGTTTGTAATGATTCTGCTGTGTTCTGGGTTGAAGGAGTGGTGTGAAATAATGGAGGAGAAGGCATTCTGGACCATCCAAAGGAAAGTGGATTGCTAAATTCAACATTTAATGACAGTCTGAAGTGGAGAGTCTGGGAGACAATAAGAGATGAGTTTGGAATGGTAGATTATGGAGATGACTGAGAGGTGTAGACTTTCCCATTGGCAATTGGCACCCCTTGAAGAGTTCCAAGTAAGGCAATGACAACATGAATAAAGTTGTGAGTAGGGAAATCAGATGCAGTTGTCTTAAATTAGTTTCTGTTTGTGCCTGCTCACAAGCCACTTCGTCATTTACCCATCTTGTCATTCAAACAGCAAAGATTGACCCCACCCCTTGTGAGTACCTTCGTCATACAGATGCTGATACGTTTCATATCCACTTATTAGATTCTGTTTTACCTTCTTATTCCTTCTCCAAAGCTCTTCCTTTCTTTATGTGGATCCAAGTTTCTGACCTATGTAATTTTCCTTCTCTCTGAAGAACTTCTTTTAACATTTCTTGCAGGGCAAGTTTGCTGGCAAAGCACTCTCTGGTTTAGTTTGTCTGAGAAAGTCTTTATTTCTCTTTCACTTCTGAAGGATAATTTCCCAGGGTACAGAATCCTAAGTTGGCGTTTTTTTCTCTCAACACTTTAAATATGTCACTCCACTCTCTTCTTGCTTGCATGATGTCTGAGGAGAGGTCAGATGTAATTTTCATCTTTGCTACTCTATAGGTAAGCTGTTTTTTCCCTCTGGCTTCTTTCAGGATTTTTTCTTTATCTTTGATTATCTGTAGTTTGAAAATAATATGCCTAGGTGCAATTCTTTTGGTATTTATCCTGCTTGATGTTCACTGGACTTTCTGGATCTGTGGTTTGGTGTCTGGCATTAATTTGGGAAAATTCTCAGTCATTATTATTTCAAATATTTCTTCTCTTCCTTTCTCTGTTTCTTCTCTTTCTGGTGTTTTTATTACATATATGTTATAGATTTTGTAGTTGTCCTACAGTGCTTAAATATTGTGTTCTGGGATTTTTTCGTCAGACTTTTTCTGTTTGCTCTTCAGTTTTGGACATTTCTATTGAGATATCCTCAAGCACAGAGATTCTTTCCTCAGCCATGTCCAGTTTACTAAATAAGCCTATCAAGGGCAATCTTCATTTCTACTGCAGTGTTTTTTTATCTCCAGCATTTCTTTTTGGCTCTTTCTCAGAATTTCCATCTCTCTGCTTACGTTACCCATCTGTTCTTGCATGCTGTCTACTTCTTCCATTAGAGCCCTTAGCATGTTAATCATAGTTATTTTAAATTCCTAGTCCAATAATTCCAACATCTCTGCCACATTTGAGTCTGGTCTGATGCTTGCTTTGTCTCTTCAAACTGTGTTTTTGCCTTTTAGTATGCCTTGTAATTTTTTGTTGAAAGCTGGACACAATATACTGAGTAAAATGAACCCCTGTAAATGAGGTTTCAGTAAGGTGGTGATAAGTGGTGGGGAGAGGGGAAGCATTTTATAGTCCTATAATTAGGTCTCAGCCTTTTAGTGAGCCTCTGCCTCTGGACTTTGAACTTCACACATGCTATTCAATTTCCCCCTACCCTTTTAGTGGGCAGGGTGGCTAGAGTGGGCTGGAGTTGTGTATTTCCCTTCTCGCACATGGAAGGCTAGACCCAGCTGGGGCTGCGTATTTCCCTTCCCCCAGATCATTTAGGCTTTGATAAAACACCAGCAGATTGTCTCTGCTTAAATAGTTCTCCTGAGAGCAGATCTTGTTAGGAAGAACAGAATGCTCAGGTATATTTCTTTCCAAATGGTTCCTTTTACCCTCCCCTTGCTGGAAGCACGAGGGGATTTTTCTCTGATATTCACTGTGAGGACCTTGCAGAGACCCTGGGGGCAAAATTCACAAAAGTGTGGGAGGCCCCACACTTACCTACTTTATCTTCTTAGCACTTATCACTACCTGGCATATAATGTATTTGTTTATTTATATGTTATTTGTTCACTTTCTTCCCCCCCATCACTTGAATGAAAGCCTCATCGAGGCATGGACTTTTTCTAGCTTATTCACTCACCACTGTTTCCCCACTGCTTGAAATAAGCAGTGCCTGGCACATTGTAGACACCCATTAATAACAATTTGGTAAGTAAGTGAATGTCTAAATGTTCTCAACCTATCCATATGTTAAAGAAGGTGCCACTTCAGGGCCATAGAGTTATGTGGGGAAATGTTCCAAATTTCAACTCAAGGATAACTTGCATGCATTTGGAATACAGCAAAACATAAACATTCACAGAATGCATATTATGTGCCCAGCAGGACGTTAAGCATTTTATCCCATGCAATCAACAGAGCAGCCAGAGAAAAAAAAAGTCAAGGCTTAAATCAGATCTAGTCCCTCCTCTGCTCAAAATCCTTTAATGGTTCCCCTCTCACTCTGGGAAAAAGCAAAAGTCATCATAAAGGCCTACAAGGCCCCACATGATCTTTTCCCTCCCTGATTGCCCTCTTCCCCATCTCCTCCTGCTCTCTCTCTCTCTCGCTCTCCCCTCTACCCTCCCTGGCTCTTTCAGGTTACTCACACCAGGCTCACTCCCAGATCAGGGCCTTTGCCCTGGCTGTTCCTTCTGCCTGGCCTGCTCATTCCCTCAGCTGCCAGCATCATTTGCTCCTTCACCTCTTTCAGCTCCTTACTCACTTTCTACCTTCTAAGTGAAGACTTCCATGGCCACTCTATTTCAGATTGAAGGCATTGATCATCTCTCCTCATCTAGGACTTACATTTCATTTGTTTATTTTGTTTATTATGTCTTCTCCCCTTAGAATGAAAGAAGAGCAGAGGTTTTTGTCTGTTTTGTTCACTGCTATATCCCTAGGGCCTAAAACAGTGCCTGGCACATAGTAGGTCCTTGGTAAATATTTGTTGTATCCTTGAGAGCTGACAAGGATACAACAATAACTCAAATGAATTCTGATTCAATATTTCCCCCATTAATTTCAAACAAATCAAACTTCCAGCCTCTCTGCCCCTCATCTCAACCAAAAGTACTACCCCATCTCCCACCCTTTGAACAATTCATAAACCACAGGATAAGAGGCTTTGCTGGATTCTAAGAAACCTGGTCTTCTTATTCTTTTGAACAGCAAAGTGCTCAGAAACTCCTAGTAACATCTGAGCCTTGCATTGCCTTTGTAGTTGGCTGAGAGAAGTAGGTTAAAGTAACTGAGCTTTTTATCTGAACTATGAAAGCACTTTGAGTCATTGTTAGCCTTGGATTGGCCCTCCTTAGGAGAATTGTTGAGCAAAAGTACAAATAAGGTGTCTAGGGGATTCAAAGGGAGAGTCAACAAAGGCTACCAGGGAAAGTGGAGTATAGGAAGCTGTGTAGTTACTACGATGCCTGGGCCACCCTCCAGAAGGCTTAAGTTTGGACTGTGTGGCTGTATTTGAATCCAGTATTGGCAGTTGGTGATTGGCTCCCATCCTCCGCTCAGCCCCTATTTTCATTTCATGCACTTGCAATAATGCAACTTCACATTTCACAAAATTAAAGTTTTTGAACCTCGCCCACAGCAAGACTATATTCTAATGAGCTAACCATGTACAGCAGCTTCTAACAGATTCTAAGCAGTGGTCAAACAATGTCTATAATTTGGGGTTTTCAATAAAGTAAAGGAACCCATAGCAGTCCTCAGTCATACTGAGTCTCTCTCTGCAATGGCTTTATGTAAGAGAAACTAAGCACATACTCATAAGCTGCAGATGCCTGGAGGATCAGACATATACATTGGTATTTTCTCAAGATCTAGCCCACTCAGAACCTGCTCTGCTTAGCCTGGCTCTTGACATCTTCCTCTGACATGAGGATGAGCCAAGATTTTCTCGCTTGGTAACTAGTTGATGCCGTAAGAGGTGAGGTCATTTGGGAGGCCTGGATTTAGACAAATGAAGGTGTATATGTTTGTGTCCTGGGTGAGAGAGAGAAAAAAAGGAAAAAGAGAAGGAGATGGTGTGTTTCTTATAAATGCTTTTTTTTTTATTTGAGGAAGATTAGCCCTGAGTTAATATCTACTGGCAATCTTCCTCTTTTTGCTGAGGAAGACTGGCCCTGAGCTAACATCCAGGCCCATCTTCCTCTACTTTATATTTGGGACACCTGCCACAGCATGGCTTGACAAGCAGCGTGTAGGCCCACGCCGAGGATACGAACCTGTGAACCCCTAACTGCTGAAGGAGAGGCTGCAAACTTACCCACTGCACCACCAGCCTGGCCCCCTAAATGCATTTTATATAAATGTAAGTACCCACTTATATTACAAGTCCAGAACAGGAAAAACTATAAACCGAACAGATCAGAGGCTGCTTGGGATAGGGGGTTAGAGCAGTGCTTAACTGCAAATAGACACAAGGGAACTTTCTGGGCTGATACAAGTGTTCTAACTGTACAATCTAGATTGTGGTGAGGGTTGCATAGCAGTATAAATTTACTAAAACTCATCACACTGTATACTCAAAAGGGATGAATTTTTAAAAATCCATTTACAATAGCAACAGAAAGAATAAAATGCTTATGAATAAATTTAACCAAAGAGATATAAGACTTCTACTCTGAAAACTACAAAACATTGCTCAAAAAAAGAAAAGAACATTTTAAAAAAAACTGGAAAGACATCCTGTGTTCATCGACTGGAGGACTTAACATTGTTAAGATGTCAATACTTCCCAAACCTAGAGTCCATGCAATCCCTGTCAAAATGCCAATGGCCTCTTTTGCAGGAATTGGAAAGCCAATCCTCACATTCATATGGAAGAGCAAGAGGTCTCAGCCGAAACAATATTGAAAAAGTACAAAGTTGGAGGACTCACACTTCCTGATTTCAAAACTCACTACAAAGCTACAATATTCAAAGCAGTGTGGTAGTAGCATAAGGACAGACACATAGACCAGTAGAACAAAATTGAGAGGTCAGAAATAAATCCATGTATCTACGGCCAAATGTTTTTGGACAAGGATGCCAAGACTGTTCAATGGGGAGAGAATAATCTCTTCAACAAATGGATACCCAGGTGCAAAGGAATAGAGTTGGACCACTACCTCATCCCATATACAAAAAATTAACTCAAAATGGGTAAATGACCTGAATGTAAGATGTAAAACTATAAAACTCCTCAAATAAACCATAGGAGTAAATCTCCATTACCTCTGATTTAGCAATGGATTCTTATATATGACACCAAAAACACAAGAAACAAAAGAAAAAGGAGATAAATTGGACTTCATCAAAATTAAAAACTTATGCATGAAAGGACATTATCAAGAAAGTGAAAGACAACATACAGAATGGAAGAAAATATTTATAAGTCATATATCTATTTGATATATGATGTCTAGTATCCAAAATATATAATAAACTCATAATACTCAACAACAAAATACCCAATTAAAAAATCGGCAAAGGAACTGAATAGACATTTATCCAAAGAAGATATATAAGTGGCTGAAAAGCACATAATATGTTCAGAGCTGGCCCTGATGGCCTAGTGGTTAAAGTTCGGCATGCTCCACTTCAGTGGCCCAGGTTTGGTTCTGGACAAGGAACCGCACCACTCATCTGTCAGTAGTCACGCTGTGGTGGTGGCTCACATAGAAGAACTAGAAGAATTTACAACTATACACAAATATGTACTGGGGCTTTAGGAAGAAAAACAAAAGGAAGAAAAAGGCGGAAGATTGGCAACAAATGTTAGCAGAGGGCAAATCTTCCCCTGCAAAAAAAATAACAAATAAGTTAAAAAATATATATATTCAACATCACTAGCTATTAGGGAAATGCAAATCAAAGCCATGGTGAGATACCACTTCACCCACCAAGATGTCAATACTGACTACTACTATTACTACCAATAATAATAATGGAAACTACCAAGCATTGGCAAGGATGTGGAGAAATTGGAACCCTTGTGTATTGCTGGTGAATATGTAAAATGGTGCAGTCTATGTGGGAAACAGTTTGGTGGTTCCTCAAAAAGTTAAACATAGATTTACCATAAGACCCAACAATTCCACTTCTCAGTATATACCCATAAGAATTGGAAGCAGGGACTCAAGCAGATACTTGTGTGCCAATGTTCATTGCAGCATTAGTCACAATAGCCAAAAGAGGTAAACAACCCAAACGTCCATCAACAGATAAATGGACAAACAAAATGTGGTACATACATATTATGGAATATTATTCAAACATAAAAACAAATGAAGTTCCGATACATGATACCACATGAAAACATACTAAGTGAAATAAGCTAGACACAAAGGACAAATATTTTATGATTCCACTTATATGAAATACCTAGACTAGACAAATATATAGAGGCAGAAAGTAGAATCCTAGTTGCTGGAGACTGAAGGGAAAAGGAAATAGGAAGTTATTATTTGGAGGTTACAGAGTTCCTGCTTGGGGTTATGAAAAGGTTTTGGAATAGATGGTGGTGATTTTGGCACAACGCTGTGAATGTAATGAATCCTACAGAACTGTAACTTAAAATGGGTTAAAATGGCAAATTTCATGATGTATGTACTTTACCAGAATAAAAAAATAAAGGCAACCAAGTCACCCTGATGAAATTAAGAAATTCTGATTTCAAAAATAATAACACATAGTGTACAAAGATTGTATCTGTTTTTTATCACCCTTGAGTAAACCCAATCCTGTTTAATATGGAATTTGACATACATGAGCGCTCATTAAATGTTGACCAACTCTTAAAAAAGTGGGGTGATAGAAAAAACAATTATGAGAGGAATAGCTCATAAACTATAAGGACAATATTAAGATTTACCATGTAGTATTAATAGAAAGAAATCTTCCAAGCAGTGAAATATGTTTGCTGAATGAGAAAAGAGATTTCTCTCTATTAAAACAGTTGCTGGTCTGGTATGCTGCCAAACTCCCAGAAATTATGAACATGGAAGATGTTGGAATTTTCCGTGTACATGAATGACAAAAATTGTAAATAAAGGGCACCAATTAAAGCATTTTCTTACTTGTTAAAGCAAAATATGCCTAAAACATTGCCAATAATTTTCAGATGTCAGCCAACAAGTGACACAATCACCAAATCTCTACTAGAGTTTATTTTTCAGCCACATTCTTGCCAACCCAAGCTTTTTAAATCTCGCATCTGCCATCTTGGCTGGAGAGGACTGTTCCCATGCTGGTGATGGAATTTAGTGTGAGGCTCAAAGGGTCTGTGGTTTTCCTCATGTCAGCCACACTTGAAGTCCTACTGACTTGAGGGTCATCTGCTCTACTTAGAGGGGTCACTGGTAGGGAGAATCTTTTTTGTTTCTTGTCGCTCACTGCTTTCCATGGTACGATATTCCTTTTATGGGTTTCTAAGGGATTAGGGATTACCCAAGAAAACGGAGATTTATTTCATATTGGAAACATATTTTTTCATGTTTTTACATATTGATTAGTCTTTTGTAATTGGATTTATGGAGTCAGGCTGGAGCAGGGGACTCACTGGTCATTTTGAGTACGTCATCTGGTTATATCTCTTATTAGATTAACCTGGCATCTGAGACGCAGATGCCAAGATGCAATTTAATGAGTGTAATGGGCTGAATTATGTCCCCTCAAAATTCATATATTGAAGCCCTAACCCCTAGTGCGTCAGAACATGACTATACTCGGAGATAGGGTCTTAAAGAGGTAATTAAGTTAAAATAGGGTCATTAGGTTGGACCCTAATCCAATATGACTGAAGTCCTCATAAAAAAGAGGAAATTAGGACACCGACACATAAAGGGAAGACCCTGTGAAGACACAGGGAGAATTCAGCCATCTGAAAGCCAAGGAGAGGGGCCTCAGAAGAAACCGATGCTGCCAACACTTTGATCTTGGACTTCCAGCCTCCAGAACTGTGAGGAAATAAACTTCTGTTGTTTAAGCCACCCAGTCTGTAGTATTTGCTGTGGTAGCCTAAAAGCACAAGCAAGAGATTTATTGAGGAAAGTGCCTGTGAAGAAAAAAGGGGAGAGAAAACAGAAGGAGGTAGAGAGTGCCTGAGACTACAGTGCAGGTTTGACATCTGTGGGGTGAGCGAGAAGAGGAAGGAGAATTCGGTAGGACGAGCCTCAGACTGTGTCAACTGTATGGGGAGTCCCTGAGGAAAGGTGGCCTGTTAGAGAAGGCCTGCATCCTCCGGCTCTGGCACCCATGCCATGCTCATCATCGGCTGGAAGCAGCCCAGGAGAGCGTGCGGTGGCTGGGATGTCAGCCAACCCTACTCCCCACGACATGTCCTCTTAAAGGGAGACCCGAACTGTGCACCTCTGCTGCTGCCACACTATGACAGACTGGGGGCCTGCCTCTGGCCTTTCCCTTCCAAAAGACCCCCTCTTCCTTGTCTTCCCTTAGCACTTCTGTAGGAGCTCACGAGAAATAGCAGAAAATCAGAGTTGACCAGAAGTAACAGGCTAAACAAGGGCATGGAGGCCAAACTACTGGAAAAATGAGGGGAAAATTTCAGTCTGCCCTAGTTTCAAGAGTCAAAACCGCAGTCTGAGAAACCCCTTCCCAGGCTAGTGATGTCTCAGTACCAAGGGCTATTTGTAAAATGCCCTCCTGATTGTGTCATTCCTTTGTTCAACATTGTTCTCCTGCTCTTCACTGCCCACGACAGTGGACTCCAGCTCCTCCAAAGAAAACTTTTTGAGCATGCCCAAAATGTATAGACCCACATATATATTTACATGCATGTTCTACTACACAAATGAAATAATATACTATACAAATAATATCAGATACAAATAACATGCATGTTTTAAATACATTTAAAAATATATACAATTAAGAATGAAAAAGGATGCCATAATTAAATATAAATAGAATTTCTAACATTTCCTCCATACTCCACTTTGGACACCACTTTCTTGTTGGATAAAGTCTAAAATACTTAATGTAGCATGAACACCCTTCAGGTTCCAAGCCCTTTCTCCCCTCCCTGTTTTACGTTGCATGCCTCCATATGCGCATCCTACCCCTTTTTCCAAACACATCATGATCACTCATGTCTTTGCACTACTGTTTCCTCTTTCTGAAATGCCCTTCTCGGTCTCATTTTCCCGGCCAGCTCCTACTCATTCTAGGACAGTAATGACCTAACTCAAGGGTCACCTATGGGTGATTATGTTTAGGGATAAGGTTAGGTGTCTCTCTTGTCAGCTCTCATAGCCTCACACCTCCCTGGGCTACCTGCCTCAAAGCACTTCTTCCCTTTACTGTAATTTTTTGTTTACATAGCTGTATTTTCTACTTGGTTTTGAGGGCATGAGTTTTTGTCTGGTCCACTCTTGTGACCCCAGCAACTATCACAAAACCTGTGTGCTTGGCACTCAACAGGCATTCAATGAATTTTTGATTAATGACTCCTTCATAAGACTCACTTTTACAAGGTCCCTGAATGTTTCCGACGGAGGTTGCCCTATAAACCGTTACAATGTGGTTCTATTCTACTAGAATTCATGTATACCTCATTCAGAGAATATGTACAGGGAGTTACTTTTCTAGCAGAGGTTACGTTTTTCTTAAGTCTGTGGTTTTGGTTGGTCCATAGATTGAGCACATCACAATCACTTGGGACACCTAATAAAAATATAGGCTCTCCTGTGGTGAGACTGGAGCTGAGAAAGGGGTGTGTGTGTGTGTGTGTAAATGCACAGCCATTTGGGGGATCAAACTACTCATAGTTTCTCACAATGCCCCACATTTGCAAAACTAATGCCTGATGTTAGGATTATAGTCTCTGCTGTAGACTGAATGTTTGTGTCCTCCCAAAGTTCATATGTTGAAGCTTGAATCCCCACTGTGATGATATTTGGTGTTGGGACCTTTGGAGGTAATTAGGGTTAGATTAGGTCATGACGGTGGAGCCCTCCTGATGAAATTAATGCCCATATTAAAAAGAGGAAGAAATATGAGAGTTCCCTCTCTGTGCCGTGTGAGGATACAGCAAGAAGGCAGCTGTTTGCAATCCAGGAAGAGGGCTCTCACCAGACACCGAATCTGCTAGAACCTTGATCTTGGACACCTGAGCCTCCAGGACAGTGAGAAATAAATATTTTTTGTTTAAGCCACCTAGTTTATGGTATTTTGTTACGGCAGTTGGAACTAAGATAGTCTATCACTCTGAAAAAGAACAGAATTAATTGGCCTCATGAGCCCCTTTCTCTAATCGAGTGAGCCGGCTGGCGTGCTCTTTGATGGTGGTGAGATAGGAGGCAAAGACACTCCCTCAAAGAGCAAGGAAATTGGGGAATAAATATTGTTCTTCTCAATCACACTGCCATTGTGGAGACTCAGTGCTCTAGAGATTTCTGTCGTCAGCAATAGAACTACCCAGTTGGGGCCCAGCCCACCTCCATCGCTTCCCCAGTTATCCATTATACTTCTTTGTTCAATCTGCCATTCTAAGGGCATTTCTGTGTGGTTATTTTTCAGTTTTCATAACAGTATTTGAGAATTTTGTTCATTCCAGTTTGCATAAAGAAAAATCTGGGCATAGAGGTTATTCCATGTCAGGCAGAGCCACTGAAAGGATCTTAGCTCTTCTGTTAAGCTTTATTGTTTTGTTTTTCTTTGTTATATTGTTTGGTTCTTTAATATAACCTTTGGTTAACATACTCTTGAGAATATTTTAAAAGTATGGATATACCACTTGAATCATAATATTTTCCCATTTCACTAGTTAAATTATTTTGATTAAAATATTTTTAGGTGGAAACAACCCCAATATCCATCAACTGATGCGTGGGTAAACAAAATGTGGTATATCTGTACAATGGAATATTATTCAGCCATAAAAAGGAATGAAGTACTGACACGTGCTACAACATGGATAAACCTTGAAAATATTATGCTAAATGAAAGAAGACAGAAACAAAAAGCTAAATATTGTATGACTCCATTTATATGAAATGTCCAGAACAAGCAAATCCGTGGAGACAGAAAATAGATTTGTGGTTGCTGGGACCCAGAGGCAGGAACAAGGACTTACTGCAAATAGGCATTCTTTTTGGTGGGATGGAAATGTTCTAAAATTGGATTGTGGTGATGGTTGCATAAGTCTTTAAATCTACTAAAAATCATTGAATTGCACACTTAAAGCAACTAAATATTATGCTAATTAGATTACACAAATTACACTAATTTATTACATAAATTAGACTTGAATAAAATTGTTTAAAAACTGTTTTTAAAATGCAGAGTAAATTAATGAAGGCCTATAAGTTAGTCCTGAATCAAACATTATTAGGAATGCACAGAAGAAATACTGAAAGAAACTATACAAACGTTGTGGATGGCTGCTTTTGAGTCCTGGAAAATATTTTTATTTTTTATTTTCTTCTTTATCCTTTGTGTTTTTTCTATTTTTCTTTCTTTTTTTTCTTTGGAAGATTAGCCCTGAGCTAACTACTGCCAATTCTCCTCTTTTTGCTGAGGAAGACTGGCCCTGAGCTAACATCCATGCCCATCTTCCTCTACTTTATACATGGGACGCGTACCACAGCATGGCTTTTGCCAAGTGGTGCCATGTCCGCACCTGGGATCCAAACCGGCAAACCCCGGGCCGCTGAGAAGTGGAACGTGCGCACTTAATCGCTGTGCCACTGGGCCAGCCCTGTGATTTTTCTAAATTATCTACAGTGAGGAAATAGGTTAAAGGTATATTATCATTTAAATATTTTCTCATATCATATATCTGGGCAGATAATAAAACCTAAAGATGTTTCTATTTAAATAACTAGTGATCAAAATAATCATCGGAGATTTTACTAACCAAAAGACTTTCAACTGGTGTTAAACTGACTCAGTTACATGTAAGCACAGCACACTCATATTCTGGCTGTGACAGAGAAGGCTGGATCCTAATAACCATGCCAACAAGAATAAACATAAAAGCTGGATAAGATGCAAAAGAATAATAACAGCCACCACCAAAACGAATAAATAAGAAAACAAAGGGCAGCTTCTTTAAGGCATCAGCAATCAACCAAAGCAGCCAGGCATGCAGAGACCAAGACCCTGGATAGGTGATACCAACGTTTGCCACTACCTTTCCCACTTGAAGCAGCTGCTGATTCCAACACTGTGTATAAATAGGGCAAGAGGCTGAAACACCAAGCAGAAGGCAGCCGCTGAGAGACTTTAAAGGAAAACAAAGGTTTGGCAGTTTTACAGTGCTGGGGAGACAGAAGCTGGAGTTCAAAGCCTGCTAAATACTCCACTTTTCAGTTGAGAATCTTAAAGGACTATGCCCTATGGCAAGTTTCTTTACCTTGGCACTGTTGACTCGCTGGGCTAGAAAATGTGTGTGTGTAGGGAGCTGTCATGTGCCTTGTGCAGAAACTGATAGAACAAGCAGATAAATAACCAGATTAGATCTAAACAATGTAATTAGACAACAGTAATTTAGCAATACGATTTAAACAACATAGTTAGAAAACAAACTAATTCATATAAAAAGAACCGTATGCCCAACACCTGCAAAATACCCAAACTTTTCTAGTACACATGGAATATTTAACTAAATGGATCATAAACTGGGCCAAAAAGCAAGCCTCTACAATTTCAAAGGATTAAATTTATACAGACTTCTCTCATCGTAGTGGAATTAAGCTAGAGATCATTAACAAATGATAACCAGATTTATCCCCAAATACTTGAAGGTTAAAAAGTGTAATTCTAAATAACCAACAGATCAAGAGCAGGTTACAGTAAAAAATAGAAAACATTTTGAACTAAATAATAATTGTTATGGACTGAATGTTTGTGTCCCTTCACAATTTATGATGTTGAAATCCAGTCCCCAGTGTGCTGGTACTTGGAGGCGGGGCCATTGGATGGTGGTTCGGTCATGAGAGTGGAACCCTCATGATGGCATTGGCGCCCTTGTAACCAGCCAGGGAACTAGGTCGCTCTTTCTCCACCACGGGAGAATACAATGAGAAGTCAGCAGTCTGCCGCCCTGAAGAGAGCTGACACCCTCATCTCAGACTTCCAGCCCCCAGAACTGTGAGAAATAAATTTCTGCTGTTTATAAACCACCCAGTCTAGGGTACTTTGTTATAGCAGTCCAAGCTGACTATGAAAATAGAAAATATCAAAACTTTTGACATGAAGTTAAGATAGTGATTAGATGGAAATTTATAGCCTTAAATGCATGAATTAGAAAAAAAGAAAGCCTAAAAGCAAACGATCAAACAAGAACCTAGAGAAAAGAAGAACAAATTAAAGAAAGTAGAAGGAAAGAAATAATATAGATGAGAGCAGAAATTAAGGAAATAGAAAACAAATTGACAATAGAAAAAATTTAGTTAAAACTTCATCCTTTGAAAAATTAACTCCTAGCAGAACTGATCAAGAGTAAAGAGCACAAATTACTAACACCAGGAATAAAAAACAGAATGTCATTACAGATCCTATGTATATTAAGAAAATAAGGAGATATTATGAATAAGTTCATGCCAATAAATGGAACATCTTGATAAAACTGGCACTTTTTTTGTATACCATAACGTACTAAAAGAGAATAATAAGGGAAATAAGAGAATGGGAAATAAGAAGAAACTGAAGGTCTGAATAATTAAAAACCTTCCTATAAAGTAAACTGTAGGCCCAGATGGCTTTACCAGGAATTTTTTCAAGTATCTTATAAAGAAATAATATCAACCTTCCATACAATTATCCAGATGACATGACCTTACAACTCATTTTTTGAGGCCAGAGTAACTTTTTTAAAATTTGAGTTCATAGTAGTTTACATCATTGTGAAATTTCAGTTGTACTTTATTTCTTGTCTGTCACCACATGGGTGCTCCCGTTCACCCCCTGTGCCCAGCCCCCACCCCTCTTCCTCTGGTAACCACTGAACTGTTATCTTCGTCCATGTGCTTGTTTATATTCCACATATGAGTGAAATCATCTGGTGTTTGTCTTTCTCAGTCTGGCTTATTTTGCTAAGCGTAATTCCCTCCAGCCCCATCCATGTTGTTGCAAATAGGATGATTTTGTCTTTCTTTCTGGCTGAGTAGTATTTCATTGTGTATACAAATATACCATATATTTTTTTATCCAATCATCAGTCAACGGGCACTTGGATTGTTTCCATGTCTTGGCTATTGTGAATAGTGCTGCAAGGAACACATGGGTGCATATGTTACTTTGGAATGTTGATTTCAAGTTGTTTGGGTAGATACCCAGTAGTGGAATAGCTGGGACATATGATATTTCTATTTTTAGTTTTTTGAGGAATCGCCATACTGTTTTCCACAGTGGCTGCACCAGTTTACATTCCCACCAGCAGAGTATGAGGGTTCCCTTCTCTCCACACCCTCTCCAACATTTGTTATTTTTAGTCTTAGTGATTATAGCCATTTTAACAGGTGTAAGTTGGTATCTTAGGGTACTTTTGATTTGCATTTCCCTGATGATTAGCGATATTGAATATTTTTTCATGTGTTTATTGCCCATCCGTATATCTTCTTTGGAAAAATGTCTGTTCATACCCTTTGCTCATTTTTTGATCAGGCTGTTTGTTTTTTTTTATTTTTTTTATTTTTTTATTTTTTTTAAAGATTTTATTTTTTCCTTTTTCTCCCCAAAGCCCCCCGGTACATAGTTGTGTATTCTTCGTTGTGGGTTCCTCTAGTTGTGGCATGTGGGACGCTGCCTCAGCGTGGTCTGACGAGCAGTGCCATGTCCGCGCCCAGGATTCGAACCGACGAAACACTGGGCCGCCTGCAGCGGAGCGCGCGAACTTAACCACTCGGCCACGGGGCCAGCCCCCAGGCTGTTTGTTTTTTTATTGTTCAGTTGTGTGAGTTCCTTATCTATTATGGAGATTAACCCCTTCTGGGATATATGATTTGCAAAAATTTTCTCCCAATTGCTGGGTTGGGCTGTCTTTTGGTTTTGATCCTAGTTTTTTTTTTTTTCTTTTTGTTTTGCAGAAGCTCTTTAGTCTGATGAACTCCCACTGGTTTATTTTTCTTTTGTTTCCCTTGTCTGAGAAGACATGGTATTTGAAAGGATCCTTTTAAGTTTGATGCCAAAGAGTATACTACCTGTATTATCTTCCAGGAGTTTTACAGTTTCAGGACTTATCTTCAAGTCTTTGATCTATTTGAGTTTATTTTTGTGTATGGCATGAGATAATGGTCTACTTTCATACTTTTGCATGTGGCTGTCCAGTTTTCCCAACTCTACTCATTGAAGAGACTGTCTTTTCTCCATTGTATGTTCTGGGCACCTTAGTTGAAGATTAGCTGTCCATAGATGTGCAGTTTTATTTCTGGGCTTTCAGTTCTGTTCCATTGATCTGTGTGTCTGTTTTTGTACCAGTACCACGCTGTTTTGATCACTATGGCTTTGTAGTACATTTTGAAGTCAGGGATTGTGATGCCTCCAGCTTTGTTCTTTTTTCTCAGAATTACTTTAGAAATTCAGGGCCTTTGGTTGCCCCATATGAATTTTAGGATTCTTTGCTCTAATTCCGTGAAGAATGTCATTGGGATTCTGATTAGGATTGCATTGAATTTGTAGATTGCTTCAGGTAGTAGGGACATTTTAACTATGTTTATTCTTCCAATCCATGTGCATGGAATCTCTTTCCATCTCTTTATGTCATCATCTATTTCTTTCAATAATGTCTTGTAGTTTTCATTGTATAAGTCTTTCACCTCCTTAGTTAAATTTATTCCTAGGTACTTTATTCTTTTTGTTGCAACTGTAAATGAAATTGTATTCTTGAGTTCTCTTTCTATAAGTTCACTATTAGAGTATAGATATGCAACTGATTTTTGTAAGTTGACTTTGTACCCCACAACTTTACTATAGTTGTTAATTATTTCTAATAGTTTTCCGGTGGATTCTTTAGGGTTTTCTGTATATAAGATCATGTCATCTGCAAACAGTGAGAGTTTCACTTCTTCATTCCCTGTTTGGATTCCTTTTATTCCCTTCTCTTGCCTAATTGCTCTAGCCAAAACCTCCAGTACTATGTTGAATAAGAGTGGTGATAGTGGGCATCCTTGTCTTGTTGCTGTTCTCAGAGGGATGGTGTTCAGTTTTACCCCATTGAGTATGATGTCGGCTGTGGGTTTGTCATATATGGCCTTTATTATGTTCAGGTAACTTCCCTCTATCCCCATTTTGTTAAGAGTTTTTATCATAAATGGCAGTTGGATCTTGACAAATGCTTTCTCTGCATCTATTGAGATGATCATGTGGTTTTTATTCCTCATTTTGTTAATGTGGTGTATCACGTTGATTGATTTTGCTAGATGTTGAACCATCCCTGTATCCCTGGTGTAAATCCCACTTGATCATCATGTGTGATCTTTTGATGTATTGCTGTATTTGGGTTGCAAATATTACATTGAGGATTCTTGCATCTATGTTCATCAGCGGTATTGGCCTGTAATTTTCCTTTTTGTGTTGTCCTTGTCAGGCTTTGGTATCAGAGTGATGTTGGCCTTGTAGAATGTGTTAGGAGGCGTTCCATCTTCCCTAATTTTTTGGAATAGCTTGAGAAGGATAGGTATTAAATCGTCTCTGAATGTTTGGTAGAATTCCCCAGGGAAGCTGCCTGGTCCTGGTCTTTGATTCTTTGGGATGCTTTTGACAACTGTTTCAATCTCTTTACTTGTGATTGGTCTATTCAGATTCTCTATTTCATCTTTATTCAGCTTGGGGATGTTATAAGAGTCTAAGAATTTATCCATTTCCTCTAGATTATCCATTTTGTTGGCATATAGTTTTTCATAGTATTCTCTTATAATTTGTTGTATTTCAGTGGTATCCTTTGTTATTTCTCCTCTTTAATTTCTAATTTTATTTATCTGAGGTTTCTCTCGTTTTTTTCTTTGTAAGTCTGGCTAAGGGTTTCTCAGTTTTGTTTATCTTCTCAAAGAACCAGCTCTTCATTTCATTGATCCTTTCTGCTGCGTTTTTTGTTTCAATTGCATTTATTTCTGCTCCGATTTTTATTATTTCCCTCCTTCTGATGACTTTGGGCTTTGTTTGTTCTTCTTTTTCTAATTCAGTTGGATGTAGGTTGAGATTGCTTATCTGGGATTTTTCTTGTTTGTTAAGGAGAGCCTGTATTGTGATGAATTTCCCTCTTAGTACAGTTTTTGCTGCATCCCATGTGAGTTGGTATGGTATGTTTTCATTTTCATTTGTCTCCAGATATTTTTTGATTTCTCCTTTAATTTCTTCAGTGATCCATTGCTTGTTCAATAGCATGTTGTTTAGTCTCCACATCTTTGTCCTTTTCTCAGCTTTTTCCTTCTAATTAATTTCTAGCTTTATAGCATTGTGATCAGAAAAGGTGCTTGTTATTATTTCAATCTTCTTAAATTTATTGAGGCTTGCCTTGTTTCCCAACATATGGTCTATTCTTGAGAATGTTCCATGCATTGAGAAGAGCATGTATTCTGCTATTTTTGGATGGAGTGTTCTATATATGTCTATTAAGTCCAACTGTTCTATCTTTTCATTTAATTCCCCTTTTTCCTTATTGATTTTCTATCCATTAATGTGAGTGAAGTGTTGAGGTCCCCTACTATTATTGTGTTATTATTAATGTCTTCTTTTAGGTTTTTAATGGTTAATTTATGTACTTTTGTGCTCCTGGGTTGGGTGCATAGATATTTATAAGTGTTATTTCTTCTTAATGGAATTTTTGATCATTATATACTGCCCCTCTTTGTCTCTCTTTACCTGTCTTATCTTGAAGTCTACTTTCTCTGATAGAAGTATTGCAACATTCTCAAAGACAGACAATATGTTGGGAAGCAAGGCAAGCCTCAATAAATTTAAGAAGATTGAAATGATATCAAGCGTCTTTTCTGACCACAATGCTATGAAACTAGAAATTAACTACAGGAAAAAAGCTGGGAAAGTCACAAATATGTGGAGACTAAATAACATGCTACTAGACAACCATTGGATCAATGAAGAAATAAAAAGTGAAATTGAAAATATCTGGAGATAAAAGAAAATGAAAGTACGACATATCAGCTCAAGTGAGATACAGCAAAAGCAGTTCTAAGAGGAAAATTCCTAGCAATACAGGCCCACCTCAACAGACAAGAAAAATTTCAAATAAGTAATCTTAAACTACGTCTAACGGAACTAGAAAAAAAAGACCAAACAAATCCCAAAGTCAGTAGAAGGAGGGCAATAATAAAAATTAGAGGGCCGGCCCTGTGGCCGAGTGCTTAAGTTTGCACACTCTGTTTCGGTGGCCTGGGGTTTCACTGGTTTAGATCCTGGGCGTGGACATGGCACCACTTGTCAGGCCATGCTGAGGCAGTGTCCCACATGTCACAACTAGAAGGATCCACAACTAAAATATACAACTATGTCCTGGGGGATTTGGGGAGAGAAAGCAAAAAAAAAAAAAAAGATTGGCAATAGTTGTTAGCTCAGGTGCTGATCTTTAAAAAAAAAAAGTTAGAGCAGAAATAAATGAAATTGAGACCAAAAAAACAGAAGAAAGGATCAATGAGACTAAGAGTTGGTTCTTTGAGAAGATAAACAAAATTGACAAACCCTTAGCCAGACTCACTGAGAAAAAAAGAGAGAAGTCTCAAATAAACAAAATTAAAAATGAAAGAGGAGAAATTACAATGGATACCACAGAAATACAAAGGACTATAAGAGAATTCTATAAAAAAACCATATGCCAACAAATTGGATAACCTAGAAGAAATGGATAAATTCTTAGACTCAAACAACCTCCCCAAACTACTGAACCAAGAAGAAATAGAGAATCTGAATAGACCACCACCAGTAAAGAGATTGAGACAGTAATCAAAAACCTCCCCCAAAACAAAGTCCAGGATCAGATTGCTTCTCTGGAGAATTCTACCAAACATTCAAAGAAGATTTTTTTTTAATTGAGGTAACATTGGTTTATAACATTATATAAATTTCAGGTGTACATCATTATATTTCTATTTCTGTGTAGGTTACATCATGTTTACCACCCAAAGACTAATTACCATCCATCACCACACACATGTACCTAATCAGCCTTTTTGCCCTTCTTCCGCCACCCTTCCCCTCTGGTAACCACCAATCCAATCTCTGTCTCTATGTGGTTGTTTGTTGTTGCTTTTATCTTCTATTTATGAGTGAGATCATATGGCAATTGACTTTCTCCCTGACTTATTTTGCTTAGCATAAATACCCTCAAGGTCCATCCACCTTGTTGAAAATGGGGCAAGAGTTCATCTTTTTTATGGCTGAGTAGTATTCCATTGTGTAAATATACCACATCTTCTTTATCCATTCACCTCTTGATGGGCAGCTAGGTTGCTTTCTTATCTTGGCTATTGTGAATAATACCACAATGAACATAGGGGTGCTTATATCTTTATGTATTCACGTTTTCATGTTCTTTGGATAAATATGTAGCAGCAGAATAGCTGGATTGTATGGTAGTTCTATTCTTAATTTTTTGAGGGATCTCCCTACTGTCTTCTGTAGTGGCTGTACCAGTTTGCATTCCCACTAGCGGTATATGAGAGTTACCTTTTCTCCACATTGTCTCTAACACTTGTTATTTCTTGTCAATTATAGCCATTCTATTAGGAGTGAGGTGATATCTCATTGTGTTTTTCATTTGCATTTCCCTAATAATTAATGATGTTGAACATCTTCTCATGTGCCTGTTGACCATCTGTATATCTTCTTTGGAAAAATGTCCGTTCAGGTCTTTTGCCCATTTTTTAATTGGGTTGTTAGTTTTCTTGTTGTTGAGATGTATGAGTTATTTATAAATTTTGGATGTTAACACCTTATCAGATATATGATTTGCAAATATCTTTTCCTAATTGTTCGGTTGTCTTTTTGTTTTGTTGATGACTTCCTTTGCTGTGCAGAAGCTTTTTAGTTTGATGTAGTCCCCTCTGTTTATTTTTTCTATTGTTTCCCCTGGCTGGTCAGATATGGTACTTGAAAATATGCTGCTAAGACCAATGTTGAAGAGTGTACTGCCTATGTTTTCTTCTAGAAGTTGTATGGTTTCAGGTCTTCCATTCAAGTCTTTAATCCATCATGAGTTAATTTTTGTGTATGGTGTAAGATAATGGTGTAATTTTATTCTTTTGCATGTGGCTGCCCAGTTTTCCCAACACGATTTATTGAAGAGACTTTCCTTTCTCCATTGTGTGTTCTTGGCTCCCTTGTGAAAGATTAATTACCCGTA
Organism: Equus przewalskii; assembly: GCF_037783145.1. Taxonomy (NCBI): domain Eukaryota; kingdom Metazoa; phylum Chordata; class Mammalia; order Perissodactyla; family Equidae; genus Equus; species Equus przewalskii. Next base: position 17,203,792 of record NC_091849.1, on the reverse strand, counting down.
GATGTGTGGGTTTATTTCTGGGTTCTTGATTCTGTTCCATTGATCTATGTGTCTGTTTTTGTGCCAGTATCATGCTGTTTTGGTTACTATAGCTTTGTGGTATATTTTGAAGTCAAGGATTGTGATGCCTCCAGCTTCGTTCTTTTTTCTCTGGATTGCTTTGGCTATTCGGGGTCTTTTGTTGTTCCATATAAATTTTAAGATTCTTTGTTCTATTTTTTGTGAAAAATGTTGTTGGAACTTTGATAGGGATTGCATTGAATCTATAGATCACTTTAGGAAGTATGGACATTTTAACTGTTTATTTTTCCAACCCAAGAACATGGAATATCTTTCCATTTCTTTGTGTCTTCTTCAATTTATTTCAATAATCTTTTATAATTTTCAATGCACAGGTCTTTCCTCTCTTTGGCTAAATTTATTCATAGGTATTTTATTCTTTTTCTTGAAATTGTAAATGGGATTGTATTCTTAATTTCTCTTTCTGATATTTCAATGTTAGTGTATAGAAATGCAACGGATTTTTGCATGTTTTTTATCCTGCAATTTTGCTATATTCATTTATTATTTCTAAAAGTTTTTGGTAGATTCTTTAGGGTTTTCTATATATAAAATCATGTCATCTGCAAATAGTGACAGTTTCGTTTATCCTTTCCAACCTGGATCTCTTTTAATTCTTTTTCTTGCTTCGTTTCTCTGTCTAAGACTTCCAATACTGTGTTAAATAAGAGTGGTGAAAGTGGGCATCCTTGTCTCATTCCTGTTCTCAGAGGGATAGCTTTCAGTTTTTCTCCATTGAGTCTGACATTGGCTGTGGGTTTGTTATATATGGTCTTTATTAGGTTGATGTACTTTCCTTCTATATCCATTTTATTCAGAGTTTTTATTATAAATGTCTGCTGTATCTTGTCAAATGCTTTCTCTGCATCTATTGAGATGATCATGTGATTTTTACTCTTCATTTTGCTAATGTGGTGTGTCACATTGATTGATTTGAGGATGTTGAACCATTTCTGCATCCCTGGAATAAATCCTACTTGATCATGGCATGGTGTATGATCTTTTTAATGCATTGTTGTATTTGATTTGCTAGTATTTTGTTGAGGATTTTTGCATACATGTTCATCAGTGATATTGGCCTGTAATTTTCTTTTTTTGTGTTGTCCTTGTCTGGTTTTGGTATCAGAGTAATGCTGGCCTCATAGATTGAGTTAGGAAGTATTCCCCATCTTCAATTTTTTGGGAGAGTTTGAAAAGGATTGGTATTAAATCTTCTTTGAAATAAACAATAGAAGAATTCAATGAAACTAAGAGATGGTTCTTTGAAAATATAAAAAAATTGGCAATTCAGTAATTATTAGAGAAATGCAAATCAAAACTACAATGAGATATCACCTCACACTCATCAGAATGGCTATAATTAACAAACAGGAAATAACAAGTGTTGAAGAGGATGTGGAGAAAAGGGAACCCTCATACACTGCTGGTGGGAACTCAAACTTGGTGCAGCCACTATGGAAAACAGTATGGAGATTTCTCGAAAAATTAAAAATAGAGATACCATAGAATGCAGCTATCCCACTACTTGGTATTTATCCAAGGAACTTGAAATCAACAATTCAAAGAGATTTGTGCACCCCTATGTTCATTGCAGCATTATTCACTATAGCCAACACTTGGAAGCAACCCAAGTGCCCATCAACTGATGAATGGGTAAAGAAGATGTGGTGTATATATACAATGGAATACTGCTTAGCCATAAAGACAGACAAAATTGTCCCATTTGCAACAACATGGATGGACTTTAAGGGCATTATGTTAAGTGAAATAAGCCAGACAGAGAAAGACAAACACCACATGATTTCATTCATATGTGAAAGATAAATAAACACAAGGATAAAGAAAACAGATTAGTGGTTACCAGAGGGGAAGGGGGTAAGGAGGAGTGAAAGGTGTAAAGGGGCACATATATACAGTGACAGATAAACATTAGACTATTAGGGGGCTGGCCTGGTGGTGTATCGGTTAAGTTTTTGTGCTCCGCTTTGGTGGCCCAGGGTTTGTGGGTTTGGATCCTGGGTGCAGACCTGAACACTGTTCATCAAGCCATGCTGCGGCGGCATCCCATATATAAAATAGAGGAAGACTGGCACAGATGTTAGCTCTGAGACAATCTTCCTTAAGCAAAAAGAGGAAGATTGGAAACGGACATTAGCTCAGGGCCAATCTTCATCACAAAAAATAAAAATTGGACTATTGGTGGTGAGCACAGTGCAGTCTATATGGAAACTGATAAATAATAATGTACTCCTGAAATTACACAATGTTATAAAACATTATGACCCCAATAAAATAATTGGAAAAAAACCTAGGTAAAATGGCATAGAAGTCAGTACATTGGTTACTCTTGCAGAGAGTGAAGGAATGAGGGAGAGCTAATATCTGGGAGGTGGCACAAGAGAAGCTTTGGGATGCTGGGAACGTCCTATATCTTGATCTAGGGGGTGGTGACCTGGGTGTGTTAACATGGAAAAATTCACCAAAATGTACAATTGTGATTTGGGTGCTTTTTCTACTTCAATTAAAAAGTTTACCACAAAATGCTAACATAGATGGTTTACAATCAAGTCCATATAAGATGTCCTCTTATCTTTGCGTGCTTTCCTTATTGCACTTCCAATTACCCACTAATATTTTCATTTTCAGCAGTTCTGTGTCTTGGCTTTGCAAATTCTTAGCCAATCTGAGGTTGGTAAAGTAAGGCTTAAATGTCAATTACAATGGAAAAGGTTCTTTGTGAGGGCACCTGATCATTTGTGGACTTCCACTGTTCCACTGTTGATGAAGCAGCACAAAACGCAGTGTCTGCAGAACCGTTCACTGGAGCGAAGATGCTAACAAAATCAGCCAGAATTGAATTATATGCAAGTTTAATTTGCTTGTTTCTCTGTGGTACAATAATTTTAAAACTTATTCACCTAGACAACGGGCTAACCCAACACCACTGTAACTTTGAGACCCCACCTGCAATGAGAATTAAATCCACACTCCCGATGATGGAGGAGGGTGCTGCACTGGCTCTTGCCTACTTCTCTGGCCTCATTTCCTCCCACTGTCCTGTGTCCATACCTTCTTCTGTCCCTCCATCTTTCCTTACATTCTCAGAGAGGGCTGTCCCAACCACGCATTTTATGGTAAGCTTCCTCTATCCCCATCACCATGTCTCAATAATCTGTTCTACATTCTTCTTCACATTCATTGCTCCCTGAAATTCATTCTTTCTTTTTGTGTGTGTTTGTTGTCAGTCTCTCCCAGTGGAATGGAGGCTCCAGGAGAACAGAGGCTGTGTCTTGCTTCACCCCTATTTCCCCAGCACCTAGAACAGGACCTACAATGCCCAGTATATAGGAAGGTCTCAATATCTACCTGTTGTGAGGTGTTTATTCTTCAAAACCCCACTTTACAGACCAGAAAATGAAGCTAAAAAGGAAAAGTAACTTGGCTGAGGTCATATAGTTTGCATTTGATAGAGCTGGAATTCTACTCCAGATCTGTTTAGCTCCAAAGTCTGAACTTCTTAACCACTTCACTAAAACTGTACCACACCAGTTTACGTTGACAACTAAGTTGGCGTGTGTTAGTTGGGGAAGGCTCCTGTGTGCAGCTGTGTCATTAGAGTCTCTTTCTTTGGTAAAACACCTGAGAAGACCTCTAATTTCAATAATGTGAGTAGATCTCCATGGAAACAGACTAAGTCATATTGGTTTATTTAAAATAGTGCTCCTCAAACTTGAGCAAGCCTCAGAATCACCTGGAGGGTTTGCTAAAAAACCAGATTGTGATCCTTCCCCGACCCTTCAGCCCTCCCTCCCAATTTTCGATTCAGCAGGTCTAGGGTAGGATTCCATCATTTGCACTTCTAACTCGCAACTACACTTTGAGGGGGAACAAAAGAGTTAATTAGGGGTGGATAAATGGATAGTTAAAAACAAATGGCCTAAGGTCATCCATGATAACTTTGGCAATGTGGAGGAACTTGTGACCACGGTCCATGCCATCACTGCCACCCGGGAGACTGTGGATGGCTCCTCTGGGAAGGTATGGCGTGATGGCCAAGGGGCTGCCAGAACACGATCCCTGCTTCTACTGGTGCTGCCAAGGCTGTGGGCGAGTTCATCCTTGAGTGGAATGGGAAGCTCACTGGCTGGTCTTCCATGTCTCCATCCCCAATATGTCAGTCATAGATCTGATCTGCCATCTAGTGAAAGCTGCCAAATATGATGACGTTAAGAAGGTGGTGAAGCAGGGATCAGAGGGCCCCTAAAGGGCATCCTAGGCTACAATGAGCACCGGGTTGTCTCTTGCAATGTTAACAGTGACATCACTCTTCCACCTTTGATGCTGGGGCTGGCATTGCCCTCAACGACAATCTGTCAAGCTCACTTCCTGATATGATAATGAATTTGGCTACAGCAACAGGGCAATGGACCTTATGGTCCACGTGACCTCCAATACGTAAGAGCCCCCTGGACCACCAGCCCCAGCAAAAGCATGAGAAGAAGAGAGACACCCTCAGTTGCTGGAGAGTCCTTGCCCCAACTTGATCTCCCAACACACTAAGAATCTTCCATCCTCAACACAGTTCCCACCCCAGACCCTCTGAAGAAGGGCAGGAGTTTAGGGAGCTCTACCCTGTCATGCACCATCAATAAAGTGCACCATACCCAGCCAAAAGAAAAAAAAACTTAATTAGGGATGGATAGATGGACAGCTAAGGGCTAAAGCAAATATGCTACAACGTTAATAGTAGAAACTAGGGGACTGGTATATGGAGATTCACTGTAAAATCTTTCAATTTGCCTACGCTTTTGAAATTTTTCACAATAAGATGTTGGTGGAGGGGCCTTACTCAAAGATTGGGACTCCTTACGGTATACAGGTAGCAAGTTAGCAGGGATCCTGTTACTACGGTGTTAAAGCAAGCTGCAAGATAGTGTGAGAATTAATTACACACATGGACTAATCAGTCTGTTTACACACCACCATCATCTAAAGACTTAATTGAGTGCTTATCCAACATGACCTTTGCTTTAATTCCTGACAGGAAGTGATTAAACAGTGTGCCAACAGAAAAACATCATCAACTGCTGCTTAGTACAGGTTAAATCCTGCTCACTGGAGACAAAGAAGGGCTTGTCTTGCAACTTGTTTTCCCAAGTCCAGGATGAGTGCTCACAGAAAACAAAGATTCGGATTACAAACAATTAGAAAGTATTCAATAATCTTAGACTGCAAGTGCTTTCCATGGCCGTTCAATCATTTCATTAATTGGACGACTATTGGAAGTCCACTGTGTGCTGGCACCGTATGAGGTGCTGAGGATTTTTTTTTTTAAGCAGTGAATAAAAACATAAAATAATACCAGTCCTCACGGAGCTTACATTCCAGTCAAGATGCAAAGAATGAACAAATAAATAAAATAAACATCACCTGTTGGTAAGTGCCATGGAGAAAAATAAGGACAGGAAAGGAGGTAGGGAGTGCTGGGTGGAGATGGGACTGGGTTGTAATTGTAAGTGGGTTGGTTAGGAAACGGTGTTTCCAGAAGGGAATTTTGAGCAAAGCCCTGAAGGAAGTAAAGAAGTGAGCCAGTTAAGAACCTGAGGGAGGAACATTCCAGGTAGAGAAATCAGCCCATGTAAAGGCCCTAAAGTGAGAACATACCCGGTGGGTGCAGGAAACAGCAAGGAGCCCAGGAGTGAGTGAGGAGAAAGTAGTAGGAGATGAGAGCAGAGAAGTGGGAAAGCAGGCTGGGGGAGACTCTGTCTGTCGTCTGAAACCCTTATGTTAGTGACTGTGGCCACTGGAGGATTCTCAGCAGGAGAGTGACATGACTTGCCTTACATTAAACATGTGTTGGCTCACAGTGCTGTGTGGATGCCGAATGATTAAGTCACCAACCCTGCGTGTGGGGAGCTGACCGCTCCTAAGAGAAGACGTTTGCACAAACACGTAGAACAGAGGGCATGACGTGATGAATTACAAACTACAAACCTAGCACAGGGGAGCTCTCTGCTTCGGAGTTGACCAGGGCAGGCTCAGTAGGACATTCGAATGGACCCAGTAGGTGGATGAGACTTTGGATGGCAAAGATGAAAGGAGGGCACTACAGAGAAGGGACACAGTGTGAGAAGGTGCTTGGAGATAAGAGTGAACTCCAGGGCAGGGACTTTGGAATGTGGGGCTTGCAAGAGGTGGCAGAAGAGAAGAAGGGTCATGGGGGCCACCTCCAACATGCCCTTGAATGCTGTTCTAAAGGGTTTGGACCCCTGTAGGCATTGGAAACTGTCAGAATCCATAAGCCTAGAACTTGGTCATTAGCTATAGTTAATCTGGGCAGTAAGGTTTCATTTACTTTTTCTTTTCGTCTTCAGTTTTCTTCAATTTTTAAAATAATTTTAAAATTTTAAATTGTGATAAAATTACATAACACAAAATTTATCATTTTTAAGTGTACAGTTAAGCACATTCACGTTGTTGTGCAACCAATCTCCGGAAATTTTTCATCTTGCAAAACTGAAACTCTGTACCCATTGAACAACAAGTTCCCATTTCCACCTCCACCCAGGGCCTGGCAACCTCCATTCTACTTTCTGTCTCTATGAATTTGACAACTCTAGGTACCTCATATAAGTGGAATCATACAGTATTTGTCTTTTTGTGACTTGCTTATTTCACTCAGCATAATCTCCTCAAGGTTCATCAATTTGTAGCATGAGACAGAATTCCTTCCTTTTTAAGGCTGAATAATATTCCATTGTATGTATTTGTCACATATTTTGTTTATCCATTCATCCATTGGTAAATACTTGAGTGTCTTCCATGTCATGGCTATTGAGAACAATACTGCTATGAACATGGGTGAGTAAATATCTCTTTGAGATCCTGTTTTCAACTCTTTTGGATATATGCCCAGAATTGGCATTGCTGGATCCTATGGCAATTCTATTTTTAACTATCTGAGGAACCACCATACTGTTCCCATAGCAGTTGCACCATTTTAAAGTCTCACCAACAAGGCACAAGGGTTCCAGTTTCTCCACATCCTTGCTAACACTTGTTCTTTTGATAGTAGGCATCCTGATGGGTGTGAGATTTTCTTCTTTGTTTTTAATTGAAGTAGTGCTCTCCAATTCCCTTCACCTCCTCTCATTTTAACAATCCCAATCTCTTACACTGAGCGGACTTCTGCTAATCTCTCCTATTTCTGCTTTTCTAGAACACACAGGAGTCCAAGCTGGAAAAATTAGGAGTGGCTGAAGTCCTTCCTTCCCCCCACTTCACTGCATTCCCTTTTACTTACCTATTCAAATCAGAGGGGCTGAGAATAAACTTTGTTCCTTTGCTAGGATCTGTGAACATAATGTCATTTTTACCACTATGTTTTAACCAGATTTAACCACAAAACACTTCAGAAATCCAGGAGAGAAAGCCATTTTATTTGTAATTCCCTTAAAAATGAAAATGGAGTCTAGTGCCTTCTGGACACAATGATAGCAGCCTGACCCTAATGTTTTTTGGCCTCTGTAATGATCCGTAATTAAACTGCATCCCATTTTTATTGTTTGACTGTTAAGATGTGTGTCTCCAGTTGATTAGATAAGGAATTCTAAACAAGGGTGGGGAAGGAAGATGATAACATGAAAGATTTTTCTCTTTCAGCTGCTGCTCTCTGAAGCTTGCCTCTGAATTTCCCTCAAGGAGCTCCACTTAGCAACCATGTCCTTGGCAAGTGTTGACTCTAGTTTCAAAGTTTTCTACTTTGAATAAAAAGTCTTTGATTTTTTTCCTTCCGCTCCCTTTTTAAAAAAATTGCTTTAGTTAAATGCCCTTGGCCAGATTCTGCCCCTAGTTACAATTTCTATGGCATTTGTATTGTATACATAAGCAAATCCTGAGGTTGATTCCGTTACAAACTTCTTTTTTTTTTAAGACTGGCCCTGAGCTAACATCTGTTGCCAATCTTCCTCTCTCTTCTTTATTTCCTCCCCAAAGCCCCCGAGTACATAGTTATATACCCTAGTTGCAGGTCCTTTTAGTTCTTCTATGTGGGACACCACCTCAGCATGGCTTGATGAGCAGTGCTAGGTCCGCGCCCAGGATCCAAACCAGTGAACCCTGGGCCACCAAAGTGGAGTGCACAAACTTAACCACTCGACCACGGGGCTGGCCCCCCGTTACAAACTTTTAATAATAACATACATCTGAATATCATTTTATATCATAGAAAATGTATATTGCACGTACATTTGCTCATTTGATCCACACATACACAAAAATTGTGCGACAGATAAGGGAAAAATATTTAGTCCTATTTTACAGGCGAAATAACTGAGACTCACAGAGGTTAAGTCAAGGCCACACAGGCATGGATGGGACTCAAACTCAAATCTTCTGATTCTTAAATCTTTGCTAAAGGGGGTTTTGTTTTGTTTTGTTGGATGATTATGGAATTATAAATATACATATAAAGATAGATTAGAATATTATTCCCATATCATGTATGGTGCTTCTAAAACATATGAAAAGTGAGGAAGAAAACATAATTAAGTGAAAGTAACCAAGTATGTGAAATGCAGGACACAGGTAAGAAGCTTGCAGGAATTTTTTGGAAGGAATATTACAGATTGCAAACTACTAGTGAGCAATGACTGAGGTTTACTTATTTTTGCATTTGGGATAATCCCCAGTGCAGCATCTTGCGCTTGGTGACCAATGAATGAATGAAGAAATGAATGAATACAATTGCCTAGAGTTCCAGAGGAAGCTCACCAAGGGTTCATTGTGGCTGGGAGAACGTTATGAAAGTTTAATGAAAAAAAGAGTTTAGCAAAAAGTGTAATGAAACTTTCATTAAGTTCTTCCAGGAAGAAAAGGACCAATTAACTACCTGAGACTTCTGCTTCTGTGCAGCCAGAGAACAGGAAGAGAGGAGGAAAGAGATAAAGAGCCGGCCTCGATTTCCTGTGACTCTCATTCTATCCACCTGGTTGATAGTAGATGCAAAATTGGGTGAATAATTTGTGCTGAGAATTTGCACTTTTTCTAGTCTGTCACCATTGTTTTGATGTACATAGTGATGTTAATGACCCACTAATTGATCTGAATGTCTGTGGTGATCTAGGGCAGTGCCTGGCCCACAGCAGTAAATGCTATTGAAAGGAAGAACACGTAGTTATCACTATGGAATGCTCTCTTAATCCATGATAATTTTCCTTACTGTGGAGTCTGAAATTAATATGCTACTCCAGCTTCCTTTTGGTGAGTGTTAGCATGGTATATCTTTCTGCATCCCTTTACTTTGTTTTAACCTATCTCTTTCTTTACACTTAAAGTGGGTTTCTTATAGAAAACATATAGTTGGGTCTTGTTTTTTAACCTACTCTGACAGTCTCTGTCTTTTAACTGTTGTTATTTAGACCATTTACATATAAAATGATTATTGATAGATTGGATTAATATCTACCACGTTGGTAAAAGTTTTCTGTTTGTTGCACTTGTTCTTTGTTTCTTTTCTTAAATCTTATCCTCTTTTTCTGCATTCTCTGGTTTTAATGAGCATTTTATGTGATTCCATTTTCTCTCCCCTCTTTGTATATCAATTATACTTCCTCTTCAAAAAGATTTTTTTAGTGGATGCCCTAGAAAAGCACATAGCTTTTCATAAAATATTCCTGACTCTTTGCTCCCATCCCTTATGACATTGGTGTCATTGAGTTCACTTACCTATATGCTATAATCATGCAATACATTGTCACTATTGTTACTTTGAACAAACAGTTACCTATTAGGTAAATTAAGAATAAGAAAAATAGAATATCTAGTTTTACCTTCATTTATTCCTTGCTAACATTCTTCCTTTCTTTACGTAGATCTGAGTTTCTGATCTATATCCTTTTCCTTCTCTCTGAGGAACTACTTTTAACATCTCCTACAAGCAGGTCTACTGGTGATGAATTGCCTCATTTTTTGTTTGTCTAAGTCTTTTATTCTCCTTTACTTTTGAAGGATAATTTCACTGAATATGGAAGTATAGTTGGTGGGGTTTTTCTTTCAACGCTTTAAATATTTCATTCCACTCTCCTCTTGCTTGCATGGTTTCTGATAAAAAGTTAGATATATTTCTACCTTTGTTCCTCTAAAAGTGAGGTGGGTTCCCCCCCACCTCTGGCTTATTTTAAGATTTTCTCTTTGTCTTTTGGTTTTCTGAAGTTTGGAAATGATATTTTTAGGTATAAATTTTTGATATTTATCATGCATGGTGTTCTCTTAGCTTCCTGGATCTGAAGTTTCACATTTGTCATTAATTTTGAGATATTCTCAGCCATTATTATTTCAAATATTTCTTCTGCCCATTCCTCTCTTTCTTCTCCTTCTGGTATTCCAATTACACATATGTTATACCTTTTGCAATTTTCCCACAGTTCTTGCTCATTCTGTTCTTTTTTTAAAATTCTTTTTTCTCTTTTCATTTCAGTTTAAGTTTTTATTCACATATATTCAAGTTCACTGATTCTTTCCTCGGCCATGACCAGTCTACTAATGAAGCCATCAAAGGCGTTTTTTATTTTTAATGCTTCTCATTTCTAGCATTTCCTTTTGATTCTTTCTTAGGGTTTTCATCTCTCTGCTCCCACTACCCATCTATTTGTTCATGTTGTCTACTTTTTTCATTAAAGCCATTAACATATTGATCGTAGTTGTTTCAGATTCCCTATCTGATAATTCAAAAATCTATGTCATATCTGAGTCTGATTCTGATGCTTAGTTTGTCTCTTCAGATTGTGTTTGTCTTCACCTTTTAGCATGACTTGTCATTTTTTGCTGAAAGCGGGACATGATGTTTTGGATGATAGGAACTGCAGTAAACAAGACTTACTGTGAGATTTTATGTTAATCTGGCTAAGAACTTGGCTGTTTAATGTTTTCTGTAGACGTAGGTGCCAGAGGCTTCCATTTCCTCTGGTGTCCTTATTATTTTTCTCTCCTGTTTCTCTTTGGGTTTCCCCAAGAATTTAAATAGAGCCTGTGTCTTGCACTTTCCTTAGTTGTAGCCTACTGTAAGTATGCTGCAACCCTGCTGGTTTGATGGTAAGGTGTGGGAGAGGAGAAGTGCTCCATAGTCTTATAATTAAATCCCAATCTTTTAAGTAAGCCTAGGTCCCTGGGGTGTGATCTTCAGAAATGTTTCTTATCCTTTTTTCTTCTCAGTAGGGGAAAATAGAGGGCTAGAGGGGGTTGGAGTTGGCTAATTGCCCTTTCCTCAAGCAGACAAGGCTCAGGTAAAACTGTTGTCCTGCAAGAGTAGGACTTTGGTATGGAGAGCACTCCAGGGGAATTTCAAAATGGTTGCTCTCCCCTCCCTCTCCCAGAAACATGAGACAACTTTTCTCAGATATTCATCTTGAGAACTTGGTGGGGTTCCTAGAGGTCAAACTCATGAAATTGTGGGGGGTCCTCCTAGACTGGGCCCCCTTGAATTTATCACTCTCCAGCTAATCCACACTCAGCCTTTAGCAATTCATCAAAATTACCTTCTAAATAGTTTTACCAGTTTATGGCTCTAGCTGCTGCTGATCCAGGTAAGCTAATCTCAGTTATTCTCTGTATTGACCTGGTAGCGTCAGGTAGTTTCAGGTAGACGTCAGGGTGGTAGTTTGCCCTGTGACCTCATTTCTCTGGTAAGTCTAAGAAAAGTTATTGATATTCAATTTACTCAGTTTTTTTCTTGTTGTAAGGACAGGAGTGATGACTTCCAAACATTTTACATGTCAGTACTGAAACCAGACCTCTCTTATATTTTGAAAGACCTCCACTGATCTATTCTCTCTTCCTTTTGGAAGCGTGCTGAGAGCACTAAGACAGAAAGTTATTAAGGAAGGTAGGCAAGTGATGGAATTCAAACTGCATCGTTCTTAATTCCTAACTCTTTACGCTATAAACTATGTGCTTGTCATATATGTTCCTCCTTCCCCTTGACTGGGTTATGATAGAAGAAAATATTACCAGGAAAAGAGATTTAAATAAGCTTTTCTACTCTGCCAAGGCTTTCATTTAAGTATGAACAAACAAGTTGCATAAACCAAGAGCTTCAAAGTCTTCAGGAAGGAGGTGTAGTTACCTTGTTGAAAGAGAGCCATTCATGGAATATATATGACTGGAGGCAAGGAAGGAGGAGTCACTTGGCTAGATCCCAAGATCTGACTAAAACCACTCAGATGGTGAGGTTCCACTGTTTTCAGACAGAAAAGTTGCACTCAGCAATTGCCCTGGTGGCCAAGTCAGCATTGAGCCTAGGGGCACAGAGTTTGAAGGAGGAACAATGGAAAAAGAAACTGGAGGGTTTTCTCTTTGGTACCCTCACACTTTTCTGTTATTCAGGATGCCTCTTTCTACTCCTTATGGTACTAAACTGTCTTCTGTCTCCCCCAAATATTCAGTACCCAGTTTTTGCAAGTCCAGCTCTCAGGTAGTGGTTAACCACAGTAATCTTGACCTTTTTGCTCCCATCACCAACATATCTCAGAACATGTAAAGGCGCGACGTTTCTAAGGAGTATTCAAATTTTGACAAGGAGTACCTTAGAATGAAGAAGCTTCTAAGATAGTCACCTAGGATATAGAGAGTATATTTTTCAAGCAAAGATCCTACCTGTACCTCTCATACCACATCCCCTAAATGGTTGCCAATCTTCCCTTTTCATAAGAGTGATTTACCATTAGCCCCTTTTATTAGGAGTCAGGGGGAATGATCTAATATTACTCTCCTTAGAAGAGAAAAGCAATTTTGGAAACACAGGTAAAGTGCCAAAGGAGTGTGCCTCTATAAGAGAAAACACTGGAATACAGTCCACGGGTACCATACTTCGCCATGAGAGGACTACCAAATGCAATTATTCAGAGCGTAACAATTTTCATTTTTAAACTGGTGGAGAAATTTCTTGAAGAAATGAGCAACTTGTGCGAGAACCATTTGAAAGCCACTGTAGAGTAACTTCCTGGTTTTCATCTTTTTTTTTTTTTTCTATTTCATTTTTCAAAACTAAGCTCTTCTACATTTGGGGAAAAAATATTAGAATCCAACTTACTTTTTTCTATCATAACTTTATTCTCATCCACCTCTAACATGACTTTGAAGAGGAACTTCTGAATGTCAATGCTAAACGAAAGCCCCCATTGTAAAGGAAAAGAGAAATCTTTATTTTTAACATGAGAAAAGAATTCCAAGAATTTTTCATCATTGAGTGGGGAAGAACATCGAGATACTTCTCACTCAAACACCTAGGAGCCTGGAATGGTGTGTTTAATGCCAGGCATTTCTTTTCTACAAAGATAACTAAAAAACATAGGGTAATTCAAAGAGGAGTGATAAATCTAATAAGATTTCAGAGATAGAGTAAAGGAAAAATATTAAAAGACATTTTGGATACCAAAAACTTATTTCTAGTTATTTAGTTGTTAGTTGTTAAAATAGCAAGGTGGTTAAATTTTAAAATGTCCACAAATGCTGAGATGTATACTGAAGTATATAGGGCTGCAATGACATGATATTTGGAATTTGCTTTAAAAGACTTCAGAAGGGAGAGAGAGAGAGAGAGGGAGGGAGGGAGGGAGGAAAGAAGGAAGGAAGAAAGGAAGGGAGGAAGAAAGGAGGGGAGGAAGGAAGGAAAGGAATAGATAAAGCAAATGTGACAAAATTGTGATTTTCATCTGTGTGATGGGTATATGGGTGTATTCGTTTCCTGTAGCTGCCATAACAAATTACTCCCTGGCTTAAAACAACAGAAATTTACTCTCTCACAGTTCTTGAGACCAGAAGTCTGAAATCAAGTTTTCGGCAGGGCCACATTCCCTCTGGAGGCTCCAAGGGAAAATCCTTCCTCGCCTCTTCCAGTTTTTGGTGGCTCCAGGCTTTCCTTGGCTTGTGGCTGCCTAACTCCAACCTCTGCCTCCAAGATCACATGGCCTTCTTCCCTGTGTCTGTGTCTTATCCTCTTCTGTCTCCTATGGGAACACTTGTCATTTCATTTCGGGCCCACTGAACAATCCAGGATGATCTCATCTCAAGATCTGTAACTTAATTACATCTGTAAAGACCCTTTTTCAGATAAGGTCACATTCATAGATTCCCAGGGTGAGAACATAGACACACCCTTTTGGGGGCCACCATTCAACCTACACTGAGCATATTATAGTATTCTACCATTCTTCCTATTTTTGTCTTTTAAAAATTTTTATAGTAAAACTTTTTAAATATTTTGGCTAAAGGGAATTACATTTTGCTAAGCTTTCAATATAACAGAGTTCAAAGCAGAGAACTTCATAGTCTGAGGCAGAAAGTACTGGATGTGTTCAAAGAATAGAGAACTATGAACTGATAAGAAATGCCAGGGAGAAGTGATTCCTTTCCTCTTTGTCAACCAAATAGATACAGATACTGTATGTGAAATGGCGCCAAGGAAGTACAGAAATCCTTTTGAGACTTATCTGACTCCACTTCCAACGCAATTCCTCCATCCTTTGCAACATTTCTCTTTTCTAAAAGGGGTGACAGAAAGTGCTGGAGAGGAGGGATAAGAGCCTCATGGGCTTCTTTGTCAAACATCATTTCAGCCCCCACACGGAACTGTTTCTATCCTGGGATGCACTGATTCAGGCTGCTTGTCCTTGTGCTGATGGTCATGTGAAAGCTCCTACGCCAGGGCTGGCAGGGCCAAAATGATGAAGCAGATCAGGTTTCTCTTCCACAAGTTGTCCACTTTACTGTTTAGCACCTTCATCACCTCTAGGAAGAGAACCCTTCCAGATATTAAAGTCAAGAGGCAATTGGGACACACTTCCTTAATTCACCTCCAGAGAGGAAAACCATGCTATGGTCTGAATGTTTCTGTCCCCCCAAAATTCATATGTTGAAATCCTAACCCCCAAATGTTATGGTATTAGTAGGTGGGGCCTTTGGGAGGTGATTAAGTCATGAGAGAGAAGCCCTCATGGATGGGATTACTGCCTTATAAAAGAGGCTCCAGAGAGATCCCTTGCCCCTTCCGCTATGCGTGCACACAGACAGAAGGCAGCAGCTGTGAACCAGGATGAGGGCCCTCCCTAGAAGGCGACTGTGCTGGCCCTTGATCTTGCACCCGCAGCCAAATTGTTTATAAGCTATTCAGTCTGTGGTATTTTCTTTCAGCAGCTCGAGTAGACTGAATCAGAAAACATTTTCCTATGGGCCCAGGTCACACCCACAGCACAGGGAGGATGAAATGGTCCACCATGGGTGCATGTATTTGGAAAAGGACCTTTTGACGGGAGGAACAAGGCGAAAGATTGGAATTCCCTTTCTTTGCCCTTGTTCTCTCTACTCTATTGCTGGGAAAATGTGAATGACCTGTGGGCAAAGGTGAGGCTAGGATACAGATGATGATTTGAAAAAGGTACTCCCTGGAGTTGTGCAATGCACAACCTGCACAGCTACATATGGTGACCATGCTGGCCCCCACTTTGTCACAGTTTGGAAGGCAGGTAGGGAGTTAGGGCCACAGAAGAATGAAAATATCAAAGAATGTGCATTTACTTTGTATCCCAATGCTAGCTATCTGTGGAAAAAGTCTGCTAAGCTGCCTCAGTCTCTCCAGTCTGAGAGACGAACATTAAAGCAAACAGAAGCTTTCCAGCCATCTTTAGTGTGAGATTCCCACAGCGTGACTCTCTCTGACTTGGAATTTCCGGAGGGGAGCATTGGTAAAGCAGTGAAAATCTTTACTGCTGCGGTCATCATTACCTCCAGCGACAGCAGTGCTGGGCCAAGCAGTTTCCATGGGGCCTGCCCACTGATATCTGCTTGTCAAAGTGGTAGGATCAGGCACCCATGTTTTCTACCAGCCTTTTTTGGACACGGCTGATGGGACCAAGAAGGGGCCCTGGACCCAAACAAGTATGAGCTCTACATGGACCAGCCATGACTTCTAGCCTAAACACAACCAGGAAGCTTCTCTCTGCTAGTAATTTGAAGTGAAAAGTAACAAGAAATGGAGATAGTTAGCAGCTAGAAGGGCAGAAGTCAAAAGGATGCAGAAAGTGATGCCCAAGGTAGGTTTGTAGCTGTGAGGGCTAAGCCAAAGAAAAGAAGGAATAGAAACTGAATAAGCAGAAGAAACACCCAGAAGGGAGAAGAGAGGTGACAGAGAAAAGCAGAGGTACTGAGTGTCCCCAGAGAGACCACAGGGAGCCTCAGGTCCCTGAAGCAGCACCCATTCCTGGTTCCTTTTCAGATTCAGGGCCAGTGCCTAGGTATTGTTACAATAAATCACGTTTTTCTCAAGATAATTGTATTGGGTCTTTCTCAAATCCAAAGCATCCAAGCCAGAATAATCTTCCCTCGACTCCCTAGTGTGCTGGACTGTGCTTTCTTTGTCCAGCCTAAGTGCTGGCCTATTTCAGTAAAATGCAGAATAGTCCCACTGGAAAGCATTTGAGACATATTAACTTACAACAGAAGCAAGAAGTGTGTGTGGAAGCCCACCCTGCTGGAAAATTACTGAGCTCCTCAAACTATACAGAACACCTATCCTAAAGTCCTAACACCTGGAGGTCAAGGGCAGCAGTGGGAGGCTGGTGGGGGAACCAGAAGAAGCAGTAGCTCACCCATCTGCAGCCCCCGCTCCCCAATGCCCTTCAGCATCTTTTCCTTTGTTTCCAATCAGTCCTTTTAGATCTTCTCTGATACACTTCACAATAAACATCATTGACAATTAGAGTTAAATTTCTCTCTTCCATTGTATCCACATTGAAATTACTGGTAATTCCTTAATTCCTGATTTTCAAACCGGAAGGAGAGGGAGGAAGAAAAAAAAAAGAGAAATGCTCCCTTTGTTGGGGGCTGGAGAGGCATAGGTGGACTGCTGTTTGAAAAGGCACATTAAATATTTTAACACAAATTTGTAGTGGAAAATGTTAAAGTAATTCCAGGTACCGACAGTGAAGTTCAATTAATCTCGCTGGCGGCAAAGCACTGAGGATGATAAACCCCAGGAGTCTATATGAGAATCTCAGCTGGTAGAAAATGGGGACTGTGAGAAGCTGAAGTGGAGCCTTAGCTAAGAGAGCAGAGTTAAAAAGATAGAGAAACCCGCCTTAACCTAAAGAGAGAAAACTTAGATGCCACGATTTCAGACTTCAGCACAGTGCCAGACATACGTCATCGGGCACAAGTATTTCTGGCCTCTCCAATACCCTCACGTGGTGGACATTTACTCTGGTTGCTTCTGTGTAAAGCTTTCTCTACACTCTCTTCGTGTCTTCTGAGTTCTCTGAATCCTGATGCTCATTTTACCTTAGGGATGCCCCTTCTCTTTGGCTGACCTGTGGGGAGCAGAGTTAGGGCTTCTGCGGGATCTCTTTCTTCTATTTTAATGACATTGGTTAACCTAAGAATGAACTATTTGTCCCAAATTGCATGTGAAAGTTAGTAACAGAAACTAGTTGTGCCAAGCCAAGGAAAGCACTTTCAAAACAGCATTTAGACAGAACAAATACTTTCAGCTGTCAAAGAACCAAAAATTGTTTCTAACCTACTGAACCATGGAATTGTCCTCTAAATTCTAACATTCAGTGATTAGAAAAGTCATAAATCAACAAAAAAATGGTGATTTGTTTGTTTTCTTTTCTCACATACGAACGTTAAAACAATTTATTTTCTTCCACGGTGAAAAGTTCCTCACCTTAGTCAACAATCAGGCTAAAAATGTATGCACATCTGCCTCTTTTTCTTAAAAGCCAAATACGTACCTCAACTTACTTTTAAAAAAAATTTAGTTTTATCTTCTGAAAATGTTACTTTCTTAAATGCAAATTCTTGATGTAATTAGCACCTTTAGGTATAGTAGAGAAAACACAAGCAATAGATGGCCCAGTGGAAAGCCTATGGACTTTGGAATTAGAACAAGCTCCCAATATTGATGCTTTTCCTTACCAGCTGTTTAGTTTGGGAAATTTTAATTTAACAACTTCTGATCCTCAATTTCTTTGTCTATCAAATGTTTAGAGTATGACTTATTCAGAAGTCTTCGGTGAGACATGAATGAATCTTCTCCAGTGGTGAATAGCACTGCTATCCATTCAGTTGCCCAAGCTAGAAATTTATGAATCATTTCTAATACCTCTTGCTCTCTCACTCCCTGCGTTTAGTGCTGTAGGGGAAAAGACATTTCCTCTTCCCAAATGGGGGTTCGTCTGGCCGGAGAACGAATTAAATTCACATGAGACAGAAAAGCAAGAGAAAATTAAACAAAGCTTTATGAGGAACCATGGCCCGGGGTCTTTCTTCCCGAAGGAAGAAAGGGCACCGAAGAAGTGGGGTGCACATAGTGGTTATATACCCCCAAACAGGGTGTTTCACATGTGATTAAAATATCCCTCCCACAATAGTCACAAGATCACCCTGTCAGCACTTGATGGACACAGCAGGTAGTGGGTCTGCTATCTCGGTGGGCGTAGCAGGAGGCAAGTCTATTGTCTGGAGCTGGGTGGTCACAGGTGAGTGCAGCAATCAGTTCCTAGCCTAAGGAAAGGTGTGTAATCCTTAAGAAATGCCAAAGTTGGGAGGGGGAGGGAAGTCAGTTACAGGAGGTTACCAGACTAGCCAATAAAATGCAGATTTTAAGTCCTTGCCTTTGGTATTGATTAAGAGTTTTTAGAGAGAAGGTCATCTCCTTTCTTCCTCCTGGTACAGAGAGGGAGGCACCTTTTACAGATAGAGATTTACCTTACAAATGTAAAGGTGTCCTAACAAAGGGCAAGTTCCATTCCTCAGAGCCTCCTTCCCTGTCCCAGTTTATCAAAAGCGATCAGCCTCAAATAATCCTGATGCCAAAGAGACATATCTTGGGGTTGCCAATTCCAGGTTCCCACAGTGCAAAAGCAGATCTAGTAGGTTCGACCTTCAAAATATATGTCAAATTTTTCCACTTGTCTCTGTTGCTACAGCTGTTACTCTCTCACACATCATGGTTTCTTACTTTGACTATAGCTCTGATCTCCTAACTGGTGTCTCCACTTTTTCTCTTGCTTCCCCCACCCATCCCCAATCTACACTCCACATATGTTTTTTAAAAGCATAAGTTATGCCACTCTCCTGCTTAAATCTTTCTGATGACTTTCCACTATATTTTTTAAATGACATCTTTATTAAAATATAATTCACACACCATAAAATTCACTCTTTTAAGCTTACAAATGAATGTTACAATGTGGTTTTTAGCATATTCATGGTCTTCAACAATCACCACTACCTAATTCCAGAACATTTTCATCACCCTGAAAAGAAAACCAAATACCTATTAGCAGTTATTTCTTATTCCCTTCCCTCTTAGCCTCTGACAACCACTAATCTACTTTCTGCCTCTACAGATTTGCCTATTCTGGACATTTCACATAGATGGAATCATACAATACATGACTCTTTATATCTGCTTTCTTTCACTTAGCAAAATGTTTTCAAAGTTTACCCATGTTGTAGCATGCATCAGTACTTCATTGCTTTTTACTGCCCAATAATATTCCATTGTATGAATATACCACATTTTGTTTATCGATCCACCAGTTGATGGACATTTGGGTTGTTTCATCTTTTGGACTATTATGAATAATACTGCTATGAACATTCGTGTACAAATCTTTGTGTGGACATATGTTTTCAATTCTCTTGGGTATATACTGACAAATAAAAATGGCAAGCAATAGGATATATTGGAGAATATGAGGAAGCCGTGTGGTATAATCCTAATTTGGCCTGACCTTGTCTTTCCAAAAGGGCCTGACCGAGGCCGTTGAGCATGCATTGTATATTTGCTTTAGAGATTCCCTATGGCAAGAGCAAAGGCCCTTGAGCTAAAGGTGCAACCTCCCTCCCCCTCCCAACTTTGGCGTCTCCTTAAGGATTAAGCATCTTTCCTTAGGCTAGAAACTGATTGCTGTGCTCACCTGTGACTGCCCAGCTCCAGACAATAGACTTGCCTCCTGCTATGCCCACCAAGATGGTAGACCCACTCCCTGCTGTGTCCATCAAGCCGACAGGGCAATCTTGTGACTATTGTGGGAGAGACTTTTCAATCATATGTAAAGCACCCTCTTTGGGGGTATATAACCACTCTGTTCCTTCGGGAAGAAAGGCCCCAGGCCATGGTCCTCAGATTTCAGCTCAGAATAAACTCACCCAAATTTTCATTTACAGATTGGTTATGGATTATTTTCGTCGACAATACCTAGGAACAAAATTTCTAGGTTATATGGTAACTATATGTCTAACCTTTTAAGGAACTGCCAAACTATTTTCAAAAGTGGCTGTGCTATTTTACAATCCCACCAGCAATGAATAAGGGTTCCAATTTCTCCACATCCTCACCAACACTTATTATCTGTCATTTGGTTATAGCCATGAGTGAAGTGATATCTCATTGTGGTTTTGATTTGCATTTCCCTGATGCCTAATGATGTTGAGCATCTTTCATGTGCTTATTAGCCATTTATATATATTTATCTGAAGAAAATTCTATGCAAATACTTTGCCCACAAATTTACCTATTTTTTGTTTCCTCACTTGTGTTTTTGGTGTCATATCTAAGAAGCCATTGCCGAATCCAAGGTCATGAAAATTTATTCTAAGTGTTTTGTAGTTTTAGCTCTTACATTTAGGTCTGCAATTCACTTTGAGTTAATTTCCACATATGGTGTGAAGTAGAGGTCCAATTTCATTCTTTTCATGTGGATATCCAATCAGTTATCCCGGTTCCATTTGCTGAAAAGAATACTCTCTCCTCCATCAAATTGTCTTGGAACATTTGTCAAAAATCAATTGATTATAAATGTAAAGGTTTATTTCTAGGTTCTCAAATCTATTCTGTTACTCTGTCTGTCCTCATGCCAGAATCACACTGTTAGTATTACTACACCTTCACAGTAAGCTTTAAAATTGGGAATGTAAGCCTTCCAACTTTGTTCCTTTTCAAGATTGTTTTGACTATTCTAGGTGCCTCGCATTTCCATATTAATTTTAGGATCCACTTGTCAATTTCTAAAAAAAAAACTTATTTTTTAAAGGCAGTTAGGATTTTGATAGAGATTGCGCTGAATATGTAGACCAGTTCAGGGCATATTGCCTTCTTAACAATATTGTCTTCCAAACTATGAACATTGGCTGTCTTTGCATTTATGTAGATCTTCTTTATTTTGTTTCAACAATGTTTTCTAGTTGTCAGTGTACAAGTCTTCTTTTGTTGAATTTCTTCCTATTTTACTCTTTTTGATAACAATATGAATGGAATTGTTTTCTTAATTTCATTTTTTGATTATTCAATTGCATAAAAAATACAATTGATTTTTGTATGTATGTTGATCTTGTATCCTGCAACCTTGTCAAATGTGTTTATTAGTTCTAGTGGTTTTTTTGGTGTGGATTCCTTAAGGTTTTCTATTTACAAGAACATGTCATTTGTGAATAAAGACAGTTTTACTTCTCCCTTTTCAATCTGTTTGTGTTTTAGTTCTTTTTCTCGTCTAATTTCCTTGACCAGAACCTCCAGCACAATGTTGGATAGAAATGGTGAGAGTGAACATCCTTGTATTGTTCCTGATCTTAGGGGAAAAGCATTCAGTATTTCACCATTAAGAATAAAGTTAGCACCTAAAGCAATCTTCAGATTCAATGCAATCTCAATCAGAATCCCACTGACATTCTTCACAGAAACAGAACAAAGAATCTTAAAATTCATATGGGGCAACAAAAGACCCAGAATAGCCAAAGCAATCCTGAGAAACAATAACAAAATTGGTGGCATTGCAATCCTTGACTTCAAGATATACTACACAGATATAGTAATCAAAACAGCATGGTTCTGGTACAAGAACAGGCACACAGATCAATGGAACAGAATTGAAAGCCCAGAAATAAAACTACACATCTATGGACAGCTAATCTTCGACAAAGGAGCCAAGAACATACAATGGAGAAAGGAAAGCCTCTTCAATAAATGGTGTTGGGAAAACTGGACAGCCACATGCAAAAGTATGAAAGTAGACCATTACCTTTCCACATACACAAAGATAGACTCAAAATGGACCAAAGACTTGAAGGTAAGATCTGAAACCATAAAACTTCTGGAAGAAAATATAGGCAGTACACTCTTTGACATCAGACTTAAAAGGATCTTTTTGAATACAATGTCTACTCAGACAAGGGAAACAAGAAAAAGATAAAGAAGAGGGACTTCATCAGACTAAAGAGCTTCTGGAAGGCAAAGGAAACCAAGATCAAAATGAAAAAACAACCCACTAACTGGGAGAAAATATTTGCAAATCATATATCCGATAAGGAGTTAATCTCTGTAATATATAAAGAACTCAGAAAAATGAACTACAAAAAAGCCCCAACCCAATCAAAAAGTGAGAAGAGGATATGAACAGACATTTTTCCAAAGAAGATATACAGATTGCCAATAGGCACATGAAAAGATGGTCAATATCACTAATCATCAGGGAAATGCAAATCAAAACTACACTTAGATATCATCTTATGCCCATTAGAATGGCTGTATCACCCAGACAAAAAAACAACAAATATTGGGAGAGGTTGTGGAGAAAAGGGAACCCTCATCCACTGCTGGTGGGAATGCAAACTGGTGCAGCCACTGTGGAAAACAGTATGGAGATTTCTCAAAAAATTAAAAATAGAAACACCAGATGACCCAGCCATCCCACTACTGGGTATTTATCCAAAGAACTTGAAATCAACAATACAAAGAAAATTACGCACCCCTATGTTCATTGCAGCATTATTCACAATA
This sequence comes from Equus przewalskii, assembly GCF_037783145.1. NCBI lineage: Eukaryota > Metazoa > Chordata > Mammalia > Perissodactyla > Equidae > Equus > Equus przewalskii. Next base: position 17,180,898 of record NC_091849.1, on the reverse strand, counting down.
GCCAAGGCGTGGAAGCAACCCAAGCGCCCACTGATTGATAATTGGATGAAGAAGATGTGGTATATATATACAATGGAATACTGCTCAGCCGGAAAAAAAAGATGAAATCGTCCCATTTGCAACCATATGGATAGCCCTTAAGGGTGTTATTTTAAGTGAAATAAGCCAGACAGAGAAAGACAAACACCATATGATTTCACTCAAATGTGGAAGGTAAACAAACACATGAACAAAGAGAACAAATTAGTCATTACCAGGGGAAGTGGGGTGGAGGGAGGAGGGTGGGCACAAGGGGTGAAGGGACACACTTACATGGTTTATGACAAATAATAACGTACAACTGAAATTTCACAATGTTATAAGCTATTATGAGCACAATAAAAAAAAAAGAATAAAGTTAACTGTGCTTTTTCATAGATGAGCTTTATCAGGCTAAGGCAATTCCCTTCTATTCCTGGTTTGTTGAGAGCTTTTATCAACAAAAGGGTGTTGAACTTTGTCAAATGCTTCTTCTGCATCTATTAAGATTATCACATGGCTTTTCTCCTTTATCTTATTGGTATGGTATATTAAACTAGTTGATTTTCATATGTTAAACCAACCTTGCAACCTTGACCAACTCACTTGGTCATAGTGTGTAATTATTTTTATATGTTGCTGTATTTGGTTTGCTGGTATTTTGTTGAGAATTTTCATGTCTACATTCAGAAGGGATGTTGTTCTGTAGTTTTCATTCTTGTCAATATTGGTTTTGCTATCAGAGTAATGCTACTCTCATAGAACCATCTGAGAAGTGTTCCCTCTTCTACTGCTTTTTGAAAGAGTTTGTAAAGGATTGATGTTAATTCATCTTTAAATATTTGATAGAAGTCACTAGTGAAGCCATCTGGGCCTGAGCGTTTTTTGTGGGAGCGTTTTGTTTAGCTTTGGGTTTTGTCTTTGTTTTTTTGCTAATTTAATCTCTTTACCTATTGTAGGACTGTTTAGATTTTCTATGTCTTCTTGAGTTACTTTTGGTAGTTTGTGTCTTTCTAGGAGTTTGTCCATTTCATTTATCTAATTGGTTGCCATACAATTCTTCACAGTATTCCCTTGTAATCCTTTTTATTTCTGTAAAGTTGGTAGTGATGTCTTCTCTTTCATTCCTGACTTTAGAATTTGAGTTTTCTCTTTTTTTTCTTGGTTGGTCTAGTTAAGTGTTTGTCACTTTTGTTGATCTTTTTCCCACTGCATTTAAAATAAAATCCAAACTCATCTTGGTCTGTTAGGTCCCTCATAAATGACCCCTATGTACTGCTCCCAAATCAATTTGTCCCTGTCTCAACCCTCAGTCTGCTGTAGCCACACTGGCCTTCTTTCAGTTCTTGAATGCTACAGTCTCTTTCCCAGCTCAAGGTTTTTGCACATGCTGCTTCATCTGCCTGGAAAACTCTCTCCCACGTGTATTTGACTGGCTCTTCCCCACCTCTCAGATCCCACGTGTGGGAAGCCACCTTCCAAGTTAGGAGTCCATACATATTCTCCCAGTCCCACTCTATTAATTCCTTATATTCTCATCTTATATTTTCTTCACAGCTCTATATCCAACACTTAACACAAAGCCTGGCTCATAATAGTAGTTCAATAAATTTTTGTTGTATGGAATTTAAGAAGGAGAGAAAACCAGAACTCAGAAATTTATAAAATTCTATAGAAATATAACACATTAGTATTGTTATTATTATTAATTGCACAATATTATTTATGGATATGGTTGTCATTAGAAATCAGATAATGTTACTGTTTCTAAAACCTTGGATATCTTTGTCTAATGTTGACAAAAATGATGATGGTAGATAGAAACCCTTATACAAAAGCAGCTCCTATCTAATGCATGGCATTTCCATTTGCCTATTGTTTAGTTTTTAAACATCTTGGGATATTCTGAAGGATCTTCAAATGTCAAAGGAATTATTTCTTAGAAGGTACTTAGTTTTGGCATAGTGCTTTGTACACAAAGTGTGCTCATGGAATAAGTAAATATTTGTTTATGCATTCATATATTAATTGACATTTATTGATGCACCAGACATTTAATATATGATGTACCATATATTGTATGACATATCCAGTATGTATCAGATATTTGTTAAGCCCCTAGGATTCAGAGACACATACAAAAGCTCTTGACTTAGGGGTAGAGAGAATGCACCAGGATTCTCAATAAGAAGCAATGAAGACAGGGACAGAGGTATGTAGGTGGTGTTAGGAGAGAAACAGCAGGACAGATGAAAAATGACAATGGTCCAAACCAGAAGTTGTAAACTCAAAGCCTCAGGAACAGGTGGGCTTGGTGTGAGACATTAAAAGTAGTGGAGTCTGTGGCCAGGGAAGACGGCATGCTCTATTTGGAGACATTTACATCCAAATTAAAAACAAAAACACTGTGGCAGCCAAACGAATACTTCTTCAGGCTTCTTCACTGGCCGACAATCTGAGCCTAAGCAAAGCTGATAGCAGAGGGAAAGGAAAAGAGTCAACACCAGTACTGCTGAGCTAGAGTCGGCTATCACTAGCTCAAGAGAGCTAACTGCGCACATCGCTTCCCTACTCTGTGTTCTGTTACATGAAATCAGTCACAGTGGTGAGGGAACTTACACCACAGACATCAGCAAACACTACAAATCAGGGCTTTCTCCTTAATCACCCTTAGAATAGGAGAGAAGGGGGTAGGAAAGAGAGGAGTCAAAGTTCACTCCCAGGAGTCTATATAATTTTGGTTTATCTCACTTAGTCTTATTTCTGTTAATATCCTTAACTCTTAGAAACATAAATGATAAGAATGGATTAGCTGTAATTCTTTTACTTTTATTAGGCTATTGGTAGCCAACACTGTAAACAATTACTTAAATGTTAAAAAACAAAAAAACCAGGATGTACTCCCATTTGAAGAGATAATATTTTCACTTAAGTTTCAGAAACTGCTTACTTCTTCCTTTAAAAATACCATAAGTACAATGTTCTTTATTTGATTTTACTTACATTCAGAATTAGTATATAGTAGAATGTACCTTCTCTTACAAAAAATAAGTGAATAAATAAGTAAGCAAATAATGAGTTCAAGAGGATTGTAAGCTTATTTTTTTACACATATTTTTCGATAATAAACTCGTCTGAGAATATGGTTGGGAAAATGATAGCAACTAAGGGACTAAGTCTCTTCTTTAATTATAGGAAATTGTGTCATTTTTATTGCTTAGTGTAGATTGTTATTTATACTCTGACTGTGAGAAATTCCTCTTGTTAAAATCAAATCTCCCAAACATGGGAAGAAGTTCACATTATTTCAAGTGAAGTACTCCTTACAGGTCCTTACTTAATAGCAGATTTTCTAATTTCACTTCCTACTCGAAGAATGCAATGAAGTAATTTACAGTTGTACTTTCAGAGCTGGCAATGCAAGCATATAGATTCCAGCTCTTCCAAAACCCCTCGTTGGTGTTGGCTGCCTGAAGTCCTGTCCCAATTCAGCAGGGAAAGGCACTCCATTCAGTTAGCGATATCTGCCTTTGATATAGGAGGGGCAGGTGACATCTTGAGTTCAATCTAGTCCTGATCTAGTCCAATCTCTTTATTTTACGGGTGAGAATTGAAGCCGTGATAGGTTAAGAGATTTCCCAAAAGTCATACAATCAGTCAATGGCATAGCTATCATTGTAAACTCAGTAGGAAGTTGTTTTTGAATAAGATTTCTCCCCTTCACCCCCAGCACCCACTTGTTCTAAAGGCTTGTCCCCAAATACCCTTCAAATTAATTTTCTCCATCCCACTTCCACAAACCCTTCCTGTTTATTGAGTCCCCTAATTTGTCCACCACTCTTAATACCTGTCTCAATTTCCACTTCTAATCCATCCTCTTAGACCTAGAACATTGCCAGAGAAGAATTTTAAAACACAAATATGATGGTGTCACTTTAACCCTTAAACACTTCCATGACCCCAGCACCTAATGATATTGTGCTTCCATGCCTTTGCTCGTTTCCTGTAGCTCCCTTTCTGTCTGGCAAAACTCTACTCATCCTTCGGACCAGTTAAACTGTCACCTTTTCTGCGAAGCTCTTCTGAATTCTTCCCTATTCCCTGAATGCTTAGTCCATAAGAGCAGGGACTGTGCCGTCCTCATCTCAGTCTGTCTTATATCTCCCCCAGGGGTCGGCACAGAGGAGGATCTCCTCTACATATCAATAACGCTTATTGCTGAATGATAAGTCAGCTTGGAGCTACATTCATCTCCACGGCAGGATGCCAGGGCACTGCACCACTGGGTAGAAATTCTAGAGATAGGTTTTTGCTGCTCCTTCTTCTACTCTTTTAGAGGATTACGACTGATCCAGGTCTGGCAATGTTACCTAAATAAATAACCTAAAAAAGCAGGAAATACAACTTTAGGTACACGGTTTTTTTTAATCTAAGCAGACAATCCAACCATTACACGGATGGTTAAATAATTTACTGTAGATGATGAAGTATGACACAGCCATTTAAAATCCCATTCATGAGAAGTTTTTTATTTCATGAGAAAGTGCTTATGATGTGATGATAAGGGGAGAAAGCAAAGTAAAATATGTGTAAGCAACGCTATTTCATCCACATAAAACATATGTTGAAACCAGACTGAGGAGAAGTGTTAGCTGAGATTGCCTCTGGCTGATCGGATTGTGGGCAATTGTTTTCTGCTTTTTTATACTTTCAATTTTTATGTTAAGATCATGTATTCTTTTACTAGGACTTTGTGATATAACTTACATACAGCAAAGTGCGTAAGTTTTAAGACGAATTTTTCAATGAAAAAAAATCAATAAATATTTATATAGCTACACTCCTGTGTGGCCACCTTCCAGATCAAGATATGGCATATTTCCATCACCCCAGAAACTTCCCTCCTGTCTCCAGTTAAGACTCATTCACCTGCATTCTGACTTTTACCACCATAGCTTAGTTTTTTCCTATTCTTGAACCTTATATAAATGGAATCATACAATATATAGTCTTCAGTGTGTCTGGCTTCTTTGACTTACTCTAATATTTTTGAAAGTCATCCATTTTGTTGCTTGTATCAGTGGCTTATTTTTCGTACTGCTGAGTGGTATTCCATTGTACTATTATACCACAATCTCTTTAACTAGTCTCCTACTGATGGGACATTTTGGTTGTTTCCAATTTGGGGCTATCATGAATAAGACTGCTATGAACCTCAGCATACAAATTGTTTTGTGCATATATACAAACATTTATATGTAGGTACCCAGAAGTGCAATTGCTGAGTTGTAAGGTTTAACTTTGTTAGGAACTTCCAAACAGCTTTCCATAGTGGTTGCACCATTTTATATTCCTACCAGTAACATACGAGTGTTCCAGCTCCTCCATCTTTGACGTCACATGTTATTGTCAGTCTTTTAATTGTATTCATTTATTCAGGTCTGTAGAGGCATATCATTGTGGCTTTAATTTGAATTTCCCTGATGAATAATGATTTTGAGGACCTCTTCATATGTTTTATAGCCTTTCAGTTATCTTCTTTTGTGAAGTGCCAGTTCAAGTCTAATTTTCAATCTTGTCTTCTATCCCTTTTGTGTCTTGTCAAAGAAATCTTTGCCTACCCAAAAGTCATGAAAATATTTTTCTATGGTTTTTCCTAGAAGCTTTAGAATTTTAGCTTTCCTATTTAGGTCTATGATTTTTCTTTTTTAATCATCAGAGGAAAAAGAACTTGAGCTTAATCGAAGTATAGATGGCAGACTGCTCTTGAGGTTATCCACTATTTAGCTTGGGGGTGTTGAAATTTGTCAGTAACACAGTATGCCTGCACCAAGGTGAAAGAACAAGTGCTGTGACTCTGTAGAACATTCTGATTCTAACTCTGGCCCCACGGACAAGCTATACTTGGGATTTCTTATAAAGAATTGGGGAAGATTTAAGGAATTTTGGGGGGGTTGAGAATAAGCAGAATTGTAGAGAATCCCTAGGCTTCAAAAGACCACCCTCTCTAGGGCTGAGACTCACACTGGCTGTTGGGCTGCTTGTGCAGTCAATGTATACTCTGGTGAAAGCCAAGCTGGAGCCCTGATACCCTCTGACATAGACGCCTTCTGAGCCAAGAGGCAAGGAGGAGGCTCAGGGTCGGGTAAGCAAAGGAGAATCATATCATTAGTTATGATGAGCTGGCGTTAAATAGATGCTAGTCATGTCTCTGATGTGGAAAGATGTTGAGAAAGAAGACCAGAATTCAGGGCCCAGAATTCCCAAATCCTCTCCAGTTGCTAATGAAGCAGCTGTCACCCCATGTGAGTTTCTCAAGGGAGGTCTATGCACAACAGACAAGACCAGGAACAGAAATACTTTATGATGACAACAACTTTGGGTCCTGAAACTCAGTATTGTCCTCTAGTGAGCTAGATTGGGCCTTGTTTGTTGCATGGTCTTATCTCATTCTTCTGGCCTAAGGCTCACACTTTAAGTAGTAGAGAATTTCTTTGGCCTTCTTCCCTAGGCCAGAATGACAAATATCTCTCACATGCGTGGCTACTCCCACTTCTGTGGCTATAGTGGATACTGTGGTATGCTATCCAGATCCTCCTTTACAGACTCATGCATGCATTCCTTCAGCTGCCAGGAGTGTTGGCCACTGATGGCTCATGATTGCATCTTTTCCGAGAATGGCTTTGGCCAAAGGCAGCTCTCCCTTGCCCAAGGTGACAGCCCTCCAGAGTCAACACTGGGGGGAATGGCGGGAAGAGATTAGTGCTAAGGCCTCGCATTTTGTCTTATTTGGGATGACCCACCTTCAGAGATCCTTCTTGAGATTGTTATGGCCTTTGTTGTAACTGCAATTCTCATATTACTTTCCTTGTTTCCTTACCAGTGTTGTTCCTGAGTATACTGCCTAATAAACCTCCTGCAAGCAATTCTTTGGGTATCAAAATCTGTTTCTGTGAAATCCACCTAAAACAGTGGCCATGTCAGAATACATTCCTAATTAATCATATTACCTATTTTTTCTTGCTGAGCCTGGATAAATCTCAAGGATCTTTCTCAAAAAAGTCCTCTAAGTAACTACAACAAACCAACTGGAGTGATAAACAAGTTGAAACCCATTCAGCATTCCTGCTCCAAGTCCTCATTTTAATATCAGCTCTCCAGATCTTAGTGTTCTGGTGGCAAGAAGAGACAAGGAGAGACATGCCTAAAGAAAGCGCGCCAAGGAAAGAAGAGAGCTACTTGAATCTAAAGCCTTGAGCAAAGCCAATCTAAAGTGTTTTCCCCCAATTATCCAGTGTCCTTCAGGTGGGAGATAGCCCTGGGCCAGCAGCTATGTAGGGGAAACCAATCCAAAAGGGTCAATCCAAGAAGAAGGCTTTCCACTTCCTCTCAACAGTTTTACTGTCTGTCACATAAAATTTCCATTCTCTCAACCAAAGTCACAAAACTTGGTCTTCACCATTCAGACCAGAATCCTCCAACTCCCCCTTGAGGCCAACATTGACTGAAAATCTGGTGACCTGTGGTTGATTCACACTTCCATGAAAAGCTCCCTACCTCAGGATAAGACACTGAGTGCTCGCTTGCTCACTTATAAAATGGAGGAAACGTACTCATAAGATTTCTAAGACTTATTCTTGGTCTGGTAAATGATTCTGTGCACAGGAATCAGGTTGAGTGTAGATAAATTTGCTATTGGCAGCAGCCACATTGTTATAATATCAGACTTGGCCCTCACTTTGTCTCTGTGACCTAATCAGATGCCGAGAAGAACATAGAGCAGCAGACGAGAAGGGAAAATGGAGGTAAGATGGTAACATGATTATGGCCAAATGACAGATATTAGGATAGTGGGCAGGATAGGCAAGTCATCTCACAGTTTCCATATGCCAACATTTCTGGTGCTTGGTTAGACAATAGACACCTAAATACTTGCCTTGTTATAGGACCTTGGTCAAATCCTTCAGTATCTCTGAACACTGTCTCTGAAACCATCAAATGTAATGTACTTGTCACAATTCTTCGGTTGCAACGTCAGAAACACAACAGAAAATAACTTATGCAGCCACCTCAGGCTTATATCTTTCTAGCATGACAACTCCAGAGGGAAACAAGCTTCTGTCTCCAGGAGAGACTGATGAGTGAAGCTGGGGTCACATACCCATCCTTAAGACAATTAGTGTGGCTAATTGGAGTCCATATACCCTTATAGTCAGGGAAGAGGTGATGCCACTATTGACATCCCCATTGATACTGCATAGAGTTAAGTAGGGTGGTTTTCTTCTAGGAAAGATACTGGTAAATAAAAACATGTTTCTATATAGATATAATCTATTTCTTCTACCTCCAAAACCCCACTGTATTAGTTGTCTATTGCTGTATGACAAATTGCCACCATCTTAATGGCTTAAATTAAGACAGATTTATTATCTCACAGTTTCTATGGGTGAGAAGTCTGGGTACAGGCTAACTGACTCCTCTACTCAGGGCATCACCATGCTGAAATGAAGGCGTTAGTTTGGCTTATTATCTGAGGCTTCCAAGATCATTCTGGTTGTTTGCAGAATTCACTTCCTTGCAGTTGTAGGGTCCTGAGGGTATTTTTTTGGGGGGGAGGGGGTGCTGTTGCCTGGGACCACACTTAACTTCTAGAGCCACTCTCAGTTTCTAACCATGGGAGCATTCCATAGGCAGTTCCTAGCATGGTGGGTGGCTTTCTTTCAGGCCAAAAAGTATATCTCTGTGATGTTTCACCTTCTTTTAAAATGTTCACCTCGGATAATCTCCCTTTTCATTAACTCAAAGCCAAATAATTAATAGCCTAATCATAGCAGTGATGTCCTGTCATATTCACTGGCTCCCATCCATACTCAAGAGGGAGACAATTATACAAAGTGTGCATACCAAGATGTGGGAATCTTGAGTGTCACCTTAGAATTGTCTTTCACAATCACTCAATGAAAGCTACTGAAAAAAGAGACAAATACTCAAATAGAAAGGCAATAGAAGAAACAACTGTGGATGAGATAGCTCAAGAAATCTGCATGCCGGCAAAAATGAGCAGTAAACTCATATGCTCTGTAGAACCTCACAAAATCTTAGAATTTAGAAGTGATATCAGAGAGATGGCCAAATAAAACATCCTCATATCCCCTCATCCAACAACAACAACTTGGCATCCATCCACGGACAAAAGTGCCTGTGTGGGAGCTTTGGGATCCAGGTAGAAGATTGTGAAACCCCAGTGCAGTCCAAAACCAAGGAGAGCCATTTTGAGATGGCAAGTTCACACACAGGCAGCTGAATCACCAACCATTTTCCTGGTTATAGACCCAGAAACAGCTCCATAACCCTAGGAACTCAGCTATAGCCCCATTTGGCTTTTGTTCTGTCACCAACACCATACTCCAAGGTACCTGGGAGGAGTCACGCCCACCATGCATGGGGTAATCAGACCTTGGTCCCAGCTGTGACCTTGAAGTGGCCCATGAACTGGCTCCAGCCCTCTCAACCATGGTCTGAGAGTCCCTAGAGATAAGTCTGCCAAACTCAGTCAGACTGTAGATACTGAAAGGGTCCTGTTACTGGGCTCTAGCCCATCACAGCTGCAGTCTGCAAACAGTCCTGTTGGCAAAGGGACCTGGCAGAACACACTCCTGTCTGCAACCCTGGAGATTCTGCAAGGGGCCTATACTCAACTTCAGCGCCCGCAGCTGCTATCTGTGAACAGTCTTATTACTGCAGGGATCCATCAGGAGACACTCCTGACTGCACCATCAGGGATCCTGAAAGGGTTGTTTAATAGGCTCCAGCCCTTCCAGCTGTGATCCTGGAGCAGTGCAGCCTGCCCAGGGACCTGGTGGGAGACACACCCATCCATGCTTCTAGAGCCAGGTCTGCAGAACTTAGTCTTGGCTGTGGAACCTGAAACAGTCCTGGGCCTCAGTTCTAGCCCCTCTCAGCCATGGTCCAAGGCCAGTCTACTTCACCCAGGGATCCATCCAGTGAGTAGGCAGGGGCCCTCCCAGGGATCTAGGGGGAGCCACACCTGTTGCACAGCTGGTAATAGGTCTGCTCTCTGAGGACCCACCTGTGGACCCTGAAGCAGACACTTGTCCCATTGCCACCTTATGGAACAAGGCTCTAGAAGCAATCTCATTCACCCAGGGACCAGACAGGATCCATGCCCACCTAGGGTCTTGGTAACAATCCTGAAAACCAATAAGCCTGACCCCACTGCAGACCCAGCAACAGCCTCATAACTGGCTCCAAAAATAGCATGACTATGATTTTGGAGGTAATCTCATCAGCCCAGGAACCAACAAGAGAAGGTCTTTACCTGCTGAAACCAATTTGTAAAGACTGGAAGAGGTGTTTTCTCCTTCAAATGCACAGCCACCAACATAAGCCTACATAGATCACTGAGAATCAGGCAAATATGACACCACCAAAAGAAACTAATAATGCTTCAGTAACCAATCCTAAAGAAATGGAGATCCAACTTTATCACACACAATCACACTACTCTTCAAAGAAAGTGAGAAACCTAGATCACCAACATTAAAGTATATAATACAAGAGGCTATGAAATTAATTTTGAATTATGAAGCAATTTCATATTTGGATGATAAAGAAGTCAAACTTAAAATAAAACAAAAAAGAAATGGAGATCTACAATTTGCCTGACAAAGAATTCAAAATAATTATATTAAAGAAATTCAACGAAATACAAGAGAACAGAGAAGTAGCAAAAAAAAATCAGGAAGACAATGTATGAACAAAATGAGAAGTTTAACAAAGAAATAGAAACCATATATATATATATATATATATATATATATATATATATATATATATATATAAAACACAAACAGAAATCCTGGAGATGAAGAATACAATGACAGAACTAAAAAACAAAAACAAAACCAAAATTCAGTAGAGAGCTTCAACAACAGGCTTGATCATGCAGAAGAAAGACTTAGTGAACTTGAAGACAGAGCATCTGAAATTAGCCAGTTAGAGGAACAAAAAGAGAAAGAATAAAAAAGAGTGAAGAAAGCCTACGTGATTTATAGGGTACCATCAAACAAATGAACATTCTCCTCATGGGAGTCCCAAGAGACAAGAGAGAGAAAGAGACAGGAAGCTTATTCAAAGAGATCATAGCTGAAAACATCCCAAATCTTGGGAAAGATATGGACATCCAAGTACGGGAAGTTCAAAGGACCCCAAGAAAGATCAACTCAAAGAATTACTCCAAGACATATTATAATCAAAACATTAAAAGTCAAAGGAAAACAGAGAATTTTGAAAGCAGCAAGAGAAAAACAACTCATCACATAAAACAGAACTCTCATAAGGCTATCAGTGGTCCCAGAAAAAAGACGTCTAGAAACTGGCATTTCCAATGCTTAGTGTTCCAATGTTTTTCAATGTTTCAGTGAAAAAGCTGGCTTGTCACATGGTTATCCTGTTCTAAGGCCCACAATTTGAAAAACAGCACACACATACACACACACACAAACGCACCTCATATATACAGACACACAAACACACACACACACACACATCACTTCCATTCAGCTCTTTACTGCTTTATCTACCATCAAATGGAAATGGGAAAGAACAAGACTGGCTTTGAGCAGGTCATAAAGCATGACTTTCATACCATCCTCTCCTGCTGTGTTGCTCTCTTTCCTCATCTCATACCTATGGCCTCACCAGAGTTCCTAAAAAGTAGTGAACTGAGGAAGAAAAATTCAAGAATGGTTTACAGAATACTTCACACCACATGCTGGCATCAGCTGGATGGCTGCAGCATTATGCCATCAGTCAGGAGTGGCCATGGAGGAGAGTGGGAAAGAGAAAGCTTCCTGGTGCACAGGATATCAAGCAAGATCCCCAGTTGTTCACTTTGCCTGGAAAGAGAGATTTCCAGAAGGAGGGATGTACATCTATCCATGGGTAGTGGCTAATAATTTGCTTACAAGAGAGTCCAAAACATACAGATTGACAAACAAAATAACACAGAAGAAATAAAACAATGCAAAGAACAGAAGAAAAATTTTTAAAACAAAACTAGAATTAATATCCTCAATAATAATAATAATAAATAAGAGCAAGGTTCTACGAAAAGAGAACAAAATTCAAGAAAGGGCTCTTGGGGGGCCAGCCTGGTGGTGCAATGGTTTAAGTTTGTATGCTCTGCTTCAGCAGCCTGGGGTTCACCACTTTGGATCCCAGGCATGGACCTATGCACTGCTTATCAAGCCATACTGTGGCAGGCATGTCACATATAAAATAGAGAAGGCTGGGTACGGATGTTAGCTCAGGGCTAAGCTTCCTCAAAAAGAAAAAAAAAAAACAAAAACCAAGAGCTCTTGGAACTAAAAAACAAATAGACTAACCCTGTAAAAAAAATTCCATAGAAATGTTGTATAGAAATCTCCCATAATGTAGAACAAGATGGAAAAAAGGAGTAAAAAAAATAAGAAAATTACAGAATCATTCCAGGGGGCCCAAAATCCGGCTAACAGGTTTTACAGAAAGAGAGAATAGAGAAAATAGAAAGGAGAAAATTATCAATGACATATTAAGGAAATATTTCAGAACTGCAAGACACAACTTTTCAGATTTAAAGGGACCACAAAAGCCCAACATAATGAAGATGATGATAATAATAGTAATAAAAATAAGGCCCATACTAAGGCACTTTCATCATGAATTTTCTGAAAACTGGGGATTAAGGGAGGATTTAGGTTATTCTGGAGGTCATCTTCAAAGACATTCCTTTCTGAGGATTGAGATGACCATTTATAAGTTTTCTGCAAATGTTCTTGTCTCTTATCTAAAGTCATTAGTATTTTCCATCCTTTTGCCCTTTGAATTCTGCTCATTATAAAATAATAAGCCAAACTCTTTTTTTTTTTTTTTTGGCAGCAAAAAATTGCCAAAGATTCGGGGGATTCATTCATAAAGCAGAATTCTCAAAGGAAAGGTTTGGAGTCCTGCTGCATCTTAGGGTTGACTAAAGCAGGTAATGAATGTCAGCCCAGTGATGCTTTTAAATTCATAACTCAGTTGGAATATAAAGGTGTCTTTCTTTTGAAAGGCTATTTTTCAAACCCTCTAATGAAAAAGCTAGGGAATATTGCTATCAATTCTTCCTTTCCTCTCCAAGCAAATAGCATTCCTCTGCCTTGAACAGATGGGGCTCTGTGTGATAAATAGCCCAGTGTTTCAGTCCAGCAGTGGATGGCACTGACATCTTGTCCCCAGTGTTAATAAGCTGGGCTGTCCCTCTGCTTTCATTTCCTTTGACTAGACTGGAGCAGTGTTTAAGACTCAGACAACAAAATGGCAGGGGTTAGTTCCAGCTATCCTCACTTTCCGGCCATTATTTATGATAATGATGAGAAGGGTGAGCACCTTCTAGGAAGGCTTCTGGAGAAGGTGGGAGGTGTGGAGGAAGAAAGAAGAGCAAAGTCTCTCATGCCTAGCGCTGCCTTAGTGCTCACCATATTAATAGCTCAGGCGCTGACTGTTGCCATTAATTACTATTCCCAGAGGATTCTGCTGGTTTTCCACTTACAGAGGCAACTGTAACAGAGTGCACACATACATGCACACTCCACACACACACACACTCCACACACACACATAAGGACACATGCAACTATTCCTACTCCTCCAACAGCCTTCCGATTGGCTTCCTTGGAAGCCCTCATGCTCCGCATCGTTACTATAAAGAACGGTTATTACTGAACGCAAAAATCAGCTATCTCTCAAGGAACATCAGACAGAGTGTTTTCTGTTCTAATGATTTCACCTGCACTGTGTGAAGCTCAGAATGTGATTAACATTTCATCAAAGTCCCCTTTGTCATGCCCTTGCAGAAAAGGGCAGACTGCCATGGGTGCCTTCCAAACAAGTCGGGATATACTATATGACAGCAAACGATGGAAGGAGCAAGGGGACTAATTTACATTCCTAAACGTGCAGTTTGTTCCTATGATGTTGAATATTCTTCGCAGGAATTGAGGGTCAGTTCAAAACCAATACGTTCGCGGGCCTGCCCGAGGCGCAGCAGTTAAGTGCGCATGTTCTGCTTTGGCTGCCCAGGGTTCACCGGGTTCAGACCCCTGGTGCAGACATGGCACCACTTGACAAGCCATGCTGTGGTAGGCATCCCACATATAAAGTAGAGGAAGATGGGCACAGATGTTAGCTCAGGGCCAGTCTTCCTCAGAAAAAAGAAGAGGATTGGCAGCAGTTAGCTCAGGGCTAATCTTCCTCAAAAAAAAAAAAAAAAATTGCATATTTCTGCATATAAACATGTTTGGGTGCACGTTCCCTTTCTGCCTCTGACTGCTCATTCATAAAAACTCCATGCAATGAGGACTCGTTGCCAAGTGCTTAATGTACATGCTTTCTAAACAGTCAATCCTCGACAAATCTGTATTGTGTTCCTACTAATAGTCGGACAGGCTCTGAGTGGTGGATGCAGAGGATTCTTGCCCTCGTTGAGCATCCAGTCTGGTCACTAACATGCTCCATGAGTGTGGGATCCAAGTTGCATGGGGCCACAATTAGGGGGGCTCTTTAAGAAGGAGAATACAAATTTATTATGCCAAATATTTATATAGAAATTGCAAAAAATTGTACAAGAGACCCATCTAAGTGGAAGACCTGTGGCTTAAGGTTCAAATGTTTCATAGTAAATCTTCTGACGGGGAGGGAGGTAGTATCTTATCTCAGTTTTACAGATAAGAAAACCTGGTGTTCCATTAGTATATGTCTGAGCTGGGGTCAGTAAGGTTGAGCATTCTGCTGCTTGTCAACCCAGGGAAGTATAAACAATGACCAGAGGGTGTCCTAGTGGAAATAGCTTTTATTCAGCCGGGTTACAACTCAGATTATGCTGGCAGGAAAAACAAGAGGCTGCCCAGACATCTCTGCTTCTATCCAAACCAGGGGACAATTCGCTCCTCAAAACATTTTGTTACCATCTTAGACTTTGTTTTTCTTGGGCTTTAGGTCCTTGCAATTTGGATACTTCTAATTTTCACTACGATTGGGTCTAATTTAAAATTGTGTGTCTGGCATTCCATGACTCACCTGTATAATACAGATGACCCAGGTTTTCATCTCTCAAACTTTTCTGCAGAGCCTTAGATCTACAGGATGTGCATAAGCATTATGAAAAAAGAGACGTGTGGGCACGTTAGCTAAGAAATGCCAAACGAACGAAAGTGAAAACTGATCTTTTTACTGCTGGTCTCGTCAGAGACTCTATTTTGGTAATGTGCATAGCTACCCTCCAGGAGGGAAATATAGTATGCAGCTTGTCCCAAACTTATTCCATTTACTTAAGAATTATTTATTGAGTGTCTACCATGTGCCAGGCACTGTTCTAGATCCTGGGGACACAGCAGTGAATGAGCAACTTGACTACAGAACCCTTTTCCTCCTAGAGTGATATGCGAGACCATTGTTTTATGGCTCCACCTTGGGAAAGACTATGCTGAATATTTTCTGAGTCCTTTTCATTTCTAAGATTCTGTGAACAATGATAAGCAGCCATTTTGGTCATGCTAACGTTGGACAGAGGGCCTTCAGCTACAGTCTCAGCCCTGACCAGTTCTTGAGCCTCAATTCACGAGGTGCCCATTTCCTACAAAATAAAGCCCCTGTATTCTTTTAGTTTTTGGCCTCCACTCAAATTTCCAGTCTCATCTCCTGCTGGTCCCCTGTGTGTTCCAGCTACCCTTAAGTACTTCATGTTTCCAAATGATCCATGCTCTCTTGTGCCTCTGGGCCTTGGCATATGATATGAACTCCATTGAATGGCTTCCTTCACCTTCTCTACCTAGCAAATCTCTATTTATTTATTTTTTATTATTGAAGTAAAACTCACATAACAAAATTAACCATTTAAAAGTGTAAAATTTGATGGCATTTAGTACATTCACAATGTTGTAAACCATCACCTCTATCTAGTTCCAAAATATTTTCATCACCCCAAAAAGAAAACACCATGCGTATGAAGCTGTCGCTCTCCTTTTTCCCCTCCCCTCAGCCTCTGGCAACCACTAGTCTGCTTTCTGTCTCTATTCTGGATATTTCATGTAAGTGGAATCATGCAATATGAGACCTTTTTTGACTGGCTTCCATCACTTAGCATAATTTCAAGAGTCATTCGTGCTGTAGCATGTATCAGTACTTCATTCCTTTCAATGGTTGAATAGCATTCCATTGTTTGGATATACCACATTTTGTTTAGCCATTCATTAGTTTATAGACATTTGGATTGTTTCCACCTTTTGGCTGTTATGAATAATGATGCTATGAACATTCGTGTATAGGTTTTTGTGTGGACATATGTTTTCAGTTCTCTTGGGTGTGGACCTAGGAGTGGAATTGCTGGGTCATATGGTAATTCTGTTTAACTTCTTGAGGAACTGCCAAATTGTTTTCCATAGTGTCTGTACCATTTTACATTCCCACCAGCAGTGCATGAGGGTTCCAATTTCTCTCTATTCATTTTTCAAGACTCAGCTCAAACTTCATCGCCATTATAAAACTCAGCATAGCATCCTTTAATTCCTTGCACTGATCACTCTGTATTTACATCTCTCTCTCTCACACTGGAGATCTCCTTAAGCATAAGACAATGACTTCCTCACCTTTATATTCCCAGGACTAAGCACGGAGTCTGGCCTTCAAGCAAAAGTTGTTGCAGAAGTGAATGAATGAACTGGCAGATGATGTCTGAAAGTAATTTTTCAATGTTGGACCAGTGTCTTGTATGGGGTGATGCCTGGGTACCCTCTTGCTTGGGACCTGCTACCTCTCCCTAATTCCTGTCTTTGCTATCCAGTCTGTAAACTTAAGGTTTTTTTGCTCTTACTTTCCAATTAATTCTTCAGTTTCCTCTTGAGACTGAAGCTGGCCTGAATTCCGGTCCCCTTGTCTGATTCCTGACACATTTTCAGATTTAGCAAGCATCCATCCTCCACTCTGGAGAGTGAACTCTCCCCTCATGCTTCCAGTCACTGTCTGGGATCCTCCTCCAAACCACATGGGGCACCAGCAAGCAAACCTGTCACTTATCAAAAATCCATATCACAGTAGTCACACTGGCTCAAGCTTAGTCTCCCCACATCAAATATAGATATAGTGCTGCATTTAACTCAAATACCTGCTACTTTTAGAATACTCCCTGCACGGCTATTAGTGCAGGGCTGTCACAAGGAGCAAAGCTTAGAGCCTAATGAGTTGCCCTATCTTTCATCCCATCTCATATTATCATCCTTCCTTCCTTCTTCTCTTCTGCTTCCTCTTCTACTTCCTTTTCCTCTACTCCTTCTCTCCTTCTCTCTCTCCATCTCTTCCTTCTCTTCTTCCTCTTCACCTCCTCATGTTCCATAGCCCTTCGTATGCTTTATGATCTTGTTACCAAAACTGTGGCCATCTCTAGATTGTGCCATCTTCTGCCACAAATAAGGTGAAACTGTTCTTGATGATGATGGTTATCACATATTTATTCTTCACATGTACCATCCCTAATCCTTACAACAGCTCTCCATGAGGCTGAGAAAGGATGTGCAACTTGCCCAAGGCCACACAGTTAAAAAAAATGGGTCTGGGATTTCAACTCATGTCTTTCTGGGTCCAAAATCCATCCTTGTTATACTCCACTGATAAGGGTTCCTTTGCTACTAATACCATAATCTTCTCCCAATTCCAATTTAAACCCAATTGTTCTCAAAAAGAAACTGCCAACAAGACATTAATACCTCACACATGACATTCTCACCCTCAGAGGCCTCCTCAGTTAAGACAGAGCAGCTCTCTCTAAGCCTTTTTCCTGTCCTGTGTGTTGCTCCTTCTTAAGTCCTCCTAATTTGAACTGCTCATTGGCACTTAACTTTATTCTTCTTTATGTTTGATAGCAACACATAATGAATTATTTTTTTAAATATATGTCTTATATGTTATTTATACTAGTAGCCTTGTAAATCTGTATTACATTTTTTGGAGGACTATTTGGCTACTTACCAAAAGTTATTAAAATATTTATGTTATTTGATTCACCAGTACTATTCCTAGGAATTGATCACAAGGGACATACATTTTGAAAAAGCCACATACAGTGATGTTTATAGTGGCATTAATAGGACATTTAAAAATCAAAGACCTCAAAAAACCTAGATGTTTAACAGTTGGGGGTGATTAAGTAAACTACATATCATGGACGGGATGTCATGTAGCTATTGAAATATTAAGTATCATGATTACATCATAATATTGAAATGAGTGAAAGAAGTAGGATACAATTCTATATACACTATGATCCAACTCTGTGAAAGCTACATGCATGTATCAATACAGATTGGAAGGGATTTCATAGTTATAAAATAGATGCACAAAGTGGTATGAGCATAAGTGGAGATTTTTCATCTTTTTAATTAGAATTTCTTCTTTGCAACATTTTAAAATTGATGAAATGGTGGGTTGTCAAAGTTCTGAGGCAGTTTTAGGAGGCCTGGTCTTTTCATTAATACTCGAATTTGTCTATAGGGGGCAATGACTCTTCACAATCCACTCCAGTGAGGAATGCCAGCCCAGGGAATGACAACACTGGCTTGTTCAACAAGCCTTATATCAAGAGCAACCTGCTAGAGAATGTAGTTTGGGATGAGTACATCCCATTGACAGTGGAGTATAAAGGGCCAGGAAAAAAGGAAATGGGGTTGAGTTGCACATCATTTCAGCTGGAGTACCAAACTGGGATGGTTTGTGAACAGACAGGAACCTTTGAGGCAAGCCTGTAAAAATTAGTGGGGTCACCTGGTAAAAATTCAGGTTCTCTCTAAAAAATTGGAGATTGTCTAATTTTCCCCTCCTTAAGTTCCTTCTCAGCTCAAATCTACCCACATGTTGCTCATAAACATCCTCCTTTGCACAGTGAAAGAGGTAGAAATTTTTAATGACGAGAGATTAAATGTCCATAACTGACACACTAGGATCCAAATGCTAAATGTTAATCAGAGCTGTTAAGCAGGCCTTTGAAAATTCTTTTCACACAAACACCTCATTAGCAATGAAACGGACATGACTGATCTAGCCCCAAAGACACTCAAAGGGAAGACTCACCTGCAGAAGTCATCTCAGAGACATTCCAAAACGATCGTGCATCATGCACGCCACAACGTGAAAGGATTTGGTCAGGCTGGAAGTCAACAGCTCTCTTGTGAAGCATTTCATGCTTGAAAACTAGTAACGTTATCCTGGAACTCTGAGAAACGATTAATAACTGAACTTTAAGCTTCAGATCACACTTAGTTTCTACAGAATATCGGAATCCCTGAAAATGGAAAGAGGAAGAACGTTCATAATTAAACCACAGCAATGGAAACACTGAACTTTAGAAGAGGCAGGAGGGGTGGATACTTAACTAAATTCAAGGGCGTGTCTATTCATCGTTGGGTGGATCAAGATGATGCATTAGTACTGCTTCACCTGCAGGCAAAAGGGTGATCTCAGCCCCGGGAGCAGCTCTATTCTTTGGGTACACCCCCTATGAAACTCACGTTAAAATTATCTCTTTGTATTATTAGTCAGGCACTAATTGTTCCTAAGATGAATATTCCATTCATCTTTGCTGTGTGAGCTCTAAAGTCTGAAAGCCCTAACTTACTGACATACACATTTAATGATCTCTGTGGTTAAAAGGCAGGATGCTGTGCTCAACTGAGAAAATTCTTATATTCCTAATGCACAATCAGAGAGTGAAGCAGGTGGCCAAGAGACAAAGATCCAACATATGAGTACAATTATGATGGGTATGAAGGGAAAGCACCAATAAATACATTTAATGGCTATAAGAACAGGAAGCTTGTGTTAGTGCATGTCTTCCAAGAGTCAGATATCAAATTGGGATTAAATGTGCAAGGATTTTAGTAGGGAAAATGCCGGGGTGAGAGAAAATGGAAAGAAAACTGGTTAAGGCTGGGAGAACCATCAGATCACCGTGCACATCTGACCCCAGGTGAAGGAGACAAGGAAGGAAGGTGGTAGAAGTGTCCTTGACTGCTGTGCAATCAAAGGAAGGCTCAGCACAGTCTGGAAGCCAAAGTCAATCATGAGAGGTGTTCCCTGTCTTCCAGAACAGTTAGCCTTAGCATCTTTGCTTCCCTCAGTCACTAGTTAGGAGCAGCCCTTGGGAGGCATCACTCAGCGCACACATCTCAATGGATTTCAGAGCGCAGCAGCTGGGATCCTTGGTCAGTTACATTCCTCAAAGTTGGAGGTCTGTAAAGCATAGTCTCAGGGTTCTCTGAAAGCTACCTACAAATCAAAACCCCACTAGTACTGAGAAAATGGTGGCTTGTGGTAAGGATATAAATTAAGTGAACTAACTGTAAGCAGCTGATAAAACCAAACAAACAAACAAAAAAACAGAACCAGGCTTAGGGAGAAAGCAAGAAGGTGAGCAGAGAAATAGTAGGATCAATTTCTTACCCTAACTATGAGCATGGTCCACTAACATGCCAACTTCACCCACAAAAACAAACAAAACCAACACTAGCCAGCTATTTTACTATAGAAAAGTCAAGATTCATGGACTAATACTGACAATAGTTATGGTTTGGACTTCAGCCTCAACAGATGAAGAAGATTGGATTTTAGCAGATGCAGAGTTTTTGAATATTTTCCCCAAAGAAAAATTCATCTGTTGAATATATTGCTCTGGATGGAGTTGGAATAAATAAATGCCAGAGTCTTGGATATCTGCCTATTTGTTTTATATGATACCCAACTAATAAAAGACAGGCCAAAGCATATCTCTGAGACAGATCAGTAGAATCAAACGAAACATGCAGGAAAAGACCCACGTGCAGATGGAAATTCACCACATGATAAAGGTGGTATTTCTAATTAGTAGGAAAAAGGTTATTTGGTAAATTGGGTTGGAACAACTGGCAGCCATCTGGAAAAAAATTAATTTGGATTATTATCTCATATATTATATCATAATAAATTCAGGAAGGAGTAAAGATTTAAGTGTTAAAAATAAAATAAAAGTACTGGTGGGAGAATTTTTAAATCCTCTGAGTGGTAAAGAACTTTCAAAATGTGAAGCAAAACCCAGATGCCATGAAAGAACAGAAAAATAAATTTGACAACAAATAAGTAGTTTCCGCATGGGGAAAAGACACCTTAAACAAAAACAGAAGATATAAACTATAAAAAATACTTTTGTAATTCATATTACCAAGGTCCAATTTCCTTAAAATATAAAGAGGTCCTGTAAGTCAGTAAGAAAGACCATTAACCCAATAGAAAAATGGGCAAAGGAGATGAGGAGAATCTATCTATCTCATAGAATCTATCGCATGAAAAAACATAAATGATTCTCAAATATATAAACATTCCCAACTCCACTCATAAAAAGAAAAATGTAAGTTAAAATTATACTAAAAAGTGAAGAAAAAGGAATTTTTGGAGATGTTAGTTTTTTACCTATCATACTGGTAGAGATGGAACAACATGCTGTCTTAGCTCAAGTCTTCTGAGAAGAAGGCACAGAGATGAAATGAAATATGCAAGAGATAAACTGGGGGGAATTCCTGTGAAGGAAAAAGAGGAGGGAAGCTGGAGGAGGTAGAGAGAGCCTTAGGACCATGATGCTGATCTAACCCACGTGATGGAGAGAGAGAGGGAAGGAGGGAGGGTTGGATAGAACGAGTCTCAGGTTCCAGAACAGTTCTAAGAGAGTTGGATGGAGAATCTTTGAGCTGAAGTCACCTACAGAGGAATCTGGAATCTTGAAGGAACAGACCTTCCTTAGCAGCCTGGCTGCACTCAGTCACTGGCTGGGAGCAGCCTGTGGGAAGCCTGGCCTCAGTGCACTCACAGTGGTGGATTCAGAACCCAGCAGTAATTACATTTTCTGCAGCAAGAAGTCTGAGTGGTGCATTTTCAAGGCCGTCACACATGCTTTGTTAGCGAAGGTAGAGAGAAACAGGCACTCTCATACGTTTCTGATGTGGGTGGAACTTGGTGTAACCTCTACGGAAGGCAATTGGTAGCACCTCTCAAAATTTTAAATGTATATTTAAAGCCATTTGAACCAATAACCCACACCTATGAATTTTTCCTGGAGACATTTGTATGTTCAAGGGTATTCACTTTGGCATTGTTTGTAGTAGCAAAGGATTGGTCACAACCTAAATGTACATTCAATAAGGAACTAGTTAAACAAATTATAAAATATTATTCAGCTATAAACAAAGAAGGAGGAAGCTCTTCATGTATTGATACGAAACAATCTCTCAGATACAGTAAGTGACAGAGGCAAGGTGAAGAACAGTACAAATGATGCACTAAAATTTAGGTTAAAAATTTTAAAGGGGGGTATAGATGTACAAATTTGTTTTTGTATGCAGGGAATGTCTCTGGAAGAGAACATAAGAAACAGGCAAAATTTCTTATCTTGAGGAGAGAAACTAGGCTACAAGGGGACAGAAATGGGAGGGACACTTCACTAAATATCATTTTTTCCTTTCGAGTTTTGAATCATGTGAATTCGCAAAATAAGTACAAATTTTAGAAGAATTGAAGAGTCTTTCTGACTTGACACATGCTATTGCTTTCCTAAATAAGTGAAAAGCGGATACTGTGCAGGTAGGGGATATTTATTCGACATACGTCTCCTTGGGTCAGCCTCCCAGTTACTGACACACGGATACCTTCCCCTCACAAAGCTAAATATTTAAAATTTATAACTATATAAATTTATGTATATATAGAAAACAAATAAACATGTTTTATCCATCGACCTTGATAAAATGCCTTCCTAATGCTAAACTTAGAATTCTTGGTTTCCTCAGGATTTCACTCAGGAATGTAATAATGGGGGAGGGCTGGCCTGTGGCCCTCCCTTTTCTCTTGCCACCTCCCACTCTGTCCTGAATCATGAGAGGCCTCCCACATACACACGTGGACCAGCCTGCATGTTCAAATGCCATTGACAACTCTGAAAACAGCCATCCCTTGGTCACCCCTCAAAGCAGCGTGGCTGGCCCAAAGAAAGATAGAATGAGGAAAGAGGTCTCTGTAGATTTTGGAGATAGCACTGAGGTCATTTGGGAATTTCAGGGTATGAGATGCCTGGAGAGCAGTCAAGAACAGGTGTGGTAGATTTTTAACATATCCAAGTTGGCTGGGCTGAATTCTATTTCCCAGAATCCCCTTTCCCATGTTTCTTGTGGGAGATTTGGTAGGCAGAAAGGAAGCATCAGCCATTTTGTAAGTCACAAGCGTGGTTGCTAATCTGCTGGTTCACCTCATGCCCACAAGGCAGCAGCTTGCATCTCCTCCCCCTGAGTCCTGTTTCAGCTCCCCTGACTCCTAGGCCAGAAGTGTGTTTAGCTCCATGACAAGGGACCCTGGCTTCTACAGGATGCCTACATTATATAAGGTGAACGTAAACAAGAACTGACACAGCTTTCAGTCTGTCCCCGTGGGCTCCAGCTCATCCTGTGGGTTCCAGCTTGCCCTTCATCTCTCCACTTTACATCCATTTTCCCTTCCCAACTGTCTGCCCTGTGAATTTCAAGCTCCAACATCAGACACCATGACAACAGCCTTACAGAGTCTGCTTAATCCTCCTGTAACTGTGTAAGGTCAAATCCCTGTGATATATCTCTCTCCCCCACTGCCCCCCTCTCTCTGTGTATATATGTGTGTGTGTGTATGTATATGTGTATATGTGTAGATAGATACATCCCCTAGTGATTCTGCTTCTCAGATTGAACCCTAATACAGAGATATGGGCTCTTGGTGGGCACATCCCTTTGGGCTTGAGGACTTCTTGTCTTATGGGAAGGGCATGGCTGGAGCAGGGCTGTCCTTTAAAGCATTGCACCCCAATCAGGGGCATCAGGTGTCCAGGAATAAGGGGCACACTGAACCCAGGGCAAGAGGATGGAAGATGCCTGGAGAAAGGTAGCCATTTTAGATAGGGTGGTCAGGGAAGGCCTTTCCAAGGTGGCCTTTGAGCCGGGACATGAACAATCTTCCAGACAGAGACTTGGATGTAAGCCCTGAGTCAAGAAAGCTTAGTGTGTCCTGGAGCAGCAAGAAGGCCAGTGTGGCTGAGCTGAGGGTGCCCAGGCAGGGTGTTCAGAGTGAGGCTGGAGAGCAGGAAGCACAGAGGCCATGACGGCCTCACGGGCTCTGGGAAGGAGTTTAGATTAATTCCAGGTGTGAGGGGAAGCTATGGGGTGGTTCTGAACATAGGAATGACACAATCTTAGAAATATTTTTAAAACAATACTCCTACTGCTCTGTGGATATTGGACAGAGGAGAAGAGAGTATATGCCAGATCTCTTTTGCGTGCCCCCCACACCCACCCTCCATGCTCCCCTTCCTGCTCTGTCTCAGCCAGGCTCTCTTCCCCTCTGACGCCAGCTGGGTCAACACTTGAAGAGGATAGAACCTGTTGTGGGGAAGCATTTATTCTTCTGTCTCCTTCTCTGCAGGGTCATCTTGGGCTGCTTGTGTCCCTGAACTAAAGGTCCATGATCCTCTGACCGTGGCCTTCTCTTCACAACTCTCTCCATCTGCTGATGGTAATCACTCCTTCCTCTCAAGCTTCCATGTGCAAGACCTCCACTGGTTCTAACCCAGGTTACTCCCCTGTCCCTGAAGCTGCCCCTCACTGTATAAATGGTCCCCAAACTCTCCTCGAGTTATCCTAATTTAAGGAGGCCCTCTGTCTCATCTTTGGGTTGCTTTGACTGAAACAGAATTAGAGCACAATGCACTCTGTTCTATCCAGAACCCTCCCCATCTTTCAATGACCAAGGCTTTGTGTCTAGTCTCTTCTTCTCGCCTTCAAATGATTTCTGTCCTAGGAGGCTCTTCAGCTCCACATTCAAATCCACATCCTTTAGGCTGGCCTTGATAGGCTTTCAGAAAACAGTCTAGATGTGCCTACATCCCAGCAGCAGCCAGAATAAGCTGAAATCCTGCTCCAGTCAAGTCTACGTGAAGTCAGTCATGAAGAAGCATTCTTCCACGGGCTGCATCCTCAGAGACAACGTGACCTGAGACACATCCGAATGTACGCAATAGCACACAGCCCTGTATGAGATCCTATTGTTACTGTGTTAGACACAAATGAAACAGCCTTGCTCCTGATTGGGTTTATGCAATTTGGTTTTACTTTTCCACTAATGTAAAGAATCTGTAAATTTAACTCATATATTTTTTAAAATCAACCAACACTAAAGACATCAGTATTATAGTATATTTACATAGATAAAAACAATTTTATTACAAATTATCAAACAAGTACTAAAAAAACTCTGATTTTCCCTTTTTTTAAATCTAAAAGTGCATTTTGGGATTAACATAAGTGAAACATATTTTGTTATTTTAGCCTTCTGATTTCCTTATCATGGTCATGCTCCCGCGTTCAGAATCTTCATGGTGTCTGATCATGAATTATTGACAAAGTTCATTAAAAAATTTAATTTGCTTTGCAGTAGGTTTGCTAATGACCTATTTCAGTTTCATTATCATTTCCACTTGCAAAGTGCATCTATTTCTTTTGTGAAGAATTAGCCGTTTGTAGTCTCGGAGCCTTTCTTTTAAACTTTTTATTTGTGTTTATTTTTATTTTTAAAGCACGTTATTATGGAATATTTTTAAACATTATAAATTGAGAGATTATAATAAACCCCAACATAACAATCACCTATATTAATAACTGACATTTAGCCACTTTTGCATAATGCTATACATATTTGATAAAGTATTTAAAGCAAATCTCAGACATCATATTTGCCTTTACTTTAGTAGGCATCTTTTAAAAAGTGACATTTAGTTATATACCCAAAATGCTATTATTGCTTCACAAAAGTCACAGTAATTCCTTAATTATCATCTAATACACAATCCATATTGAAATTTTTCTGATTGGCTCCCAAATATCTGCCTATAGTCAGTTTGTTTGAATCAGAATCCAACACTCCACACACTGCATTTGGTCAAGTTTTGCATTAAAAGGTTTTACAGAAAAATGTATTGTCACTCCTCCCTCTCTTTGTCAAATATATAAAGACTTTTGACCTTTTATAATAATGATTTTATAGACTATAGAGGCAATAAATATATATGTAGCTAAAGCCTTTTTAAGGTCAGTAGATGCTTGAACTTAGTTTAGCTCTTCTCGAGAAAGCATTCACATAACCATCAAGGGTCTCAATAGCCTTGCAATCTATTTTTGGAAACACATCCGTCTGCTGCCACTACAGTACATTACTCCCTCCACAAAAATGTGGGATTTTCTTGTTCAAAAGGGAACAGTCATTTTTAGAGCCTTATTTCTTCAGAATTTTGGCAAAGTCTTTAGGAAATGCTTTCTAAAATTACAAAGCTATAGCTGCAGCCCTACCTGGAAGGCAGAGCCAGCAAGCAGGGAGATAAACCACGCCTCAGCAAGTGCTTCATGTAGAAACCTGAACTCCTCCTAGCTCCCAGAAGGCACCCTGCCTGGAGAAAGATTTTGCAGGTTATTGTTTTCCTTCCATCTTAAAGACCTTCTAGGAGACAACTATAATCCGTGTAGGCAAAAATCTGCAGGAATGTTTAAGGAGGGCCTAGGAGGTTAGGAGTCATAGTTCAAAGGATCAGATGCATATCCTGAATCTTCTAGTGAAGCAAAAAGGGTCTTTTCATTTCCACGAAGTGGGAAATATTACTTAATTTACAGCTGTTTTTAACTGACTCCAAACAAGATTCGTTTGCCACTTTCCCATGGAATTTTCACTAGTTGTCGGTCTTGATATTAACTTGACTAAGAGAAAACTTTCTTTTAAAACAAATATCTCAGTGCTTGTTTGCTGACAAGAGCCTTGTTCTAACTGAACATCCCCATGGGGCGGGGGTGAAGGGAGTCGGGGCTGGGCAGGGTGGACTTGTGTCTTTGGTGACGTGAAGCAAAGACCCTGGAGTTTGGCAGATTGAGAATTACAGGGACGGCCAACTGGGAGCCTTTCTTCACCAGGTTCTGCAAGAGAATTAAGCCCTAATGGCCCAAGGCATCCCTTGTGTGTACTTAATTCAGGACTTCTCTCCTAGGCATCTAGAGCAGGGCTGGTTGTGTACCAACCTTGGAAGAAAGGAGAAAAGAAATCACACAAATCATTTTCCATGTTCTATGGTTCGGAGGAGGAACCTGGGTTGAGGAAAGTCTCCAAAGCATCAAGTCAGAAGAAGAGGTGGGCAGAGCCTGGGCAGAGGCTCTCAAACAATGTCTGGAGCTGAGGTCAGTTAAGATGCTTCAGGTCTTCAGGCCTGCAACCTCACAGGAAGGGAGTTTTTAGTGAAAAACCTGTGACCTGGCTAAGGGTTGACAGCCCCAGAGCTGTTAGGGAGAGGTGGAGCTGGTCTGGACACTCCCCTTCAAAATCAGCTCACACATTCCAAGGATGACATCTAGGCACTTTGGGGACTCCTCTGTTGGAATTGCTTTCCCTCTCGTGAGAGCAAGGCGGTCTAGTTTATTTTCACTCATACGTCTATTTGGAACCAACCAATATTTCCCAGCCAATTCACCTATTTTACCTCCAGACTTAACTACAAATAGTTGTAAGCAGTTTATGAAAATCAAGCCTATCTTCTTGGCTTTGTTCCTGGCTGGCTGTGTGACCTCAGTCACGGCACCTAATGTCTCAGGTGCCAATTTATCTGTCCAAGGCAAAGTGATGGATTCAGTGATCTCTAAGATCCTTTCCAGCTTGAAAATCCAGGACTAGGTAATGAATGAAGACCTGCCAACTTTAACAATATGCACAAGAATGTGTCACAGGCTCTGAAGGGAAAAAAAATTAGAAATTTCAAATAATCAGTGCATTTACATCCATGCTATTTTGAAAAGAACAGAAAATCAACTATTTGATTCATTCATTCAGTGGACATCCCATTGAGAAGGTATGAGATACAATTCATTCATTCAGTGGACATCCCACTGAGAAGGTATGAGATACCAAGTTCTGTGCCATGGGCTGGCAATATTCAGATGAACAAGGCAAATTTTCTCCCATCTACAACAACAGTAATAATAAAAATAACTACCTTTTACTGAGTTCCTTCAATTTGCCCATCACTTTACAGACTCTAATTCCTTAAGGATCTCACTTTCCTGCAGGGAGATAGACAATCAAACTAATGGATTATGATGCGCTGTGATAATGATAGCTAACATTTACTGAATTCTTACTATGTGAAGGCATAATGCCACTTGACATGAATTATCTCATTTAATTCTGACAATAACCCTATGAAGTAGTTCTATTATTAGTGACATTTTGTAGATGAAGAATCTGAGGCGTGGAGAAGTTATGTAATTTGCCCAAGGTCACACAGCTAGTAGGTATATAAGGTTAAAAGTGGTTGTCCCCTGAGAAGTAGGACAAGAGGGAGGAAGGGATGGACGAGGGCTTATAATTTTATAAATCCTTCTACACTATGTGATATTTGAACTACCTGAGGGTGTCAAAGCATATGCAGGCCCAGAAGCCAAGAAACAGATAAGGGTCCCCACAGAAGGGAGGGGGCTAGGGCAGTGTGGTACCAAAGTGACCAGGGGAAGGTAAAGATGAGCACAGCACCAAAGACAGGCACTCTAGCCCCAGACTTTTCAGTGAGCCATTCATCCTCTCCTTCCATTTCACTGAGTGACTGTGCTGGGACCTTCTACTTCTGGAACAGGACATTTTGTTTATGACCCATAGGTGACATGACAGTTCAAGAGGAACTCTATCTACCACCCCTGTGTTTTCCAGATCCTTTCTTTATGTGTCACTGACTATGCTGCTTCCACACTCCCACACACTCCCTCCTCTGCACCCCCCTCCCCCAGCACCCAACACTCATAGAGAGTGCAGAATGTGTGGAACAGCCCAGACTTGATCCCCTCCCACCTGTCCCGGGAGCATCTCCCTACTTAGGCTGCTTCCTGTGGTTGATTAGATGTGCTTCACATCTAGAAGGGAAATGACAGGCAGGATCATAGGGACAGGAGTCTGACAAGGATTTCACACTTAAAGGTGATGTCGAGATTTATCAGTGTCTATTTTTCTGCCAAATGAAAGGAAATACCCTTTCCGGTGGAGGCACAGCGGCAGGATAAACATGGTGGGAATGGGGAAGTTAACTGCCAACCCCACCACACAGAGGACCAGAAAACTCCAAGTTCCATACACAACCTCCCTTCCTCCTCAGTGCCCTTGACCCCTACCCGCCCCCACCTCCCCCCTCCTTCATGTCCTCTTCTTCCTCCTCCACTCTGCTGGCTCCCACTCTCCCCTGCACACTCATCTCTTCTGCCCAGTTGACTCAGCCTTTTTTTCAGTCTGTCAACACTTTTGGTTCCTCTGTCTCCACTCTTTCAATCACTAACCGCTCCTCCCTTCAAAACACACACACACACACCCTGACTTTAACTGGACCTGAATTTACTTAGAAGACAAGGTATTACTTGCTGCTCTGTGTGATTAGCTGAACTGGTTCACACAACCATGAGAGTGTAACCCACTTTAGCTGGCATCTGGCTGTTCCCTCCTTGCCCGGGATCTCATTGAGGGCAGAGACAATGTCTGTTTCTGAATTCCCAGCAAGTCTCACAGTACCTCATGTGCCAGCTGCTCAGTAAACATTTGATAAATGAATGGAGTTATTAGTAGATGGGTGTATGTGGGAGGGGACTTTTCCACTTTCTATCAGTGATCTCTGTAGAATTAAAACTAAAGTACACTGGGTCCCCTACACTCCTTGGAAGCAGGTAACTGAGTTCTTACCCACTTCCAACCTGAAGTCTTCACAGCTGGATACATTCCTCAGGAAAGGCGTACATTTTGTTTTGGGCTTCCTCTCACCTTACTTTGTTTTGTTTTTGGCTAGTTCCAAACCATTCCATCTTCAAGAACTAAGGCTATACAACAGCCAGGGACAATCCCTCTCCCCTGACATTATGGGCTGCAGCCAGTGTAACTGGGAGGCCTCACCAAGATATGCCAGTCCAGGTGTGGGCTATTCCAGAATCAGCCCAGCCCAGGCCTCTTGAATCAGTCTCTGTCTGAGAGAAGACTCAGGAATCTTCTCCAAAGGCTCCAAAGAATGGCCAGGCAGGTTTGGGACCCCCTGGCTAGGTCACTGTGCTTATGAGGGTGGATTACAAGTCTGTGCATCAAGAGAGACCTTGGACCCTGTTCTGATCAGCTGCTGGTACTGCTCAGAAGAGGGCAGGGCAAGAGGGCTCTACCCACCTGTGGTGTAGATGGAGACTTTCATCCAGGGATGTCTCCTGACCCTTCTCTTCCTCGCCATTGTCCCTGCTCATCTCCCACTCAGGCCCACGCCACTTCTAGCTTGGACGGTCCTGTCAAAACTGACTATAGTGGAGCCATTTTAAAATGGAGTCAGAGCTGCCTTTCCAGAGAAATTGCTCTGCTGTCTTGAATCTTGGACTGGGCCAAACCTTTGGACTGGGCTAAAACGACAATTGTTTTACAAGCAATTGTTTGAGAAGTCAGCAGGAGAACGGACATCCTGATCACAAAGACTGAGGATTGTGGACTTTCTGAAGATAGAATCAATAGTCAATGTTTGGACGAGACTAGCTCTCTACCTTCAACTCCAATTAAAATTCTTTGTAATACAACCTCCCTTCTTCAACTTTAAAACCCCTGACTTTTACTCCCTAGCAGGACACTATTTGGATTTTTACCTGAATCTGTGCTCCCTGAGTTGCAATTCTTTGATCCCAAATAAACATTTTGCCTCTTAAACTGGTTTCTGTTTTTGTAGGTTGACAGTCCATTCCCAGATCATTTTCAATGCCCAATTAGCTTCTTAAAGCACAGCATTTCAATGTTTTCCTGCCTCCATGCTCCTGCTCCCTTGGTGCCTCCACATAGACCGCTCTTCCACGAATATTCATATAGAAATTCTATCGTTTCCTCAACAGCAACAGTAGTAGTAGTAGCAACAAGAACACCTACCATTTGCTGAACATCTCTTATGCATGTGCCAGTCACCAAGTCAGACATTCTACCTACACTGTCTCATTTACTCCTCACGATAACCCTGTGAAACAGATGTTATGGTACCCACTTTACAGACAAGGGACTCCAGGCTTGAGTGTCCAAGGTAAACACAGCAAGTAAGTTACAGAAGCGGAAAACAAACCACGGTTGGTCTGACGCCAAACTCTGCTTTTCCTACTTTGCCACTCTGAGCCCAACATTCTCTGCAAATGCTACCCCCCATACTAGATCACTGCCATCAAACGAATTATTTTCTCTTCTATCTCCCATAGTATTTTGTGACTCTTTTTTGAAAGCTACATATTGTATTAAACTGTAAAGAATAATACTAATGGACTATTATTTATATTACTTATTTTTTGTGCCAGAAAAATATAGATAAGACAGGGCAAGTCTATTATCATCTTTAGGAAAACCACTCACGTGCATGTTTCAACTTGTATGTGCATTCAAATCCCAAGGCCACCAGTTCTCAGGTCTGTAACCTTGAACAAGTTACCTAAATTTTCTCTTTATTTTTTACTGATCAGTATAATGAAGGATAATAACAATAGTGTATGCTTTATAGGCATATTGTGAGGATTAAATAATAGAACTGTTCTTGGTGAGTAGTCAAGTTTTAATAAATGTTTGCTCCTGTTAACTATTGCGAAATATAAACGTTATTGTGGTAGATGGTTTTGAGCCCTTCTGTAAAAGAAAAAGTGTGTTTTCTGTCTACTTATTGCTCGCTGAATACTTCCATCCTCCAAATGTGTGGGGTTCTTCCCCTTACCAAGAAATCCTCCAATTCTTGAGGAACACCAGCTGGGTGTCCTACGATTTAACTCAATTCTGAAACTACCCACGTGGGGTTAGCATCAGATCCCACAGATTAAAAACTCAGTCCCAGAAGACTGCGATGCCCCACCAGTCCCCCACCTCCACTTCAGACTCCAGTTGAAAGTCAAGGCCCATATGTTCCCAACACGTTCCCCTCCGGTTCAATAATGTGCTAGAGCAGCTCACAGAACTCAGGGAAACAGTTTATTCACTACATTACTGGTTGATTATAAAAGGACACAACTCAGGAACAGCCAGATGGAAGAGATGCAGAGGGCAAGGTGTGTGGGAAGGGGTGTTCAGCTTCCATGCTCTCTCTAGGCACCCCTCCCTCCCAGCACCTCCATGTGTTCAGCAAGCTGAAGGTTCCTGGAACCCCATCCTTTTTGTTTTTGTATGGAGGCTTCATTACGTAGGCATGATTGACTACTGTTGGCCATTGCTGATTGATTCAACCTCCAGCTCATCACCTCCCCGCTCCGAGGTAGGCAGGCTGAAAGTTCCCATCCTCTAATCACATGGTTGGTTCCCCTGGCAACCAGTCCCATCCTTTGGTTATCTAAGAGCTTTCCAAAAATCACCTAATTTCACCTTTAATGCTCTGGAGCTATTTCAGGAATGAAGGGTAAAAACCAAATAGTGTAATGAAAGATGCTCCCATGCTCTAATAACAAGTAATTACCAGAGTTTTAGGAGCTGTGAGCCAGGAACCAGGGATGGACACCAAAATATACATTTCTTCTTATATGACAATATCACACCCTCTTTGGGGGATCATTACCTTTTCTTGCCCCATTGATGCTAGGCTTAACCATGTGACTTTCTTTGTCCAATAAAAATTAAGAAGCAAGATGCACAATTTCTCAGTAAAAGCTTGAACAGACATTGTGTGGTCTGCCACCTTCTCCTTGCCTTCTGCCGCAAAACTGGCATTATCCCTGCTAGGGACTGTTTCATCAGCCTGGTACCCAGAACGAAAATGAAAGGAGCCTAGCCACAACCAGGGTGTGATGGACAACTCATACAAGTGAGGAATAAAGCCTTGTTTTTATAAGCCACTGAGATTCGAAGGTCATCAGTCATCATGGTATAACTTAGCCTAGGCTGACAGATACAGTTGTTAAACTAGATTTACAGAAAGCCTCTTATTTAAGTATTTGCCTGTTCCATCATTAGTCTCTGATCCTCTGTAGACTTAAGCCATTAGCAATTTTTACATCAGCCTGGCAGCCCACTTCCAACTGAAATACCTTTGGAACATCGTCTTATAGAAATCAGATGACTCCAGAGTCTCCGGGATGTCTGTTATCAAGTATCTGTCATTTCTTCAGAACCCATGGCATTTCCAGTTTCTAAAGTAAAGCCCTATTAACAAGATTTCCTAACAAAGCGTATGCATAAAGTGCATAAACTGGGGCTTGTCTGGTGACTATTGCGCATAACAGCTGTATTAGTTGGTTAAGCTGGTCTGTGGGGATTGTAGAGATGCTTGAAAAGAATGTCTGGGCCAGGCTGTGCTACGAGGGAAGCCCCACCAGACCTTCCACAGCCCAGGCCCACTCGAGGGCTCTTCTCAGGCTAGGCTGGCTCTCTGGTGAACCTTTACTTCTACCCAGCAGGCCCATGACGTCGACAAGATGTCCTGATGTTCCCTGGGCTTCTTTTTCCTCAGACTGACTCCAGAGTGGGACACTGTCCATCTAGCTCCCAGAACTTTCCTTGCTGCCCCTGAAGAAAGGCCTTCCTTCCTTTTATTAGCCTTTTTTACTGCTTACTTCAATTAAATAGGTAAGGATAAGAAAAAAACCCAAGCTTGAGTGAATTAAAAAGTTCCAGGTTCTTCTTAAGAAGTCATCCAGTTGAAATCACTGGTCCACAGTCTGTGACTACTTAGATGGATAACTACTGGGATTTCTGCTTGCCAAATGTCTGAGGTTGTTCCCGCAAGCTCCCCTCCCACCCTTTGGGACCTCCTTTCTAGGGAAAGGCTCTGGGAAGGCCCCCACCCCACCCCTTCCTAGCAATCTGGCCTGCAGAGCCAATGTGGCAGGACTACAGGTTCCCTTTTTGGCCTCGAGTGCACTTCTTAGGGGCTCCCGGGAGGGCTGATCAGTACTGGGTGTACTCTCTTGGGGAACGTTTTAAAGACCACTCTTTATCATACCATGAAATACCTCAGACACTTAAGGAATACGGTAGGGTCACATCTATTGAATAATGTTGTGTAACCTTGGCTTGCTGAAGGTAGTCCTGGATAAATAAGTAAATTGATAGTGATGACGATGGTAATAACAACAATAATGACAACAACAACACCCGATGCTTATTCAACGCATACGGTGTGCCAGATCCTGATCTAAGTGTGTCTGGCACAGCAAGATAAGTCCCACCATCATCACCATTTTAGAGATCAGGAAAGGCAAGTAGAGATAGGATAAGTGACTTTAGCAAGGTCTCACAGCTTGCAAGTGGTAGAGCTGGAAATGGAACCTGGGTTGCATGACTCCAAAGTCCATGCTTTTACTCCTTGCACGATGCTGCCTTTCATTTTTCATCATGTTTTCATCTATGTATCCAACTCTAAATATTCCCTTCTGAAGGGGACTTATGGATGGATGGCGATGTCAGCAATATTTTGGGTAATTTACTGACATTCCCCACGCTGACAAAGTATAACAATAGCTGCTGTTCATTGAGCATCTTCTTGTCTTCTCAGTCACATTGACACTTTTCCCAGGTTAATTCTATCCTCATTGTAGAATCTAGGAGCAAGAAAGAAGCTCAGCCTTGATA
This sequence comes from Equus przewalskii, assembly GCF_037783145.1. Classification (NCBI taxonomy): domain Eukaryota; kingdom Metazoa; phylum Chordata; class Mammalia; order Perissodactyla; family Equidae; genus Equus; species Equus przewalskii. Next base: position 17,146,140 of record NC_091849.1, on the reverse strand, counting down.
GAGCCTAGAAGTGGAACCTGGAAGGTTTTCAAAACCTAAACAGTTTTCTCTTCTCTCTTTTACACAATGGCTTCATGATTTTTCTTCTTCAGAGCAGTGTTCTGGGCCTCCCTGTGACTATGAAAAATAAAACAGCCACTCCACAGACCTCAGGTTGGCTTGAGGGAGGCGCCAGCCTTCATTCACAGTGCTGTGGTGAGAATGTCACAGGAATTAACTCATTTCATCCTCATAACAACCCTCTGAAGTAAATACTTTTACATCATCAATCACCATCATCTTATTTTACAAATAAGAAAATTGAGGCCCAGAAGAGTTAATACAGATTTTTTTGTTCAGAAAGGGAAGGTTCAGGATTCAAACCAGACAGTCTGATTCCAAAGGTCATACCCTCAGTCACAACCCTCTGAATCCAAAGCCCAGATTTCCAGGAGGAAGAATCTGATAGACTCAGCTTGTGGCACGAATAGCCCTCAGGGTCCAACGAACTGTACCAGGCAGGTGGGGTTATATGGTTCAAACATGGCAGCTGACGCCTAGGAACCAAGGGCTGGGGTGTGGGAGGAAAGGGAATAGCAGTTCTCAGAAAAAGTAGAAGATTGCATGTTGGCCATTTACTCAAAAAAAATTTATACTATGTCTTGTGTGGTACGAGTTCAGATTCCTCACTTACTTATGAACTGATTGAACATTAGTGGAGTTAAATAACATGTTCCAGGCTACACGTGAGACAAGACTCAAACACAGGCCATCTAATTCCTACACCTTATTATAAAACACTTTCAGAGGAGGATGGCAAGGACAATTGAGGGAATATATTACATAGCAGATTGTATTTTCCCAAAAGCGTTGTTAACAAATATCTCCTACTTCACATGATCTCCTTAAAATATTAACTTTGACATTTCCCCTGTTGAGACAAGGGAACCATAGTCCTCCCCATGGATTTGGGAGGACTTGTGTAACTATGGCAGAAGTGACACTACAGGAATTCAAAGGTAAGGTCATAAAAGCTGATATAGGTTATGCTGGTACTCTTGAAATGCTCTCTTGGAACCGAGCCACCATGCCGTGAGGAAGCTCAAGCCTACGCATGCAGAAAAACCATATGGAGAAACCTTGAAACTACCTAGAGAAAGAGAAATGGCTGGCCTGCTCTGGCTATTCCAGTCCCCCATGGTTCCAGCTCCAGTTACCATCTGACTGTAACCTCATGATAGAACCAGAGCCAGAACTGCCCAGATGACCATTTCTCAAACTGTTTTAAGCTGCTAAGTTTGGGGAGAGTGTGTTATATAGCAACCATATCCAGAACAGCATATTCTGAGGAACAGAAGTCTTCAGAAGGACATGAGAGCCATCTTCAAGCGTCTGAAGGGCTGTCATGTATAGGAGGAGTTTGACGTATGAAGCTCTAGGAGGCAGCACTAATATTAACCGTTGGAATTTCCAGAGAGGCAAATTTGATTCTTCCTGGAGGTCTTCTCTAATTGTAGAACTTTAGAACAGTTACCCAACGGTGAGCACTCTGTCACCAGACATACTGAAACAGAGGGAAGATCACTTTTGGGGAGGTTGTAGAAGCGTCTGGAAGACCCCAAAGGTACTTTCCAACTCTAAAAAGATATAGTTCCCAATGAGTTAAGTCTAAAACTGTTTTGAAGAAGAAACATTTCATTAAACCTTCTTAGAAGAGGTGAGGACTAATTTGAGCCTTTAAAGATGCAGAGGGTTGGGAAAGGTGAAAAGCAGGAGGGACCACACAGCAAAGAACCAATGGAAACTGTTTATTTAACCAGCAACACCAATTTAATCATGCCCCGCTCACCTTAAGACTTCTTCTTCTTCTCATCCATTCTGGTGTGTTATGAACCATCATCCTTCCAGACACTTTCCCAGTCACTTGCAATCTTTTTGCCTCCATCAATCCTCATATCCCATTGGTTGCTAAGTTGTTCCACTCTTATCTCCACAATAAATCTTGCACCTGTTCCTTGTGTTCCATCTGCACTGTCATTGGCTTTGCTCATGCCATCATTGCCTCTTATCTGGACGACTACAGCCATCCTCTGGATAGTTTTCTGAGTCATTCCTCAGAATGCTCTGAACGTGTCATTCTCTCGCTCTAAAACCAAAACCTTCATTCAGTTGCCAATGCCTTTAGAATAAAGTTGAAATTTCTTACCAGGCATTCAAGGTTTTCACGATCTGGCAGAGAATGAAGGAAAAGAGAGAAGGGGAAAGGTGAAGGGAGAAAGGAGGCAAAGAGAGAGAGAGATTAATTCCTGCATTAGTTTCTTGGGACTGCTGTAACAAATTACCACAAACTGTACAGTTTAATACAACAGAAATTTATTCTCTCTCAGTTCTGGAAGCTAGACGTCCAAAATGAAGGTGTTGGAAGGGCTATGCTCCCTCTGAAGTCTCTAGGGAAGAATCTTTCCTTGCCTCCTTCTAGCTTCTCAGAACTCCTGGAAATTCTTGGCATTCCTTGGCTTGTAGCTGCATCATTCTAATCTCTATCTCCATCTCTTCACACGGCCTTCTTCCCTGTGTTTGTGGGTCCAATTCTTCCTCTCTTTTCTCTTATAAAGATACCAGTCATTGGTCTTAAAGCCCCTCCTAACCCAGTATGAACTCATTTTAACTCGATTACACCTGCAAAGACCCTATTTTCAAACAAGGTCATGTTCACAGGTACGGAGGGTTAGGAGTTGAAGCTATCTTTGGGAGACAAATTCAACCCTTTGTAATTCACATTGGTGGAAACTACAGAACACTGGCTTAGCACAGGCATGGAAACTTGCTTGTGAAAATGTCTTGGATAAAGTGAAGAATTTTAGGAACAGGGGAGGTAATATCAAATAGGGTAGGCCAGTTTACCAGGAGGGCTTTTTTGAACCATGGAACAGCATGCATGATCAAAGGATAAACTTTTAGTTACGAAAAATCAGTATGGAAGCTGGCTACAGGACATATTATAGGAGGTAAAGCTGAGACGTTCAGGTGAAAGGATGTCTCAGTGGCCCAAGGGTGAGGACATAGACCCAGAATTAAATTGTTAGACCCAGAGGGCTATTAATTTTGCCTCTTTTGTTTAGCAATATATCCCAAGAACCTAAACAGTGTCTGTCACATAGGAGATGCTCAGTACACATTTTTTGAATAGATGAATGGGTGGACGAAGTAAGCTTTGGTAGTGGGAATGGAGAGGAAGGAAAGATGCCATAGGCCTTTCAGAGGTGGACTGAATCAGCCGGCCCTGAAATAAGGTAGGGGTGAAGAAGTCACATCAGTTGAGCATCACCTAAAGTCAAGCCCATAACTTGGCACCTGTTGGAGACAGAACCGAACCTCTCTCCTACCACCTGCCACACAGTCTAGCATTCTACCCGACTCCCCGCTATTTTCCCCACATAGAGAGTGCGTCTCGGAGTACAGGATGCATAACTTTATTCATGTTCTTGTGTGTCCTCCAGAGCACCCTGCACACAGTAGGCCCCCGATACAACGTTCAATGAGCTTATGAACAATCGAATTTCCACACTTAAGCAAAATGGAAAGCTTTCCCCAGATCTAAACTCCGGACTTGAGACTTTTACACGTTTCAAAATCCCTGGCACACAGTAAGCACCCAATAAGCACTTGTTGAACCAAACAGAATAAATCAGATTCACCGAGTTCCGCCCTGGCAGCGAGGTCTGCATTTGGCAGCACGACAGAATCCATTGCTATTAAATTCTTATGTAAGAGTTAATGACCCTCCCAGCCCACTTGACATCTCTCCCACGACAGGAGAAGTGGAAGGGAAGGGAAAGGAAGCGAGAGCACTATTTACAGACACACACTCTTTCGGTGGTAGATGCACAGATGAATTTCTAACCTCGGGTCACCACCACCGGCTTAAAATACCGCTGCGGGCGGCGGGGGCGGCGTGCCGGCACGGCGGCTGAGGCGCAGTTCATCCCGTGGGGAAGGCCTGCCCACCCGGCACGCCCAAGGGCTCTGGGTCTGCGGGTGACAGCGGCCCCAGAAGGTGACTCGAGTTCAAGTCGGTCCCTGGGGGTCCCCGCAGGCGCCGGTGCAGGCTTGGCCGGGGAGCCGCCGCCCGGGCAAACAAGACGTCCTGCCCCGGATTCCAGCGGCCCCGGAGCTGCTCCCACCCGGGGCTCCGCCGCGCTCCGGAGGGCGCCGCGCGCGGCCGGGAGGGCCTCCCCGGAGCCGCGGGGACCCCAGCGGGCGGGGCGCGAGCACTGCGAGGCACGGAAGATGGCGGCGCGGCCGGGCCCGGGGCGGCCGCGAGGGGCCGCGGCGCAGCGCGCTCGGCTGAGCCGGCGCGGCTAGAGCGGCGCCTGGGCCCGGGCGGCGCGGCCTCCTCCCCGCCCGCCGCCGCCGCCGCCGCCGCCGCCGCCGCCGCCGCCGCGCCCCGCCCCGCCCCGCGCCCGCCGCCCGCCCCTCCCCGGGCCGCGGCCGTGCCCCGCGTCGTGCTCCCCCGGGATGGCCCGCGCGCCTCGGCGCTGCCTCGCGGAGCACACGGCGGAGCGGCGGCGGCCGCGCTCGGGGGGCGCGCGGCTGCGGCGGCGGCGGCGCGGCGCGTGAGGGGCCGCCTCGGGCCGAGCGGGCGCCGCCAACATGTCGGATACCAAGGTAAAAGTTGCCGTCCGCGTCCGGCCCATGAACCGCCGAGGTGAGGAGCTTTGCGCTCGTTTGGATTCGCGGGCGGGCGGCGGGCGGCGGGCGGCGGGCGGCGGGCGGGGGCAACTTTGGAAACTGCGGGGCCGCGGGGCCGGGGCGGCGAGCGCGACGCCGGGGCCGGGAGCCGGGGAGCCGGGGAGCTGCGGAGCTGCGGAGCCGGGGAGCCGCGGAGCCGGGGAGCCCCGGGCGCCCGGTGCGCCGGCTGCCGGCTCGGCCGCCTCCCGGGAGAGCCCCGCGCGGCGCGGATGCTCGGCTTGGCAACGTTCGCTTTCCCTTTTGCTTTCAGAACTGGAACTGAACACCAAGTGCGTGGTGGAGATGGAAGGGAATCAGACGGTCCTGCACCCTCCTCCTTCTAACACCAAACAGGGAGAAAGGTAAAGCGCGTCCCGAGCGGGCGGGCAGCGGGAGCCCACCCCGCGGTCTCCTCCAAGTTGGAGGCAGGAAAATGGGAGTGCTCTTTCCTATTGTTAGGAGGACGGCTTCAAGTTTGTCGCACGCTTCTGTCTGAAGCTGTTTCAAGTCCAAGTTCCTCTCCTCCCTCTGCCCCCTCCCTTGCGTCCCCTCCCCTCCAGTGCGGCCTCGGGCAGGACACCCTGGCCGGAGCCAGCACCAGTCTGCTGTGTCCCCGGCGCAGAGAGCGAGGGGGCCGGATGGGACTCTAGAGAGGATCAGTGCAACGGCCACATTTTACAGATCAGAAAACTGAGGCGGCCAAGTGACACCCCAAGGCCTTGTTGTTTGTGGAACCCACTGCACTGTTTGCTTCATTTGGCCGAATTGTTTAGGGACTCTGTGTGTCAAATAGGGAGAAAACCCCCGCAATAAAGCACAACAGGCTTGTACGATGCAGGCTCAGGCCTGGACCATTTAAAATCTATTTTTTGTTGTTGTTGGGGCTGGGTTGAGAGAATGCCTGAGTGTAATGCGCTGATTTTGATTTTCAGGGAAACAAAAGTAGTGTCCTGAGCTGTGTAGACACTGGGGGGATGTTTAAAAGGGGGCTGCATTTACTAGATGGCAACATATTTGCATTTGAAAAGTGGTAACTGTTGGATCCCTATTAATTCTGCTCTATTCCACGCAGCAGTATGGGAAAATGCCCTAAAATAATTTGAATATTTGGCATTTTTCTGGTAAGCCCCCGAGAAGAAAACGGTTGGAATTCATTCAATATAGCAATTCAGTAGCTTGTCAAAATAGAAAAGAAAAACGGGAGATCTGGCAAAATTAATTCAATTCGGACATGAGTATGAGTTTATGTTTCTAAAAGTCACCTGTTGATGGATGGGCTACAATTTGGTTATTTTTGCTCTTCAGAGATTTTGACTGAAGAAAGACTGAAGGTAGAGTTTGTTACTTTATTGCTAAGGGAGGTGACTGCCTGCGTTCCGTACTCCTGGGGTGTTCAGGCTCAGTTTTGCTAAATTTGAGGGAAGAAATTATCAGGAGGTAAGATTGGGGATTCTTTGCTTTTGTGCTAAGGCTAGCAATTTTTACCCAGTTTGCTAACTAAAGCAGATTGTTGTGGTGATAGTAAATAGCTAAATTATATTTAAAATGTGTGTTAAATGCTTTTCAGTAATGGATGGATCCTTGAATAATATTTTCAGCTACATTTTAAATATTTATCGTATTTTAGATACATTTGTAGCAATGTGGTTGTATATTTCATGGTGATAGTAAGGTCATTGAGTAAATGAAAATATATACAGATTAAATTAGAATGCCCACATCACCAACAATTTTTTCCAAAACTGCATATTTTTATACTGTTTTGGAAAAAAATGCTATTGGGTCAGATTCTTCAAAGCAGTCTGGGAAACAGGTAGAATATTGTCACTCCTGTTATGTAGCTGCTGTTTCTGTTTTCCTTGCTGGTGTGGCACCTGCTCCTTGTCACTCTTAACCATAAGGAGTGCTACTGTTAGCTACTGTTTAATGAAATGAAGCTTTGCCGTTTGTGGAGAGAAACATTTAATTTTGTGGAATTCGGATAGAAATTATTAATGTAGACAGTGGGTTAGAAATGCTAAATAATCAGTTGATCATTTTTAGGGCTGCCACTGCCATTGCTAATCAGGATCTTTTAAATAAAGATTTATAGGGTGATTTTGGAATTTATCCATCTGCTTGCTTATTAGGATAGCCCCTTATTTGGAGCTATCAGAATAGCATTGAAATATGGGTGTTCTCTTGTTCTGTTCTTCTGACTGATCTGATTCTTTGAGTGGTAGATGGGCCCTTTCCGTGGGAATCTGCCTGGGTACCGGTCATTCACTTTACAGACAAACTGAAGGCAGTCAACACACAGTGCTGCTTGTAGGTTAGGATTACTGTCTTTGCAAGGATGGAGACACCAAATGCATTTTGATTTTCATTATGCAGCTTGGTTTAATATTTCTCCGCCAGGTTTTCTCTTAAAGCAACAGTGCATTTAAAAATGGAAACAGTTTCTCCTTTGGGCTCTGGGTGGATTAATTACAACGTTTCATGTTATGTTTGCAATTTATTTCTGTTACTTGTTTTGGGATAGAGCTCAGAGCAAGGTGGGAATATTATTGTTCTTACCTAGAAGTCCAAGGTTTGAAGTGTAAGAAGTCTCTAAATTAACATTGACAAGCCTATGTCAAATTGAGAATTATTTTTCTGAAAATTGCAAGAAATTATTAATGTATTAACCCTAAATGGAAATTTTCAGTTACCAGGTGGAAGTTTTCAGTCCTACCAGTAAACACAAGCAAGAGTGCATTGATTTCCAGGAAAAGAAGCAGACAGGCTTAGCTTTCATAATTTTCCCCGTTTATGGAATCAAAGCCAAGACTACACGGTGAGGGCTAAATGATCTCAGGGCTTCTGAGGGTAAAGATGTTTGTTTTACTGCAGAGGTCCAGGTTAGGTTAATAGTTGACATGTATACTGATCACCATTCTGAAACATTAAGACATATATGAATTTGTTTCTTAAAGTAACATTGCATTTCTGTGCAGGAGACCTTTATGAAGTTCAGATTATGTGGATACCATGCTCAACATGGTGGATTCCAAGATAGTTACTGGCTCAGTAAACTAGGCCCATGCCAGAGGCTCTCACCTTTGAGAGATGTGGGAAGAGAGTGGAAAAAATACTTAAAATACAGTGTTGTAGATTATATAGATCTTACTTTTGCCGTTACGTGTACTGTATTATTTGGAAATTACCTGTTTCTTCTTCTGTCTCCACCTCGAGGCTGTGAGCTCCCTGAAGGCAGGTGCCTTGTCCTACTTACCTTTGTGTCCTACGCTCAGCAAATGTCTCTACTGCTTAGCTTCCCAGTGTGATGGAGCGTGGAAGAGGGGCTGTGGAAGTGACCCAGGGTCCTGGCAACCTGCAAAGACAGGTGGCATTTGTGCTGGTCCTGTGGGTGCTAAGCGTATAGGTTCATCTTTGCAAGATCCGAGGAAAGTCCTTTGCAAAGAAAGTGAAAGCACACCTGCCACAAATTGCTTCTGATTGTGCTTGTGTGTGCATGCAGGGTGTGGAGTAGGATGCGGAAGCAGGGCAGTTCAGGAGGGGGGAATAGAATGAGAACTCTTAATTTGCCAAAAGGGGTAATAGTTATAAAATCAAAGTATAAACAGGTATATGTTGAAAAGTCTTCCTCTCTCCCCTGCTGTCACCCCTCACGTCTCCAAAAAAAGGGCAGCTAAGTCATTCATTTCTTCTGCATATTTTCAGATATACCAACATATTGTTTATATGTATTTCAACAAGTATCTTTTTTATCTTTAAATACCAGGGTGTTAAGCCTCATTCATTCTTTTTTTACTCCAGTATGGATGGTAGTGGTGGTTTTAAAAATATAAATGAGTGACATATGAATGTGACCTTTGTAACTTGTGGGAAGTGAAGCTTTATCATGAAGAGAGTATAATGGAATTTGCTTTCTATAGAAGTTTTTATTCTTGGTTATTTTATGTAAGTGAACTGTAGGGTAAACATCTAAAGCAATGTGCATATATAACCTAGCTAAGTTGAAAGAACAAGTGGGCTAAATTTGGGCTGTTAGTAAAAGAGTGTCAGAGTTTTAAGTTCTTGCCCTTTCCTCCCCATTTTTTTCCATCCTGCAAGGTGTGCAGTGTCCCTCATAAAGTGTATGAGGGATGGTCAGTGGAAGAAAGCTACATCTCGGTCGACTGCATATATGTTTTCTAGTTTATGTATTGCATGTTGCAAGTTTTTATTTCCAAACTGGCTTTCCCTCCCATTCCAAAATGCTCCTAGGATGGGTCCTTCTACTCAAGTATCTCTGTAGACCAGAAATTTAAATATTAGTGAAAGTCATGCAAAATTAAAAAGACCACCTGAGAAGCAGTAATATTCCACATTATAAAATTGGATGACTTTGAATTCTGTTCTGTTTCCTGTGTTGTTACTCTTCTCTCTGGATTAAATAGTACAGAGTTGATTGTAAGAAAGCAAAGAGTATTTAGGTTTCACTAACATAGGAGTGAACATTCTTCATGCATGGTATTAGTGGGATTTTAAAGAGCATTATAATGGAATATGTTCGTTAGCTGTCAACATTTTCCATTTCTTTGCATTGAAATCTCTTACTTTTAGAAACAACACTAAAAGTAATTATAATGCAGTGTAGAGTAGTGATGTAAAAATTATTTTGTTCACAGTCCACAGTTAAAAATACATTTTATATCATGAGCTGTGTATGTGTGTGAAGGTTCATGAAAAAATTTACTATGTGCAGCATTCCTGTTATTTTCTATTTCCTTCTGTTCTAATTCATTTTAGAAATGATGATTGTGACTTACTGAATTAATTTCACAACCCACTAAGAGGTCACAAATTTATAATTTGGAAAATACAAATTTAGTCGGTAGGAGGTTAGATTCTGGACCTATATCTATTTTTAAATCAGTGTGCATAGCTTAAAGTATAAAGTACTTCTGTAATTTATAAAGGCTATGATTAAAAAAAAATCCTCCTCTTCATTTCTTTACCCAGAGGCAACTACATATAGTGATTTTAGCTCATTCTTTTGGAATTTCCCTCTATATTTCTGAATAAAAGAAATAGAACTGGTAGTGCTAGTTTTTTATTTGCTTTCTTTGTTCTCTTTCTGTGCCCTATTCCCACCCCACCCCCAAATTCTTCCCAATATATCTATATAGTAATTTTGATTGTGTCAAGATTTAGTGTTTACATGATTTATATGACTATATAGAAGACTGTTTACAATTGAAGCATGTACTCTTTTACGATCTCTTTTCCAGTCATACAAAACTTTTTGTTTTCTCTGGAGTTAACGGTTGTTTCTATTTTTTCTTTTTTCTTTAATTTGCTTCTGTTTCTGTGTATTTATCCTTAATTCAACATTTAAGTGATCTGCCCCTTGCCTGAGTCTCCTTTCAAGACGTTCAAACATATCACATAGTCTCTTGATTTCATCTTAGGGACATTTCTCCTTAACCCTTCTAACATGCTCCTTTATGAACTGGTAGCCCTCTCTGCCTGGTGTGGCTGTCGTCCTGGGGTTTCCTGTCACATCATTCTGAGGATTCCCTTTACCTCTCTTCTGTGTTTTTCTGTTTCCCTTTTCTTGGGTTACTGCCTCAATTTTGTAGAGCACATCCTTTAGTAGCTTCCTGAGAAAGGATGTTTGGGAGGTAAAATTTTTTGAAACCATGAAAATATCTTCATTATATGCACTCATCTCATTGATCATTTGGATGGGTATCATGCTATTTTAAAGACCTTCGTTGCTCTAATGTCTTTTATGTTCCAGTGTTTCTGTTGAAAAGTCCAAACCTGTTTGGATTTCTAATCTCTTGGATGTGACCTAGATTTTCCTTCTTTGGAATCCTGTAGAATATTCTTTTCTTCCCCCTTTTTTTGGGAAATCACAATAGTGGGCCTTTTTGACTTAGAAACTCATGTTCTTCAGTACTGAAAAATATTCTTGAATTAATTCATTAACAAATTCTCCTCTTTATTTATTCTTTTCTGGAACACTTATTTGGACAAGGGCTTTCCTCTAGTGGCCATCTAATTTTATTTTTCCTTTCTACTTTTCATCTCATCTTTTTGTTCTACCTTCTGGGAGATTTCCTCCACTTTAGCTTTTAACCTTTGTGTTTAATTTTTCTTTCCTGCTATCATGTTTTTAATTTCCAAGAGCTCTTTTTTGGTCCCTGATTTTTTTTTTTTTTTGATAGCATCTTACTGTTATTTCGTGGTCATGATATTTTCCTCCTCTTTCTGAGGATATTAATGATAGTTTCCTCTATGTAGTCTGCTTTTCTTTCCTAAAGTGCATTGTTTTGTTTCTTTGTGTTGGTCTCTGTTTTTTATGTTGAGGCTTCTCAGACATTGCTGTATCCAGTTGACTCTCGGGTTTCTCCAGGGCAAGGACTGTATATGATTCGTCTTTGTGTTCTCAGTGTCTAGTTTCAAGAATGTCCAGCGTACAGAAAGCATTTTGTAAATTCTGTTTGCTGTTTTTTTAAAAAAATAATTATCAAAAGCTTCCATCAAATTCCCTTTCTATTTGACCTCCGGCAATAATAAAAATAACGATTTCCTTTTTCTTGAGAGCATAGATGAATGCTAGAATTGAAGGTAGGAGCTGCCCTCAACAACTCTCAATTCCCACTTTCATGAAGATTAGTTGTAGTCTGTACAAAAAGTTGGAAAAATTTGAAAACCCTATTTTTGCATCACTATTGCAAACATTTTAGTTTAGAATTTTTTTTTTGTCACCTTTGATTTTAAACTATGTATGCCTGTTGGGCTGGGAAAAATTTTCAAAATGATTCCAAACTGGCCAGTTTATCATCCTACCACTTAACTCGGCATCTTCTGGGAAAATCTAGTTAGAGATAAGTGGATAACTTGGATTGTTTCCAGTTTTCAATAAAATTACACATGCCGTGCACTCATAGTTTTAAGAAATTTACAGGATCAAGTTTCTCCCAGATATCAGGATTCCTGCAGACCTCAAGCTTTCTCAGAGTTATTCAGTCACAGTTACCTTTTCTTGAATCTTCCCTGGGCTGGAGCAGAGAAGGTGTTTATGCATTTAGAATTTAAAGGAGTTTGGAGAACATTACCTGCAAAGGAAACAGAGCAGCAGAGAAACCAACAAGACACAGAAATGCTCAGATTACTTGGTACCTTGACAGTGTAAGAAATTAAGTTTACTAACAACAGAGCTGCCAAGAAAGGAAGTAATACTAAAATTTGTATGAAAACATGTATTAAAACAATCAAGAATTGATTTATGTGGGATTCAGGAGCTATCTTTTCAAAGAAACTCACTCTACAAAATATTTCCGGAAATTTAGACTTGCAAATGGAAGAAGAAAATGTGAGAGATTCCTCCTTGGAAATTAGTTTATTTGGCATTTTACCACCCAACAAACTATGTGGAAACTAAATAAACACAGAAAAAAATGTCAAGTTTTCACATCTCTAAAATTTTATTTGTAAAAATGCGTAATTCTTATATTTGATTGTAGGATCTAAAGTTAAAAAAACTGGACTCTCAGGTGCCACTCTCAGCCTCACCCTTTGCTGGAATCCAGTCTAGGTTCCATGTTGCTGTGAGATGAACAGTTCAGTGAATCCCTGATAAAGTAGTAGAACTATTTTACCAAATTGTTCTTGCAATGGACTTTTCACATCAAAACCTAATTGTATCATTTTAAAAAATTGCTTCCTTAGATACCCTGAAATATTTTTGCATGGACAACTTTATAAGAAGCGTGGCAGAAATAAAAGGAATGGGTGGGTCATTGTCCGGCCAAGCCTAACACATCAGTTATTCTTGTTTTTCCTCTACCTTCATCTTGTCCGTGTTCATATAATACAAATATTTGCAATTACAATTCTCTGCTTTGCTCTTCTGCCATTTATAGTTTGTCATGCAGCATAGTTTTCACAGTTATAATTTTAATAATTGAATAGTCTGTTGAGTTCCATAATTTTTAACCATTTGTATATTTTTGGACCTTAAGGTTGTTTCTCTTAACAATTATAAATAACCGAGAGCATCTTCATGAAACTTTTTTGTAGAACCTTTTGCTAATTGAAAGGCATTTCTCTACAAGCCTGCTGATGCAAAAATACCTCTTTGACATTGTACAACAGTATGAACTGTTCTCTTATGTTGGAGTTAAGAGTTGATAATTTTCACATTTAAGTATGAGATAGGTCATAGAAAAAATGATTTTATATGGCTAATAGTAAGACCAGTGGTTCTCACACTTGAGTGTGCATCAGAATCATCTGGAGAGCCCTACCCCAAAAGGTTCTGATCCAGTAGGTCTAGGGTCTGGCTTGAGAATTTGCATTTCTGGCAAGTTCCCAGGTGATGCTGTTAGCTCATGACAGAGCTTTGAGAACCACTGGTCTGGACCAGCACTGTCTATTACAGTTTTCTGTGATGGTAGATATGTTCTATATATCTGCTGTCCAATATGGTAACCGCTAGCCATATATTGAGTGCTTGAAATGTGGCTAGTGCCACTGAGGCATTGAATTTTAAATTTTATTTAATTTTCATTAATGTAAATTTAAACAGCGACATGTGGCCAGGTGGCTGTATTGCACTGGATAGGTCTAGATGTAGTTCTAAACCTTGGTTGCACCTTAGAATCACCTGGGCTGCTTTAAAAATAGATGCCTGGGTCCCACCGCCAGAGATTCTGGCTTAGTTGGGCTGGAGTACACCTGGGCATTGGGGTTTTGAAATGCTTCCCAGCTGTCCCAGTTGCTATTGTTGCTTAACAAACCACCCAAAAAGTTAGTGGTCTAAAACAACCATTTTGTTATGCCCGTGGCTTATGTGGGTCAGGAATTCAGAAAAAGCAAAGTAGATATAACTTGTCTTTGCTCCACAACGTCTGGGGCCTTGGCTGTGAAGACTAGAAGTCCGGGGGTGTAGTCATCTGAAGTCTGGGTGTGTAGTCATCCAAGGTGGTTAACTCCCACGGTGGGTAGTTGATTCTCATGTGTAGCCAAGGTTGAAAACCACTGATCTGGATTAATAAAGTAGGTTTTAAAGCCCCGTTTCTCACCTTGTCCTTTGGTTTATTTTACCATTTGGATTGTGATTGTGTATGCAAACCCTAATATCATTAACTTTCTCAAAATTAATGTCTGAAAGCCTTATAAAGTCAACCTAACTGTATACCTTACTAAGGCAATTTATGGAACTTTAATAGGGTCTTCCTGTGCCAAGGGTATGTATTATTGTGAAAGTAAAGCCTCACAAAGTCAAATAAACCCCTTTCTATAAAAAAAGCTTCCTACTCCCAGCCAAGTGTATTTAATCAAAATGCCTCTCCTTATTTGTTTTTGCTTGAATTGGGGCTAAGGGGGAGGAATTTCCTAGATTCCCTAGAAGCAGGGTACTTGCCAATCCGTTCACTGGTGCTGAGCCAGTGCTTCTTGGGAAGCACAGGTTCTTCAGCTTTCTGGTGGCCTGTGGACTGCTGTTCCCTGCTTCAGGCCCTGTGAGTGTCTGGCGATCCTGACCTCAGCTCCTGTACCGTTGCAGAGCCCCAGGGACCCCATCTGTGTGCAGGATCAGCATGGCGCCAAGAACTAAGTAGGAAGTCTGGGTGCTGCCTGGTTCTGCCACTAACTTAGTCTGTCTCCTTGAACTAACCATTAATCCTTTTCCCTCTGAGTGTCTTCATCTGTAAAATCAAGGACTAGACTAGCTAATCTTTGATTTCAAGCTCTAAAATTCAGTCTTACCCCAACTGTACTTAAATGTAGTGTTAAGTCGAACAGAGTAAGTAAGTGGATAACATTCATCGGGGCTGCAATGAGTTGCATTCTAATTTGCTTCTTGTCAGAGTGTTAGGAAAACCAGGGAGCACAAGGTCGCCGTTCTTGGGAGGCCCTGTTTGCCTGCAGGAGCTGATGTGAAAATTGAAGGTGTCAAGTGAAATAAGACAGCCACTAGTTCCAGATATCTGAAGTCGTTATCAGCTAGTTGCGGAGCCTGGGTTCCTTGCAGACAGTCCACATGCCTCCCACCTCCGTTGGGACAGCAGCTTTTGCATGTGCCTACAGGGCATTGTAAATCGTCTAATTTGGACCTCTCAGTTAGTTTTCATCTGTACAGTTGTGTTCTTTTTGGGAACCAGTGAATTTTAAGCTGTTTTTGCAGGGATACAGCTGTTTTATGCAATAAGAATGCACGTATAGGGGTGAAGAAATGACATTTCCAGAGCCCTTAGCTTAAAGCTTCCTCTGGCAGCTTGTTTTGTTTCTGCAGGTTCTGTTACAACCTCTACCAAACTGTGGTTAATCCCCAATATTTTCCTATCTTCGATTGTGGGACCAGCTCCGGTGTGTGTGAGGTGTGTGTGTGTGTGTGTGTATGTACATGTGTGTGTATGTATGTTTGTTTATTTCCCATCTGGTTGTGCTCTCTCACCCGTTTTTTTGAAAGCAGAGTGGAGTTACTGATTTCGTGTGGCCCTTCAGAGTCTGGTCTGTAGGTGTGATGAGCTTTGCTGCTTTTGTACAAGGCCTGAGGAGAGCAGCATCTGTATGCAGCTCCCTTGAGGGAAGAAGTTCG
This sequence comes from Equus przewalskii, assembly GCF_037783145.1. Lineage (NCBI taxonomy): Eukaryota > Metazoa > Chordata > Mammalia > Perissodactyla > Equidae > Equus > Equus przewalskii. The sequence goes on along the minus strand of NC_091849.1, from coordinate 17,130,854 downwards.
GAGCCTTGTTCTTTTAAAAGACAGGGGACAGGAAGGAAGCCTTTGAGGAAAGGGAAGCTTTATGCTTTGCTGTTTGCTCTTTGTGTTGTCTGGAGGAGACACTCCCTAGATTATACACCCATCCTGAATGACCGCAAAAATTCCTGTGTCTCAGGCTGGGAGCCTCAGAGGACAGTCAGAAAGGGCAAATGATGAGGAACTTCACAGGCGTTCTCTTGCAAGGATTGAGTAGATTGACCCCAAATTTTGGAAGGGCCACCTCCAGTAAACCCACATGTAGTTTGTTGAACAGATTCACGAGGCTATTAATAGCTTTACATTCTGTGGTTTAATAAAACAAATCTTCAGAACTGATGCTTTGTATGCCCACCTATCTACTATCCTAGCTCAACAGAGAATCTGTAAAGATTTGTAGCTGAACTTGAAGTTGGAACTGCCTGTTTAAAATTGGATAACAAACTGTTGTGCCTTTTTGTTCTCTATCCTTAACTACTTCTGTTTATATAGTTAATTAAAGTTTAGTATTCACTATACAAATTGTAACAGGGAATAGTTACATTATTACATTGACGAAGATCCTTAAAATTACTTGTTTCAAGGCTCGTGTTTTGAGTAAGTAGGGAGGAATATGGTAGGGAAAGCTTATCAAGATAAGGGTGTTAAATTTGAGAAGGCTTATCCAGTTTTAAGCATCTGCTTTTTTTGCTCTAGAGTTACAGCACAAATAGGTAACATTAGCATGTAATGTCACTTTAAGTTTCTTTGAAGCTTTGAAGTATTGTTGGCTTTGATGGTTAGAATGGTATGTATTCCTCTCTCTGGGATGACAGCTTAGTCTGCATTTTTAATGATGAATTATGCAGTGGAAATAATTTTCCAAAATTGCTGGTCTACTGTACTCTTAAGGGACTATTTTTTTGGTAAGTTCTCTAGCCTATTATTTAGTAAGTTTTTTCCAAGGGTGACTTCTAGCTATCCTTAGTCGTTGGTTCCCAGACTTGAGAACCAATTTTTAAAAACCAGTAGAAATAAAAATTTGGATAAACAGAGACTTTCCAACTTCTTTTAAATGTGCCAAGTAAGCACACTAGAACAAAAACACCACTATATCTTGATACTGCATTTAATAAAATAAAGGACATCTTAACAGGACAGAGGGAAGGACATAATTAGAATTTAAATATTGGATATTTAGTTTTATAAAAAACTCACCACATTATTAATTTTTTCTCCTTTCCTGGGAATTGATGGAAACATCACCACAGGTGGCCCCTGGACTGTGCTGTGCAGTTGAATGTCCCTGGTGTCCATAATATCTACTAGTACATCAACTATTAGAGTTTTGAGCTTCTTGGACTCCTTTGATCCTTCATGCCAAAGTATATACTATAAATTGTCAAAGGATTTTTTTTCTTTTAAAAGTTGGACAGAGTCCTCCTTATTTGTATGTATAATCTTTTTTTTGGTGAGGAAGATTGGCCCTGAGCTAACATCTGCTGCCAATCTTCTTCTTTTTGCGTGAGGAAGATTGTTGCTGAGCTAAAATCTGTGCCCATCTTCCTCTATTCTGTATGTGGGACGCTGCCACAGCATGGCTTGATGGGCGGTGTGTAGGTTCATGCCCAGGATCTGAACCAGCGAACCCTGGGCCACCGAAGTAGAGTGGGCGAACCCAACCACTACGCCACTGGACTGGCCCCTATAATTTAATTTTTTGAATGGCAGGGTACATCTTTGCTTTTGTAGTTTGATACATTAAAATAATTACCAATCTGTTAAAAAGTTAACCCAGAGTTTCGATTTTCATAAGTGTTGTAAATTACCTTGTCTTTGAGCCAGAGCTTTTACTTTCTGAAAGGAAATATTTCTTTTGCCTTTTGCAGTGTTTTTGTGGCCGTCAGTTGGGTGTAAATAACTAGTTTTGTAAGACAGTGTCAAGTACTGTGACAGAATGATGTAGTGGTCAAGAGTCACCAAGTGGACTTGGAGGCCAGCTGCTTACATTTGCATCCGACTCTGCCGCTTACTGGCTGTGAAATGTTGGGCAAGTGGCTTAACCCTCTGTGCCTTGGTTTCTTCATTGTAAAGTGGGATAAGAAAGGTACAGACCTGATAGGGGTTGTGAGGTTTAGCGCAAGGTCTGGCATGTGGCCCACACTAAGTATTGACAATTTTATTATTTTTATTACTGTAGAATGCTTAAGGCTCATTGGCCCGGGCTTTGTTTTTTTGTTTTGTTTTAACACCTAAAAAGAGCTATTAGAGAAGGAAGTCTCAAAATTCTTCCTTTTAAACATTAGGTATTTTCTGATTGCTTTTGATTTAAATGTGGGCACTTAGCAGTATGTGTTTTAAAGACCTCCTTTGCGGCGTTGAATCTGGCACTTGAGACATCTCAGCTGACAGACCACAGGAGCGCTGTTTGCTGAGATGGACACAGGGAATTTTGTTGAGAGGGAAATTCCTTATCTGACGGGTTCCCCAGTCTCTGGTCATTTGACAGCCATTCATTTGGGTAAAGAGCTCATGTCCAGAAATGGTATGTGAATACCTGTAAGAAGTAATGTTCTTGACAAAACTTCAACATGTTTTTAAAAGCGTTTGTGGGAAGAATGGGGTGCTGGTGACAGATGGTGCGCCAAAGCAGTGGAATAAGGTGGAAATAGCCCGCCCTGGTCTAATGTTTACCATATTGGAGATATGGACTCAGGGTCTTTCTACTCAAAATAGAGAAAAAGCTTTACTTGTATATCTGGTTTCTGGCACCCCTTAAGTGAATATATTTTATCCCTGAACTCTTTTTTTTTTTTTACTTATTTATTTATCGGTAATCTTTTGGTTTTTGGCATTCGTTTACTGACACACTAAAACTCAGAAAATATATGTAGCCTATTTCATAGAAACATTCTAGTTTCCTGTGAATTTACTAGTCGTCTTAAATTTTTTTTCAAACGAATATAACATGCAAACCTACATGCATGCATATTTGTGGTATTTTTTTTTTAATAAGAGAGAGGTGCAGGCCCTCTCAGAAATTTTGATCAGGTTATCCAATTTCTTGTGTGCAGAAATACACAAAAACTAAAGTATAAATGCACAAACTACAGAAGAAGGTAATGAAAAGCTCCGATGTGCTAAATACTTTGTATATTTGCATGAATGAACATGAACGTGTGCTTTGCTTTTCTCTCTCTTTCCTCTGCACGTAAAACATCTCAGCCAGCATTCACAGCCTTTGTAAGTGGGGAAGGTACAGGGGTGTTTCTCCCACCCTCCTCTCCCTGCTCTCACCTGTGCTCTCTGACGTCTTCTGTGCTCTCAGAGTTCACTGCTGCCACTGCTCATTCCACCTCTGGAAGCAAAGAACATGATGGGCACTGGGCAGGAGGAGGAATCAAGGGAAGGGGATAGGCTTGGGCCTTGGCCACAGGATCTCGATGGACTTGACTTTCCAGCACCTCCCCAAAGCCATCTTGGTGGTCTGGATACACAGGCAGGATTGGGGAGACAAGGCCAGACCAAGTGTGTCTCATTCTGTACCTGGGGTGTTTTAAGGTACAGTCATGCATTGCTTAATGATGGGGACACATTCTGAGAAATGCATTGTTAGGTGATTTTGTCATTGTGCAAACATCATAGAGTGTACTTACACAAACCTAGGTGGTATAGCCACTACACACCTGGGCTGTATGGTACTAATCTTATGGGACCACTGTTGTACATGCGGTCTGTCATTGACTGAAACGTTGTTATGTAGTGCATGACTGCATCTGGGCTATGTATTAGATGTCTTCAATTTTAAATTGGAATGATAAAGCCTTTTACTTAATTAGTCAGCCTTCATGATTAAATAGCTATTAATCAGCATGTACCAGATCCTATCGGAAAGTATCATTCCAGGTATGACACTGAGTGCAGAGGAACATTTTTATTTCAGGTTCCTGAGCGAGGAGATCTGATGACAGTGTGAAAGTAAATAGATTTCAGATCAGTTACATGCTTACAGCAATTTGCCTGCTTCAATTACCAGGTGTGGTGTTTTTCAATTAGTTTTAATGCAGTCTTTGACTTAAACGTCTGGATCCTGGATAGCCCCAGGTATGGGTGTTAGTGACAGGGAACTCCTCCGTCAGCCCCTGATTTAGTAAATTCTTTCAAGGGATGGCGGTGATAGGCCCTGGTAGGAGTGCTGAGAAGAAATAGGTTTTAGGCATTTAAAAGCCATGAATGATCATCCATGTGGCCAAAACCTGTTGCCCTGAATAAAGACAAAAATAAGTGTTGCAGAAGGCCAGCTTGTTCCCATGTGTTTGCCTAAGATGGGCTGCTGTGGAAATGCAAGCAGATTGGTTCTTGATCTGCATTAGAATCAAATAAGCTGGAGTCATGTCATGTTGGAGGGTGGGGGACTGAAATCTCTTGTTAGAATTTGAACATGTAGAAACTTAGGCAAACCAAAGCTACCTCTTTCTGGCATCTCCACCAAGCCACAGGGTGGAATGTGGCGATTTTAGAGTACTCTTGCTTCTTGTAGTGTTTGTAGTGCGAGATGCTTGCTGGCCAGAGCCCTGTGGTCTGGTGCTTGAAGCTTTCCATCTTCACAGGTGCTCTGTGTCATCAGAATGTCTCCAGCTGCCCTTTGCTGAGTGATGTAAAGTTGAGAGAAGCTGTAGTTTAGGAACTGATGTGTGTTTTGGGGCCTATAAATTGGGGGAAAATAATAATGGTCATGTTTCCAGCTTTCTGAAAAGCTGTTTTTCATGAAAGCTCTTTAGTTGCTTGTGGCTTCCCGCTTGCAGAATGTGGCCCTTTATTAAAGACGTCTGATTTTACAGAAGGGTAGTACATCAGCGCACACAGCCACGTGGCACTAGAGTCATAACTGTGAGCGTCTCTGCGTGAACATTGTTAGTGGAGGCAGAAGTCCTGGCCAGTGTTTGGCGCTTCCTGCTCTGGGGACTGGGTTGCGTGGAGGCCAGTCCTCAAGTGGGAACTGCCTAACATCTCATACGCTCTGCCTGGGGTGGCAGATGCTAACAGGGCTCCATGCTGCTTTGCACCAGCTTAGCGAATGATCTTCAGCATATGTCATCTTCAGAACTTAGAACGCTTGCTTCTCATTTTGGCCAGGCTGCAGCCTTGATGTTGGTCTGGATTTTGGGGAAGGAGCTTGGCATTTTATGTTTTAGTAAACTGTCCAATCTTCTTTTTTTCTCCATTGGCACTTGAGGAGCTCTGTGGATGGTGGAGAAGAGATAAGGACATATAAGAATCTTGTGGGTACCTTTGTCCAAGTACACCTCCCACTCGCCACCTCCACCCCAAAGGTCAGCTGATTCCCTTTGGAGGGCGGCCACAGCTGGTCAGGTGTGCTCTGAAGAGGCTGTCAGGGGGATTCTTGTCGCTGGACTTGGAAACCATGGGTCTGTGAGGAGCTGTTCCCAGCTGCTGGTCCTTCACTGGTTTCTAGAGTGTTTTACAGATTTGAGGCCCAGCTTACTGTGAACATTTTGTTAGTGTGTGTGCCCTTGTGTACTTACTTGCTTATTTATTTATTTATTTATCTTAACAAGCAGAGTGATACTTGTAAAGTGCCTCACATTCGTTTACTGACAGTTCCCTGTAGCTCTGTGAGTGCAGTCGTGGAGTGCTGAGTAAATGCTTCCAAATAACTTGAGTGGAGAATAGTAACCAACTCCAGTCCCTGAAGAATTTGTGCAAATGGCTTCTCGCCCCTTCTAGACTGTCAACTTGAGGGCAGAGCCCCTTGTCTTATTTATCTTCTGTTTCCTTCCTGTTCTTTTCCCTCAGCAGCTAGCACGTGCCTTCCACAAAGTAGGTGCCCTCTAGATGTTTGTGATCGGATACCATGGGTACGGGTATGTATTTTACAGGAAGGGCTGTGCCCAGATAGATAAGTCTGTGGGTGAAGTGTTTTTATTTGATCCTCAGTCTGTGTCCATCACGTCACTTGTGGTTCTGCCACTTCTAGTCGGGGCCCTACGAGACCTTTAATTTTGACGTTTGATTATTACATAATAATAGGTTCTGCACTGTTGTGTGGCTTTTTTGGATAATGGCAGTACAAATATGGCTCTAGACCCTTACAGTGTTGGCTGTCACTGCCTTGGGCTGACAAGTAGAGGCCATAGCTGTTAGCACTACTTAAGTAAAGGTTGAGCCAGCCAAGGGGTCACCTAGACTTTGACAGAGTTCAAATTTTTAATGCACAACAATTTTAATGCACAAAATTTTTGCTGCACAACCTACATAGCAGCCCCAGAGTTCTATACAGGTAACTAGTGGAAGAGAATCCTGTCTTCGGCAGAGTCACAAGAATAGGTATGTTTCACTTCCTGTAGTGCCAGAGCTGTTGTCTGCCCTAGAGGTGTTGTGTGGTCCCAGACTTGGGTAGACCCTACACCAGCCTGTCTTGGTTGGCATTGATATGAGTCAGAACTTGAGAAGTTTTTCCTCTGGTTATCATGGGGAGAGAACTGTGGAGGGACATGGTTGAGAGAAAGGGAAGGTACTGGGAGAGTTGCCCATGCACCTTCCTCCAGCTTCACCTGGAGGCCTCTGCCTGTTAGTCTGGGCCAGCTCTGTGAGTGGCAGAGGCTGCCGGCCTGCCTCTTCTTTCTCCTGGTCAGTTGGGGTACCTTGCCGTCTCTGGTTCCTAAATGGCAGTTGGGTCGATGCTGCATCTTCTGCTTGCCCTTGTGGCAGTTGTCAGTGGTTGTGTTTTGTGTTAAACTCTGAAGCACACCTGTCACTCCTCCAGGGGTTCTGAGGGTGGTGAGTTGTTTGTAGCATGTTATCCAGGAATGCGTGTTGGAATGGAAGTCAATGTGAGAAGGGCATTCTAAGGGATAGCTTTGAATTTGTTTTTATTTATATTTTTAGGTCAGCTATTACAGACTTAAGTCTTTATTAAGACTATACAGACTTTATTAAATAAGCCATTACAGACTTGATTTAATAAGCACTTTATTAACAAATTGCTTCTGATACATCTCCCAATTACCAAACATTGATGAGTCATAGTCCCAGGAAGGCAGAACACTCATGGCAGGCCGACTGAGAACAGGAGAAAACCCATGCCGCAGGTTTTACCTGTGGAGGTGAGAGATGGGGAGCAGCATACAGGAGGTTGTTGCCAGCTGCAGTCTGTCTGATGGGGTATTTCATGACTCTGGAGATAACAGATGTCTCAGATCCTGGAACCTGCCATCTTCCAGAAAGGCTTCTGATAGTTTTCTCTGCCTGAGACAAGTTTAGTTTTCCAATCCTGGAGCCATTGGTATGAGATGGGCTCCTGCTATCTTCTTCACGGCCTTTTTTAAAATGACAAAATAGCAAGCAGTATGGTTTACTTTTATTATTATTATTTTTCAATCCAAGTGTCTGTGTGGCTGACTTCTTAGGAACTTGCTGCTAACTTTTGCATGGCTCAGGGTTTCTTCATGCAGGGAAGTGAAAGGCGTGGATCCTTCCTTCTCTTTTTGAAATCTCAAATAACGTTTTACTATAAATTTTTTTTTTGTAATTATAGAAGTGATGCCCATTGACTCTTAAACAACTTAGAAAATATAGGATATTAAAGTAAAATTTTGCTCATCGTTCTTTTAACATTTAGATGCATTTCCCTTTTTCTGTGCATGGTATTTTATACCCCTGAGATGAAGAACTAATTTCTTAATGTTATGAAAACACAGCAGTTGCTTACTGCCTCTAGGCTATAATACTATCTAAAAATTTAGAATACTGAGTTCAGCTAAACATTAGTCCAAGTCCAAGTTCTATCTCATTGATGTCTTTTTTGGGTTTTGCTTTATCTTTAATATCTCCCTTCCCGAAAATTTCCCCCTCCTCCGACTACTTTTCCTCTGAGAAAGTGTACTCAGAAGCAAAACAGAAGAGTGTATCTACTAAGCCAAGTTAGATCTCACTGGAATATTGGAAATTTTCCTTCCCTAACTGATGAAGCAGCATTAGGAGCACTGGTTCTGGAGTCCAGCCTCCCTGGGTGTGAATCTTGGCGCCTGCACTTACTAGCTAGGTCATCTTGAGCAAGATGCTTAACGTCACTGTGCCTTAATTTCCATCTTTGTGTAAAATAGGTAAAGCACTGAGAATAATTTCTAGCACGTGGTAAATAATAAGTGTTAGCTATTTTCTTAGTGCAGTATTATTATTGTTAATGTAGTAGTAAGAACCATAAGACAGAGGGATGATGCTGAAGTAGTATGATTGATGCATAATGGTGATAAGAACAATACTGATCATTTCTCAAAATTTTCTGATGGGGAGGATGCAGTCCAGTGAATCTATGCCTGATCTGTGCTGAAGCAATCAAGCATTGTGCTGTAGTTGGATTAGATCTAGCAGATGCTTTTTATTCACACTCTCCTTTTTGGTAAATGCTCAAATTGTCACATCTTGACCAGTGAGAATCTTCTTATTGTATTATTTCAGCTACTCTTTAGAACTTTTGAAAGTGTGCTTGCTCACTGGCAAAAATATGTTCCAGAATCTTGAATACTTACTATTTCAAGATATAAATCCATTTAGTGGAAAAGAACATTAGAAACAAATTCTCTTGGTGTGCCAGGTCATTTCTCCTAAGTACTGAAGTTGCTGTGTTCTAAAGGCCACTTTAGAGATAGAATTAAAAATGCATACGTGCGCACATTTTTATCAGTTGACATTGATAATTTTCATTTTAACCTTACCTTTATCCTATCACATACCTATTGAAAGTTTTCAACCCCAATATTATATTTCTTTTTAATTTGATGAGCATATGAGTATTCCTTAATCTAAAATTATGACTTAAGCTAATGTGTTGTCTATCACCACAAAGATAAATGTAAAATAGAACAAGGTCAATATCAACCCTGATAATAAAGCTACTGGATAAGTAACAAGATTTAACGTCACAGATGTCATCAGTGGCTATGCTCCGAAAACATCTCACTAATGAAGCACAGTTAAATTGCTTTGTTTTGAGTCACTTGTAATAATTTTTTTTCCTTCCTGCTTCTAAAAAGAGAATGGAACTTTTGACTCAGTAAAAGCTAGGTGAAATTTTGTAAGGACCACAGAACCAGTTTCTATGTTTGAACTGAGTTTCTCTCAATAACTGTTGAACTATTGGCCAATAAAATGGCCTTTAGGAGATTTGAATCAAATAGAAGAAGCTTATTCGTCCCCGCCTATGATTTTTAATATTTGAATACTGTTCTCAGATAGTCAAGTTTGGGATGGTTGGTGTGGCTAGCCTTGGTGGAAACATTTCTTTGTCCTCAGATTAAATTTGTAGACGGACTATCTGGAAATTAAACATGACTGAAACTAAGAACTATTAGGCAAAATTAATCCAGCCTTGGGGCCAGCCGGTGGCATAGTGGTTAGGTTGGTGTGCTCTGCTTTGGCAGCCTGGGGTGTGTGGGTTTGGATCCTGGGCACAGACCTACATACCGCTCATCAAGCCGTGCTGTGGTGGCATCCTACATACAAAAGAGAGGAAGATTGGCACAGATGTTAGCTCAGCAACAGTCTTCCTCAAGCGAAAAGAGGAAGACTGGCAACAGATGTTAGCTCAGGGCCAATCTTACTCACCAAAATAGAGGAAAAAGAATTAATCCAGCCTTTTCAGTTGGGACACATGAGTTTCCTTTGATTTTTATATACCTTTCAGAATTTTAAAAACACTTATCTAGGATAAAATCAAGCCAACTTTGAAGCTCTACAGTTGACTATCATCTAAGCCCACAAAAAATTTGCCAGGCTAGTATCATTTTTGTTCAGCACATGTTATTACAAAAAAAAGACCCCAAACAGACAACCTTAAACTTCTGGGTTTCTCTTCAAGAAGGCAGCATCAGTGTATGCTCAATTTGACAGCGTTCCACTTATATTTTCCTCCTCCGTATAACACAGAATTTTTCTATGGTTTTTATGAATTTGATTTACTTGTACTTTTTCCAGTGATTGGGTTCAGTACTTATCTATTGCCTTTGCTTTTTCTACATTCAAGGGCAATAGGGGACAAGGTACAGTTTCCTGACGTCAACTTTTGGGAACCACAGACAAGATTTATTAAAACATCCTTTTAGGCCAGTTATGATCATAGCTTCTAAAAAGTAGAAAAATGGACTTCTGTGAATATCATCTGCATTTTGTCTACCATTTTTCAAATGTATTTTATGAAGATTAGTGAGATGGTACAATATGAGCAGCTAAAAGAGAAGGAAGAAAGATAATAGAGCTGATTTACTCTAAACTGAGTAATTAGTTCCTGGATGATATTCGTTAAAGTCAACTTCATTGAGGTGTAATTTACCTACAATAAAATGAACCCAGTTTCTTGAGTTTTTATAACTGCATAAACCTGTGTAACCACCACCCAGCTATAGACCATTTCCATCACCCGCATAGTTTTCTTGGGCTCTTTTGCAATCATTGGTTATATATTTTTCATCTTGTAACACAACACCTTTTCTCCCCATGCTGCTCTACATGCCACACTTAACTCCCTTTCTGCCTGACTTCTGTTAGTCACAATGTTGAAAGGGATCAAAACCCTTTGATGTCTAGACCCACTGGTTATGTAATTGTACTATATGGGATAAATGATTGTCCTTGTGAACTTTAAGTTTACAGTGCAGTCAGAGAGAGGACAGGCAGATCTGCAGTCTCAATCATTGAATCAAATGCATCTATGTAAGAAACTTTGGGGCTGATTGATAAAGTAAGCTTGATTCTGTTCATTGCCTTGTCATTAATAGGTCAACTAATTGGAGGAATCAAATTTGAGTCAAGCATGAGGAAGATTCCAACTGAATGGAGAGTGTTGATTGGCTGTGTTATATCTCCAACATATGGAGACGACGAGAAAAGTGAGAGAGAGGACCACAGGGAATTTGTCCGGCCAGAGTAGACAGAAGTCGTGAGCACGCTGTGACTGAGTTGCCTCAGGGTGCCTGTGGATGACCTGCAGACTCAGGCAAAAAGGCTTACTGCCCTCACACCAGCATCAGCTGTTCCCCAAGGGCAGGGCCGAGGTACAGCTCTGCCCTCCCCCAAGCAGAGCCTTTCTGGCTCCTGCCTCTTCTGGCTGTGCTCATTTCTGTAGTCCGTGTCCTCTGTTGCCTTCATTGCCACGTGCCTTCACAGGTCTTCCCTGTGCTCTTCTTTATAGCCTCTCTTACGGCTCACTGCTTGCCTTCCCCTATGTCTCAGCCTTTGCAGGAAAAGCGTGACTTTTTATGGTTGTTTCCAGCGTATTCTTCAATTTCTTACCATATTTTCACTGAATCTAAAATCTATCAATTATAAAACACTTCAGTATTTAGGTCCCAGTAAAAAAAAGAAAAACTTTTGCTCTTAAGCCATCAAACCTTGATTGTAAGATGCATCCCAATTCCCAAATGTTAAAATGTGGATAAAAGACAGTTATCACCAGCCAAACACTGAGCACTCCAGAGCACCGACTGAAGCAAAGAACTTCGGGGTGGATATTCACAAGGAAGGGAGAATAAGAGACATGGTTTGAAACTAGGGGTACAGCACCCAGTGTACGTGGTGAAGTTTGTGTAGTTGCTGGAGGTGGACCTCATATTTGGCTGGAAGATCCTGGAAGCCCATGCAAAGAGGAAAACACTAACAGTCATATGATTGTCTATAAGAAGAAAACAAACCAGTTGCTCAAAAGGAACATAGATATTCTTGTCACTAAGCCCTGGATGAAACATCTCCTTAACCTCTTACAGTGCCATTTAGTGAACAGTATCCTCAATAACATCTTTACTGTAAACACAGTCACTTTTCCCCCCCAGCTTTATTGAGACGTAATTGACACATAACATTGTATAAGTTTAAGGTATACAGCATGTTGATATGATAACCTTACATATTGCAAAATGATTACCACCCTACCCTTAGATAACACCTTTATCACATCACATAATTATCATTTCTTCTTTGTGGTGAGAACATTTAAGATATACTCTCTGAACAACTTGCAAGTATATGATTCAGTATTGTTAACTGTAATCACCATGCTGTGCATTAGATCCCCAGAACTTTAGATACAATTGCTTTTATGGGACTGTTTTGTCTGTTTGATTTGTGGTAGTCAGTTGGTAAAATATTGTAAGTGCAGTTTGGCCTAATTCAGGGATAATATAAGGGACTTAAAATACACACTTGGTGCTCGTTGCACCGCTCGTGTGCTGGTTTCAGGTTGCTGACTTGCTTGCTGAGACTCGGTTTATCACATATCTTAATAACTTGCTTTATTCTCTCCACATCAGTTGCTCCCTCCCACCATGGTAATCCTAGCTTCTTATCAGATGCCCCCAGTCCTCTTGCCATGCCCAGATCTCGTTAAGTTGCACATCCAAGTTCTCACTTCCTTATTTTCTCCAGTCTGAAATGCTCTTTTAGCCTCCTCTCCACAAACTCCCATTCATTAGTTCTTTTTTGATAATTCAAAATGCATCCTCCTCTAAGAATCTTTCTCTGACCCTTGTCTTAACTTCAAACTCCTTTAATATTATTCAGGTAATTTTAACCATACTGTCATGAACCTGTTTATCTACTTTTTTATAATTTTTTAAAACTGAATTGTATAGTAACCTTCTTGAAAGGAGGCTTAGTATTTTTTACTTTGAAGCATCAAAGGTGTCTAGTGCGAGGGTGGACACACAAAGACGTAATGAAGGAATTGATAGTCTGGAGTACTCTGCATTCGCTCCTTAGTGCTGAAGCCAGGAGGGGACTTCTTCTCGGCTCCTTTTGCTTTTGCTTTGCTGTTTCTCATGCACTCCTATATTATGGACAGCACAATTCTCTACTTACCCTGTTTCTCCTGGGAATTCTCTACTTACACTTCTTCTGGGAATAACCTTCCTCTCCTGAGGAATGACCTGAGAAGTATTTCTCAAACGCTTAAAATCGTGGCCCCTTTGGATCAGCTTAAAAATCTTACATCCCTCTGAGAGATGATATTCTCGTATATCCCCTCAGGAAAGGAAACAGGTGCCCTGTCACCTCCCCTCAATGTTAATTGATATGACTGTCCTCTCACATAATAATGTTGAAGGTTATTACTCTAAAACAGTCACTAATTTGGCCAGCCTGATCACATTCATAAATGCATATTTAGGATATAGAAGGAAAAAAGTTATTTGTGGAGAGAGTTTTGCTTGACAAAGATGTCTTGGTTTCGAAGTCTAGCACTGTTTTTTTTGGTTATTATTCATTCGTTAAGTTCAGTCAACAAACATTGTTGCCTAGAGGCTGATCCGTTCATGTTCCCAGTCAAAGCAAAATCCAAAATTATTTTTCATCGCTCCCCACTCTCAAAGAATTTTTTATTTTTAATTTCCCATTGACTCATGCTCTTTTCTTGATTGTACCATGTTGGCAACTTTTAACTCCTAAAGTTTGTCTACTGGTGGGGAATCACAAATGCCGTTCAAAATGAATGCATACTGGAACTTTTCCTAGACTGCAACCATAACCTGTTGGGGAGGGCACATTCATTGGTGGGAATGGAGAACTTTTAATTGTATGAGGAAACCTATTGTTAGATGTCCCTGACTTTCATATTCATTTTTGGGCTAATATGGTGGTTTAATAAATATAATTGGAAATGATCTTTCCTTCCTGAAGAGGAGTCCTCTCTACTTCAGGCGGCATAGCTCTCTACTTGTTGAGGAGAAAGCAACCGATACAGAAGGTATGGAGATCATCTTATTTTAGGGTTGTTTACAGTGACTGCCTGTTGCTAGCCAGTTGATTTTTCTAAGAATACATTCTTTCCTCTCCTGCTTTCCAACTCTAACTCGTTATGTGTGCATACAGAGAAACATCTGGTATTCTGAGAATTTTATTTTTGGTGGCTACTTAATATTTTATAAAACTGTCTTTGCATTGCAGCTCCTAGAAATAATGGAGCACAATTAATAAAGAGCAATTTGCAAATGTACATAAAAGATATGGTTTTGTATGGGTATGGCTGAACTTTCCACATAGGCTCTGTAAACATAAATAAGAACATTTCTAGACCCTCTAGAAGCTCTCATGAAGCTTCAGGCATCATGTTAGTTGGCTTGTGGTTGTATACCTAGCATGCATGAAGGCTTACAGTAAACAATGAATGATAAGATGTATGTCGTTCCTTCAACAGTGACTTGTACATAGCCGACCACTTGAGTAATTTATTTAGAAATAAATGACACAAAAATGTTAGCATTGCCCAAATACTCTTATAATTGGATTTTTATGCATTCGAGAAAATAAATAGTGGATGAAAATCAGTTTAGTGTTTGGATGAATAAAACCATCACAATGGATTAGATGGAGTAAATGAAATTAAAGTGCAAGAATAAATCATACGCTAGGAATTAATTGGAAATATCATGTTATACATTCAAGGTGAAGATGAAGGATTTAAACAAAATTTTCCAATTTGAAATATAAGGGTAGTTGATGGGGAAAGTAAATTGCTGTTAGCATACCCAATTGTTAGAGTCTTTGCCTCTCAAAATTCAAATAACAGCTGTACTACATTTATAGAGAATAGTCTTTACTATTTATAGCTTGAGAACTAATGTTATAAGCAACAAACTATGTATTGGAGTATTTATAGACATTTTACTTAACAATTTCACATCCTCGGAAGTCTGATGTCTCTTGCTTTCACCAGATGTAGAGTTGGATCTGTGCTGTGCAGAACACCCTGTGTAGATGTAGATATTCTTAAAGAGCAATTGCAAGAAACATTTCTGCTAAGAGGGTTGGAGGACAAGAGAGAATTTTTCTGGGAAGAGTTTTTGCAAGCCACTTCAGTACCTTTTGAGGAATTTAGGTTGATCTGATGATCATTTGGAGATAAAGACAAATTACAGTTGATTAGAATGACTGGTCGCTATTCTTTGGTTAAATTCCTCATTGTGCACGAGGTATAATTGTAACTAGGTGAAAGCTTAACAGCTTGTAGAGACAGGTGTCTATTATATGAAGAGCTTTTTATTTCTGTGTCAGGTTATCGGACAGAAGGCTGATTCAATAGCAGGGCATGGTGACAGCTTTTAGAGACATTTCACTATTGAAAATGTTCTCTGTGAATGTTTCCTGGAGGAAGGCTGGCCCAAGACCTCAGAGTGTTCTTCTAAAGCTTTTTGAAAAAGTGTGTAAAGCCATTGTGATGGTAAGCTTTGTGACAATGTGAACAGGGAGACAAAAACTCGATCCAGCTGTTAGATACTCCAAACACATCCTGTCTTCAAATATTGTGGTACCCTAACACTGCCTTCATTAATTATTTCATGTAGGTATAACTTGCCTCCCTAATTAGATTGTAAATTTCTTGCATATTGAGATCCTGTCTTGGATTTCTTGCATATTGAGATCCTGTTTTGGTTGTTCTTGTAGTGCTAGGCAAGAAGCAGATGATGGATAAGAGTTTGCTAATTAATTTGGAAAGGGAGGACCACAACCAGGTGGCACTCATAGCTGCATGGATGGCAGTCTTTGAAAGTCTGTACACACTAGATTTTTCTGGACTGTCTTCACAATGGACCCTTAGAGCGGTGGTTAAAGGCACAGACTCCGCAGTCATGCAGAGTTCAAATCTTAGCTTTTTCACATGCTGCTTTGTGACCATGTCCTCTCCATGCCTCAGTTTCCTCATTTGAAAAATGAGGCTGGCAGTAAGGATTACGTGAGTTAACATTTGAATAGTGCTTAGAACAGTGCCTGGCACTGAACCTAAGCTTGCTTTGCTTGCTGTCCACTTTCAAATTGCTAGACCATAAGATTAAAAGTAATGTTTATTTTTTTAAAATTGTGTTTATGATCTGGAAAATATGGAAGTCTTTTCAGGCAAGCGTTTACATAAGGATAGCATTCACTATCAACGGCATCATTTTTAAATATAAAAGACAATGGTTGGTATGAAAATAAGTTTGCATGTATTTAAGCAATAATTTAGATGTGTGAACACCAAGTTGGCAAAAATTAACTGTATGGGTTAATGCATGAAAGCAAACTATTGATTTGGTATAACCTTATCCTGGGACTTTGCAAGGAGTCACAATACAGAGGGAATTGCCAGCTTACACACCTAGCGCACAGGTCCTGTGATTTAGTAAACCTTGACTTTGTTTCAGTTGTTATCACATCCATATGGCCAAATTGTTAAGATTAGTTCCATTGGTGTACTGAAGTTAAGACAAATTTTGACCCAGAAATAGCTACTTCTTGTATGAAAACAGTGTAATGAATGCATATTGTTGTGTTTGCTCAAAAAAAGCACTTGTTCAAGTATATTTGTGAAAATTATAGGGAAGATTTTATATACTATATAGGTCATTTGTTTAGCCAAATGTCCAGGTTGGTGGGAACGGAGGGAAATCCACATGAAAGTTTGCCCTGTCATTTACTCAACTGACTGCTTCAGAAATGAAAGAAAGCCGAGTGGCCGTTAAATGAGTTGGTAGAATAGATATGTTGTTGCTGTTATGTTTAAACAAAAACAGGTGGAAACCCAGGTTCTGGGTTCTTGGTTCTCAGATCTAGTTCTGGGTCGGCTACTAATTGAAGAACCCTGGGCAAGTCACTTAAGATCTGTGGATGCCAGCCCCAGTTTGTAAATTGAGGAGGTTGGACCAGATCCTATCTGAGGCTGCTGCTTTCATGCTCAGTGATTCCGAATTTAAAAAATTGTATAAAAGTCCTTGTAAAAATGTATGTAAGAGCCAACTGAGCTTTGGTCATAGAATCAGTATAATTCTACCTGTTGTGAAAATGTCTTAAATATAATGTAAAGGTTGATATAATATTGAAAAGAATGAAAAATCAGGTAATTATGAAAGCAAAGCTTTTCTGAAGAAGCCTAACATTCTATTTTAAATTTTGCTGGATAGTATACTTACATTGTAATACTGGTAGTGTGTTTAGTAAGCTACATTTATTCAGCAACTGTTCCAAGTCTAAGAGGTGTAGGGATTTGTGAGGACTTGGGCCCTCCCACCCAGAAAACGTGGGTAAGAGGAGGTAGTCCTTGAACCATAGGAGTTTATTACCCCGTCAGAAATGCTTATCTGATTAATTGTTTAGTTCCCAAAGACTTTTAGCAATTTCGGTTAATGATACTTATCACAGAGAAGCTTTAAATTTTTTTTTTTTAAAGTTTGGAGTGTATCCTTTGAGAGAGAGAGAATATGAGTGTGTATTCAGGCACGTGTGCATATAATTTTACATAAATAAGATCATCTATATGAACTGTTCTCTAACCTGCTTTTTCTTTTTAATTAACCTGCTTTTTAACTTAACTGAATACTGCCTTCCTTTCCATGTGAATATGTATGTGGCTAACTTGTTCTTTTTTTTTTTAAAGATTGGCACCTGAGCTAACATCTGTTACCAATCTTTTTTTCTCCCCCCTTCTTCTCCCCAAAGCCCCCCAGTACATAGTTGTATATTTTAGTTGTGGGTCCTTCTAGTTGTGGCATGTGGGACGCCGTCTCAGCCTGGCCTGGTGAGCGGTGCCATGTCCGCGCCCAGGATCCGAACTGACGAAACCCTGGGCCGCCGAAGTGGAGTGCACGAACTTAACCACTCGGTCACGGGGTGACCCTTACCTTGTTCTTTTTAACTGCATTTCTTTTTAAATGTATTTCACTATATGGATGAATGATAATGTATTTACTCACTCCCCTATGATGGATATGTTGATGTCTATTGATGGATAGTTTTTCACTGTAAACAGAGTTCTAGTGAGCATTATTATATATTTATCTTTGCCTTCTTAACTGATTATTTTCTTATTATAGATAATTTGAAGTAGAAACCTAGGTGAAAGGATATGAATGTTTAAATTGTAAATATAAACTGCCAAATCGCTTCTGGAAAAGTTGTACATAAAAATGTTTTTGGAAGATTAAAAAAATTATTTTAGGAAAAAAAAAAGATTTGATGAAAATGAGGCCCCAAATGTCCATCAACTAGATAAATAAAATGTGGCATATTAATCAGCAATAAAAATGCATGAAGTGCTGATGCACGCTATAATGTGAGTGAACCTTGAAAACATGATGCTAAGGGAAAGAAGCCAGTCATAAAGGACCACATGTTGTATGATTCCACTTACTTGAAATGTCCAGAACAGGCAAATCCCTAGAGACGGAAAGTAGATTGATGGTTGCATAGGCCTGGGAGTTTGGGGGGAAAATGGGGAGTGACTGCAAATGGGTATGGGGTTTCTTTTTGGGGTATCGAGGGTGTTCTACAATTGTGGTGATGACTGCACAATTTTGTGAATATACTAAAAACCGTTGAATTGTATACTTTAAATGGGTGAATTATATGGTATATGGATTATATCTCAATAAAGCTATTATTTTTAAAAAGATGAAGCATGGGGTGAATTGCCTCAGAGCAGACGTATAAAATGGATGGTTGGCAAAGTGCAGCTCCCTGGGAGTGGGTTGGTGATATCCCACATATGTAGACATTCACAGCCAATAGTATTCTTTGAAGAACTTCTTTTTTTTTATTTATTTTTTTATTTATTTATTTTTTTTATTAATGTTATGATAGATTACAACCTTGTGAGATTTCAGTTGTACATTTTTGTTAGTCATGTTGTGGGTACACCACTTCCCCCTCCGTACCCTCCCCCCACCCCCCCTTTTCCCTGGTAACCACCAATCAGATCTCCTTCTCAATATACTAATTTCCACCTATGAGTGGAGTCAAATAGAGTTCGTCTTTCTCTGACTGACTTATTTCGCTTAACATAATACCCTCGAGGTCCATCCACATTGTTGTGAATGGGCCAATTTCGTCTTTTTTTATGGCTGAGTAGTATTCCATTGTGTATATATACCACATCTTCTTTATCCAATCATTAGTTTCTGGGCATGTAGGCTGGTTCCACGTCTTGGCTATTGTAAATAATGCTGCAATGAACATAGGGGTGCAACGGACTCTTGAGATATCTGATATCAGGTTCTTAGGATAGATACCCAGTAATGGGATGGCTGGGTCATAGGGTATTTCTATTTTTAACTTTTTGAGAAATCTCCATACTGTTTTCCATAGTGGCTGTACCAGTTTGCATTCCCACCAACAGTGTATGAGGGTTCCTCTTTCTCCACAACCTCTCCAACATTTGTCGTTCTTGGTTTTGGATGTTTTTGCCAATCTAACGGGGGTAAGGTGATATCTTAGTGTAGTTTTGATTTGCATTTCCCTGATGATTAGCGATGATGAACATCTTTTCATGTGTCTATTGGCCATATTCATATCTTCTTTTGAGAAATGTCTGTTCATGTCCTCTGCCCATTTTTTGATCGGGTTGTTTGTTTTTTTGTTGTTAAGCAGTGTGAGTTCTTTGTATATTATGGAGATTAACCCTTTGTCGGATAAGTGGCTTGTAAATATTTTTTCCCAATTAGTGAGCTGTTTTTTTGTTTCAATCCTGTTTTCCCTTGCCTTGAAGAAGCTCTTTAGTCTGCTGAAGTCCCATTTGTTTATTCTTTCTATTGTTTCCCTCAACTGAGGAGTTACAGTGTCCGAAAAGATTCTTTTGAAACTGATGTCAAAGAGTGTACTGCCTATATTCTCTTCCAAAAGACTTATTGTCTCAGGCCTAATCTTTAGGTCTTTGATCCATTTTGAGTTTATTTTGGTGTGTGGTGAAAAAGAATGGTCAATTTTCAGTCTTTTGCATGTGGCTGTCCAGTTTTCCCAGCACCATTTGTTGAAGAGACTTTCTTTTCTCCATTGTAGGCCCTCTGCTCCTTTGTCGAAGATTAGCTGTCCATAGATGTGTGGTTTTATCTCTGGGCTTTCAATTCTGTTCCATTGATCTGTGGACCTGTTTTTGTACCAGTACCATGCTGTTTTGATCACTGTAGCTTTGTAGTATGTTTTGAAATCGGGGATTGTGATTCCGCCGGCTTTGTTTTTCTTGCTCAGGATTGCTTTAGCAATTCGCGGTCTTTTGTTGCCCCATATGAATTTTAGGATTGTTTGTTCAATTTCTGTGAAGAATGTTCTTGGGATTCTGATTGGGATAGCATTGAATCTGTATATTGCTTTAGGTAGTATGGACATTTTAACTATGTTTATTCTTCCAATCCATGTGCAAGGGATGTCTTTCCATCTCTTTATGTCATCGCCTATTTCTTTCAAGAGAGTCTTGTAGTTTTCATTGTATAGATCCTTCACTTCCTTGGTTAAGTTTATCCCAAGGTATTTTATTCTTTTCGTTGCGATTGTGAATGGGATAGAGTTCTTGAGTTCTTTTTCTGTTAGTTTATTGTTAGTGTATAGAAATGCTACTGATTTATGCACGTTAATTTTATACCCTGCTACTTTGCTGTAGTTGTTGATTATTTCTAATAGTTTTTCTGTGGATTCTTTGGGGTTTTCTATGTATAAGATCATGTCGTCTGCAAACAACGAGAGTTTTACTTCTTCGTTACCTATTTGGATTCCTTTTATTTCTTTTTCCTGCCGAATTGCTCTGGCCAGCACCTCCAGAACTATGTTGAATAGGAGTGGTGAAAGTGGGCACCCTTGTCTTGTTCCTGTCCTCAGAGGGATGGCTTTCAGCTTTTGTCCATTGAGTATGATGTTGGCTGTGGGTCTATCATATATGGCCTTTATTATGTTGAGGTACTTTCCTTCTATACCCATTTTACTGAGGGTTTTTATCATAAATGGGTGTTGGATCTTGTCGAATGCTTTCTCTGCATCTATTGAGATGATCATGTGGTTTTTGGTTTTCATTTTGTTAATGTAGTGTATCACGTTGATTGACTTGCGGATGTTGAACCATCCCTGTGTCCCTGGTATAAATCCCACTTGATCATGGTGTATAATCTTTTTGATGTATTGCTGTAATCGGTTTGCCAAAATTTTGTTGAGGATTTTTGCATCTATGTTCATCAGTGATATCGGCCTGTAGTTCTCCTTCTTTGTGTTGTCCTTGTCAGGTTTGGGGATCAGAGTGATGTTGGCTTCATAGAATGTGTTAGGGAGTTCTCCATCTTTCTCAATTTTCTGGAACAGTTTGAGGAGAATAGGTATTAAGTCTTCTTTGAATGTTTGGTAGAATTCTCCAGAGAAGCCGTCTGGTCCTGGACTCTTGTTTTTGGGGAGGTTTTTGATTACCGTTTCTATTTCCTTACTTGTGATTGGTCTATTCAGATTCTCCATTTCTTCCTGATTCAGTTTGGGGAGATTGTAGGAGTCTAGGAATTTGTCCATTTCTTCCAGGTTGTTCAATTTGTTGGCATATAGTTTTTCATAGTATTCTCTTATGATCTCTTGTATTTCATTGGTATCTGTTGTGATTTCTCCTCTGTCATTCCTGATTTTATTAATTTGCGATTTCTCTCTTCTTTTCTTGGTGAGTCTGGCTAGGGGTTTGTCAATTTTGTTAATTCTTTCGAAGAACCAATTCTTTGTTTCATTGATCCTTTCTATTGTCTTTTTTGTTTCAATATCGTTTATTTCTGCTCTTATTTTTATTATTTCCCTCCTTCTACTGGCTCTGGGCCTTGTTTGTTCTTCTTTTTCTAGTTCTGTTAGGTGTCGTTTGAGGTTGCTTACGTGAGCTTTTTCTTGTTTAGTGAGGTGAGCCTGTATTGCGATGAATTTCCCTCTTAGGACTGCTTTTGCTGCATCCCAAATGATTTGGTATGTCGTGTTCTCATTTTCATTTGTCTCCAGATAATATTTGATTTCTTCTTTAATTTCTTCAATGATCCATTGTTTGTTGAGAAGCGTGTTGTTTAGTCTCCACATTTTTGCACCTTTCTCTGCTTTTTTCTTGTAGTTGATTTCTAGTTTAATAGCGTTATGATCAGAAAAGATGCTTGATATTATTTCAACTCTCTTGTATTTATTGATGTTTGCTTTGGTTCCCAAAATATGGTCAATCCTTGAGAATGTTCCATGTGCACTTGAGAAGAATGTGTAACCTGCTGTTTTTGGATGAAGTGTTCTATATATATCTATTAAGTCCATCTGGTCTAATTTTTCATTTAATTCTATTATTTCCTTGTTGATTTTCTGTCTGGATGTTCTGTCCATTGGTGTTAATGGTGTGTTGAGGTCCCCTACTATTATTGTATTGTTGTTGATGTCTTCTTTTAGTTCTATTAAGAGTTGCTTTACAAATTTTGGTGCTCCTGTGTTGGGTGCGTATATATTTATAAGTGTTATGTCTTCTTGGTGGAGAGTCCCTTTTATCATTATATACTGTCCCTCTTTGTCTTTCTTTATCTGTTTTGCTTTGAAATCTACCTTGTCTGATATTAGTATAGCGACACCTGCTTTCTTTTGTTCATTATTAGCTTGGAGTATTGTTCTCCATCCCTTCACTCTGAGTCTGTGTTTGTCTTTGGGGCTGAGGTGTGTTTCCTGGAGGCAGCATATTGTTGGATCTTGTTCTTTGATCCATCCTGCCACTCTGTGTCTTTTGATTGGGGAGTTCAATCCGTTTACATTTAGAGTGATTATTGAGACGTGGGGGCCTACCACTACCATTTTGTGTCTTGTTTTCCGGTTTTCTTCAGTTTCCTTTGTTTCTCGTCCCATGGTTTAATCTGTTCTGATGTAGAGCTGCTACTCTCTGTTGTTGTCCTTCTACTTATCTCCTCTGCTCTTGGTTTTGTAGCCCCTTTCCTTTTTTGGATTTTTCAGGAATGAGGGTTTTCCTGAGGATTTCCTGAAGAGGAGGTTTTGTGGCAATGAACTCCCTTAATTTTTGTTTATCTGGGAAAGTTTTTATTTCTCCATCGTATTTGAAGGATATTTTCGCTGGGTAGAGAATTCTCGGCTGTAGGTTTTTGTCCTTCAGATTTTTGAATATATCATTCCACTCTCTTCTAGCCTGTAAAGTTTCTGCTGAGAAATCTGCTGATAGCCTGATGGGGGTTCCTTTGTAGGTTAGTTTCTTTTGCCTGGCTGTCCTTAATATTTTCTCCTTGTCGTTGACTTTTGCTAGCTTCACTACTATATGCCGTGGAGTTGGTCTTCTTGCATTGATAAAGTTTGGAGATCTATTGGCTTCTGTCACCTGAAGATCCATCTCCCTCACCAGATTTGGGAAGTTCTCAGCCATTATTTCTTTGAATAGGTTTTCTGCCCCTTTCTCCTTCTCTTCTCCCTCTGGTATACCTATAATCCTTACGTTGCATCTCCTAATTGTGTCTGATAATTCTCGGAGAGTTTCTTCATTTCTTTTAAGTCTTGCTTCTCTCTCCTCCTCTGCCTGCAACAATTCTATATTGCCATCTTCCAAATTGCTAATTCTTTCCTCCATATTATCGGCCCTACTGTTCAGAGCATCTAGATTTTTCTTAATCTCCTCTATTGTGTTCTTCATTTCCAGTATTTCTGTTTGGTTCTTCTTTATCGTATCAAACTCTTTTGTGACATAGCTCCTGAACTCGTTGAGTTGTCGGTCAGAATTCTCTCTTAACTCAGTGAGTATTTTAATGATGGCTGTTTTGAAGTCATCATCATTTAGGTTATATATCTCATTTTCTTTGGGATTGTTTTCTGTGTATTTGTTACTTTCTTTCTGTTCTGGAGATTTAATGTATTTTTTCATATTGCTTGATGATGTTGATTTGTGCCTCCGCATGGAGATAGAGTTTAGTTGCTCCTTTCACTTGTTTCAGCTGCTGCGGTGGGGGGAGCAGCTGTTTATACTTCACCAACCAGGAACCCTGTCCGTAGTTGCTAACTGGGCCTGGGCCCCTCTTCGTAGCCACAGTGGCCCTTTGGATTCCCTCCTCTGCCGTGGGGGCCGTCACGGGGGGCTTCAGGCTGCAGGTGCCTACTGTTGTTGCCCACCTAGATGCGCTCTCTCCTTGGGGTCTGCAACGGTGTTATGGGCTTTTCCAGCGGCCAGGGGTGGGATCACTTTTATTTGTCGCTCGGTTGCTGTCGGCACCCACCAAATCTCACTTGTCCTCTATGTGTCGCAGGAGAGCTATTGGCATCTTCTACAGTCTGTGGTTAGTACACCTAGCTATGCTGCTTTTGCCCTGGGGTCTTCCAGCCTTGTGGCTGGCGGCTGGGTGCCTTCTACTGGTGCTGTGCAGAGGCTTTCCCTAAGGCTTCTGTGAGCCTGTAGGGCTTCCCCCTAGGCTACTAAGCTGGGTCTCTGGAACTCTCTCCAGCCCCAGTCCTCTCCGAGATCTCCGGCAATCCCTAGCCTCACCGGGTGGGCAACGGCAGCTGGGGGTCGCCCCGCCCTCTGGGCTTCTCTCCGGGCCTCTGCCGGGAGCTCTGAATGCTCAGCGTGGCCCCTCTGCTACCGGCAGACAGAGAGTTTTGTCTGCTGCCTGGCGGAGCTCCGGCGCTTCCCCTCCGGGTCGCCAGACCCGCCTTTGAAAGTTCCCCCGCCCCGGTCCTCTCCGAGATCTCCGGCAATCCCTAGTCCCACGGGGCGGGCAACGGCAGCTGGGGGACGCCCCGCCCTCTGGGCTTCTGTACGAGCCTCTGCCGGGAGCCCTGAATGCTGGGCGTGGCCCCTCTGCTACCGGCAGACAGAGAGTTTTGTCTGCTGCCTGGTGGAGCTCCGGCGCTTCCCCACCGGGTCGCCGGACCCGCCTTTGAAAGTTCCCCCGCCCCGGTCCTCTCCGAGATCTCCGGCAATCCCTAGTCCCCCGGGGTGGGCAACGGCAGCTGGGGGTCGCCCCGCCCTCTGGGCTTCTGTCCGGGCCTCTGCCGGGAGCCCTGAGTGCTCAGCGTGGCCCCTCTGCTACCGGCAGACAGAGAGTTTTGTCTGCTGCCTGGCGGAGCTCTGGCGCTTCCCCACCGGGTCGCCAGACCCACCTTTGAAAGTTCCCCCGCCCCGGTCCTCTCCGAGATCTCCGGCAATCCCTAGTCCCACGGGGCGGGCAACGGCAGCTGGGAGACCTCCGTGCCCTCCGTGTCTCTCTCTGGGACCCTCCGGGCGCCCCGAGCACCAGGCCGGGTCTCCCCGCCAATGGCGGGGAGAGACTCTCCCCGCGGGCTCAGGTGTGCAACTCCAAAGTTTCCCTCTGCGTTTAGGAGTAATTGCGGGGGGTTTAAGTAGGGTTCTGGTCACCTGTTTCCACCGTCGCTCCTCTGTTGTGTTCTCGCTCCTGCCCTAGATGTGTGTGGATCCTCTGGGGGCGTCCGTTGGAAGAAAGCCGCTTGCGGGTACTAGGCTGCCCGTCGGGGTCGGAGAGTTTTCACCTATTTCCACATCCTCCCGGAGGAAAGTCCGTCCGCCTTCCGATGTATAGTCGCGTGGGTGTCTCAGACGTCCTGGGATGCTGTCTGGATATCCTTTGTCAAGCGATAAGTGTCCAAATAATTGTAGACTCGAAGGGCGAGAGACAAAGAGGACTACTCACGGCGCCATCTTGGAATTCCTCCCCTGAAGAACTTCTTTTAAGAAATTTAAAATTAAGAAACTTTTAAAAGTCTTTCAGTGGGTGATTAAGGGATATTTCTAATCTTTAAGTATTTTTTTAATGTTTCATTTGAATTTGTTTAGACATGATTAAAAGTGTATTTGAGTATTATTAGACAAATAAAGATAAATTCCTAAGACTGAGAGATAGTTATTGCTTTGTGATTTTGTCAGATACTCAACGTTTGAATAAATAATGCTTTTGTTAAAATTCCTTGGGGCACTCATCCAGAAAATAGGGTATAAGAAAGGAATGTGTGTTTGTGTACATATGTTCTACTATCTGTTGGTCCTAAAAGTGTAAGAAGGTAAATTAGACCAGTGAAATTCATAATTGCAGTGCTTTATTTGGAAATCAATTAATACATCATTTTATAACAGCACATGTATTTGAGTAATTATGTTTTTAATCCTTAGTTTTGCTAATCAAATATAAAGTTTGCTTTCAGATTTGTTCAAATCTCTGGTTTGTTAAAATTGAATCAGATTGCTCTCAGCTCTTCTTTCCCTTGTGTGTAAGAAAGCAAAGATTTGTAATTTTGTATTTATGGACATCAACAGAAAAATCACATACCCCGCATTCTGAGACTCTGCCAGATGTAATTTACATTTGAACAAGAATTTACAAAAGAACAAGGATTAAGTTAAACAATTAGAGCAGTATGCTACAGACTATATCCTGGGAAAACTATTTGGGTCAATAGTTTTTGTTTTCAACAGACTCTTGCATTGTGAGTGCCCAGTAAATTGGTTGTAATTAATAATTGTCTTAGTGCAAGTCTTTGTTTAGGAAGAAGGGAACTAGTTAGAATAAAGTTTGTGACTGCATTTTGTAGGAACGTATCATGTTAGTTAATCAGTGAATTTTATTAATATAAAAACTTTTATAATTATTAGAATCCACTGGTAGTATATTGTCTCTCAGCTGTGTTTGGTTTTGGCTTCCTAGTTTGTCATTCTTTAGGCATAAAAACTTCAGATAGTGCGCTTTTTTTTTTAAACCTTATGTGCAGTATTATGACAATCTGTAGTGCAGGGCGTTTTAAACTGGGATCAGTGAACCCTCTGAAATTTTTAAAATAATGTTTTTATGGATGCATGTGCATTTTCCAAGGGAGTGCAAAACTCCAAGAGAGTTCATATCTTTGGTCAAAATTCCAAAGGTTTTCACAGCTCTAGAAAATTAAGAACACTCGCATCAGGTATGTTTTATGGTTGTGTTTAGGAGCATGGTTGTCTTTTCCTATCTTAACTGCCTTCCCCCCTTTCCCCTCCTTAGGAGGCCTGCACTAACAACAGAATGCATTTGGAGATCCCCTATATGGCCCAGTTCTTCAGACCGTCACAGTTGTTTATACCAAAGTGCTGAAATACTTCAGCAGCTGCTTGATTTTCTCTAATCACTCAGTAGCCAGAATTAAAATGTTGTGGGTGGCCTTAATTCATAGCTGGAAGGCCTTTGTGGTTACTATAATAAATATCAACCAGAGCCTTCCCCAAAGCCATTGGTCACATGCTTTGTCTCTCTAGTAATTAACTTATCAATGAGCTATGGTACACTCTGCTGACTTTTTCCTAAAAGATTTATACTTATGGCATACCAGGGCATGATAAATTTTTTTATGCAAAGTGCCTTTTTGACCCAGAGGAGGTGAATGTAAATTTCTAATGAGCTGTGATGTATGGTGGTAGGTGAGTGTTAGCATCTCCCTTGAGATGGCGTACACTCCCATCTCGTCTGGTCTTGTTTTTCCTTAGGTCATATTGTATATTTGGCTTGTGTATTTGCATTGAATATAATATCGTAAAGCCAGAGGCTTTTAGTAGAAAAGTATCAGAGTGTGGATTTTGCTTTCAAAGGGCTGATATTCTCTCCCACTGTTGCACAGCCTTTCTGTACTGTAAGAGATGACATGTGATCAAATATGTGTCAACTTGAGAACAAAAATATTTTCTTTTCATGTTCATGCAGCCTAAGTTGTTTTGCTTTAGAAAATCTACAATGTTGAGAGAGTCAATTGGTGTCTGTCATTGTATTTGGAAGTTGGGAGACATTTGGCTCTTTGTATTTCTTATTCCCCAAAGAAAATAATACTCTTTTTAAAGAGAAATTTGTGAATCTACAGTGTCCTCTCTCGAAGCACCTCCAACTTTGGTGCCATATGAGATCACTTCACTACTCGATAACAATTGATTTTAGTCAAGGACACTTTAATAATGAAGTCAGGCCTGCTCTGATGCTTCTGTCTGGACGTTCCAGCACCTCTTTGGTCTGAGACTAGTGGGAGGGAGCAGATAACTCAGTTATGTGATTCATTACAATCTAAAATGATTAGAATAGGATAAAGGCATAAAAAGTGTGTTCTTAGTGTCGAATGGTGTTTCCTATGCTGAGTTTTTGTCTCCTTGAAACGCAGTTTTATTTTATTATTTTTTTTGTTTTGCTGAGGAAGACTGGCCCTGAGCTAGCATTCATGCCCATCTTCCTCTACTTTATATGTGGGACGCCTGCCAAAGCATGGTTTGCCAAGCGGTGTCATGTCCGCACCTGGGATCTGAACCAGCGAATGCCGGCTGCTGAAGTGGAACATGCGAACTTAACCACTGCGCCACCGGGCCGGCCCCAGTTTTAATTTTTTTAATTTTGAAAAAACATCAAGTTGCGAGAATAACAAACTTCCACATTTTAAACTTTTGCTGCATTTGCTTTATCATCTCTGTATGAATATATATGTATATATATTTTATTTTTTTAACTGTTTGAGAGCAGGTTGCATACATCATTGCCCTATAGTTCTTAATACTTAAGGGTGTATTTTCTAAGAATATTACCAAATTTAGAAAATTTAACAAAGTTTTGAAATTTTGAAGTTAAGGAGGAACCTGAAAGCAAAGCGAAGTAGCTAGCCTTAATTATTATCAAATTTTGCTAAAATAAATTTGTTCTTTTTTAGTTGATCTCTCTAAAATAGAACTATTTAAATTTCCTTTATTTAAAAAAATTTTGAGACATTGTGTCTATAATAAAGGAGTATATCATTTATATGTTTGGTTTTAACAGTCAAGAAAAAATGTGAATACCTTATCTCAGTACCCAGTGTGTGCTTTTGAAGCCCGTTGTATGACTTTCCCAAATCCATTTCTTCCTGTTGCCGCTGAAAGGATATTACTATTCTGAATTTTGTATATTACTTTCCCTTAATTTTCTTTATAGTTTAACTAGAATTAATTTTGTGTTTCCCTGGTTTTGACCTTTTTGTAAATGGAAAGATACTCTTTGCATTTATTTTTCCCACTTTATTTGCTCAACCTTGGGGGGATAGCTTTATTGAATTATAGTTTACATATAATAAAATTCATCCATTTAAGTGTGCAGTTTGATGAGCTTTGGTAAATGTATACAGTTGTGCAACCACTTGCATAGTCACCATTGTTTTTGAGGTTTGTTCATCCATGTTGATGCATGCAGCCGTAGTTTATCCACTGTTACTGTTGTGTGGTATTCTGTTGTATGAATATACTACAGTTTATCCTTTTGTTGTTGATGGACATGTTGGTAGTTTCCAGGTTTGGGTTTTTATCAGCAATGCTGCTGTGCACGGTAGGATTGCTGGACTGTAGGATATGTGCATGTTAAACTTTAGTATATACGTGTAAATTGTTTTCCAAAGTGGCTACATTATCACCAGTAGCACATGATAATAATGCTACTTATGATAATAATACTTAGTATTATCAGACTTTAAAATGTTTTATCAATTTAGAGTTGTGAAATGCTACCTCCATTGTGGTTTTAATTTGCATTTGCTTCATAACTAATAAGATTGAACTTTACATGTATTTATTGGCTGTTAATTTGCTTTTTTTGTAAAGTGCCTGATCATTTTTTGCCCATTTTGTTCATTTTTTTTTTTTTTTACCTTTTTCTAATTGATTCTTAGGAGTTATTTACATACTGTGCATATTACTCTTTTGTCGTACGTGAATATCTCTTCCCAGCTTGTGGCTTGGCTTCTCTTTGCACTAGATTTTCATTTCTTTTGATTATCAGAAGTTCTAGTTTTGAAAACACTCAAATGTACCCTTTACCTTTATTTAAGGTTAGTGTCTTGTTTTAAAAGGTCCTTTACTACTCGGAGATCATAAAAATACTCCCCTGTGTTTTCTTCTACAAATTTTAAAGTTTTGTATTTCCCATTTAAATCCTTGAAATTTGTTTTTAAAGATATGGCATGAGGTAGGGATTCATTTTCTCTCCATATAGATAACCTGTTGCCCCAGCACTGTTCACTGAGTAGTCCAGCCTTTCCCGCCGATCTGATACTGGTTCTGTCCTGTCAGGTTTCCAGACAGCTGCGGGTCATTTTCTGAGCTCTCAGTTCTGTTTCAGTGTTCCATTTGTCTGTCCCTCAGGCACCACCTCATCCTCTGCGTTACTGATAGCTGTAGGAGCAGCTTCCCCACTTTGTTCTGCTTCAGGGGTGTCTTGATCCCTCTTAGAGATTTCTGTTAAGAAGCTATGTTATGATTGCACTGGATGTATAGCTCACTGTGGAAAGAACTGACGTCTTTATAGTACTGAATTTTCTAACCCAAGAAATGTATGTCTCTCAATTTCTTCTTTAACAATAGAAATTTTAAATTTAAAAATTCTTTGTAAGGTTCTTACACAGGTTTTGTTAGATTTGTATGTAGGTCCTTAAATTTTTTTGCTATTGTAAGTGATATCTTTAAAAAACTTTTTATTGAAGTATATAATATGGTGTGCATTTTTCTGTATGTATGAATGTACAGCTTGCTGAGTTTTCAAGCTAAACGCCAGCACCCAGCTCAAAACCCAGAACATTAGCAGTTCCCTGGAAGCCCTCCTCCTGTCCTTCCCCATCATGCCTTCCCCCAAGGGCCGCCGCCGTCCTGACTTCCAAGCCTAGGTCACTTTGGCCTCTTTTTGTACTTTATGTAAACAAATCATAGAGCATGTGTTCTTTTGTTTCTGGCTTCTTTCTCTCAGTGTTATTTTTGTGATCATCTAATTGCAGTTGTAGATTTCTCATTCTCATTGCCATGTAGTATTCAATTGTGTCAAGATACCGCAAGTGTATTATTGACAAGTGTATCAAGTTGCGTTTTGTTTTTTTGTGGTAGCTTAGAAATGCTGTTGACTTTAGTATCTGATTTTTATAGATAGTAACTTGCTAAATTCTCATTAATTCTAATATCTCTTTGCAGATTGTTTGGGTTTTCTTTGTAGTTGGTAATATTGTTTGCTAATAATAATATTCTGTTTTTGGCTTTTTTTTTTCTGGTCCCTGTATCTTTTGTTTTAGTTAAGATAAACAAGCATAAAACAGGTCAGATGCAAAAATCATGGAACATATATTTTATGAATAAGTTAGTTAGGTTTTCTTTAGATTTTGGAAGTGAAATTGAACTGAAATTTTAGTGTATTTTTTACGAGAAATAGTGGGATTCTGCTACTTTCCAGTACCCGTGTGGTTTGGACCAGGGGATGGGGGTGGGGGGGATTATGTTTGGGAGGAGTGAGACCAGGGCCAGCAGCTTCTTTGTCCTTGACCTCCAGTTCATGTGTGTGCAACTGAAGATGACGCTCTTTCGTGGGATCTCGACAAGCTGTCACAATTGGTTAATCTCTTGTTTTATCAGCGCAGCTGGATATCCAAAAGATGTAGGGAGGTGGTAATTTGTATTCTAGCGTATATGTTTTTTGTTTAATTGAATGAAAATAGAAAGGCTCAAGTAAGTTCTACTCTCCTGGGTCTGCATCTGAAGGACTCTGGGGTGTACGGATCAATTGAAACTCCTCCTAGGAAACAGGGTCAGCTTTCAAAAGAAAGTTAAAGTCACAAAAAGTCTTGCATCACAAATCGCCATGTGCTTTCTCAGAAGATGACAGTGAGAAAGGCATTAAGGCTCACCTGTGAAGTCTCAACAGGGAATTTTTATCTCTACAAGTTAAAGCCGGATCGCTCACCTTGTATAGTAATATAATTATAGGCTGAGATGCTGAATAGTGAGAAAAGTCTTTAATAAGTATGTGATGACTAGAAAAGCATATATTTCTAGTTCCTGATTCTTTTCTCCTATGTATTGAGGGTGGATGCAGGAAAGTGATAAGCATCAACTTAATGTAGTTGAAGTTTTCTTAACTGATCTCCTTTTAACCCATTCACTGCATTAACTGGTCTCCCTACCTTTCTGTAACACAAGTTGACCGATGTCCATGGTGAGTTGAATGTCCCTGGACATCCCAGTTGGATGCTCAAGCACTTCCATCCCTCCCAGTGGAGTTGTAAGCTACCAAGCATCAGTAGCATTTGTCCTTATGTTAGGAAATTTAATTAAATATTATGTTAATTGATGAAATATGAATGCAGAAAGATGCACTTTCTGTGAAAGATAGAATCAGTGAAGGTGCGTTCTCCAAGTATGGTTCCCAGATAGCAATGTCAGCTTCCTCTGGGAACTTGTTAAAAATGCAGATTCTTGGGCCCCACCACAGACCTGCTGAAGCAGACACTCTGGGCGGAAGGCCCAGAAATCTGTGTTTTACCAAACCCTTCAGGTGATTCTGAAGCATGCTAACATTTGAGAACCACTGTGCTAAAAAATAATGTGGTTGAGTTAAGTACAGGAAGGGGAGAAGATTATAAAGATATGGGACGCTTCTGCATTCAGATTGCTTTTCACAGGTCTTTTAGTTCTTGCTCCTCTTTAAAGAAACACACGGAAAATTAATACTGCATCGTAGTGTAGTTTACATAAATAAAACAACCAGAACTCCATTTAGCAGGCCATTCTCAAAGAAATGGCCTTTGCCTTGCATCTAAAGATGGTGAATGGACTTTTATATGATTTAAATTAACATGAAAATGTTAAAAAGTACAAGTATCAATTTCTCTGCTTTAATCTACTTTTTCAACTGACTGTCCATCTGCCAAAGCTAGTCCATAACCCAGGAGGGCTTTGACTGTGTTTGGTAAATCTGATAACCAGGGCTGATAAGCATCCAGTATGTGCTGGAAGAGCTGGTCAGCCAGTGTCTAGTCTGAAATACCTTATCTCATTTAATCCTTACCACAACTTTACAAGGTGGGTACTCGTTTTAGAGATGGAATGAGGCTCAAGTTTGGAGATTGTACAGGTAATTAAATGACAGCACCCATATTTAAATCTAGGTGGACTGCAGATTGTCCTGCTGGTGGCATAGTCTAAATGTCAGTGAACAGAAATATGTATATTGATGTAGAACACCTTACATCATTCAAAGAGAACAAGTAATATGGTATCTGTTGAGAGGCTTTTAATTCTCACCATGTGTTTCCCCATGCCCCAACATTGTGAATAATAATGTTCACAATGAATTTTATGTACAACTCATCTTTTTCTGAGTCATACGTATAGTGAGTTTCTGCTGTATTTCACTCTGAATTGAGAATCAAAGCAAAAAGCAAATATATTAGTTTGCTAGGGCTGCCATAATAAAGTACCATAAACTGGGGGACTTAAATAACAGAACTTTATTTTCTTACAGTCCTGGAGGCTAGAAGTCTGAAATTAAGATACTTTGGGGCCAGCCCCGTGGCTGAATGGTTAAGTTCATGTGCTCCGCTCCAGCGGCCCAGGGTTTCGCCAGTTCTGATCCTGGGCATGGACATGGCACCACTCATCAAGCCATGCTGAGGCGGCATCCCACATGCCACAACTAGAAGGACCCACAACTAAAAATATACGCAACTATGTACTGGGGGGCTTTAGGGAGAAAAAGGAAAAAATAAAATCTTTAAAAAATAAAAAAGAGATATGGATAGGGTCAGTTTCTTCTGAGGCCTCTCTCCTTGATTTGTAGATTGCTGACTTCTCCCTCGGTCATCTCTCTGTGATTCCTGTCCTAATCTCCTTTTCTTATAAGGACACCAGTCGTATTGGATTAGGGTCCGCCCTAATGACTTTATGTTAACTTAATTACCCCTTTAAAGACACTGTCTCCATATCTAGTCATATTCTGAGGTACTGGGGGTGAGGACTTCAACATATGGATTTGGGGGGAGGGGGAGGGCACAATTAAGCCCATAACAACAACTAAGATGCTTTTAGGTAATTAGAATTTCCCCAGAAGGTAAGATCTTTGATTTGAGATTTGAATGTCCTTGACTTTTCTTTCCTTAATAGAATTAGGCCAGAGTTCATGGAACTAGGCTCTTTGAAATCCAGGTGAGAGCAAACCAGCTTCTTAATGGGTTTAAGGAGAGTAATATATTGGATAGCAGAATGGATTCCATCCTTCAAAGACCAATTAAGGTTTCTTCGATGATTTAGAATCACATATGTTAATCCTAACCAATTAAAAAGTTTGTCATAAAAAACTGCTTACTACAGAATTCTTGTTATAGGGGAATAAACAACCTTGCAGGACCTGAAATACAAATAATTCTGTTTTACGTCAATTTAATTATGTAGCCGTTACTCCAAGTCCTGTCTTCAACTGTATTTTACACATGCTTCTCCTGTGAGATTAGCTCCTGAAAACCCATCAGCTATTTCTGGTAAGGGATATGGGAGTTCCTGCTTAACTCTGTTGGTGCCTCTTGAAAGAAGAGAAACAGTGATTGGAAGGGCACAGTATGCCCTGTATGTGATTCACTTTTGAAACCTAGTTGGGTTGAATCTGTAGGTTCACTAACAGTATTTTCCTCCCATCTGTAAAATCAGTTAAACCGTAATGGTTTCTCCGTAACAAATAATTTCTGTGCTCAACTCCCTCGTTACTCCGTGTGGTTTGTGGACTATCAGTGTCGGTGGACTCTGGAAGGTTGTTAGAAATGCAGAATCTCAGTCCCCAACCCAGATTTAGTCAATCAAAATCTGTATTTTAACAAGATTCCTGGGTAACCTGTGTACATATTCAAGTTTGAGAAGCACTCTTCTGGAAGGTCATAGTAGCAGGACTTTAGTTGAATTTTTTTATAAAAAAATATCCTATGATACGTTTCGTCTCTGTTTTCTGTTCCAGTGTTATATCCAGTTGGTCTGGGCAGAATACTGGAGAACTCTCTCTGACTTAGCACTTACCAACTGCATAACCTTCTCTTCCCTTCTATTTTCCCATTTATAAATGAGGATAAGACTTTAGTGTTAAAAGATTGAAGGAGTAAATTATGTGGAAGTCTTAGAACAGTGCTAGGCACAGTAAGTTCAGTCATGTTGACTTTTGTTATTATATTATCCTTCTTAATTATTACCACCACAGCTACTACTATTACCACCACTGATGCGGGCTCGGCGAGCCGAGGAATCGAAAAAAAGATTGCTTGGACTCTCAAGGTCTGGTAGTAGTGCTCCTTTATTCACAGAATAGTATGGGGACTAGACCCATGGGCAGTGAAGAGCTGCAAGCATGGGGACAGGACCCATGGGCAGTGAAGAGCTGCAATGGGTTGAGGGTAGGGCTAAATTTATAAGGCAGAGGTATGTGAGTTATTTCTTTACAAGACAGTGGAAAGATCATGTAAAAACGTTGTTAAAATGCTATCAGTGCAGTTGGAGTCTGGTTATCATGTGGTTGTATTAACTTTTGATGTGAATCAGGTCAGGACATCCTATACTTCCCAGAGGGTGGTATGGATCAGCATGGAGGCCAGAACGCCTTGGGCTTCTCTCCCTGGGGCAGCCTTGGTCCTCATCACCACTACTGCTACTACCACAGCCAAACCAAATAGCAGTCACTTAGTCTAGGAAAATGCCTACTATGGAAGGGAATAATAAATGTCGCAATTACTTTATGATGAGCAGTTTTCACCATGAATACAGATATCATGCCAACCCACCCGCTAATTCACTTTTAAACCCCTCTTTAAAACAAACACAAAACTGTAACAAAATATTTAAAAGCTTAGTGGAGGAAAAAGTGTCCATGAACCATCCGTTTTTTCCTTGCCTATCTACCACAAAGAAACTCAAGCTCCTTGTTCTAGTCAGGACTTCTTTGTTTAACAGAAATCATTGTATCCTCACCAGGAAAGCTCTGTCTGCAACAGTCATTTTTGTACGTGTGTGTGTTACAACTGGCAATCCGGAAACCTGGGCTCTGGTCCTGCCATTGACTAGCCATGCTGACCTGGGCAAATTATATATATGTGAAATGAGATTGGACTTGAGAGTTGCTAATATTCTGTGACCCTGTGAATATATGTAGCATTCCAATACAACCTCCGCGAGACTTCATTTCCATTTCAAATGCTTAGACTTTTGGACTCTAAAGAAGAGTATGTTCAGTGACAGCAAGAGAGTTGAATGATAGGCTTGAGGTAGAATGGCCTTGAGGACCTATTGTAAATAAAAACAAATCAAGTATAACTTATGTTTCTTTGTTATGTTATGATGAAGTGTATCATCACTGCTTTGCTGGAGATTGGATTTCAGATGTACTAAAACATCTGTTAGTAAGATAGGCACCAGAAGGTCTTATGTCTTCCTTGCAGGAAATGTTGTTTATAGATGTCTTCTGTTGTTTTAGTGTTGTTAATATGTAGCAGATGCATGGGAAGGGGGGCAGGGGAGAGGATGGGGGAACCTTCCTAGAGCACCTTAAGGAGTTTTTTTCAAGATTTAAATTTCTCTTTGAATTTTTATTCTATTGGAACAAATAATGGAGGTCTTAAAGAAGGAATTTGTGCCAACTTGCTTGCATAGCAGTTGCATATGTATTAGAGTTAAATGACTTGTCTTTATCTTCATGGGGTTTTTGACATGCAAGGCTATAATATTTCGTGAGATTGGTTGACTACGTTGAACTCGTTTTATAGAATGAGTAGACAAAAATTAACTGAGTACATCTCACATATAAAAACACTACCTTTTCTTTGCTGGGTAAAGATGTGGCTTCCACAGGAGTTAAGTTCTAAAGACTATCAGTTCCAAGATAATGATTCAAGGAAAACCTACATATGGCAAGAGGATAGAGGAAAGAGATTTTTTTGAAGTACCATATTGAATCCATTACAGCTCAGAAAACTGAGATACTAGTTTCTGACATTTCAGTGATGTTTAGTTGCCAAATTTCTAGAGGGAAAGGATATTTAAAAGTTAATGCTGCTTTATTCTTTGCATGAAATTTGTTTTAGAGCAAGTCATAAGCATATGTTTCAAGGCTGCCCTAATATAATAGGCTCTGTTCTTCGTTAGGTGAAAGGGTAGACTGACAAATTCCCTTGTCTCTCAGGACTAGTGTATGTATTCTGTCTTCATGAAAACCTTCATGATTTCATCTGCTAGGAGCCATGTCTCCACCCTCCAAACTCCTGGAGCACTTCATACCATTCTTATTCCACTGATCGCATTTTATGTTGTTTCACCATTTTTGTATACTTGTTTTGTTACCATTCCTTCCTTCCCCCCTTCATTCATTCAACAGGTGAGGCCTTGGTTTTTGGTAGGCACTGTACTTCCTAATTGCATTGTGATCTGTTTAAAAGCAGATGGGGGCTGGCCCCATGGCCTAGTGGTTAAGTTTGGCACACTCTGCTTCAGTGGCCTGGGTTCGTGGGTTTGGATCCTGGGCACGGAGCTACACCACTTGTCAGTCAGGCTGTGGCAGCAACCCACATATAAGATAGAGGAAGATTGGCATAGATCTTAGCTCAGGGCTAATCTTCCTCAGCAAAAAAAAAAAAAAAGAAAGAAAGAAAGAAAAAGAAGGGTAGGTTCTCGTCTCTTCTTACATTGCACAACTAATATGAATTAGTTGCACAAATGAATATCAACACTTGAGATGCCAATGTCCATCTAGAATTTTGTAATTCCACTTATCAAAAGCCTGAGTAAATCACCCCAGTTCTCCATTTAAAGGGCACTTTTGCTTCCCATAACGATATGAAGAGAACTTTTGTCATGTTTTCTACACAGCACAATTAGACATGCTGTGTCTTCAGGACTCTGGAGTAAGCTGTTGCAAGCTACACTCAGCTGTTAGGAGAAGGAACATCTATAGGGGATGAAAGACTAAAACAATTAGGGGTCACTTCCAAGGTCACGGCTGCCTGCAACTATAATCCATATTGAGAGTGTGCTTTCTCTTGGATTTAGAACCAGCCAGCAATAACAACTTTTGGAATTACCAGAAATTTCCAGTTGGTGTTCTCCAACTGTTTGGATTGTTAGTGGCCAGTCCTGAATCCATACGCCCTTTTTCTTTTTCCCTAACAAACTTTATAGTTGTCCCTACTCATTTTTCTCCTGAAGGAAAGCAAACAGATTTAAATATAACACATAAATCTGCTTCCTAGGAATCCTGTTATGCTTGTCAAAATGAATGATATGTTTTTAAAAAATAACATGTTAATATTACTCATTAATTTTACGTGTGAATACAGACAATTGAGATTGTTGCATTGCTGACTTTCACGGTCTTTGTTAACTTTGCTGAGGCTCGTCTGTGAACTCAGGTAATAGTAACCACATCACAGGATTACTGTGATTGAAGAAACTGTGTGCAAAATACTTGGCCTTAGGCTGACACATAGTACTTGCAATTCCCTCTGCTTCCTTTTTCTTCTTACGACATTGCTTGGGGCTGTGAAGCATAGAATGGTGTATATGTTTAAACTTCTCAAACGTATGAAGCCTGTGTGTGTGTGTGTATGTGCGTAAGAGAGAGAAAGAGGGAGAGAGACACACCTTACTGCATTACTGAAAGTTTAGGGCAATGTAAAATAATATGAAATATATGTGTATTGGTCTCTGCTCCCAGTTGCTGACACAGAGCTTCTAAACCCTTGTAAATAGGGGTGCTAGGAAAATCTTTTGTTCTAATATTTAGTCTTTGACCCAGTTCCTGATACAGGGCTCCCAAGACCTTGTAATTTCCTGAGAGATGGGAGTGTCTGACACAGAGCTCCTAAATCCCTTAGAATTTCTTGGGTAACAGGAACGTCTTTTGTTCTCATGAAGGGACTTTTGGTGGGCTCTTGGATGGTGGCTGGTCACCAGGAAGACCAGCCATGATTAGAAGCTTGGAACTTTCAGCCCCAACCCCCATTCTCCAGAAAGGATTAGAAATGGAGTTAATAATCAATCATGCCTATGTGGTGAAGCCTCCATCAAAAAACCCCCAAAAGTATGGGGTTCAGAGAGCTTCTGGGTTGGTGAAGAAGCACATCCATGTGCTGGGAGGGTGGCGCACCCCAACTCCACAGGGACAAAGCTCCTGCACTTGGGACCCTACTGGACCTCACCCTATGTGTGTATCTCTTCATCTGGCTGTTCATCTCTATTCTTTATCGTATCCTTTATTATATAATAAACTGGTAAATGTGAGTGAGTGTTTCCCTGAATTCTGTGAGCTGTTCTAGCAAATAATCAAACCCAAGGAGGAGATTTGGGAACCTCTGATTTGTAGCTGGTTGTTCAGAAAAACAGATGATAACCTGGACCTCCAACTGCTGTCTGAGGTGGTGGGGGGCAGTCTTATGGGACTGAGCCCTTAGTCTGTGGGGGCTGATGCTACCTCCAGGCAGTTAGTGTCAGAATTGCGTGGCGGGGAAAACCCACAGCACTGGTGTCAGATGTGTTGTGAGTGTGAGAATAAAGGAGAAACAGTGAGTTTTTTCTAGACAGGCTGTGAAGAGGTGGCTCAGCCCTCTCCCCTGACGGCTGATGAACTCTTCTTATAGTGTCAGTTTAACATTGACCTTTATGGATGTGGCATGAAGTCACCGTTAGTCGTTCATATTTGTTTGAGTTGGTTGCGTGGGGTCTTCTGTTATTCTCACTGGGGGAGATTTCTTTGTCGTCATTAAAAAACAGCCTCTCTGCAGTCAGAGCATGAGATGAAAGGAGGTGAGGTTTAAAGAGCAGGAGATGCTGTGGTTTTAAGATCTCTTTTAAGCCAAGTAAACCATCAGATTTTATCGTAAGTCAAGAATCGGGTTGGAAATGAGTAATTTATCTTTTCAAAAGCCTCATTTATACTAATCAGGGTAGCATAAATCAGCTTTTGAATTTTGAAGTCAACCAGCTTTTTGTTATGTACCTGTATGAATCTAAGAAGATAACAATTTTTGTTTAAAAGGTACAGCCTTATAAAACTGTCAAGGGTTTGTCTTCCCTCCTCCGCCCCCCCTCCCCCGCCCTCCACCATTTACAGATTTGGGGGAAAGCCCTGAATTTTGAGAGAATTTAAATTCCCTTTCTTTTGGGGGTTGGTGCTTAGAAGTTCACGGGCCTGGTAGGGTATTAATTCTCAACAAAATTACTTGGTTTGTTAAAATTACTTGGGTGCTTTTGAAAAAATGCTCTGGACGGGCTGAACCCTAGATCCATCCCTCAGTGAGGACGGAAGACGACAGATGCATTGCTTTCCTCGGGGCTGCAGTGAGGACCCAGCTGCCTGCAGGATTGTGCGCCCAGGTTTCTGTGCACCGTCCTCCCCGCAGCAGAGGTGGAGGTGAGCCAGGGTCAGTGGCACTGAATTTCCCTCACTGAGCCCCTGGAGGCTTCCTTCTGCCTTGGCCCTCAAACTGGCTATCCTTAGCAGGAATTAGCTGCCAAGGACATGAGGAGGTTAGCAGGAACCATTTTTTTTCTGAAGAGAATAAGTGTTTCTTCAGAATCTAATTGTGATCTTTATTCAGGAAAGTGACTAATTTAAAAGAAAAGGTTACTAAGGCATTAAAATGTTCATTGTAGAAAATCTGAGAACTATAGAGAAGCACAGACAAGAAGAGAAAAAATGTCTACAGTCGTACCTCCAGGAGAGAGAACCATGATTAACATTTTGACCTTTTAATGCCCCTCTGTCTCCCCCAGGTAAATGATGAAAATAACAAAAGTAGCCAAAAATAACCTTTCATTTATTGAATATTTATTTGGGCCAACAATTGAAGTTGCTGTTGCCCTTACAGTGATAAGAAGCCTGAAGTTCAAGGTGTAAAGGAACTTGCTTCAGGTGTTGCAGCTAATAAGCCAGTCCAGGGTCTACCTGATTGCAAGGTGAGGCATTCTAATCCCTGTGAGGCTGATATACGTTTGTGGATTGCTTAAAAAACAAATTGGGTTACAATCTACAGTGAACAGTGGCCATATTTATAACATGCAGTTGACACAAAAGTATTATTTTTAGATATTGTCTTTTTATTTTGACATTATTGGAAGGGGTCTGTCTATGATATTATGATATTAGAATGCTACTTGCTGGAGTATTTCATTTGACTTTTTAGCTGAGAAGCATGTAGTGCAGGGAGAGTTCAAAGTTCCTAAATTAAGAATGAGGTGGCGGCCGGCCCCGTGGCCGACTGGTTAAGTTCGCACGCTCCGCTTCGGCAGCCCAGGGTTTCGCTGGTTCGGATCCTGGGTATGGACATGGCACTGCTCATCAGGCCACACTGAGGAGCATCCCATATAGCACAACCAGAGGCACTCACAACTAGAATATATAACTATGTCCTGGGGGGCTTTGGGGAGAAGAATAAAAATAAATAAATTTAAAAAAATATTAAAAAGATTGGCAACAGTTGTTAGCTCAGGTGCCAATCAAAAAGAAAATAATAATCATTAAAAAAAAAAAGAATGAGGTGGTGTTCAGCATCTCTTGTCTCTGGTAGCTGGCTTAGGTTTCTCACATGACCCCTTGCATGTGAGTGAGTGTTGCCTGCCTGGGCCCTCTGCTCTGACTCCACCAGGGTCATTTAGGATGTGAAGAAGGCCAGTGCCCTCTGGCCATTAGGCAGTGGTGACCGAAATATGGTCTCCTTTGTAGTTACAGAGAAAATCTGCCCTGGATTTTATAAAAATATTTTTCCTCTTTTTATTCTTTTCCATTTAAATGCTTGTTTCTCTGATTCTTTAAAAAAATAAAATTGACCCTAAATGATACAATTTATGTGGAATTAAGTTATAAAAGGCAGCTCTCTTTGTTTATAAAAAAAATATAACTCTGAATCCTATGTTTCCATGGTTACACTGCATTGTAATAAGATAAAAGTCAGACTAAAGGATAGATCTGAAAGGCACTCCAGGAATTGACTGAGATAAATGTAGTTATAAAGCTGCTGTGCCAAGTTTTTAGTGAGAAGCCAGGCGGGCAGGTTGAACTAGTTGAAATTTCCCATTGGAAGAAAGGCATTTCTAATGCTTTGTGTTTAAGGTAAAAATGGATCAAGGAAATTCGCACTGTTGCTCCTGTCGGGTGTTTATATTTCATCGATACCTGGAAACATCACTTGCTGTTGTTCCCTTTGGAAATGTACACAGTATTTTTTCTCCCGTGCAGGAAATCAGTAAACTTTAAAATCTAAATTGCTGGTTTGATCATTCTGATTTCTACTTCTTTTTAGCTCTCATTCATTCCATTATTTTCCTTATTCAAAGAATACTGGAAACTTTAGACTGAGTGTGTATTTTCCTTGGTCCAAACTTTTTATTTCTTCTGCATATTTAAACTGTGTTAATTTTTTAAAAATGGATGTCAGTTATTTAATGTGCTTTTGTGATTGGATTGCTTGGTGAGACTGGAGAGGGCGAGGAGTGAGGAAATGGTATGTGGTCAAAAGATCCAGCAGTAATGTTTTCTGTTTGAAGAGTTTATTGTTTTTCACTGTCAAAGCAGTGTGAATCCATCCAAATTGTTTGATTTTTGGTTTTTTTCTCAATTTAATATGAACTGGAAAAGG
Organism: Equus przewalskii; assembly: GCF_037783145.1. Lineage (NCBI taxonomy): Eukaryota > Metazoa > Chordata > Mammalia > Perissodactyla > Equidae > Equus > Equus przewalskii. Next base: position 17,088,686 of record NC_091849.1, on the reverse strand, counting down.
GTAGAATTGAGATTTGGTGTAAAAATTTCAAAGAATGATTAATAGTCTCCATTGTAGAGTTGATTCAGGTAGGACATCAACCCTGTGTGTATTACCCTTAACTCCTTCCTCATTGGATCCGTGTAAATATACCACTCTTAGAGGTGGTGATTGATACTTGTTTGCATGGCTCTCAGTAAGGTTTATAGATTAGCTTATGTTGTCCACTGGAGACAGACCTAAAGTTTCATAGAATCTCTGTTTGGCTGTATTACAGTTCAGCCTGCTGTGTTCAATATATGAGAACAGACGGCACTGAAGATGTTCCTGGAACTGGAAGCAGAACTTTAGGCAGGCCATTAGTGAGGTTTTACCATTCATGAAGTAATGGATCTCATTGATTGTCATTTCCTTAAAAAAATCTGCTTTGTAGGAGAATAATTACCCTAATCCACAAGAAAACTGAAAGTATTTTTTGCTTTTTTTTTTTTAAACACTCACTCCCCCGCAGCCAGGGGAAGGATACCATTTATTATCTGTGTCACCAAGTTAAAAGGGCATATTAATAAAATAAAACGTCTAAGGGTAAAAAATGAGGGTGGAAAACCTGATTGAATTATCCCCTTAAGAAGAGTATACAATTTCTTCTATTCCTTTTTTTCTGTGATTAATTCCAGGAAGTGTCTGCTCTGAGTCACAACCAGAACTCATCTTTTTCACATAAAGTATATGATAAACATGGTTTTATTTCCAGAGCAAGGGCCTGATTATTATAGTTCAATTCCTCCTTTCAACTTTCTGTCTCCCTGTGGCCAGTCCTTGTTGGTTTTCCACCCTCATATTGTGCTGGTGTTACCAGGGATTGCTACTAAAGATTGTTGTCAGGACCCTCCTCACTTGACTAGTGTGTGACTTAGTCCACTGCAGGAAAAACAGCCATAAAAAAATAAGATTTTGTTGTACAATCAAATAAAATGGCTTTCCATGAATGAAACTCTTAGTTATGTCACATTACCTCTTGGTAAGAGGAGCAACCAAATTATGGATGGGAAAAACTTTCATGAGAAAGGTATATTCTGTACTACATTTCCTAGTTACTTGTTATGGGAAGTGATGGCTTCATTAATTTTGGTCCCAGCATATTGATTCTGATATTATTAAATTGCTATTATTAATACAGGTGAAATGTTAATTTCTAAAGAAACAAAATGTGAAATTAAGGAAAACGGAAAAAAAAACACTTTAAGAAAGAAGAAACAAAACTATTTTTGTAACCCAAAGACAAAAAAATATTTCAGGGCACAGTTTTTGTTTTCAAGGAGGGTAGCCTCTGAGCAAAGCTGTGAGTTCTGTGGTTTGGCCAGGGTTCTGTCAGTCTCTCTATCCTTGGAATCATCTTTCCCTAACACAGGCTGCTTTCTCCCTTCTGATGGCTACTGATCTGTACATACTCTCACCTTCCTGCATCAAAATAGAAAAAGGTTCAATGATTGACTGTTTTTGACTGTCTTCCTTCAGCAGTCATTGCACTTCAACTGGAGCCTTTATTTGAGGTGTTACCTCACTTTTAAGACTGAACTATTATAAGTGGCCGTTCTTGATCACTTGTTATGTGGCTGTTCCTGTGCTAGGTTGTAGGGTAGATGAAATTATATTGTTTTATGAGATGAGGGCCGTACATCTCTGAGAGTTTAAGGAAATTGTTGGAAGCCACATAGCTCATAAATGGAGATGCTGGGATTTGAATCCAGATCCTGTTCTGACCCATAGCCTTCAGTCTTTCGTCTGAGCTGCTTTGCCTTTGCTCTCTAGTTGTGGGTTGAAACGTTGCCCCTTGAAAGATACTGCTGTAATAAGCAGTGTGATAGGTAGTCTCTGCTAGGATTTAGGACTTTGATGCTCACTTATTGGACTCGATCCATTGTCTGCCTTTTTGGTGGCCCCAGGTCATCGAGATACACATTTTATGTTTTCTGACACATATGTTATATTTCAGTGATCTTTCCAGACCATAACCGCCTCTTATCCTCTACCTCTTGAGTAGGACATCCAGTATCATTCATAATATTATTGATAGTAATAATAGCTAACACACGGAGATGAGAAGTTGTTCTATGTGCTTTACATAGTTATTTAACCCTCACAAAACCCTGTTAGTCCTATTTTCTAAATGAGGAAATTGAGGCTCAGTAGGTTTAAGTGATTTCCCCAAGTCACCCACCTGGTGAGTGGTGAAACCAGCATTCAGGCTGGGCATTCCAGCTCTAGTCTGCGTGTTAACCGTTTCTCCACGGTGCCTTTCATCCCATGCCTGCTATACCATGTCTAGTTCTACTTGTGAAGTTTCTAACAAAGAAGAGTACTGTTGGAATGTACTCTTTGTTGTCGAGAGAAGAGATTTCTATCCAGTAAATCTTTTACAGATGCTGTAGAATCTTCTTATACTTGCACTTTCTTGGGTTTCCTTTGTTGCCATCACTTGACAGCTTATAAGTTCACCTTCTCTAATCATGTCACTCTCATAGAGGAGGAAACTGAGGCCCAGAGAAGTTCAGTGTGCCCAAGGTGACAAAGCCTATCTGTTTTATAAAGTAACAATGATATATTTGAGGTATTCTTTATCTTTCTGTGAGTTGATTTTTTTTTCCCCCCGTTAAGCTTTTTGGATAACCTTGAGCAAATAAAAAGCTTGACTTTTCCCTCCACTTTTCTCTGTTGTGGTTTCCCTGGGACTGGCAAAGATTTTCAAAAGATATATATTTCAGAACTCAAGAAATAATTTGGCAAAATTAACCAAAATCTCTATGGGATATTGATGCTTCTTACTCCAGTTTTTTTCTCTTTCCATTCTCACAGACTTCCTCCTTGCTTAGACCCTCACTCCAGTATCTGACTCAAGGCCCCTGGCCTGTATACAAGCTTCTAGAGCTTGCATAGATTTTCTGGAATTTGTGCATTAGTGGTCTGCTGTGGTGGGATGGAGGTGACACAGGCAAGAGGGTGGGTGACCATTCCAGTGTGTGCTGATTGGTGGGTCAAGGAACTGTTTGCTGGTGCCGGAATGCAAAAGCAAGTTTCTAAGTAACCCCAAAATAGATTCATGGACAGGATAGAGAAGCTGATGCAGATGTTCCTTATTTTTTTAAAATGGATTTCGTTAGGTCCCCACATTGCTGGATGACTTGTTTACTCAGCCATCAATGTTTTTAGTCTGGCTGACTCTGGTGTCTAATTGCATTTTGTGATATTCTTCACCCATGCAGAAGGCATTCAGCATACAATAGAAGATTTATACAATGCTTAGGTAATTTTCAAAATATAAGCTTAGTGCCAAATGTGGATTTAAAATTTTAAACAATATGTGTACTATGACCTCATTTTTTGAGGGAGAAAGGTGTATGTGTGTGTGTGTGTGTGTGTGTGTATAGCATATGTCAGTGATTCTCAAACTTTGGCACACATCAGAATCATCTGGAAGGCTTGTTAAGATACAGATGGCTAGGTCCCACCCATAGAGATTCTTGCTCAGTAGGTCTGGATTGGGGCCGGAGAAGTTGCTTTTTAACAAGTTTCTAGATACTGATCCTTTTAGTTTGGGGACCGTATTTTGAGAAACTTTGTGGGAAAGAGAAGCATAGAAAAAAGTCTACACAGATAATTTACCATAATATTCACAATAGTTATCTCATTTCTGGGTAATGGGATTACAGGGACTCATTTTTTTTTTTTATACTTTTCTGTATTTTATTTTTTTCCCAGTGACTAAGTAATGCTGTTATCATCAGAAGAAACAGCATTTAAAATTTTTTTTGAGGTTCTAGTAGTTCAGTTCTCAGGAGCACCTATAGTTTCTGTTGTCTAGTCTTATACTATTACCTGTAAAAACAAAGCTTCAAGAATTCGGTGTTTTGTGTCCCTTGGTTCTATTTTGTCTTCCCAAGATGTGAGCTGTGAGAAGGGTCTGTTTGTCTCCTGGAGTTCTTATTTCACTTGTGCTAAACACGTGGTAAGTGGTCAGTAGGTTCTCAGTAGCTCAGTTAGTTAGAACATCAGATTCTTTTTTATGCCACAACACTTCTCTTAAGACCCCAAGGGATTGTGCTTCATGAACACAAATTGTGTTTGATATCCCTTTGGAAGAGGAAGGTCTCCTTAGACTCTGAAAGAAGAGTAAAGATTTGTCTAAGGCAACAAAATAGGTCAAGACCAAAATGATAATCCAACTCTCTTGACCTCAGAAGAAGCCAATCAACCAACCACCAACCAAAAACACCTTGGCACCGAGCTGTCACTTTATCATGTAAAAGGCTCATAGTTTGGCCCTTAGAGGTGTAGGAATAATATGTGTGGAACACCAAACAGGAAACACAAAGCCTCAGGGGTGCAGTGTTTTCCCATGAAATAGCAAGGATATTATGCATATATGAGTTTCATTGATATTTTGGGAAGGCCCTCTCTTAATTGAGAGTAAATTTAAATGTTGGCTAGTTGAGAAAACACAGGACTTAACTGGTTTCTGGGTCTGATTCTGTCAAATTTTAGGCAAGTTACTTAGCCCCTTGGATTAAGCCCTAGTGGGTAAATGGGAATTTTGGCCCTGTGAACACCTTGGATTGTTACAGTGATCAAGGGAGCCACCTCTTGAGAAAGCCGGTCAGAAACGTATTAAAACCCTCAGGCAGTGATGTGATCTGAACAGGAGATCACCACGGCCCCTTTCCTTTTCCCGGCCCTGTGGTCTGTTGTGGAAACTTACATAACTTCCATTCCTTCTGCTTTAGAGAAGGCTATGGCAAAGTTTGGCAGATCCAGGTTCTTCTTGTCTACCTTCCATCCCTGCCTGTTTGGCCGTTAACGCTTAGCCTTTGTATGAACTCTGAAGTCAGACAACTTTAGGAAAGGCAAGATAGTTTCTGAACAGTGTTTTTCCTGATAATACCATAAGTTCCTTTCCAATTACAGTGTCTCCAGGAAGTTAAAGTAGTTACTGTCTCTATGGAAGTTTGTGAATCTATTATAGTAAAAAATGATCTCCCACCTGAGGAATTTATTTGTCACTTTATTGTTCACGGTCTCTGTTAGGAAGCTTAGGAATTAGGCCTTTGTGAGCTCTCTCTTATAAGTTCTTGTGGTACTTCACCGTTCCCCCTTAGCTGGCACTTGATTTATCTACTTCCTAATAAGTAAATCCTCCATAATGGTTTGATGTATACTGATGAAAGTTTTAAAATAAATTGTGACTTCTTCCAGGAAAGGGGAAATTTTGCTCTGCTTTCTAGTTCCCCTAGCACCTTCCAACATTTGGGACACCTCTTAATTTTATCCTTCAAAGAGCAAAAGGGTAATACACTTCACAAATGGTGGCATCTTTTTAAGCATTACAGGCGGACTGTAACCCCGTTTTTAGTTCCTTTTCTTTGACTTAAGGTTTAGTGAGTCTCATGTCACAGGCTCCCTGCCCCTCAGCTGTCCTTCACCTGTGGGTGTTGACTGTGGTTGTGGGATTAGTGCTGTCGTGAAGGTTGGCTAAGGCACGTGCATGTAGTGCTTCATTCCTGCTAGAGAAGGAGGTCAAAAAGGTAAAACTAGGTGACTAGAATACGGTTTTTAGCCTAAAATGTACTTCATTCTGATCTTTACAAAGCAGTTAATGATCTAAAATTATGAGAGTCTTGTACCTTTTTCTTAAAGAGCTGCTTTGTTTGTTGGAGAAATTCTTTTCTTTTAAGATATTGCTTCTGACATGAGCTTGTTCTGGAATGCTCACACAATTGAATTATTTGTAATCTGGTGTTTAGCTTTTATGTCGTTTATAGTGTCTGTGATCTCACATTAAGTTCTTCCTCAACATTTCCATTGTATTCCGTGTCTGTAAGTTCACCTTTAAAATAATGGTGTGACCTAAATCATTCTGAAGTTGAAGTTTAGGGCTTGATGTGACATCTATTTGGTGTTTCGCTAACATCTTTTTGAACATTATGACTTTTTGGATGGTTATCCTATGAGGACATTTAACACTGTAGGGAGGAAAAATAATCTTCCCTCTATCCTTCTGAGTTCTTGGCTCAGACCCCTGTAATAAAAGACAAGAGGAAAACCAACAAGTTTATTAACGTGTATACCTCATGTATACACAGAAATACCCAGGGAAAATGAGTAACTCCCCGAGGTGGCCTAAGTCACCATCTTAATGACATCTTCAGCTAAAGACAAAAGAAAGGGTGTGTGTGTGTGTGTGTGAGAGAGAGAGAGAGAGAGAGAGAGAGAGAGAGAGTGGGGTTGGGCAGTTATGGGAGGTTACTAGGAAAAGCTCGTTATAAGCAAGGTTAAGGTTTGTTATGCAGATTTAAGTCCCTAACGTCTCCTTTAAGGGTTTCTTGGGATTTAGAGTCACCCTTCCCTTCCTGGTACAGTGAAGGGGATACTCTTACAAGTGGATAGTATTTCCTTTATAAATGTACATGTCCCTTATAAAAGGCTAACTCTCTGTTTTCCAAGCTTCTCCTGCATCTGTTGTCTCTCAAAATAATCCTTATGCCAAGGAGACCTATTTTGGGTAGCAGAATCTTCTAACACACGTGACCTTACCCGGGCAGGGAAATACAGTTTCTTACTTTGTTCTGTTCTCGTGTTAAGATGTCTTGGACAGCATGATACAGAGCAGCAAAGAGAGGGTGTTTATAGTCCAGCTTTTTACTGCTTTGTAGTCTACTTGTATCATAACATATACAACAGAATAAATTGAACTGAATTTTCTTTTCTTTTGCTCCCTCAGTACCACTTTGGTCAGTGACGTAGAATTGCGGCTTCTGTCTCCCAAGGTGCCTTTTGGTGGTAGCTTCTGATGTAGCATGCAAACTCGTATTGCCAAGGTTCTTGTTGATTGGTTTCACTGAATCCCCAGATTTTTAGCTGCCTGGATCTACTGTTACCACCAGCCCAGACCTCCTATGAGTGTCCTGATTCTCTCCTGTTATCTATTCTGACTACTGTAAAACATTTCTTTGAACTTCATCTGAGACTGGTTTGGAGTATCTCAAACATTTTGGAGAATAAGAAACTCCAAGAATATGTTCACACAAAATACCCAAGCTATGGAGAAACATATACACACATGAGTGTTCATTTTGGTTCATCTAGTCTGATGAAGATGAGATGAGCTGGCCCAGTTTATTATCTTCACTGACCTTGGTTTGTTTTCCTTTGCTTATACGGGCGTGGGAACTAGAAACCTGGACTTCTACGGGAGATCTGCAGCTTTCGTATATAGCAGTTTCTCGCAGCCTTCACTTTTGCACGTTACACCTGATAGGATGATTCTAAACTGCCTTTCTCTTGAAAGTCTGTCTTTCACATATCCTCTGGCTGATGGTTATGAGCAGTCACAATGTCGCTGCCTGCCAGCATCTGCCTGTGGGGTGTGTTCAGGGGTTGGGGCTTTGGTGTTGCAGAGGCTCCCACTGCTTGTTATACTGTCAAAATCGACTGTAGTGGAGCCATTTTAAATTGGAGTCAGAGCTGCCTTTCTAGAGAAACTGCCTTGCTGTCTTGAACCTTGGACTGGCCCAAACCTTTGGCCTGGGCCGAAACAGCAATTGTTTGATAAGCAATTGTCTGAGAAGTCAGCAGAAGAACGGACATCCTGGTCACAAAGACTGAGGATTGTGGACTTTCTGAAGACAGAATCAATAGTCAGTCAACCTCTAACTCAAATTAAAATTCTTTGTAATGCAGCCTCCCTTCTTTGCCTTCAAAAGTCCATGACTTTTACTCCCTAGTGGGACACTATTTGGGTTTCTACCTGAATCTGTGCTCCCTGAGTTGCATTTCTTTGATCTTGAAATAAATGCCTCTCTGCCCCTCATTTTGGCTATTTTTAGGTTAATGATACCAAGAGTGTTCTTGTGTGGGCCAGCCTGTCTCATGTCCTCACCATCCTGTTCTCTCTGCGAGAAATCTTGCTCCCTTACTGTGTCTCAGTATACAGCGATTATGGAAGTAGGGAATTATCTGTATTCTGATGAGATTGTATGTTATGTATATTTTACTACAATAAACAATTTACTATTGTAATTATTTTTAAGTGTACAATTCAGTGGTGTTAAATACGTTCACAGTGTTGTGCAGCCATCACCATTTTCAATTTTCAGAACTTTTTCATCATCCCAAACAGAAGCCCTGTACCCAGTAAACAATAACTCCTCGTTACTGCATGTCCTAGGCCCCGCTACCCTCTATTCTACTTTCTGTCTGTATAAATTTGCGTCTTAGAAGTACCTCATATAAGTGGAATCATACAATATTTGTCCTTTTGTGTCTGGTTTATGTCACTTAGCACAATGTCTTCAAGATTCTTCCATGTCCTGGCATGTATCAGAATTTCCTCTTCAAGGCTGAATAATACTCCATTGTGTGTATATATCCCATTTTGTTTATCCATTCATCTGTCTATGGGCACTTGGCTTCCTTCCACGTTTTGGCTGTTGTCAGTAATGCTGCTATGCACACAGATATACAAACATCTGTTTGAATCCCTGCTTTCAGTTCTTTTGAGTATGTACCCAGAAGTGGAATTGCTGGAGTCTGAGTACGTTTTAAGCCACCACTTTCAGATCTGACTATAAGGTGTTCTTTATTTTAATAAATCCTAGTTTACTTAAGCATCCTCCAATTGTTACACACTTAAATTATAAGTAGTTTGTACATCAAAGGCTGTTTCAGTCTCTTTCTTATTAGTCCTCTGCTTTCCCAGTGAATGTGTAGTTGGGGGGATACCTTCTAGCCAAGAAGCAGCTGGTAAAACTTTGTTTCAAATACCAGGAAAACCGTCTAAATATGTTAGAAGAAATACGCCAGGAGATAGGTAAATTTAGGAACTTGTGGAATTTTATAAGAACTGAATTTTTTGGCAGCCTTATATTTTAACAAAAGATGAACAATGTATTTCTTTTCAGAATTAGTAGGAACTTGGACATAATGACTACTTCAATTACACATTTGATTCTGACATCTTTATTATAAGATGAGCAGTTTACACAAGGACATCATAAATGCGGCTGCTGCTTCTGGTGCTATGGGCACAGCAGATTCTCTTAAGAGTTGGCTTAGGAGCCGGGTAGAAATAACTGGCATCTTTAGTAAATGTCACTATTTGTACTACTAAATAGATTTTCCTTCTGATTTACCTCTATCCTAGCCAAGTATCCTCTTCATTAGTAAGTAATTTCCAAAGCCTACTGACATCTAAGTGTCTTTTACTCGTGTATAAACCCTTCAAAGAGATAAAATAGCACTGTTTGCTTTTGTCATTATTCTGGTGACTGCCCTATTCTCAGTGAATGACTGCAGTTAATCAAACGTATTCCTTAATTAGGCATTGAGGTGATGAACTTTGTTTAAATGGAGTGTATACACATATGCATACTATCAATTATCTGCCCCTGCCCACAGGGACGTGTTGTTTATATTGTCTCCTAAGTTAAGTGCACAGAAAATCTTTTGCTTTCTTTTGTGAAACTCCCACTAGCCTGTCTTTTCAAAAGTGATGGAGAGGGCCGACCCGCTGGTACAGCGGTTAAGTTCGCACATTCTGCTTCAGGGACCCAGGGTTCACCGGTTTAGATCCCTGGTGCGGACATGGCACCGCTTGTCAAGCCATGCTGTGGCAGGCGTCCCACATATAAAGTGGAGGAAGATGGGGCACGGATGTTAGCTCAGGGCCAGTCTCCTTCAGCAAAAAGAGGAGGATTGGCAGCAGATGTTAGCCCAGCGTTAATCTTCCTCAAAAAAAAAAAAAGTGATGGAGAAACCGTGCATACTTGCTTCATGCTCTCTAGTAGATGAGTGTGCTCTACATGAGACAGAATATACTCTCATCCAGGTACATAGCTTTGAACATCATCTTTCCTCTTCCCTCTGATGTATCTAGACCACCTGCTTTGCTTTCTCCACTTAAGTGTCTAATTGGCATCTCAAAGTTAGTGTGTTTAACACCAAACTCCTGATTTCCCCCACTGAACTAGCTCTTCCCATTTTAGGAAGAGGCAGCCCCGTTCTTCCTTTTGCTCAGGTGTAGAACATTGGTTTTCTCATTGATGCCTCTCTTACCAGCATACCTCACATCAATTCATCAGCAAATCCCAGGGGCTCTGACTTCAAACTATGTCCTGAATAAGACACCTTCTTAACATCTCCATCCCCAGGCATGCGTTTGCCTTGGCGGTTTTGCTCTTGTCAGTCCCTCCAATTTGAATATACTTCTCACAGATATCTGATGGGTGGATTTGAAGCATTTGTTGATTTTTTTTTTCTTTTGGAAAGCATGTTTGGAGGGAGAGGTGAATTTAATTTAATTCTAATATGGAGTTCATGCTAAAAGATAGTAAATTTTGTTAGAGTATATCCATCTATCTCCTATTATTTTAGATATTGTACATCATAAGGTGTAGGAAGTTGTTGCTGTCACTTCCGAACCAGCTTAAGATTCATTTCATGACCACCTCCAACCAGCAGTAAGAATATAATAATAATTAGGCCAGGTGTGCTTCCATCTACATATAGGAGACTTTGCTTCTTAGCAGCCTTCTTTTTTCTCTGTTTTGCCCTTTCTGATCCACTTTTCTCAGATCATAGTGCTTTTCCTCCTGTAACTCTTTGCCCTTGTTCTCCTGTGTTTGTAAAACGGAGTTGGGCAAAGAGAGAATATTCAGTCCAACATAAATGCAAGCTTCATTTAAGAGGGGCTGCCTTTGGTAGAAATTTTGTTTATTGCTTATAGACTTTTCATTTTACCCGCCAAGTGCTATTACTTGAGTGACTGAAAAATCTGCAGAGTTTATTTATAGAAGTACTTTTATTGATTAATCCAAGGAGAAGCTTAAACTTTTAAATCAGACAGAGGGAGAAAGAAGCACATTAACACATTGAACTTTAACAGCATGGAGAGCATCCTATGGGCCCATAGCATAACTTATTTCAAGTCCAAGGCTAGAAGTTGTGCGGAAAATCCCAAAATGTCTGCTGTAAGCAGCTCTAACAAGTATTGTAATTAGTGGCAGGAAAACATTCCAAATCAAGTAGGGGTCCTGCTGGAACCAGTGTGTGTGACTTTTCTAAGCATGTTAATAAATAGTTTCTCAAATATTATATTATTAGAAATATAATCTCTGCTCAGAGTGGTATCTTTTAGTTTTAGCAAACATTTATTCAAAGATTCTGAGGGGTTTTTTCAAAAGTTAAAAAAATTATTTTAAAATTCTAGAATCATATTTTAAAGGAAAAGATTTTTGAGCACCTCCATGTGTTAGATATTGGGGTAGGTGCAGAGGATGCTACAGGACTGACCTTAAAGAGCTTCCTGTGGAAAGACTGGTTGTTGTCTACCCAGGGCTCCTAAGCTTGGTGAGTCTTAGGGGAAGCTTTTTGAGAGTTGTGCCCTCACTGATTTCTGAGATCAGAAATGAAGACTGCTGGTGTATTCCCAGCTGGGACATTGGCAGAAGGTGACTGGAGAATTGGAGGAAGTTGGGAAAGAGTTGAAGGGCTTTTATATGAATCTTCAAGTGTAACTTGTGGAGGACTTTGGTCTGCTGTCTTTCTGTTGTTCCTTGTCATTTGTCTAAGTAGTTCGTTTGAAAATTTGTGTTCCTTAATTCAGTAATTCTGAGGAGGGTCACCCTTAAGCACGATGTATTGTCTTTCCACAAACATGAAAAAATCTAGACTACCAACCACCAAAAAAACTGGGGCCTCATGTCTGGCAGCCTCTAGGTCTCTGGGACAGGGAAGATATACTGGAATTTCCCATTTTCATTGCTCAAGCTCATTGAATTCTGGGACCATTCTTGACCATACTGTGGTTGATGAGTCTCTTCTAATTGGAGTTTCCTGACTCATCCACTCTTATTTTTTAAATTTGTTTTATTAAAGACTTGAGAATCCCTGGCAGTTTTTTAAATTTGTAAAATATATCATATATACGAAAATGTATAAAACATGTATGTGCAATTAAAGACTAATAATAAAAATGAATACCCACATACCGTCTATCCAGCTGAGGAAACAGATACCTGTACTTTAGAAAAGAGGAGTGGGCTGGAAGGAGTATTGCCCTTGTAATAACCTCACTTTTCTGATTTTTGTTTTTATTATTCCTTAGCTTTTTTTAAAAATAGTTTTATATTTAGCTATATCCCCAAACAACATATTGTTTAGTTTCAGCCTTGTTGGGGAACTTCACGTAAATGGAATCACATGAATATATTATTCGGGGACTTGCTTCTTTCTTTCAACATTATGTTTTTGAGATTCATCCGCTTTGATGTATGTAACTGTGGTTCATGTTCTCGCACTGGTGTAAAGTATTGCGTTGTATGGATTGCCACAGTTTATTTTTCCATTCTCCATATTTGTTTCTTCATTGGCATTTGGAAAACAATATGGACTCCAAATTCAGCAAGTCAGCTTGCCATTTAAAGCTTCAAGGGTTGACCGCTTTGTGGCCACATCCCTTGGGTCAGGGTTGGGGATTTCCAACTGGTTTGCTTCATTAGTGGGATTACTGGATGTCCTCATTTCTGGAGACCTTCTAGAGAATGGATGTGTTTTGACTTCTCCAGGGGTTGTTAACTCTTGACCTGATTCTCCCGGGCCTGGAATCAGAGCCCTGTTTCTGCAGGACCTTGTGGATGAGCTCTTTTCTGTGATCACCACACTCCTTTTAGAGCTAATCTTTTTTTTTTTCTGTTTGAGCTATGGGTAGATTGGGGTCAGCTAGAAACCAAAGTGCTTTAACTAGAACCAGGTTGGTCTTTAGAGCACAGGAAGACACTAAGAGTTTTTCTTCTTCCTGCCCTTGGCTTTCCAAGGGCATTCTCCTCCCTTCCTCTACCCTCCCACCTTGTTTCTCATCAGTTGTTGGCAGATATTCTGTTCCTTTGTTCCGCCTACTGAGGGAGTCAGTTAAGGGGCACTCCCATTGTTTAGTTTTAAAACACCCCTGTGGAAATGACCAAAGCTCTAATAAAAAACTCAGCTGGTTGCATTTATTTTCAAATTTAGAAAGATTTTCTGGAAAGATTGCATGAAGCAGTTACTGGTATCATTGCTATGGTCCTGTGACACTTTTGAAACTAGGTATCTGAGTATGTTTTTCCTCCTTCATAAAGTGGAGAATGTGAGTGTGTTTTTCTATATTAGCTGATTATTGTTACTTGAGATTTGTTCAGCTTTCCTTAAAGCGTGTTCCCTTGAACTGTTGGTTGCCACATGGGGAAAAATGATTCTTCAGGAAAGTAGTTAAATCAATTTCTTTGCTGTAGGACTTCTCAGAGCATTTGATACACCATTGTGCTTTGTGAATATTTAAATAGGGTGCTAGTAGAGGCAGGAGTTCAAAAACATATTTGGGGCTGGCCTGATGGCATAGTGGTTAAGTTTGCGTGCTCTGTTTCAGCACCCGGCCCAGGGTTTGTGGCTTTGGATCCTGGCTGTGGACCTACACACCACTCATCAAGCCACGCTGTGGTGGCATCCCACATACAAAATAGAGGAAGCTTGGCACAGATGTTAGCTCAGGGACAGTCTTCCTCTCTCACACACACACACACACACACACACACACACACAAACATATTTGATTGTAGAATCCCTTTGCTCCATTTAGTATATCTAGCAGTAATAATCCCCCTCTGAATACTTTTTGGGAAAGGCGTCATTCATATATTTTCCATTGTTTACATTGGTTCCATCCACCTAGATCTCAGGATTGCAGTGGAATTTTCTAGTACCTTAAGATATGTCCATTTATCCTGAGGGAGGGTGTGAACCTTTTAGGGGCAAACTTATTTTCAGTTCACTTTCAATTTAGAATATATAGGCCAAACAGTTGTGTGTGTGTATGTGCGTGTGTTAATGAAAATAGGGTAAAGAAGTATTTTTGTAAATTGATGAGAAGAATAATGTCTCAGCTTTTAAAGGATATTCATTGCCCTTGGAATTATATTCTACAAAAGTAGGAAAGTAACAAAAAAGACTCAGACCAAAATTATCTTTCTGTGAATGTCTTCAGGCAGAGAAATGTTTTGTGCATAAGAACGCTAATGGAAATGATCATTCTTCCCCATGACTGTAGAACAAAAAGTCTTCCTCCTTCCTTCTTCTATTCCCTCCCTCTCTTCTTCCCCTCCCTCCCGCCCTCTTTTTTGGTAAGTGGGGAGAACTGAAGATGAATATGTCAAGGACACTGACTTATCTTTTTCTTCTTTTAAAGACACATTTTATGACAGGTACACGGCATGCTGATTTCGGCGTATTAGATTTCATTTTGTGCCTTTTGGGGAGTATGTTTTCTACTGCTGGTTATTGTTCTATGTTCTCTTGGTCTTGAACATGTAATAGAGACTGAGATGAAGTGAAAACTACATGTAATTACACCTTTTCAACCAAAATACCAAATTGAAAATCAGAGAAGCTCAATTCTGAACAAGTGAAAATTGGCTAGAATCTTCATCTAAAATAATTACTCTTCCAACAAAAATTTTTTTTACCTCTACCTGCTGCTCACGTTTTCCCACCCATAAGTATTTAATATAAGTTAATTTTCCAGATAAGTGGAACTTATTCCTCCAAACACTAGACCTTAACCACTTGGCCCTATTTTCTGTCTTAAGCAGAGGCCAGATACTGCTAGATGTGATCATGAGCATCCATTATTTTCCATGAAGTGAAAGGAACTTGGGTTGCTGTCAGCTTCCCGTCTCTTGTCACAGTGTTGGGCTGTCAGGAGACACCGTCCTTCTGTCACCTCCCTTCACAGCCTTGCATGTTGGCTGTCCTGTCTGCTGTGTGCTGGAAAATTAGATAACGGGGCAGGTCAAGTCAGACTGAGTGAAGCAGCCAGAGAATGAACGCATTAGGAGTGGAGACATGGCTGGCCTCTTGGGGCTGGTGAGCATCTATTTCTGGTGCTCTCAGGCTTTCTTCTGAATATAGGAGAGTCAAGAGCCCTGGGAAAAGGAGTACTTATTGTTCTCACTACCATGTAAAACTTAGATGAGCCCTTTGGAAATTTAGAATCTATTCATTTCCCAAAACTAAATATGAATCCACCTTGGCTCGGACATTAATGTCAACTTTTGAAATTCTCTAATAGCTTACCTCAGAAGCATTAAGTATACTTTACCTGCACAAGACTGGCCATGTATTGATAATTGTTGAAGATCAGTTTGTTGTATTATGTTGTTATGTGATGTGACATGGTGTGGCATTATGTGATGTTGTATTATGCTATTCCCTCTCCATTTGTGTGCGTTTGAAATTTTCCCTGATAAAGCATTTGTTAAAACACAACACTGCATGTATATTTGCTTGGTCTTCGGACAAACCACAAAGAGTGGAGCTGTTCAGAGAAACATCACTGTTGTCTCAGATGTTACTAGTAACCCAGTGACGTGAGCCAAGGACCCCATATATTTGTTAATTCATTTAACAGATATTTATTACTTTGTTTTGTGCCTGACAGTGTTCTGCGCACTGGGAACATAACAGGGAACAAGACAGACAGAGCCCCGCTTTCCATGGATCTTATAACTGTTAGATCCAGGGGAGAAGATCTGTAGATCAGTAAGCAAATAAATCAATGAGATGGTTTAAAATGGTGAATGGTACTGTGAAGAAAATAGAGCAAGTAATATGAGACAGTGACACCGCAGGTGGAGGTAGTGCCGGCAGCAGCAACACCAATGTGGAGAGTTGAGGAAGGCTCTCCCAAGGGGAGCAAGCCCTGGGAGGGCATTCCAGGCAGGAGCTTCTTGTGCAGATGCCCTGGGATGCGAATGCTTCTGAGAGATGCCTCTCACCTTTAGGAAGGCAGCCCAGAGAACATGCCATCCAGCTGGTTCATCTGACACATGTGCCCACTGAGGCCCAGAATTGGGAATTAGCTTCCCTACTCAATACCTGCTATTTTAAGAGCTAGTGAGCAATCCAATAAACAAGGCAGTAAACACATCTTTATTAAGAGGGCTTTCAAATTAGTGGTTAACCAAAATAAAACAATCACTTTTCTGCAGTAGTAAAATGAATGTACCCAGTTATTTATATAAAAATAGGCTACCCTTCAAGTATGACTGTCATAAAAGGCCCTGTGGGACATCTACACTCTTTTGGTACATAGTTCTGAGATCATTTTTTATGCATGTGTTTGTTTTTTCAGTAAACTTTTATTCCCTCCTGCATATCAAGCACTGTGCAGACCAGACTGGAAAGAACCAAGACAAGCGTGACCCGGCCTCTGCCTGGGGGCACTCAGAGTGGGGAGGAGACTGGTGTCTCTGACCAGGCCAAATGCTTACCATGTACCAGGCATGGGGTCAATGGTAGTGAGCAGAGCTGACCCAGGTTCAGCCCTGGTGTAGTTTACCTTAAAGTAGACAAGACAGACAATAAACCAGGACACTGACAAAGTGTATGAGGAAAACTGGTAATAAATAATAGGGGAGTTGGAGATGGGGTGGCCAGGAAGACCTTTCTGGGGAGGTGACATTCATGCCAAGTGTGGTAAAGAACCAGTCTTGGGGAGGACATTCCTGGCCCAGAGAGCAGCATGTGTGATGACTCTGAGGCAGGAAAGAGTTGTATGCGTTCATGGTGGATGGAAAGGAGGAGATGGAAGGTGGGAAAGGTGAACAAAGGCCTTATCCTGTAGATAACATTAAGGAATTTGATATTTATTCCAAGTGTGATAGGGAGTCGTGGCAGGATGTTAAACCAGCAGAATGACAGGAAATTTATTTTCAAGAGATCATCTGGTTGCAAGGTTAGAGGTGTGTTAAAGGAATATACCTAAAAAGAGCTGAAGTAGGTCTTAATCTTAGCTTTGCCATTTATGTAGTCTTGGGGGCAGTTTACTCAACTGAGAAATGAGGCTAATAAATTCCATCTCACATTGTGAGGATTGAGTGAGTAAGGTAAGTTGTCAAGAACCACCTGTAATGACAGAGTATGATCAGTAAAGTTGGTTCCTTCTTTCCCATAGAGTAGAACACGTGAGTCAAGTGTTCTGGAATGAGACTCCGGTGGCCTTGGGGACAGCATCACCAAGCCCAGTGGCTGTTCCATGAGGTGATGGGTACAGTGTCCAGCTGTGGAACATTTTATTTTTCTATTTGAGATTGATCTGGTCCATTCAAGTATTGGATTAGTGATGGTGGCTTTATTAATAAATTTGTTCCAGTTGAGATTATGAGTTTAACAGATTTTTTCCCTTTTCTTGACATCTTTTGAAGGAGAGAACTAAATTGGTATTGTACTACTGTTGCTCTTTTACTGATAATTCTCAGTTATGTTAGGAGGAGAATCTGTTAACCTGAAAGTCTCTTGTTTATACCTCAGACTCTCATTTAAACTAAAGACATTTTCTTCACCTGTCAATTTACTTGAACTTTCTTGTTGTTTTGAGTCTCTAAGTATCTTCCACAAATAATGAATTTCCTGTACAGTTTTGAGGAGAGCATTTAATTCTCAAGAATTCCATCATAATGGTGTTCATTGGGTCCACCTTGTGAGTTTGCCTAATGGGTAAAAGATTTGTTTGTTTTTTTAACCATGTAAATAGTACATGCAAAGAAAATGCTGTTAAGTGGTACGGGGATGATAAAAATGTTCCGGACATGGCAAATGTCCTTAAGGAGTTTGTAGCAGGGCTGCAACCCTGTTTTAGCAATCCTAAACCTTCGTGAGTCAGTCTCAGTCTTGTTTGTAGTTAATTCTGCTTTGGGATGGTGATGGCGTTGTAGGGAGGTTACACGTGCAGTGTGGTTGGATGGTTTGTTTATTTTTGCTTAGGTAAAAAAATTTTTAAAAAATCAAAACTGATTTTAGAGCTGTTTTAGGTTCTCAGCAAAATTGAGAGGAAAGTAGAGATTTCTCATATATCTCTTGCCCCTACACAAGCATAGCTTTCTCTGTTATCAACATCCTGCACTAGAGTAGTAAATTTGTTACAATTGATCAACCTACGTTAACACATCGTAAACACCTGAGAAGTCCATAGTTTATATTAGGTAGGGTTTGCTCTTGGTGTTGTACATTCTGTGGCTTTGGACAAATGTGTAATGATGCATATCCATCATTATATCATACAGAGTATTTTTGCTGCCCTAAGAATCCTCTGTGCTCTGGCTGTGCATCCTCCGCCCCACACCACCACCTCCCCAGCAACCCTAGGCAACCACTGATATTCTTGCCGTAGTACTCTATAGTTTTGCCCTTTTCAGAGTGTCATATAGTTGAAATCATATCGTGTATAGCCTTTTCAGATTGGCTTCTTTCACTCAGTAATATGCATTTAAGTTTCCTCCATGTCATTTTGTGCCTTGATAGCTCATTTCTTTTTAGTGCTGTGGTTGGATATAATTTAAAATGGACCCATGGATCCTGTCTTCAATGCTTTTAGATATATCTGGGCTGTAGACTCAAACTGCTTCTAGTTTGTTGCCCACGATGAAGGTTTTTCATCTCATGCTTCCTAATATAGAGAATAACATTGTCATGAATACTCACCACTGGTATGGCGTTTGTCACAAATATATTATTGGCAGGGGCTCATATGCAGCTCCCATGTTTGTATTGGGGATGGGAATGAGCAGTGCCATCCTGCCTCCTCTAATCTAATCAACCTGCTTCCTCTAATCTCTTGTGTATCAGAAGTGGGATTTATTGGAATTGTAATTTTCCTGCCTTTGTAATTCAACTCAATGTGACTTTGAAACTATGTAGTTCTGCAGAGATGTCTTACAGAGTGTGTGGGCTGCTGAGTCAGGGGTGTCTTGGTCCCACAGCCTTCAAGGTGGTGGGTCTGGCAGGCTCTCCAAGTCCACAAGCATCTGGCATCAGTAGTGGCAGCTGTTTCCATGGCAGATGAAAAGAAGGAGACTGTAGGTAAAATAAATGGCTGAAAGTAGGAGATTTTTGAATCACCTGTGTTACCCTGATACCTTTAAAGGCTATACATATATTCATTTAACCCTCACAACAACTCTGTTTGATGGGTGAGGAAACTCAAGCACTGAGAGCTTAAACACCATGTCCAAGATCACATCACTGGAAAGTGGTGGAGGCAGGAATGAACCCTGGTGATCTGGCTTCTGCATCCCTGATCTTCACCACCACACTGGACTGGCCTCCTAAAGACCATTATCTGTATCTACTAGGATTATTCAGCTAATACCCCTGCTGTTATGCAATATGAAGCTGCTGCATATAGCATGTTTTGTTCTGACTCCCTAATGTAGAAAATTTAAATGTTGTTTGTGCAATCATAAGCCTGCTACTGTAAGTATATGCTGTCAGAGACAAACTCTTACATAAATGGAAAATTAATATTAGAAATCAGAGTAAAACCAGATAGTTAAAGGTATGGGTCTTCCAAACAATATATTAATTGGGGTCAAGTCTAGTAGTAGCAGAGAAACTGAGAATTAGCCTTAGAATGGCCTCACAGAGGTGCTTAATTCTTGATTGTAAATCAAGAATTGGTGCTTTGTGCTGCATTTTTCCGAAAACCTCACTGCATGATACTTTTGAAGACACAGCAAGAAAATTGCACAAGAGCTGTGTTTTCTCTGCTCCATGTTGTTTTGGTTAGCCTAGTGTGAGTTCCTGCCAGGCTCGCCGGACTGGGAATTGCAACCATGACGATTAGGCACGGGAGCGCCGTGAAGTGGCCTGGAGAACGCTCCACAGAGAGTCTGGACCCTACCCGTGGGCTTGCCGGAGGCCCGTGGCCCATGGTGGTAGTCGGCTGTGTGTTAGTCAGGAGGAGCAATTCAGGAGTTACTTTCCTTGACAATATTAGGAAAAAAAAGGCAGGGAAGCTATTATTGATGGATAGTGATTACATAAAATAATGTCATATAACTTGTAAAACTTTCCATTTGCTTTGTGAACTCATTTTAATTTTGGAAATGTATAGACCATATGAACATCATTATGTTGGATTAATAGTTTCTCGTGTATTCATCTCAAGTTTTGCATGTTATTGTAACCTTTTTTTATGACCAGTTGATTACGTAGAAATGAAAATTTCCTCTGAAACTTCTACTTGGTTTCTGGGTAGCAATATTAAAAAAACTTTCCAAAGGACCATTTCTTTTTCCTTTTTAATTTCAATCCATTATGGATGGATACTTTTGTAAATGTTGGGGAAGTGGGCATTGTGGCATTTTACCTCTAAGGGAAAGTGAGAGTGGCCAGTACCTTGTAAGAGATTGTTATCTCCTTTGGAACCAGTAACAGTTCATGGACTGCCACCAACCCTCAGACTACACTGTGAGGAGCATGGGGTTAGGTAGTATTTCCAGATTTTGTCCAGTAGTGACCACTATAAAGGAAAAAACTCTGTTTCTCTACTCTACCCTCAATACTTTTGGCCACCAAATATGCCTGGGTTTTCCCACATCAACAACCAGTTCTACGATTCTCTGTGGGCACCAACTGGGTGTCCTACAAATCAAATCCCCCAGGCTAAGGACTCAGACCCACGAGACTTCCCCCTCGTTCCCTGCCCCCACTGCAGATGCCAAGCGCAAGTCCCAGGTTGTCACCTGCACTTCTGACTGACTGGCTATAAATTGCAGGTTCCAATGACCCCCTCCTTGGGTTTGATAATTTGCTACAGCAACTCTCAGAACTCAGGAAAACAGTTTACTTACTAGATTATTTGTTTATTTTAAAAGGATACAACTCAGGAACAGCCAGATAGAAGAGATGTGTAGGGCGAGGTATGTGGGAAGGGATGCAGAGCTTCCACGCCCTTTGGGTATTCTCCCCTCCCAGCACCTCCACATGTTTAGCAGAATCTCTCTGAAACCCATCTGTTAGGGTTTTTATGGAGGCTTCATTACATAAGCGTGATTGGTTAAATCATTAGCCATTGATGATTGGTTCAACCTCCAGCCCCTCACTCCTCCTGCAAGGTTAGGGTATTTAGATTTTAAGCTCAACCTGAATGACATTAAATTTTTTTAATTAAAAAACATTTTTAACCAACAAAGTTTTTATCAGAAGCATATTTATAGTTACTAGAGTCATAGTGGAGATGAGCCTGACATTAGGAGAGGTTGATGACTCACTGATTGGTTAATTGGGTTCTTTAACCAGAGTTCATTGACTATAGATTATTTGCAAGCCGTTTGATACACACCACGA